>NC_137653.1:11381335-12581335 GCF_963422515.1 Blennius ocellaris | reverse complement strand
CAGGAAATGATATATGAGAGTTTTTATATCGATAGATAGATAGATAGATGTTTCAATATAGGCTAAATATTTTCTTGGAAAATTCCCAACAAGTCTAATCTACTCTTTTCTATTAAGCACCAACCATTTGGGTTATTTCTTCTTTGACCCATTTTTAGATCGCTGCATTTCAGAAATGCTGATTTGTTAAATGGTACAAAACCTGATAAGTTGGGCCTCAGTCTGGCTTTACCCAGTCTGGGTTGCGAGTGTCTCGACCAGGGGTGTCAAACATGCGGCCCGGGGGCCAGAACCGGCCCACCAGAGCATCTAATCCGGCCCGCCATGTGATTTTTATATATATTTTTTAAAGTATAAATATGAAAACTGACAGAGGCTGATCTAAAAACACTAGATTGGCAAAAATGACATTCAAAACCGCCCTTGGTCAGAATTAATTAATGCAATCTGTGGAGGTCACATAACACAACACCTTTCACAATAAAGGTGTCCAATTTATGTGAAATGATACTTTAGACAGGTAAACTCAAAACAATTTCCAGATGATGACAAATTGTTTTAATCCTGAATAAAAACATGATATCCAGATACAGGTGACTGAGGGTTGTTTTTTTTTTGCAAATATAATCATATCTGATTTCCTTTTAATATGTAAATGTCAGAATAGACTGGCAAATTCTTGCAGTTACAAAAGGACCAAAAGAAGGAAAGACTTTAACATTTGTCCATATCTGCAGTTTAATATGTTGCGTTTGACTTGTTCGGCCCTTCAGAGGTCAGGTTAGGGTGGATGTGGCCGCTCAACTGAAATGAGTTCGACACCCCTGATCTAGACGAATGGGCAATTTACCTTTGTACACAGAAGCCTCACTGATCACATCAAAAGGATAGTACACATTAAACCATACAGCCCGGTGCAACGATGGTTGTTATTTGAAACAACTGATCGATTAATTGATCATGTAAATGTTTGCAGCCTTGGCAACCAATAAGGTATGACATGGCTGCCTTTTTGTTTGCCGTCCTCTTCATGGCAGCATATACCACTTTTTGTCCAATTGTGTCCCCCCTCCCCTCCTCCCCAGGCCAGCTTAGCTGCATCTCTTTCCCGAGTCACGAGGAAGAGTTCCTCCGCAACACCGTGGGTGCTGCTCCGTACGTCCTGGTTCTGGGGCAAGACTGTGCCGCCCGCTACCAGCTGCTCAACTGTCTCCTGGGGGAGAGGCTGCTGCCGCTGGGCCCCGAGGCTGGCGAGGCGTGCGAGGGAGTCCAGGGAACGGCGTGCAAGAGGCGGAAGCTGTGCTTCACTCACGGCAGGCAGACGCGGCTCAGTCTCGCCCTGCCGGGACAGTACGAGCTGGTGCACCAGCTGGCGGCCAACCGCGGCCGCTGGGACACGGTTCCCAGAGAAGACCTGGAGATCCACGAGGAGTGCGAGGACCCAGCTCACCGGCTAGCCGAGCTGGAAATCACCCTGCATCACCCGCTGCTTCAGGTAGGCCCCCCCCCCCCCCCCCCCGAGTCTGCAGCTCCAACACGTCACCTTGGTGTGATGGGGACGTCCACATCATCCGTCTCGTCTGGGTTTTTCTCGTGACTGAGTGAGTTGGACGACGTCTGTGCAGAACAAAGTTATTCCAATTAGTCGGATATTGAAATGTCCTATGATATAGGATGTCAAATTGACCTCGTCACTTCTGGCTTCTAAATGTTATAAGAGCAATATATACTGTTTTGGTTTTTAAAAAGCAATTAAATAGTCGGGAAGACCATGTGATTTATCAACAAACACAAAGTAATCATACGAGTGGACAGAGTAGAATTTTGACATTTACGTATATACGATCGACACAGTTTCAAAAGTTTTTATTGGCGAGGTGCACTTAAGTTGCATGGAGTTTAAAACGATGTTGCGACTAGTTCAGTGGACACTTAAAATCTTGTTTTACACTGAAGAAATGGAAAATCATCCCTCTGATCACAGCTTTGATTTCACTCTGAACCCTGTGAAGATGTTTTTTTTGCAGCATTTCCTTCAAAAGTAACACAAAAACAAAACTGTCTTTCATCGTTTTATTCATCACCATCTTTTTTTTGCTCTTGAACTTGCTTTCAGTCACGTGGCTGTGCCCTCCAACAGATTAATGAGCAGAGCTGATTATTTCCTGCGTTTCTCTGTTTTACCTGACTCGATTTGAGTCACTGTTTAGGGATGCTTTATTCTCCAGTCACATTTTTTTTCTGCAGTTAAGGAGCACGAGCGGGGGGAAAAAAAGTTGATATGTGTCAAATGGAAGAAATGCAGGGACGCATTGTTGAAGTCATGCTGCTCCTCAGCCGGTGTGACCTGAAAATCACAGTATCTCATTGGAGGGAAATGATTTGTCGCAGCTTAAGGGTTGTATTATTCCCCATCCTGCGTGATACACGGGAATTAGCCTCTAATCGTTCAGACTGCGGCCTCTCGGCGAGCATCACACTGCTCGAGAAAACTAGGCCTAGTTTTTTTTTTTTCCCCTCGACCCACCCGCCCAACCCCCTTACGTAATGCCGATGGTCTGGTGTGATTCACATGACTTGGCCGCGTAAAAAAGAACAAATTTAAACCTTTTGCTGGATAAAGCCACCATGGTTACAGCCAAACTGTGGCACACCAGTGGCTTTTAAAAGTTTAACTCGGGTAAAAGGTTTTTTTTTTTTTCTATTACATTTTTTTATTATTTCAGCATGAAAGTTTTTAAATAAATTTAATTATTTACCAAAGTTAGAAACACATCATGTGCATAAACATCAATTTACTTCAGTACGTTTCAAATGAAAGAACATGTCGTTGTGATTATTTTTTACAAAGAGTAGTGTGTGGCATGCTTATTTTGAAATTAAAACGCCTTTACTGAAGCTTCTATATTTACAAAAGTAAAAAAAACAAAAAAAAACGACCGTGAACAAAAATCTGCATAACTGTTGATAAATCTGTTTTTAGGCCTCAGATGTTTGTGCCTGAGAATTTAAATGATTCAAATGCTGAAAGACTTGCTGTGTTTTCGGAGTCTGTATGCTGGATGAAGATGAAATCTTTTCTCCGTCAGTCAGGGTCTCAACCTGGGTTGCGGAAAAATAAGAGCTGCTGTTTTTTTCAATTTTTTTTCAATTTTTTTTATTAAGGTTTCTGATGACTGTAAAAGAAAAAAGAGAGATTAGCGTCCGTACTGAAGGCCCAAAATCTCTCTGCTCTCTGCGGTATTCACACTCTCCTGCCATAATCACAGCACCCTGCTTCAGAGGCCCGTCGATGAGAAACCAAGCCGCTAATTAGTCCTCGCTTCACCCTGGAGTTTACTCCTGCCTCCCACTTCGACTCAACCACCGCGAGGATATGAAGGGGCGCTAACCTGCCACCATATCCCCCCCCCCCCCCCGCAACGAGTTCAGTGAAAGCCTGCCTCTTAAACAGGTGTGATGTTAAAAGTTAGCTTTAAGATATGCTACGAGAAGAAAATTCTTCTTCTTTTTTTTTTTTTATACAAGCTTATTTATTTTCACTTTGTCACGAATAGTGTCACTCTTTAAGGGAGTCCCAAGTTCCAGTCACTTCAAAATCTTCTCCCAGACGTCGTCTTTGAAAAGCCGGCTGCACTGAGGCGACTCGAACACTGTATTGATTTCGATTGGCTGCGAACAAAATGTTTGCAGGCGATCTCTGTTCCGAAGAGACTGCTCAGGCGGGCTTGCCTCTTGTTTCTTGGAGACAGGACTGACTGTCTCCTTTGTGTCGCTGTTGGTCATTTCTGCCTCTTTTCTCTGGCTGGCTTGTTTTTTTTTTTTTCTCTCTCTCTGTCCTCGTCTCCCTCTCGATCTCTCTGCCAGGCTGTTTTGATTGATGTTGTTATTTTGAACAAGGGTCAAACCTTATCGACTTGTCATTTTTCTGGCCCGTCACAGGCATTCCCAAGACCTCCGCAAATATTTATACGCTCGGGCATGGAGGCAACGTGTCACGTGTGTGGATGTTTTTCCTTCTGCTCGGAGTGGAAACCCCCCGAGCGTTTTAAATGATTAGTTTGAAGAACCTAATGAGACTCCAAATGTAAGACTTTAAAAAGAGAACGTGCTCATCTGTAATTCACGAGTTGAAACGGCCACTGAATCTAAACGACGGCGAAAACATGCTGGCGTGGTTTACGCAAATATTCATAAATGGAGACTCAAAGGAGCATGTAAACATCTTCGGGAAACCCTGGGCACAACATGGCTATAGTGATTGGTTGGTTTTTGTCCAAGCTGGACCAATAAAGGGGATTTCCTTCTGCTTTTGCTCTAAAAGTGTCTGTTCAGAAACTTCTGCTTGTGTTTAACCACAAAACACTCATGGTTACTTTTGGTAGCACGTGGAAGCAGTTCTCCACAGACTGCTGTGTTGTTTTTGATGTAAAGAAATTACTGGTGTTATGCAAAACTTCAGTTTTTATTTTCTTTGTTTCGTTTGAATATTGTACTTGTCAGATTGCAGTTATTGTTTTGGTTGATTTTTTTTTCTCCCTGATAGGACTTTAGTCTCACAAGCTTGAAGATCTTCTTTGAATAACCATTTCTATTTTTATTCGGTGTGGAAACGCCATAAGCAATAACTCATGTGGTTGTGGATAAGTTGATGGAGTGGTTTGTCCTCCAGGATAAATGATAAGATGACCTGGGACACTGGGCAGCATAAACTTGTGTGTGGCTGTGAGTTTGAGTGGGAAATGTTCTTCCCTGAATCGGAGGTAACAACTGCTTTGAAATGCTTCAGTACAAACTAATAACAAAGTCCTCCTGTGCGCCGTCTATGTATGTCACCGGCGCCTTCAGGATATGAATAAACTACTGTAAGTTAACAGAGAATGGAGAAGCTGCTTTAGTAGCATTTATGTGCAGGGGAAAAAAAAAAAAAAAAGCTCAGTATATAAGTCAACTGAGAATGTGGAAGTGGTCTGTCGCTTTGCCCCCTTAATGATCTGCTATTATTTATTTTGAGCCGTGTAACTTGGATTATTAACTTGAATTTTTATTAGTATGACGCACAGTTCTCAAAGGAGCGTTGCATGTCTGTGGTTTGTCCTCAGGAAGCAAAGGTCATGGTGGTGCCCTGTCCAAGTGTCCAGCCCATAGAAGAGGCCCTGGAAGACTGCACCCGCAACGTGATCCCCGTCATGCTCTATGCCATCAACCAGGACACCCTGAGCGCGGAGCAGGTGGCCGAGCTGTGGCGGGTCAAAGAGATGCTCCCCTTTCCCGTCTGCTTCGTCCGCATCCCGGACTCCATCACCTCGGCCTCGCCGGAGCCCGGCCGCCGCGCGGAGAAGGACAGGGACAGGGAGAGGGAGAAGAGCGCCGTCCACAAGCAGCTACTCTCCCTCGGCCTCCTGAACAACCCCACGGGGAATTGCTCCTGCGGTGCCCCGACACAGTTGCTCACCCCGGGGGCCAAGCCCCAGAGCATGTTTGGAGAAGCCTTCGAAAGACTGAACCGCCTGCTGGTGCCGTTCACACGCCCAGGTGCTTCAGAACCAGCAGGTGGAAGCCGCCAACCTGCTGAATGGGCTTCACTGTAGGTGCCTGGACCTTTTTATCAACCAGGTCAGAAAATGGCGTTCTCACAACCGTTTTATGTTTGTCTGCAACGACAGGCGTCACTGTTGGATTCTCATGTGACGGTTGTTATTGCCACTGCATGCGCGGCTTCATCCCCGACCCCCCCCCCCCCCCCCCCCCCCCCCCCCCCCCCCCCCCCCCCCCCCAAAAAAAAATGCCCCCCTTGGAAGAGAAAACGCCATCAGACCTCTGTCCCCTTCTGCTTCACTCCCTTTGCAGGCCTTCGACATGCAGAGGGACCTGCAGATCACGCCCCGCAGGCTGGAGTACACCCGTGAGAAAGAGGGTGAACTCTTCACCTCCCTCATGGCCATCGCCAACCGGAAGCAGGAGGAGATGAAGGAGATGATCGTGGAGACGCTGGGCAGCATGAAGGAGCAGCTGCTGGATGACGCCGCCAATCTGGAGTTCACAGGTTCGTTGAGCAAGGTCACTTCTGGTGGACGCCGCGAGGCAGGCGCAGGGTTCCTGCTCCGCCGATACTTGGGAAGATTTGACCCGTGGCACTTTGAACAGTGCAGGAGAAGAACTTGCGGAATGGCAATTTCAGATGTTTGATACTCGTGGCCTTTTCTGACACAATCTGAGCCGTTTGGGGTTCAGGGCCGTTCTCACAGACCTGCAGTGGTATTTTGATCGAAGAAAATACGATTTGAAGGATGAATTATGTTTTAGGTTTCAACGGAATTTGCTCATTATATATTAGAATTTGCAAGCCAGATAACCAGGACTTTTTTGGGTCTAATTTGCACAATGGTCTCACAGTCGATTACTCAAAAATGATGACCTATTCCATAGTGTTTATTTTTTTACCACATCAGAGTGTAGCCTTTTCACATTATCTTTATCTATCCATGCCTCAGCATTATAGAATTGGAGGGAGACTAATTAAGTGATTTGCTTTTAAAGGAGTTTTCAGCCTCAATAAATCAGAATAAGTTTCAGTACCGTTTGCGCGGTGTTTTGAGGTTTGTTTGTTTTTTTTAAGGGATGTGGCTGAACCAGCTGTGTTTCGCAAGCTGCCCGCAAGCTTTGGCATTGTCTGACTCACCGGCTGGGAGAATAGCCTCTTATTGGCTGTTGTGTTTAGTTTCGTCCTTGGTCTGTCCAGGAAACAGGTTTTTGTCTGTTATCCGTGTCACTTTGGTTCAGTAAAACCAAACAGCCAAGTTTTGATATCCGTGAGGCGCTGCAGCGAGGGGTCGTAGATGATTATAGATGAACTTCTTTTATAATGGCGTCCTTCATACTTGTAGTTATTGATACAAATCAAATTACTTTGCACGTGCCGGACGTGGAGCACGATGATTTTATTCAAGCCCTGAAAGTCGACGGAATAGAATAAATTTGAAAAGTCTACGGGACTATGACAATACAAGTTCACACTGAATTGATTAATGATCACTCTCAACTATTATTCATAACTAATTATCAACTTTATGCCACATGGTTTGTGTGTGATCATCATATTAACTCGGTCCACCGTGTTCTTCCTCCTGCAGACATCATTGTGACAACTAACGGAGAGCCTGTTACATCGAAGGAGATTAAATCATGCATTCACCAGATCCAGGAGCTGATAGTGGTTCGCTTGAATCAGGCTGTGGCAAACAAGCTGATCAGCTCGGTGGACTATCTGAGGGAAAGCTTTGTCGGAACCCTGGAGCGATGTCTCAACAGCCTGGAGAAATCCACTTTTGATTCCTCGGTTCACAACATCACTTCTAATCACCTCAAACAGGTAAAGCTAAATCGGTATGCCGGTCAGCGGTTGTAGCGCGGTAGCATGATTGAACGTTGCTACTCTTTGACACGTGAAATGTTAGCGCAGGATTTTCAACGTGTTTTTTTTTTTTTTTTTTTTTTCCCCCCCCTGATCTTCCCCAGTTGTTAAATGCGGCCTATCATGTCGAGGTCACCTTTCATTCAGGTTCGTCCGTCACAAGACTCGTGTGGGAGCAAATCAAACAGGTCAGGATCGCAGTGATTCACCAGTCAAAATTAATTGGGAGCGACTCGGCCGTGCCATTGCGAACCTGCTTCTCCCTCTCTAGATACTCCACAGGATAACGTTCGTGAATCCTCCCGCCATCACGCCCGAGTGGAAGCGGAAAGTAGCGCAGGACGCCATCGAAAGTCTCAGCGCCGCCAAACTGGCCCGGAGCATCTGCTCTCAGTTCAGAACCCGCCTGAACAGCTCCCACGAAGCCTTCGCCGCCTCGCTGCGCCAGGTGAACGTCTCCTCTGATCTCGCCTGGGTTCACTCGCTTGCTGCTCCTCCCATTTGTTGTGAATATGATTGCGATGACTCGACACATTATTGCTCTGTTCACTCGTGCCATTTGATTTTGGGGTGGACAAGACGCCACGTGGACAGCAGGAAGTAAATCACTTTTTTATCTGTTAACATGCATTTTCACATGCATCTCTATTGGCCACCTATAGTTGAACCTCACATCCGTCCTCTAGCTCCCATGTTTAATGGAACAGGACAAATTCAAGAAGTTTCCAAACTGCAACCAAATCAATTAAGCAAATGAATTAGTCATTAGAGACCGTTTCTGCTGCCTTTCACAAATATTCTGGCTTTTTGAACAACCTCGAGCTTCAGCCTCGGCTCCACAAGTTGGTATCTAAAATCCCTGACCGGCCAGGGTACAGGGTTTTTTGTGTTCCAAGTTTATTAATACACCTTGAGTGTGGGTCTTGACTACGTCTTCATCTACCTTGGGAGACTTGATCAGGAGCAAAACGACCCAGATGATGTAGTTCAGGACACTACAGAAGTCATTCTGCCAAGGTCATAATAAATCATCTGAACTGAATTACTTTATGTACAATTTAAATATGATGTGAATCACGTTTTAGAAGCAATTATTTTTAGAATGTTGATGCATATCTTGGAAAGTTTTTAGCGTCCTGATTTCATATATTGCATTTAGGAATTATGGTTAAGTAGACTCACGTTATAAACAATAAGCCGCAATAAAGCAAAATGCATGTCGTGTGTGATAGAGTCAAATAATCTGATGAGGAAAATTAACTCGGTGAATTGAGAACATCAAGTGCTGATTGTTTGCCTTCTTTCACTTTGAGCTCCGATTTTCACAGAAAGGCTAAAAACATTGTGTGAGGAGAAAGAGATGAACTCTGTAGTGCTTCGAGTCACTGCGGGTTTGAGTTGTGCTCAGGGAGGCAAGGTAAAACTGCTTCATAATCCACCTGAAGTTCAGTTTGTATTTCCTCCCATCATCTCTTCCAGTTCAGCTCTGACCAGGTCCGTTCCACTGTTTTGTTTGCTTTTGTAGACGGTGCCTGCTGAGTAACTCGTTTACTGAGCCCTCATTGTGTCTTTGCTGCCTTTTAAGTGAGGATCCCATACAGCGAGCTGTCGGATCAGTTTGAATGGTGATTAACGGTGGTGATTTACACAGAATTTCATGACTCACTCGTCTTAAAAATATTTCCACTGTCGTCAAACCACTTCGGCCTGTAAAGCAAGGCTCCGGTTAGAAGAACATCAGGGAGACTTTAACCCTAAACTTCTAGACGTCACTGTAAGATGGTTTAGGTTCGTGGATGCGTCAAACCAGGAGGATATTGTGAGGTAGGAAAAGAAGGCCCATAAAACGGCGTCGGCAAGGACGAGCTATTTATTTAAAGAGCAGCGCTGCCGAAGGACACGCAAATCTGCGAAACGTGGAATACATGACCTGTCTAATGTGAATTTTTTTTTTTTTTTTTTAAATGAACGAAGTCTATTGGCGTTGACAGAAATGTACTGGGGAAAATTTCCTGTGACGTCCAAATCCTCGGGGAGTCCCGTATCCTTAGATCATGGGAGCATTAAGGACTTGTAGCAGAACAGCTTGTGACGCAGCAATTTTTAGCTCCCACTCATTTATTACATTGCCTTTTGAGCTGCAATATAGTAGCGACGTCTCATCCCCTGACAAATCGGTTCCTCTCAAATGGCTCTGATGATTACTATCACATGACAGACGCCGTGTGTCACATCGCCAACAACATTTTCATGCTCGCTAATTCTCCGCTCTTGATGCAGTTACACAATTCCGCTCGTCAGTTGTGACAGTCTTATGAAGGCGGCGAGGCGTTTAGAGTCGGGGCTTTGATGGACACAAGTAATCCTAATTTCATTTAGTTATATCTCTGACTTAGTGGTTGAGTACCGTGAAAAGTAGTGTGTGTGTGTGTGTGTGTGTGTGGTTCTGATACCTGTTGGTCCCCTCAGAGCAACGTGTAAAGTTTTAGTAATATGATAAAGATTTAATCCGTGTCCTGCAGTACTCTGGTGTGGTGAAAGTAAGAGTTTCGTAACCTTCCAAACAGTTCAATTAACACAGTTACCGATCAATGGATCTATTTGCAGTATCTATTTACTATTTACAGTACATCGCACCTTTCAGACGGCAGCATGCGAGTCGGAGCGCTCCAGAAAATGATCCCGAAAAATATTTGCAAACGTACAAAACTTCCACATATGTATACGAGTGCAGATGCAGCAAATATCCAAAGTAATAAAAATGAGACGGATGATACAAACCAGGTGTCATGAAATATATTTCAGGTCTGAAAGATCTTTTTTTTTTTTTTTTTTTTTTTTTTAGATGTTTGGAAATTAAAAAAAGACAATAAAAAAAAAAAACACACAAATGAGGCTATATCTAATTTTATGGATTAGATTATCCATTGTTAATGATACACACAAAGCAAATAAAAGTGTGTGTTCAACGCGCAGTCGTCAGAGTGACGGCTGGTTTGTGTTTTGCTGGTTTGGTAGTGGGGAGCTCCGGATAGCGAGCCGACGCCATGCCAGACAACAACACGGCATGTTTACGTACAACTGACAGACATTATTCACTGTTGAGTTAAAAGGTCAAAAGAATAAATTAATCAGGCAGTGACTCTGCGTTGCCCCGGTCTGATTTTAAAACAGTCTGGGGTCAAAGCTACCAAGTGATGGATGTCTTTTGAGTCGGCATAATGTTTTCACTGCGATGCCGCCCACCAGCATTTTAATGTTGATGACAAATGTGAGAGGACATGTTCATGTGAAAGGATGGGAAAACTGACAAGCGATAAAAAATTATCTTGCAGGGAGGTATATTTTGTCATTATCCCGACTGGGCTGGACCAGTAAGATGAGAGTTTATTGTACAACCGATAAATCAAAATGTTTCCCTTTTCGGTGCAAAAACGAACGAGGCCTTTTTACAAAAAAGAAAAATTAAATTCAACTATTTTCTGCACCTTAAGTTGTTTTTAGAAAGATATCCAAGGCGGTTTGCGTCCACTGCTGCTTCACTCTTTCTCATCGAGGCCATTTTTAACTTTCTTTTTCTTAAACCGTGTGGACCTCAATGATTATATTTACAAATGCAAATTGTTCTTTTCTGTTTTAAAGAATACCGGCGGTTAGGTTTTTTTTGTTTTGTTTTGTTGAGTTTTTACACAATGCAATGTAACATTATGCCATGAGATGCAACAGGTTGGATATGTTTGACACACCTGCTTTGACACACATCCTAATAAATTCTCGTTTTTATTTTGGTAAACATAAAATGCAAACAGTACAAATGGCTTACAATGTACAACAAGCTTTGTGTGCTGTAGAGTGAACTTCAATTAACTAAAATATTGCATAATATAGAGAGTTTCAGCATTTTTGATGAGAGAAAAACTATTTCAGTTAAACGTTTAAACAAAGTTAATTACTAGGGATTGTGGAATCCAACTTCTACGTACTGGAAAATCTACATCGAAAGTAAACTATTCATATCGGCGATCCGGCTTTGACTGAAACTTAAATTTACAAAACTTAATATGGAGTCACTTTACTGTAATGCTCACCATGAGACGCTACCACATGTTTTTTTTTTGTTGTTGTTGCTTAGCTGGAGGAGGGACACACGGGCCGCCTGGAGCGCACGGAGGATCTGTGGCTGCGCGTGAGAAAGGACCACGCCCCTCGGCTGGCCCGCCTGTCCTTGGAGAGCCGCTCCCTGAGGGATGTGCTGCTCCACGGTGAGTCACCACCCAATCCTTCCACTGCGCGCACACACACACACCCACACACACAGGTCGAGTTAAACTCGGTGTTCACACTTGGCTGCAGAATTGTACTTTCTCCAAAGTCTGTACACTGCGCCTCTTGCAGGTGTTCTCATTAAGTCGCTCCAGCAGACACGCCGGAGTTATTCTGACGTGGACAACAACAACTCCAGGACATTCACGTTAACGACGTGTCTTATTTGCTTCTTCTCGTTGGAAAAGCCCAAAAACCACAAACGTGAACATGTTTCAAAACTCAAACTGCTTCTTGATTTGAGGTGATTGAAAAGTTGGTTGGAATTTTTGGTATTCACATTAGTTCAAAGCATCTTTCAGCTCTTCAGAGGAGCTGAGCCAGACGGTCACGTTGAGATCTTTTTAAAGTGAGATCTATTGGAAAATGTAATAGAAACACAATGTAATTAAAGATGTGTGTAAAACGATGGAGAGCTTAGTTTTATCATTCATAAATTAAGTTCAAAACACATTTTTGGAGTGAGAAGAATCATTGTACATTACAAATGTGTTACAAATCTGAATTGTTCAGCTTCGTAGCGTGTGTCAGGGCATTTATCTGACTGCTTGTTCCAGGCAAACCGAAGTTGGGGCGAGAGTTGGGCCGGGGTCAGTATGGAGTGGTGTACCTGTGTGACACCTGGGGCGGACACTTCCCATGTGCCCTCAAGTCGGTCGTGCCGCCCGACGACAAACACTGGAATGACCTGGCTTTGGAGTTTCACTACACAAGGTAAGCTTTGTTTCCTTTACACACAGACGCGCTGAGAAAACAAACGCCTCCGGGTGCTTTCGTCACGTCCGAACGTCCGTCTCGCTCGCACACGGCCCGCGTGAGAAACGTCGCGTCTCGCGTTTGGACGGAGCAGTGGGTTTGTTTCAGAGGCCAAACTCCACCCACGTTACAAAAGAATGGTTTGAACCGTTGGAGCCTTCAGGCTGTCCGGTGTCATGTCAGCGTGTTAAACGGTGACGGGCGTCATTAATCATCTACCGCAGTAAACCCGAGGAGCGCGGGGGCCGTGGCGACGTAGAGACGCAGATCTTGTGTTGACGAATGAAATAAAATCCAAGTAAACACGGAGAGACCATTTGGCGGTTTTCCTTCTCTTCCTGCTTCAGGTCCCTGCCCAAGCACGAGCGGCTGGTCGACCTGCACGGCTCCGTTATTGATCACACTTACGGCGACGGCTGCAGCATCGCAGTGCTGCTCATCATGGAGCGGCTGCACCGAGACCTCTACACGGGCCTGAAGGTGAACCACGGAGCCTGGCCTCAGCCCTCATGCTTGAGAACTACTGACCTATATGTTTCAAATGTCTTTCAATGGGCTTTTTATTTACAAGAGGCATGAGAGGGAAATGCCCCCCCCCCCCCCTCCTCCTCCATGCCTGGGAAAATTCTTCATACGAACATAATAATCCACTGTGTGTCCTTGGACTTGTGCTTAAGTTTCTATTTCCTTGCGTCTTCCCCTCTCACCTCCGCCAGGCTGGTTTGTCTCTGAGGGAGCGGCTTCAGATCGCCCTGGATGTGGTGGAGGGGATCCGTTTCCTCCACGGTCAGGGTCTCTTGCACCGAGACATCAAGCTAAAAAATGTTCTGGTGAGTTCCGACTACATAATTGCAGGGGTTGAGTTTGTCCCTCGAGGATGAGTTGGAGGTAATCAATGGAACATTCAATGCTTTGGTTGTGGAACAATGCATCCCACGTTTGGCGGTGAACGATGTAGGTCTCAAATGTAGGTCGTCACTGCCGATTCATATCATGAACTCTGTATAAAGCTGCAATTTTATTGACTTTTTTGTGTTTGGTTTTTGAAGTATATTAAATAAGATAGGACAGTGGTGGCTGAGGGTTTGGGCAATCCACTGCAGGCGGGTCACTCAGAAAACCTGCCAAATCAAATGTATGGATCAGATGATCCTGGAGAGAAATAACCAGGGTTATTCAGTTGTTTTTTTTGTCAGTTAACCTCCACGTCTGGGATATTTTCTTCACGTCAGCCGAATTATACTTTCTCTCTTTTTCCTTGTAGTTGGACAAACAAAATCGAGCAAAGATCACCGACCTTGGTTTCTGTAAACCGGAGGCCATGATGTCCGGCAGCATTGTTGGGACTCCCATCCACATGGCTCCGGAGCTGTTTACAGGTACGACGACTGAGCGGCCACGACGTTTGATGATTACATAACACCGAGGCTCGTGTGCCGGCTGACGCCCGCTGTGCACGCTGATGTTTGACATGCGGTGGCTGTGAGACCGATTCCGCCTTAACGTTATGCAACGTCTGTGTCTGCGTCCCAACAGGAAAATACGATAATTCCGTGGACGTTTACGCCTTTGGGATCCTGTTCTGGTATCTCTGCACCGGTTCCGTGAAACTCCCAGAGGCCTTTGAGAAATGCTCGAGCAAAGACCAGCTCTGGAACAATGTTAAAAAAGGTAAGCGGTTCTCACTCTGCTTTCTTCTTCTTCTTCCCCATTTATGATCGACCAGAAGGAATATGTGAACAGAACTTGAGGAATCAGATTAGAAGACCAAGACCCAAAGAACAACGGCATCTCTGACCGTTTGTGGCCAGAAGAAGATGCTGCAAGTAATCAGTACTGCAAAGCATAATCTCTGAAGTGAGCTGTGGTGTGTGTGTGTCTAGACTGCAAGATGCTCACTTGTGTCCATTGCCGTTTTCAGGTGCCCGGCCGGAACGGCTGCCCTCTTTCGACGAGGAATGCTGGCAGCTGATGGAGGCTTGCTGGAACGGAGATCCTTCCCTCAGACCCCTGCTCGGTATTGTGGAGCCCAGCCTGCAAAGCATTATGGACCGACTCTGCAACTGCGGCTCTGAACAGAAAAGCAGCAGCCTTGAAGACTCAAACTGAAAACACTCCCAAAAAAAAAAACTAACCCATGCACCACAGGGACTCTGATCGGGGGAGGGGGAGAAAAAAAAAGTCTTATTTTGTTGTATTTATGAAGAAAGGAGCTGAACGAAGTATTTCTGGAAAAGTGACCAATGAGAACGGCGTCTCTCCCGCTCTTCACAGTTGTATTTGCATTTATTTATGAGGAGCTGATACAAACAAGAAGTTTGGAAATGTGTGTTTTATTGTTCGTGTTGTGTGCATTTGTATACGAGCTCTACAGTATGCTTCTCGTCATAGTGCTAATCGCTGCATTGTCATAGGATTGTTACTAGATGCAAATTGTTTTAAAAAGTAGTCCACTCCCAGTATTATGAAAACTATAAATACATAAAAAATTAATTTTAGATTGTATTTAAACTGAAAATGTCTGCATCTATACAATTTTTTTTAATAAAATGATCTGTTACAACAAACGATTGTGTCAAATATTTGACGTCCACTGAAACCGCTTTGTGTAATCGCTGACCGTCTTTGGGAGTAACGCACTCATTCACGCGTCACTGCTGCTATGCCGAGCGCTCGCACAACACCGGGAGCTTTTTTTAGTTCCCGTCTTTCCAAACGCACGCAGACGGGCGATCATTTGGATTACACGGTGAACATTTGGATAAGATCTAATAGAGTTTAATTTAATATCCACTAAGTTTCCAGTTGTCCTGAGTTGTAGGTCGTTTCATACTAGGTCTTAGTTCAGTGTGACATTTCTTCTATTATGTAACTTAAGTTTCCTATCATTTAGTGCAGCAGATTAGTCGAACAGTTGAATATGTAATGCCTGAGTCAACAAGTTCAGAAATGGCTCGCCTTTTCTTTGCATATATGATACGACCTATTTGTAAATTTCAGCCCGTTTTTGTTGCCAGATGCTCAGCAGAGACTATAAAAGCTAGAAAAACAGGTGAGCAGCACCATCTAGTGAGGTGCTTCATGCCTCGTCTCTCTGGTTTTCATGAGACGTCTGCAGATTGACGTTGTCTGGGCTTGTATTTGGATGCAGCTCCTTGAAATCCAACTCCCCACAGACACGGAGACTATAAAACCCATAATCCCAGCTTTAAAAACTTTTCTTTTTACTTGCGATGACGAGTAATAATCAGTAACATTTCCTATGTTGCAGTAGCATCACAGTGCATCTCTCCCCCCCCAAAAAAAACAAAAAGCCAATACAAAATGCTTCAATAAATATCAGGCTGCGTTGTTTGATTAAATAAAGTTGAGCTGGAAATGGTACAAAACAGTTTAATCGGTAAAAACAGGAGCGGCAGAGTAAAAGACACAATCCTCTGTTTGAATATCAGCGTTATTAACACCATGATAGATTCTTATGGCATGAGATTTACACATGAAATTCACATGGTTGGTAAAAATGGCTTCCACAAATATGACATCGATCCGACTGGAAGTAGTAACTCTTTAAAATTCAATTCCTAAAAATGATCTCGGACTGTGTGGAGGAAGTTTTACAATATTTACTTACATTTAAAGATATGTTCTCGATTCATTTACAGGCCACTCTGTACAGTAGAAATGAATTACAGCTCAAATAGTATTACAGCACAATTATTTTACAAAAAAAAAAAAAAAGACAAAAAGCCCTGTCGATGCTAATCTATACAATACAGCTGTTTAGTCACTGAATTTGAATGATTCCCCTTCTCTGGTAAAACCGTGAAAAGTGAGAGCGGTTTTGATGTCCGTAATAAAAAAGAAAATGTGCTCTCTGTCGTTCACAAAAAACAAAAAACTTGATGTATCAAAAGCCCCCTTTTTTGAGTTCTTCGTAGGGCCGTAAATGAGAAGTTTATCCCCAAGCGAAGGCCAACGGTCTGTGCTTCCTCTGGAAACGTCCTTCATTCGTGAGAAATAGCTTATTTGGAGCCTCCGGTGGATGCAGCGATTCATTTCTGTTCCGTTTGAGTTCGCACGCACGAGCCTCTGCGTCTGTCAAGCGAGCTGCACCGCGACTGAACCTCTCAGGCGTGTGACGACAACCTGAGTCTGAACCCCGCTCGCCTCAGAGTGGCACAAAGATCCACCAGAAGGTCTTCACAAAACAGTTTTTGCGTGGGGGAAAGAAAAAAAAAAAAAAAGGAATTTTCCCTGAATGTTTGCTAGTCTACGACCACATGGCCAACCCACAGAGCAAGACCTCTTTATTGTTCCACAGTCCTCAAAACAATCGACACATCCTGGAAGAAACACAAGAACAAAACTACAAAATAATAATAATAAAAAAAAAAAAAAAAGTGCATTGCTTCAAGTATGTAAACAAAACCATGTGTTTAAAGGGAGAGTGGGACTCTATCTGTCAGTGTGCAGGAGCCCGGACCAGTGCATGGACTCCTGAAGTTTGGCACACATGTATGAACTCACACACACTCTCACACACACACACACACACACACACACACACACACACACACACACACACACACACACACACACACACACACACACACACACACACACACACACACACACACACACACACACACACACACACACACACGCACACTCCTTCAGAGAACCATGATGACAACGGGGAATCCATTTTCTTTTCCACTCTTTTTTTTTTTGAAGGAGAAGTCTGGTGCACCTTGTTTGCAGTCGCAGTTGAGGAGAGAGGCTCTATGACCTGCAAAGACACACCCCTCCGTCAGCGAGGTCACATGGACGTGTTGCAGTGGCTGCTGGGAGAACAGGGTGGTGCGGGGAGGAGGAAGAGGAGGACGACGAAGGAGGAGGAGGAGGAGGAGGAGGGAGGGTTGAATGATGAAGCAAGTGTTGGGGACAAATGCAGCACAGAACAGAAGGAAAATAAATGGTGATGACACGACAAAAACAAATGTGAAGACACACACACACACACACACACACACACACACACACACACACACACACACACACACACACACACACACACACACACACACACACACACACACACACACACACACACACACACACACACACACACAGTGAAGGGTGGCTGATGCTGAATGCTGCACCGATCTGAAGACAGTGATCCTGATTTTATTGGAATGAGGATCAGAGCTTCATGGCATAAAATTAAAGAATAAAAATCTATGATATTTGGAAAGAGGAAAGGGAGCAAAGACAATTGATTAGTAAACTAAAAATTTGTATTTTGCTTCAGTGAATAAGACCTACTATACTTAAAAGCTTTAAAGTACATATTGAGACACAGTCTGCAGCCTTCCTGTAATATACCCACCGCAGTATTACAGACAGTGACACTGCGTCCATGTTGCTCACTCAGCAGCAGCTTTACCAGTGCAATAAAACTGTACACAACATGAGAAGGAAATACTAGAGGGTATCGAGTGTGAAACTGAGTGAGGTCATAACCAGCCTCCATAGAAACCTGCTCAGCCAACTGATCACTACTGAACTTTAAACCCATTCAATTATGAGTGTTTTGCAAATCTGTTGTCTTGGATAAATGATCATGTTAACTTATTCTTTAATCAGTTCCTCGCGTAGTTATTCAAAAAGGCTCTCAATGAAGTGTTTCATGTTGGAAGCTATTCTATAAAAATATGTCCACGACCCTGCAAACATGTGGTCTTCACATCACCAGCACTACATTTATAGTTACAGTTTTTTTAAATACTGCAAATATTTGAAAAGAATTCAATTCTATGATAAAGAAGCAGTAACTCAAAGTCTGTCTGAAAGATAGCAGTGATCATCACGCAAAGGATTCTTGTTAAAATCACATTAAAATGAACTCTGACATCGTCATGAACATTATGCAGCAAAAAATGTATAAACCATTTAGATTTATTACACTTAAAATAAAATATTTGAAATGTTTTGTTGTCTAAAGAGATAGAATCTGAAAATAATATATTATTTCAAATATTCTGATGGTTTTCCTACATTTACCCAGAAGCTGTAAATATCAGACGAAATTCAGAGAATATTTGAAACTCTTTGATTTTTGTTCAAAGTGGCAAAACAACTGGCTTTCGAATGATATTCTATTTTTGGAGATGCACCTGTATGTACCACACAAATCATTTGCATGTCATTCTTAGTAATGGAGCGATGATGAAACGCTGGAGCTGCAACAAGCAAAGGACGAGACACTGTAAAATTAAACTAACTGTGCTGCAAGAGCGGTGAGAATTAAAACAGAATGGCTGTATGAAAGACCAACATGATTTTTGCAACTCAAAATCCCCAACGTTGCTTTTATTCAGCTAAAGTTTCAGAGAAATGACGTTTGGCTCAGCGGTTTTGAGCTGAGCGCCGTCTTTATTTTAACTCGGCGTGTCGACGTTGGAAATGTGACGGACCACGAGCAATGAGAACAACACCCACTTGGGGGGGACGGCAGCACGGACAGCTGGGGGAGACACTAAACGACGTCTGCGACAAACAGTGGAAACACGAGGAGGAAACAACACTGAGGGCGTCCTCTTTGTGGCCCGGGAGGCAAACTCCGATGCCTCGTACGGATACTCACTCTGATCCCGATGAGTCGCCGTCCACCGTCCCGGCCTTGATGCTCAGGGCGACGCCGTTCAGCTGGTCCGGCGGGCCGGGTTTGGCCGGGCAGGCTCGACCGTCGCTGGACGAGGAGCCGTGCGGGGACGCTGGTCCCGGGGCTTTTTCACACAGTTCATTGTGGATGCGGTTTAGACAGTTTCTCTCTACAATAGGAGAAAGCTGCTTCTTCTTCAAGATCCCTGAGAGAAACGCCAGGAACACAATCGTCACATTGAACGGATCACATTTAGGTGTATGCACCTTTTTTTTTTTTTTTTTTTTTACAGGTATATTTCACCTTTGTGAGGGTGAGCGTTGAGGTTTGGCAGACTCGGCAGCAGCATCATCATGGCGTCCGGTGTCCAGTCGTCTGGCCGGGTCCGTGTCTCACGGCCGAGGCTCGACTCTGGATTGTGTGGACTGTCCACCTTCACACCGTCCCCGCCTGCGAGCTCGCTGTCGCTTCCTGCTGCCGCGTAATCTGCAGGCCAGTTCATCTTACTCAAAGTGTTGTCTGTCAAACGAGCACAGAGGATGTGCAAAATTTTCAAAAACCCATTGTCTCTATTGAAGTGTAAAACCAAACATTTTGCTTTATTGTACATAAAAGCAAAATGTACAATTATAAATATACAAATGTACAAATTTAATTAAATATAAGCAAGATTACAAAGACGTTTTTTGAAATAACCTAATTCATAACCTAATGTTTGACCTAATTCTGTTCAATAAGAATATTGGGTATTTCCAGTTTAAAAAAAACAACCCATGATGTTGTGTGGTTAATAAACCATAAATCTTCAAATCAGTCAAGGTGATTCAAATAGTAATAGTTCAATACAGTTCAGGTGACGTGTGCTCATGTATGAATGGAAATTAAAGCAGCACCTGTTTAATAAAAGCAAAGTAATGATTGCTGTAAATGGAGCCAATAGGAATCCTGTATTTTATCGCCTCATAGTTTGATTCGATTGTCGTGGCTGAACATGAGACGAACTGCGCTTACCGTGCGGTTGGGGTCTCTTTGTGACGTTAGACGCCAGGTTTTCCCAGCATTCCTCCGGTGGGAGGGGGCCGTCCTCGTCCTCGCTGTCAGAGGAGTGAGTGGAGGCGTAAGAGCCACTCTGGTCGTCCTCCAGGGACAGATCGCTGTCCGAGTCGCTGTCATGATCTTGTGATTGTGAACATGAACAGTGATTTCAGTAAACAGCAACGTGAACAACGATGCGAATCACGTGTAATCAATGAGGATGTTACCGTCCAATTGCTCCTTGGTTTCTTGGAAAAGTGACGTGTGGTCGTTCAGAGCGATCTGAGCCTGGCTGTTACTTAACCCGTCGTCCCTGAATAGATTTCAAAAAGATTTAAGGAGACGTGGTTCGAGTCGCTCCCTCTGCATAGTTCTATGTTGTTTTGAAAGGATTTCCTCACCGGAGGACGAACGGCACGTAGCTCTGCTGGCTCTTGCCGCTCTGCATGGTGCCGTTCAGAGACACACTGGAGTCTCCAAAGGGAAGGTGATACAACCGGCCATCCACATAGTTTGTGTTGCATTTGTAACCCTGGAAGGCAAAGAAGAAGGGAAAAAAACCTTTTTTATGAGAACAAATCCAGAGAGAAACAACTCCTGTACACGTGGCGCTGTCAGTGAGCTGGTGTTAGTGAGACACGTTGGCGTTTAAACTTTGCACAACTGACCCAATCTTTAAATTAAAACATTGAAGATACAATAATTCCACTTTTACATATTTGAGTTGTTAATTGTACACATTAATTTGAAAGACATTTGGCACTGGCTTCAACTAAATACGCAGAGCAGATCATGAATACATTATTTTACTTTCATAAAGTGAATGTTAATTCATAGCAAACAGGTACTTCAAACAGACTTCCTTGTTTATGCACCAAATACTCTGATGAGGTGTTTTAATCAGGTCAATCACAGACGACATGACAGTGTGCAGTATTTTCCCACAGAGTTTGTGGTGCGAGACTCACAGAAGCCTTGGATTTGATCATATGATCGGGGCGCTTGCGGCTGCAGCAGTATTTCATGGCATTTCTCGCTTCTTTGTTGAAGACGATGCGGAAAAAGAAGACAAAGGGACCCTGCAATGGAACGAGACAGACGCGAAGGAGGTTGGCACAAAGAGAACGAGAGGCTCTTGCAGGCTGATCTGAGTGACGCCGAGGCCGACCTGCACACAGTTGAATCCAGCGAACAGGTAGTGGAAGATGATCATGTCACTGTTGACAGAGAGGAGAGCCAGAAAACACGTAACGGAAACCAGGAAGAGGACGCCGCCTGCAGTCTTCAGGCCCGAACTGCAGAATAGAAATCACAAGAGAGAGAGAGAGAGAGACAGAGAGAGACTGTAGTGCAGCTTTTCAAAGCAATTTCTTTTTTTTTTTTTTACACAATAAGTGATCAGAAGTCAGTGAAGCAGACACCAGGAGGGTGGAAACAGCTGCAAAACAGAGCAGATCATTGTCCTGTGAAAAGGCTGGAACGTATCATGGAGTACACAGAGGAAGACACAAGTTTGGAAATTATTCAAGCAACAATAAACAAAAGAACTCAATAACGGCATGAATTGAATGAATTCTAAGATTCAAGAGACACATCAAATATTTTCAACGCTAATTAATTCATCTTTCTAAGTACAGTATTTATAGTTTAACCACTAAGGAAAACAAAAACATATTCAATGCATGTTTGAAAAAAAGATCCTTGCAGGCTTCCGTGTTTAGATGTTGACTGGAGGTATTGGGACACTCACGCTCGGGCCTCTTTCTTCTCAATGCCGTGGTGTCTGACTGAGCAGGAAGCTCTGGACGACAGGATGTACAGAAAGATGTTCATCTGCGCAACACAAGACATTTATATATTAATGTGACTGAAACTTGTTGACTGATTGAACTGCACGGCTCAGCATCTCTGAAAAGATCCAACACGAGTCACGGCCGTAGAGGAACAAAACACTGATACGGTCATGCAGCATGAAACTGAGAACCTCACAGCTTCCATTTCCAGGATTCTGAGTCTTATTTTATTTATTTATTTATTTATTTGTGCTTTATCTCGCTGGAGACTCACCGACACGGCCAGGGCGATGGGCCCAGCAAAGCTCCAGATCAGCGTGTCGTACATCGACAGCCAACAGTAATCGGGGTTCCCGTAGCCTTCGGGGTCCAGTCCCACAGCCAAACCTGAGACAAACCAAGAAAAAGATTTTTCTTTTACTCACGCTGTCTTCATGTTGGTGGTGCAGTCAAACATTTGACCAATAAGACAAATAAATTACAAAATGAATACAAATGACTTTGTGTCCTATGTTATCTTATAACGCCTGTTCGTTCATAGTTATTCTTTTCTCTAAACAAAAGTTCACTTCTTGATGATTTGCTAATTACAAAGTGTTGGGCGCTGAGCTGCCAGTGCTTTTGGAGGTTTAAGATTGCAGACTGTCTGGAGATACAAATAGCTGAGCTTAGAAGTGACGCTACCAGGTTCCATACCTGTGATGAAGGCAGGCACTCCCCAGCCAATCAGGTAGTAGAATCTCATGGGTCCGTAGTTGATGTCTCGCACTTCGCTGATCATCCGGTAGACGTGCAGCCCCTCCAGGAAGAGCCAGGAGAAGGTGCAGAGGTAGAAGAAGTGCAGCAGGATGGCGATGACCGTGCACAGGAACTGCAGAGCCGAGAGAAGTGATAAGAAACCCGGAGTGAAGAACACCTTGACGGAAAGATCTCTGCGAGAAGGTTGCAGGGACGGTTACCGGATTGTCGGCCTGGTTGATGCCGAGGATGAAGATGAGCTCAGAGAGGAAGAGGGCGGTTGCTCCGTTGTTGATTATGCTCGTCTTGTTGCACTGCATGGCTCTCAGGCAGAGGAGGAAGACTGAGGTGAGGAAGAGGAAGCCCAGCGTCACGCCGGCCGTGCTCCACGTCAGGATTTTGATGGGCAGGATCTCGCCGTTCTGACGCAGAGGAGAAGAGTTAGAGAGCAGAGCGACGATGCCTGTGACGACGCTCCCGAGCTTCAGGGTCCCCGACTCACTTCTCTCCGGGAGACGTCCATGAGCACGGCGAAGCTGGTCATGTGGTAACACTGGCAGCTGATGTGCGTGCTGTTCCTGAAGACCACCTCGCAACCTTTCGCTGACCAGCCGCCGTTACCGGCACTGACAGAAAGCACACAGTGAGACGAGCGAAGGCCTCCTGCTCTTGCTGTGTTTTCTCTGGTGTCGGGGTACTCACAGGATGCTGTGGTTCCAGAAGACACAGATGGGTTTGGAGCGCTCCTCAGTGGTGACCAGGCGAAACTGCACGGTGATGGGTTTGTCCAGCGTGTGCTGCAGCAGCTCGTCGTTGTCGTGCACCGTGATGCTGACCACCGGGGTGTTGATGACTGGACGCTTTGGCACACTGAAACAAATCAGAAAACAAAACACACGAACACAACGTTTTGTGTTTGAACGTGGGGGAAAAAAAAAAACAACAACTTTTGTTTCAATAAGCTTGAAAGTTTATCAACAACTACTGATGTCATATCATTACTGAGATACTGCTATTACGGTAACTTATATATTCTAAATCAATCAGCAGTGAATGTGTACACTTCGAGAAAAATTTCAGGGTGTTTTGTGTGTTCCAGGAAAGCATCACAGTGACTATATGTAGACTTATAGGTAAAATAAAAAAGGTGAAAAAATAACATATAGATTCAAAGGAATGAAAACCATCATCATATTGGAAGAGAAGAGAAAGAGAAAGCCTTTAGTGATTAATTTGTGATGAGTGTGAAAGTCTATTCAACTGCTTCCTTAGAAGCGAGATAAAGTCACTGCAACTCCCACTGTTTGTTTAGTTTGCACACCTGCAACAGGAACACAAACCAGGGACCTTCAAGCTCAATGTCAAGACTCAACCTGATGCTTCACCACCAGGGGGGGTTACAGTTCACCAAATTCAACAATGTGAAGGTTTCCCATTATTAATGCTTTTCCAGTTTGTCACACTCAAGATTTATGCATATTTCTAGATTATTGAACCCCTGTATATTGAAAAAAAAAACTGCTTATAAATGTTTATTATTCATCAAGAACAAAGCTCCGTTAATTTGATGGATCGAGAAAAAAGTACTAAATGAGCTGCAATTGAACACTATCAATCGATGAAGGTCTCTTCTTTTAGATTTCATGCAGACATTCTATCCATAAGTAAATCCACCCAGGCTTGGACAGAACATGCAAACTCCACACGGAAAGGCTCTCGCCCAGAAGTCAACATTCTATCTTCTTGTTGTGATACGTCAAGGTTGTTTACTGGAGCTGCTTCCCGCGAAAACACGATGGAGGATTTTTTTCTCCTCGTCCTTACCGCAGACTTCTCTTGTCGGGATCATAGCTCTCCGGTAACAGCGAGGCCAGGCTGTGGAAGATGATGACGCTGGCGATGGCGTCCTCTTGGCTGGCGTCGGGGTGGCGTCTCTTCCTGTTGGAGGAGCGGTTCCTCAGCGAGGACTCTGGGAAGACGTCCAGGTGTCTGTGGCCCTTGGTGTCCACGGCGGGTTGAAAGACGGAGTCAGGGAGCGTGACGGCCGTCTCCTGGTCTGCCGGACGGGGGCCCCGCAGGGACTGGTAGCGCGGCAGCTTGGCTCCGGCGAAATTCATCTTCTTCAGACGGTCCACAGAGATGACTGCAAAGCCACCAGGGAGGCAGAGTCAGAGAGCGCTTCCGCAAAACGAACATCGTCTCACCAGAGATTAAAATAACCTCTAAAAATGACGATTTTATCACTGATGACAGGTTCTTCCTGTATGTTTCCTGTATTAAAATAGAATTCTCATTGATGACTTTGGTGAAGAAAGTTTGCTTTGTATTAGGATTGAAGAGAAAAATAGATCAACGTGATGAAAATGAAATATAGAGTATAAAATATATTTCAGTTGGAATATTAAGATGAGATAATATTGTTGTTATTCAGCTGCCCCAATGGACAATTCCAGCTTCACAGATGTTACCTTCTACTGGATTACACACATAATAATGTACTTTTTTATAATTAACAATGATGAAAAAGAAAAAAATTCTTCTGCAAACATCCAAACCGTGATTCTAATTCCGATTCATTAACATATTTATAAAGCCTGATGGAAAAACAAGAGGCAAACATCTGTTAGCGCGCGCACCACATGCTTTACATCACCCACCTATGTTTGGCGTGACAATGGTGAATGGGCTGAGGTAGGTCTTCCTCATGTTCTGTGCTAATGTGTTGGCGTACTCCTCGTAGTGGCGCAGCAGCGCCGCCGTGCCGCCCTCGGCGTGCTGGATCAGCTCCCAGTGCGGCTGCGTGTCCGCAGACAGGATGGCGCTGCCCACGCGGACCAGATTCTGTCAGGAAACAGTGAGAGTTCAGTGTGACAGGATGTCACAGCGGAGAGACAAATGAAGTGTGATGTATTCCCTGCGGATACAAAGCGGCACTGCGATGCCCGCGTGCGCCGGGCCCGCCGCTCTGCTCGCGGACCTGTTGTGCTTCCTGCGTTTTGTCTCCTGCTGTATTTCGCCATCTGCGAGCGGTGCGTGTCAGGAGGCCTCCCGCGGCCCGCTCACCTCAGTGAAGTGGACGTCCTGCGTGGCCGTGAGATTGAAGCCCTGCTGGTTGCTCTCGTGCTGCAGCAGGCTCTGCGTGAGCCGGTACGCCACTTTCACATCGCTGCCGTAGTACTTCTCCGTGTGCACGGTGGCGTTGGCCAGCATGGCCGCCGTCTGCTGAACGTGTCCAGAGTCGAGGAGGGAGGCGTTACGGAAAAACCTCTCGGACTGAAGAGAGAAAAAACAAACGAGAAGCTTTTAGTAAAAGGTAGAAGAAACCAGTAGATGCGAGCAATGAAGCGTGAACGGAACGTTGCTGCCTTTCAGGCAAAAAAAAACCTCATTCTAATTTGCAGAAGTGCCAATTGTACATGTACTCTCCAGTTAAATACTGAATACTTGAGTAAAAGTATCATTTCAGCTCCTCCACAACCCTTTAGTGGCTATTAACTACTGCACTTTTTTTTGTTTTTCATCAACACATAAAATAAACGGCAGGATTAACAAAAATTACATTCCCACCAGCAGTAGCTTTTTAAATGTTTAGATCAGCTTAAACATTTCTTCTTTCAGCTTTCACATTTTAGTTTTTCTGTGTCCAACAGGAAATTCACTGATTGCTATGTTGTTATTGCTACCTGTTTGTCTTTTGTCACACAAACCCAGCCAGGTGACTTCATGAATGAGGATTTCATTGTGTTTTTAAAATGACAGGAAGAGGAGAGACAAACCAGAGCTTTGAGCTTGCTGAAGGTGACAGAGGTGCAGTTGAAGAGATTGGGAGGCAGCCAGCCCTTGTGCTCATCACAGTGTCGGATGGCTGTGCCTGGGAAGGAGAGAGAGAGAGAGAGAGAGAGAGTTATCATAAGATGGAAATTGGCTGCAGCTGCTGGAGAGCTTGGGGCAGGTTTTTGTATATTTGCCATTATTATATGGTAATTTGATGAGCTGCCAAAAACCATGATACCCATTGTTCCCTTGGGACAGGGGACTGCTGCAGGGAGACCAAACTTAGTCCTGGGCCACCATATCCCAGCCTCAATAGCCTGCGGGCAGCTGTCATAGATTACTGCGAGAGAAGGAGCAGGAAGGAGATGATGAGGATAAAAACAGAACATTCTTTTTTTTCAGCGTCGCAACCCCATGACGGAACAGGGATTTAAAATCAAGCGTTACAGTGATGTATTCTGACCTTCGCAGCCATTAGCAGAAACCTCAGCGAATGGGTTGTCACAGTGGTCACACTGGCGCCCGATGACGCCGGGTTTACACTGACACTGACCGCTCTCCCGATCGCAGGCTCTGGAGAAAGAGCCCACTGGGTAGCAGTCGCACAGCAGGCAGGTGTCACTGGCTTCAGGACGATAATGGTTGTCCTGCACGAGAGATCAGCCAGACAAACAATGGATGGAATAGTTTGGAGAAAAAAACAAACAAAAAAACCCCCAATCCTTTTTCAGACATCTGCACAAAATATCAACGCCTTCGATTCACGACGACGTTCAGCTGCTCGTTCAAAAGGATCTCGCTGTGAAGAAGTGACTTTCTGAATCATGTGTTCCATCTTTTCATGATCAGCACGAGGACTCAGACCACACACAGACTCTCAGCAAGTTTCAACAAGTGGCAAAGTGCATCATTAAACACACTGGATCTATTGGAGGTAATATTGTACAGTGTCATTACCTCTTTGTTCGGCATACAGAGTGAATACAGGAGTTCTGAAGATGGTGAAAATTGATTTTTTTTCCTCATTTGTGCTTGAATTCAGAAACTAGAAATGGATTTATGAGTATATTGGAATAACCTTTGGTTAACCAAATTAAAGTCGTGGAGGCCTGGAGAGGTCACCAGTCCATCGCACGCACGCAAGTGTGCACCTACAGGCAGTAATGTCAACATTTAACCGAACAAGCGAGTGTTTGGACTGTGTGAGGAAGCTAGAATACACAAAAAACACAAATACAGAAAGGCTCATTGCCCAGTTAGTCTTAAAAACACTAAACACCTCTAATTTTTCATGATTTCGGTTCATGCTGCCACTTTCGCTCAGCAGGGCTCAAACTACAGTGGAAGTCGGACTGACGTCTCATTATTTCTGGAGTTGGTGCATTTTTTTAGTCTGTATTTAATTAACTAACTGCAGATAAGTGCAGTTAAGTAACACACTGAGAAGAAGGCCTTTTTCATAGCGAATGAAGGTTTTCATTTTGCTCAACCTGTTGTGATGTTTGCATGTTAGCTTGTATGTTTTTTTTAACATTTGGTAAGTCTCTGACATACAACAAGGATGCTATAAAATGAAGTAAAAAATGAGGTTGAACAAGGAATATTCTAGCTTTTCAGACCAGGAATGCAATTTTTTTTCATGATATTCCGCCCCTCTTATCTTGACATTAGGTTGCACCGCAGTGTGTGTTACAGCTGCACTCACCTTACAGCGGCAGTCTCCGCTTGTCTTGTTGCAGTCTGAATCAAAACCTTTGTTGGTCTGACAGTTACAGGGCCCACAGGTCTTGTGGCCCCACCAGCCTCTGGGACATGGTAGATCAGTCCTGCACACACACACACAGACACACACACCATGAGTTTATTGAATTGGACCTGCAGAGTGATGAAACAGGATATGTGAGAAAGAACCACAGCGAAATCCGTACTTTTTCTCACAGTAGTGGCCAAAATAGTTGCTGGGACAGTCACAGGTGTAACCACGAGACAAGTTTGGCTTCCTGGTGCAAGTAGACTCGTGTTCGCAGGGGTTCATTGAGCACGCATCAGTGCAGTTGGTGCCAAAGTAACCTATGAAAAAAGGAGAAATTGAGTTGCTGTGGTCTTGGATCGGCGACGTCAAGCTGCTGAGCTGAACAAGGTAATCATCAAGAAACTAAATCGGAATTGTAAAAACAAAAATGAAACCTAAACCAAATGTATTTTTGTTTCTAAATACTTGATAATGTACAGTTCATTGGTATTGTTTGACATATAGACAGAAATAAATGCATTCATCTTTTCTACCGGTCACCAACATCACGTCTTGTTGGCTTTCTAGTGTCTGAACACAACAGACCGACCGTTGAGGCACGTGCAGGAGTAGCTGTCCCAGTCGTCGCTGCAGTAGCTCTTGGACGGACAGGGACTGGAGCTGCAGGGGTCAGGCACACTGCAGCCAGGCTCCACGTTCACTTTCCTGGCCTGAGACAGACTCAGGGCACCGCCAATACGCAGCCCCTGCAGGGAAAACAGACACATGTTCATGGTCAAATATGAGAACATTTTGGTTTATTTTAAATTGTCAAAATTACAGTTAGAGGAAGTATCCTTATGTTAATATAAGCATATATGATTTGGAAAAGCATGCATGTGGTCCAGAGAGAGGAGGAACCTGTACGCATCCGCGGAAACCATGTTGAATTTTCCCATCGAGCCTTGCCAAGCCGCCAATGCTCACAGTCTTCAGCTTGGAGTCCTGCAGCTTTCCGTCCACCTCCATACTGGCCTTGACAGGAAGGTGACACAACATTTAAGCCAGATGCTCAGAAGGATTGGATCCATAGTGAATAACAGCGGCTCACCAGGTAGAGTCCGTGGTCTAAAGACAACACGGCCTTATGGAGGCTCGTTGCTCCCCCCAGGCGACTGATGTCCAGCTGCAGGTGATGCCAGTCGCCATCGTTCACCAGCACCTCCTCCACACGGGAGAGAGTGGAGTCTTCCCCCCGGTGTAGCCCCATCAATACACTCCCACCTCGTAGCTACAAAGGGCATGGGGGGGGGGGGGGGGGGGGGGGGGGCAAAAAAAACAAACCAAAAAGAAAAAAGACACCATGAAGAATCAGCGCCGCATCACATGAAGCACAAGTTTGAACCTTGAGGCTCTCGCTGCACATCTAAGGCTTCCCACAACGGAATGGATCACCAGATGGTTGTGTAACATCGAAGACTCACACTGAATACAAGCTGAGGACGGGATTAAAGATGTGTCCGTTTCTTTTCTCTATGCTTCCTTCATCTCATCCTCCCCCTGTGAGGTGACATGTCCTCCGGCAGGAGGAGAGTCTGGAGGTTTGCATGTTTATTTAACAAGTCTCACCTGCAGCGTGAGGTTGTGCTGCTGACCAGAGGAGATGTGAAGCAGCGTGGCGCTGGACTGACGGGTGCGAAACATGAGCTCGACATGCCAGGGGACGGAGGCCGCCGTCGCCGCCATGTTGTTCCACTGCAACAAGCTGTTACCCAGGAAACGCTGCGGGCTGGCCATGACTGCGGGAATAATTGCAACGGGGGAGAGAAGAAGGCAAAAATGAGACGAAATACTCTTGCGGATGAGGAGTGAGATGTGGATGGATGGATGGATGGATGGATGGAGGGATGGAGGGAGGATGAAGCATAATGAGGACAGAGAGTTGCAGAGTCGGCGACACCAGACAGCGAATCATTAACGTGAACCAGCATGTCCAGGCTGTTCCCCGAGCTCGTCCATGTTATCACACGCTTCAACTTGAGGGGAGAAAAGAGACACATGAGAGAAAGAGGCCGTCCTCCTGCTTCTTTGTGGCTGAAATGAAATAAGATGTTCCTGGAAGGCTGAAATGAGGAGTTTTAAAGTAAAGGTACATTCTGAAGAAAAACACCAGGTTTTTGTATTTTTTGAGCTACAAATTAGAAGGAAGTGTTGATGTCTGCCTCCTCTTTGAGCTCTGAAAGAGAAGCTTTGTGGCTTTTTCCCATGTCGACAAAGTGACAGTAAAGGACATGCTGCCAGCCTGATGTGCAGCAGCTTCCTTCTCATTAAGCCGTCTCTGCGTGAGAAGAGAAGAAACGCACCTGAACCTCTCAGATTGTACCGATCGATTAGCTACAGCAAATGAACTTGACGCACTGGAGCTGGTGAGAGAAACCCTCAGCCCTGCCTGATTTAAACACACACGGTTACTTTCTGTACGTTTAATAGGTCTGGCAGCAGAAGATCGATATTTATGGAGGTTTATGAATAAAGCAAAGCACAATCAATACATTTCATGATTGATTTCTTCCATTAAATGTCAAAAAGTAAAGAAAATACCTGTAGTAATTTAACAGAGGTGAGAGTGTCAGAATCAAATGGTTTGTGTTGTATGAACACTTCAAGCTGTGAATTTTATTTCTTTTTGAGGCAAAGCAGTGGAGCCAATGTTCACAATTAAACCAATCAATACGTTTTGAGTAAAACTAAACACTTCATCATCTGTCAAAACGTCTTTTAATTTTCCTGTGACAACTAGTTCTGCTTGCATCGAGTTGAAATGCTCACAAAACAGTTGATGTAAATTTGTTTCATTTCATTCATCCAAATGCAGGGTTGTGTTTTCGTTTAAAAAAAAAAAGGGGGCCTTCAGATCTGTTATTTATATTATATTGGCAGCATGTTAAAAAGGAAAATCGATCTGAGATTACTTTTTTTTTTTCTCTGCAGTTGTAACTGTGTGTGGCACCGTGGTCTGTCACAGTGTTTCACTGGGTGTTGCAGCAGGTAGATGAGTCATGTAATATAGAGGAAATCACTCAGGTCATGGATGGCCACATGGTTTTAAACACACATGCTGAAAACTGAGAACAAAACTGTGCACGTAGTGGAATGCAAAACTGTTGGTCAGTATCGCTGCAACAGGTAATTGGAATCAATAAAAATGTGAAAAAGTTTGATAAAGAAGGCTTGCCAGAGATGGCAATGCCAGAGAATAAAACTGCTGTAAAACTGAAACTCCTCCCAAAAAACTGGTTTTCTGGTTATTGTTATTGTATGATGAATATTGGTCAATATTGGTCAACCAATACTTTATCCCATGATGTTGTTCATTAAATTGCCGGATGTCTTTGTAGGAGACGTTCTGCATCACTGAGATTAGAGTTGGATAAAACTATTTCAAAGGGAAGGTTATTTGCTGTTAAATTTTGACTTAAGCACTGCGATGATAAATCATCCTGTGGAGATCCCCTCCCTGAACACTTAAGTTATTAAAGCCCATTGAATCATGTCCGTAACATGTCATCACAGTGGAATCTGTCCCACCTACAAACTCCCATCATTACTTTCCTCTTACACTTCTGGGCTTGACGCAACACGGCTGTCCTTTTCCCTAACTAACCAAAACAAGAGCTTCCAGTCTTCTCTTGATCTGCAGGGAGACTGCTCAAATAAATCTTTTGTGCCCGTTCCACTTCACACCAGAGATAAATGCGCTCTTTTCACTCCAGTCTCTAACATGGCTCATTTATGACTCTCTTCTCAGATTACTTCACAGTATAAATCAGCAGCAGAAACAGCTGCAGCAGATCAGGTGGAACAAAAACCGACACTGGAGAGCATGGCGGCAGAAACATAAGCGACACACCGTATATCTTTAAAAGTCAAAGAGCAATTATTCTTAACTGGATCAACATCACTAAAAGCTGGAGAGAAAAAAATCTACATCAAGCAGTCTTTTTTATTCACAAGTGTCATAAATCAGGCTTCAAAGCTGCAGCCGTTTAATCACTATGCTTTTAACCTGACACATCTTTAGATACAGACAGCTGCCGCTAGAAAGGTTTTATCGCTGCCACTGCACTGAGGACAGCCTCATTTCCACCTGCTATTTTCCAATCAAATCTACTCTTCCTTCACTTCGTCTCCACACTCGCTGACAGGTTCAGGCTTGGGACGCAATCTCCAGTCGAAGCTGAAGACAAATTGGTGCGAGTTATCCTCTCACTCGCTCACCTCTTTCACAGTTTTGTCCTCCGAAGCCAAGTGGGCACTCGCAGCTGAAGGAGCCCCACAGGTTCACACACGTTCCTCCGTTCAGGCACGGGCTGTTGTTGCAGAAATGCCTCTTGGCGGAGCATCCTGGGAGGGCGGGAAGGTAAGAGGGTAATCCATCCGTTTCATCTATCCCACCTCATTATTTCATCAAAGCAGATCAGAGTCAGAGGCTAATAAACTATTCATAGCAGGTACAATGTTCATTTCCCTCTGTCTCCACCGTCCCGCTGCTGCTCATTATAGTCGTAGCCGCTTCCTCTGCCAGTCTTTCCCACTTGGCTGATCGAACAATAAGCACCGTTTCAGTGCAGGACAGTCAGAGCTTCACGAGATTAAATGGCAGGTGGAAGCCAGTGGAACAAAACGCTTTTATACCTGGGAGAGTGCCGTTGTTAGCGATGAAGCCGGCCATGTCGGTGTGCTGGTTGTCAATGCGCAGGTTCTTCATGCATCCCACAAACTGCCGGTTACGAACTGGGAAGTCTTCTGGGAGTTTAGGGACTCCTCCGAGGAGCAAGGGCCCCGTCAGGTCCAGAGATCTGACAACACATAACCCGGGAGAGTTCTGCCGTGCCTTAACGAAATACATCCTCATTGAGTGAGTCGGGCCAAAAATGCATGAAAAATTCATTATAGAGTTAATTCTGCTCTGCTATTTCCCCCCCTGGAGAAGAAAACAAGAAAAAAATATCATTTAAAAAACAAAAGCTTAGCTAAGACCCTGGAGACGAAGAGCTTTATTTCAAAACAAGTTTACCCTGTCTCTTAATTAGGTACAACACTGAGAGTAAAGTAAATTACATTAATCAATATAGAAGCAATAGAATAATTTAGGCAGCAAAGACAAGGAGTATTTGTGGCATTTCATTTTCAAGGACTGCATTCAAATTATAATCTTATAGATTTTCATGAACATTAAAGGTAAAGATGAATCACTGCTCATCATTTGATCGACATGTGAGGAAACATCCGGGTCGACTGAAGCTCTTTAATTTTATCAAGCAGCATGCATGTAACATTTTCTTTCAAGAAGAAAAAGAGACACAAAGCTAAACACTGTCTCAGGTTACGGAAGTTTGAAATGCCACATTTTTGGGATCGATGCTGTGGAATTATCTTCATCCCGTTTGTCCTGCCGACTCACTTTTTGGACCCCGATTGGCTGCCCTGAGCAGAGCAGGTGTAGTTTCCGATCATGTGACCAAACCTCAGGGCCACAGAGGTGTCACAGTTGTCCACCATCACCACGACAACCTTCTGGTCCGAGGGTCCCTGTGGGAGGCCCGCCTGGTTGAAGATGGGCTGAGTAAAAACAAGACAGGATGGTGAGTGTAAAGTGCACAGCTTGGGCTACAGTCAAATGAATCAGATGATACGAGGCATGTTTGAAGTTTTTATGAATGACTTTTCGTTAAAATTCTTGAAAAACAAAAACAAAAAAACTAAACAAACTATGTTGCTATTGAAATATTTTTGAAGACTCCACATTTATAAACAGTACAAAGAAATAGGTTATTGCAAAAAGAATCTCATTAATCTGCTCCACTTCATGAAGGATTAATGCATAAAACACCACTAAAACTTCTGGGAATCTCAGCGAGTGCAAAGCTGGGCGTAGCTTTAGGAAGGAGATTAAAAACTGCAGCTTTGAAAATGGAAAACAACCACGAAACAAACGATCTTTTGCATCGCACTCACTTCCGTCCCCCCCTTCAGCTCCAGCTCTCTGCTGCTGAGTATTTTAATAATTCATATCATAACAGCTAGAGCTAAAGGCAACGGGGCACACACACACACACACACACACACACACACACACACACACACACACACACACACACACACACACACACACACACACACACACACACACACACACACACACACACACACACACACACACACACACACACACACACACCCTGCCCTCTGCAGGGCATCTTCCCTGTTGACAAAGGTTTTTCTTCATTGTTTGAGAAATCAATGGGGGGTGGGGGGGTGGGGGTTACAAAAGGAGGAGGGGCCTGCCGGGGGAGAGAATGATGATCCCGTCAATAAAAGGTCGTGACCTTTTTTCAAACTGGCCAGTTTCTGCGAGGTCACGGAGAGCTCATATTAACCCTTAAGTGTGGGTTCAGGCGGCTGTCGTGCGGCAGAGCGCCGCTGCCTGACGCCCAGCTGAGCGGTGCTGCGACGGGCCGCTGAGCTGTCAGCTGGTCAGACAGGATTTAGCAGGAATTAGCTCGTCTCGTGTGCGGAGACGATACCAGAAGTTGCCTCGTTGCTGAAAACGCACGTTGGGCTTTTGTTGTTACTGTCTGGGCATTTATCTGTGTGATGTCAAACTAAAATAGATCCCCCTCAGACCGACTGCAAGAGCCTCAGGAATTATAATTTCCTGATTGCTCTGCTGTTATGACTTCAGCGTCTGATCCTCTAATTTAAAAACTCTGAAAAAAAAATAGAAAAATGACACCCAGCCTGAAATGTAGAGTAGATTTTGCTGGCTGGCACATCATCTTCAACGGCTCTATCCTGGAAGATTTATTAAGAGAAAACCGAGTCTATCAAGCTACCCAGACATGGAAAAGATAAATTTAGCTCGAGACACTGTCTCAACGTTACGTCTCTCACATGATTTCCTCGTTGAGCAGATTAGATTAAATCTCTCTGGGCTTCACCAACTTTTTACTTGGAGGAGGTATGTGCTGGGGTGGAGGGGGGGAGCTGTTTGTTCTGAACTACATTAGCAATATGTTATTGAATGTATAACTGTAATTTCTGCTTTTATATGTAAAAATTGAATAAACAGAATTGTCAAAAAAAAATCTCTGAGCTTCCAATAAAACGTGTGTGACCTGAAACTGAGACGCTTGAAATGTGGCAGTGTGTCTTGTGATCAGAGGTATGAATAAGGACTGTAAACCATCTTGTTCAATCTCATTCAAACATGATATCTATTGATATGATTGTGATGAAGATGTGCCCGTTTTAATTTACACTCTATTCTCATCAATATGACTGACGTTTTCTTAGATTTTTTAATTTTTTTATTTCACCACTTGCTTGTGCTTGTATAGTGTTGCAGTCCAAAGAAAGACATATGATGGAAAGGTGACAACACTCGTTAAATTGATTCCCCAGCTCAGAGGACTCCTTGCCTCTATAACAAGCAAAACAGGTGGTCATAAAGTTATGGCTTATCTGTGAATAGAATGATGGATTTTGGTTCCTAAAACCACAAAAGCATCTTTTACTTAACGTCAAACTACAAATGAAACTCAAGTAAACAGGATGAAAATGGAGCCTTTCAAAAAAAAAAGGATCTGAGCATTTTCACTTATGGGGAAAAAAAACCCAAAAAACAATGTGAAACAAAGAAAGAAAAAAGATAAAAACAACAGAAATGTGAAAGTGGGGATGATAAATATGCTATTAGGTGTGATGTAAAGCACATGGATCCATCAAGAAGGTCATTACTTTGCTGGGCATGACTTCTACTGGAGCAGGCTTGTGTAATTGATTTACAGGATCGACCGGCCCCCTTGAAAGGTATTGTGGGAAATATGAAGACGAAGATGGTGGGTACAATTTACAGAGAGGCTCAATTGAGAGTCCGGAAGAGCACAAACAAGCCGTGTTATTGAGCACCTTTCCCACAGGAAGCCACACTACGCTGTGGAAATGTTAAGCAGTCAGAGACAAGAGGGTGGAGGTGGCTTTTACTTTCCAGTTAATACTCCTCGAAACCAATTTGTTACAAATTTGTCGATGATGAAACAAGCAAACATGTCGTGCGAATTGCCAAAGGTGAAATCATCCGACATGCCCTTTTTTCCACGGTTTTTTTCTCTCCATTCGCTGTGAAAGCTCTGAAGCAGGCAGCGCTCCAGCTTGGACGCTCCTTTCACTGACCTCTGCTGTCATCAGTCACGGCTATTGACTCTCCAATAATGACTGTCTGTCAGGACGTCTTACTGCCACAGGAAAAAAAACACTGTCCCGTCAGGGCTGATTGGCGTGCACATATTTGCTCTGTGCCACATTAAGCAGCGCTCTCGCTCGCAGCGCCATGGGATTATGGGAATATGAGTTCTCTGTCAGAGGGCTTGACAGGGGCTGTGCAGTTGGAGCAATGCAGCAAGCAACACAAATATGGGATCTAAGATTGACTAGAAAACCATAGCAACAAGAGGGGCTGGCCCTGAAGCGCAGTGTCCCCGTTCAAAGCCCGAGTCAATACTTCTCCCTGCCTTTCTTCACCCTCCTTTCGCTCCTCTCCTGCTTGGCTTTTCTGTCCTCGCTGGAGAACAGTGAGAGAGGGGCACCTTCCCCGGGGCCGCATCATTCACTGCCCCTGGTCCCAAAGGAAGCCGAGCCAAACACAAAGGCAGCGGTCATTGCCATTCTCCACAGTCCCCCGCTACCCTGAAAGCCACATTTCAATCTAAAAATGCCCCCTCCCAGACTCACCCTGCCCCACCCCCTGTGGACAGGGACGGGTCAGAGTGGGCCACCGTGGGATACCTCCTGTGGGAGGAGCCAGGTTTCTACCTCAGCGACTCGCAGGATGTGGAATATGAGAGAAGGACGGCGAGGATTAGTTCAGCTCGAGATGTGGGCTGGACCACCGACATGTTGGGGATGTACGGGGAATATGCTACATGTTGGACATAATGGACCCACTCAGCGCCTGTGACAGAGGTTCAACTGTTCTGTACCCAGAGGAGGACTCACCACTTACTACATTACCTGTTCCATCAAAACTAAACCCACAGGTCTCTATAACCATGAGACCTGTGGGCCTTCATTTGCCATGATTTTCTACTTATAACATTATGTATTATGTCGTATACGCTTAATTAAGCTTAATGAGGTTTGAAAAGTTGGTGAAGTAACTATCTCAAGGCTACATTGTTACACTTAACCGTGTAAGTCAGAAAAATCAGCGACGGAAGCGTTTCTCCAGGTGTGAGATACAGAAAAGAGTGTATAACGGCTGTAAAGTGGCTCCTGTGTATATTTGCAGTTGTGTGTGTGTTGTTGAGTGAGCGAGAGGAGTTCTGTCATACTTGGCTGGAGTCAGAGACAAAAAAAAAACCTCCAGTCATGAACCAAGAACTGCGTCTCTCTTTAGCTTCATCACTCAGAAAATAGAAAGCGAAGTGAAGGACTGATCAGATGAGGCGTTTCAACATTCATGTATTTGTGAGTGCAGAGTAAATTGTACATTTCATACCATTACCGTCTCCTAATAAGCACACTCTAATAAGTGCCGATTCCTTGCTATTAAAAAAAATATATATATAATCTTTTTAGTCACATGACCTTTGAGTGCATAGTTTAAAATCTGCGTATGTAAACACCACTGATCTCATAAAGAGGATGAATAGCGTTCAGTTCTTTTTAACATCCTAATCATTCTGCAAAAACACATCCGCAATTAGGCAAAACAAGCCTGCTGTATGACGGTGTGGAGGCATTGAGGTGCATAAGATCAACCACATCAGCCAACAAAGCAATACATGTTGATATGAAGCTTTTACCTACAATCTCAAACTGTGACGTACAGCACAGTCAAAGCCACTGTAACTACCTCAAGAGAACCTGGACATCTTTATGTTTGTAGAATTTTTACATTAGAGTACCGGTTTATGGTGGACTGTTCAGGTTTACTTCATGATGTGACCTCTGTATTTTACTCCATATCTAACTCAGCAGACAATTAGCTCACAACACTTATTCTCATACACATGATCTCTGTAACACTGGTCGTCAGTATGTGACGTCTGCACTGCTCCTGAGCTGCATCAATGTCATTAATGAGACTGTAATGTTTGTATGGCAAAGAACCAACCAAGTTTCCCCCTCCTTCCATCGCTGTGCCGGCTAAAATCTGACCACGTTATCATACACGCTGAATAGAAAATGGGCACGGCGGGGGAGTTGCCTTGGCAACATCTTTATGATGCAAAGTGACTTTCTCAATAGAGTAAAATGTGACATCCTGTGTGTGGGTCCTGGGTGGGAAAATACTGAGAGAGCAGAGACAACAGCTCCAGACATTCCTCTGCTGATTGAGTTGTTGTGATATTGCTAGAGAGAAATGTACTCGTCAAACATATTTAGTCCAATCTGAGCATGTCTGGAGATCCAGTGCCAGCCCACTCTCTGGCTTTCATTCACACCCCTGACACTGTCTGTCTCTCTCTCTCTCTCTCTCTCTCTCTCTCTCTCTCTCTCTCTCTCTCTCTCTCTCTCTCTCTCTCTCTGTCAGTGTCTCGTTGGCACTTTGGCTTTCTTCCAGATCGTCTGCCCATCAGCAGTGATTCTTTAGTCAGACGGAGCAGCAGCACTAAAGACGAAGAACAACTAACTAACAGCTCACAGTTTCCATTCTGCACTTTGTCTTACACCCACTCCAGTCACAACGTCTCAGCGGCCACCGAGACGGAGCGCCGGCCGGCAGCCATCGCTGCAGCCTCCTCACTTTAGTCTGCCGTCTCCACCCATTTCTTTTCTACTTTCCCTTTACATTACTGTAAAGCTGCATATCTATTAATGCCTGCTTGTTTCACCGCTACAGAGAATGTCTGCCGGCACTCAAATCAACTTTACTCCTGCGGCACTTTAAAAAAAACGACCTCCGCTGAAACAAAGTGTGTCGACATCATGAAGGTGACAAAACGCGCTGCACAGTAATGGTCATGAAAGCATCAACATCAATAAAAACAATAACCCAATTAAAAAAACAAAGTCTCATGCTATTAAACCCTGCTTTTCCTTATCTTCTGAAAAAGACAATAAAACAAGAATTTATGTATTTGTTTATTTGTTTATTTATTTATTATTGTTCTTCCTGGTTTATTTGGTATACCAGGAATCTCAATCATGTGTTAAAACTTTGAAATTAAATTACGTTTTTTTTAAATATCATTAGGGTGTGCAGCCTCGGTTTATAAAAGATAAATAGACAGCAATTCAGATGATACACAAAGTTAAAAAAGCATTTTATATAGTAAACAAATTATAAACAAATAATATAAAACACGTTTTTCTTGTTTAATTATAAAGGTTCTGGTTTGAAGACAGACGAGCTTAAACCTTTTTTTTTTCAACATCAAAAATTTGTTTTACAAAAGCCAATATTTTCCTTTAAACTTTTGATACTGGGAACATTTGAACGTTTGAAATTGGAGGTCTTGCTCACCTTGTTGTAGTAGTGAACTTCCACCACATGCCACTGACCGTCGCTGACGCCCCCAACGATGTACGGAGAAACGGTGGTCTTTGTCTCACCTGGTAAACAAACCAGTAAATGACTGCGCCTGACACGGAAGAAGATTTGAAAGTCGATAACAATATGAGTGATTTCTTTTCCACCTGCAGAGAAGGTGAGCTGAATCTGCTCACTGATGATTTCCATGGCGATGAAGTCATGTTTCTCATTGAAGCGGCCGTTATAAAGTAACAGGCCGTCGGGCTCTTTGGTAGCAAACCTGAACAAAAAGAGGACAATTTATTACAAATTGACAAATTCAATCATGTGCATTATTCATCTCCTGCGCCGCTCATCGTGTGTCCTGTGCTGGAGCTGATCACAGCTGACCAGGAGTGAAGGCTGAACAGGACACAGAACGTCACACACACACACACACACACACACACACACACACACACACACACACACACACACACACACACACACACACACACACACACACACACACACACACACACACACACACACACACACACACACACACACACACACACACACACACACACACACTCACAAGCAGTACGGGCAATGTGGAGCTACCAGCTATCCACACTTGGACAGGAGCACCTGAAGGAAAACCCACGCAATACAGGCCTCCAATCGCTCGAGCCAGAGATATTCTCAGCAAATCATAGATAAATATAAAATTCACAAACATGCACACACAAAAAAATGTTTTTTTCTGAAAATGAAGTGACACTGATAGCACAAATATATCTTGTGTAGATTAAACTCAACACTTTATTCTGTGTCGCATGCTGCTTTTCAAAAAATGAACATGGTCTCCAAATTCCCTTTTGATGCCTCACATATCATCTTCGGGCTAAAAATACTGCCTTGTGTTTCAAGGAAACAGTACGACTCACGGATGTTCACTTTGAAGTATGAAGTACTATAACAAACACATTCTCGCGGTTTAACAGATGAGGTCAATCGTGAGCACAAGGGAAAATAAAAAAGTAGTTTTTTTCAGCTGAAACACAGTCGACGGATCTGCGTGCCACGAATAGATGCCGAGCCACATGAAGTGACACACAACAACGCAGAGACAGAAAACTAGGGCAATGTTAACGGAGCCGGGTTGGGGGGGGGGCCCATTACTGAGAGTAAGGAGGGAGACAGTTCGGGATAATGACAACGACAGCTTCAAAATATATTTCCTCATGGAAGAGAGCAGAGACAGCTGCAGCGCCAGCCACGGTTTCACATTACCGCGTGCAAACCAAGAGTCCCCGGGCCGCCGCGTGGGATAAAGCTGGCAAATTAATGCATATTTTAATACGCGCAGTTCAAAAGAGGTTGGGGTATTTTTTTTTCTCAGGATAACAGTATGTGGTATGAATATAACACACTGTACCTGTCAGCTGTGGTTTGTGGTCATAAGTAATTTGACTCTGTGGAAATGGGTCACTGGGATGTTTGAAAGTGTGTTATCGTAATAAAAGACCCAGCACTGACTAACACATTTATTCATCCTTCATCCCACGGGGGGGGGGCCACAACGACTCTCCTGTGCACATCTGCCAGCCGAGGAGCACGAGTGATTAACTGCTATCTGTATTTCATGGTCATTTATTCCATTTTCGACTTAAGAACTACATATTTTCTTTCTATTAACTACTGCTATGTTCTTATTTATTCTGCCCAAACGAGTCCCTTTCAGAGGCGTTTTCTCTGCAGGAGAAGTATGGCATTCATGCTGCCAAATATCTGTCTGACAACATGAGCAGTCCCCCCCCTCCCCACCCCCGTCTCTTAAGGTCTGCAGGCTTGGAGGGTATACTGTACATGATGCTGTTTGCGCAGTATTCTTGAGCTGGAAAGCAGCCAGGGGGCATCGCACCACTGACCTGCTTACTGAGGAAAACGATAATCACGACCTCTGAGGAGAGAAAAAGAGATGCCGATGCTCCAGCGGACAAGAATGGAGAGAGAGCAGAGAGGAAGTGCGGCCCGAGCTGCTTCTACACATGCAGAAAGGAACACAAGACGCCACGGAGCATTATAATCCGGGGTTCTCTCGTCCCTCGGTGGCCCTTCAGTCTTTGACGTATCGATTTAAAAGGCTGCTCCGCGTTGCCCCCCTGAGCCCTCTGAACTATAAGGGTAATCAGCCAGAACTAAACACTGACTTAACTGGCATCACTGTGTCACATTAGGCACCCATCAGTAAAAATAACAACCAGTCTGCCCTTATGTAGGAATCCTTGTCACGCTATGCTCACACGCTGCAGTGCATACGATGTGCGCAGAGGGGAGGGGGGCAAAAGATGACCCTCATATTGATTCTGCAACCTCTGAGTGGGGGAATAAAGACACTCACACTCATGTGAGGTGAAATATATACTAAAATAAGAACTACTGGATTGATATTGACTAAAGGGGCAATATGAAGCCTAGTAGAAATTCTTCAAAATCAGCACATTTGTGGAAATTCTTTATGGGATCATTGGTACAATGTTGTTTATGTTGCCTGCAGAAATGTTAAAACAGCAGTTTCTCAAAACTCAGTGACAATCTCTTATTGCTGGTTTTATTTAAATATCAAAAATGTTTACTGTAAAACAGTAAAGTAACAAATAATCTTAACTAAGATCCTGGGAAGAAGGTTCAAAATTCCCAGGTTGAAAGAGTGGAGAAAGCAAAATAAGTTGTTTCAGATCAGATATAAATTATTTCAATGATGAGAATGAATAATGATAACAAGATAACAAAGCACTGAATAATGTCACAGGAAAACTCCACATTGCTTAAATCATCTGTTTCAATTCCAAAGCATTTTACTGAAAACTTGCAAACAGAAACCACTTAAAACAATGAAAACTTCCACCTCACAGCTTAACTGAGGTCTATACAATTATGTTCAGCAAGAACCTTCAGACTGAAAATCGAACTTGTTATCTCCTGGAATAACACAGTAATTCTCCACTTTAAAAAAACAAAAAACAAAAAAATCCTGGAAAACAAAACCACTGTATTCAGAAATGCTACGTTGTCGCTGCTGATGCCATGACACTATAAACCCTTGGTGAGATTTTCACCTCAATTGCAGCAGTGCACACCGAAAACTCGCCGGCACTCTTGAGCGAACACGATTCACGTGTTGAGACGTTTGCGGTGGCAGAAGCTCGGTCTCAGGTGACGCGGCCACTTGCCGAGCTCACCTGCCTCCAGCTCTCAGTGGCGGCACTCTTCACAGCTTCTCTGACCTTCCAGCGAAATGGAAACCACTTTCAAAACTGGTCTGAGCGGTTCCCCATCAAAAAGGCTGTCATCTGAACCTCGCTTAAAGACGGGCCGAGTCCGTAAAGCTCAAGGGGGGTAGCGTTTTAAACCGTCAGCCCATTGTCAGTGTGAGCAACCTTGCCAAGCGTGTCTACGGTGACAAAAATCACAATAAACTCGGGCGAGATGTCAGAACGCGGCCCCTGTGATAGCAGCCGAGCGGTGATACTTGTTGTGGCAGATCTCCCAACAGCTTTTTTACCTCTATTTTGTTTCGTTGCATGGAAGCGCCCATGCAGGTCCGAGGAGCCTGCTGTGTTTGCATGTGTTCATGATTCACAGTTCATCTGCTCCTTTTTGAAACACCTCCCCCTCATAATCCACATTATGATGATCGACCGTATATGTCAGAAGCGCCGAATGCAGCCTCGACTTCATTTACAAGAAATGAAATTCAAAATAGGGGCTGTCGTGTCTGTTTTCAAAACCAACACACTAAAGTGAGCCTGACGTGTCTGGTCGGCCCCGTGGTTTTGAGTTGGGTGGAAAAATGAAGAAAAATGATGGGGTCCCCAGCTGAAGCCTTTGCTATTTTTGATGAATGTGAATCGCGCTTCGGATGTCACCTCCAGCTCTCAGTCTAAGTGTTGGCGTTCGCGCTGACATCACATCTCACGTGAAGGAAAATCTCTGTCAAACTTTTCCTTCAGCCCCGCCTGAGATCATGAGAACCGAACTGAGTGCGTCTCGCCTTTAAATACATGTTGTGTATGTTGCGTTCATGTGATGAGATTTGGGACCGTCTCACGTTTGAACAAATAGGATCTTGTTCAAAATGAAAGTGAGACTTTGCTGAAACCCAGATGAGAAGATAAAAACGACTCTTGCCTGCAGTATTAACATCCTGGTGTTATGTTATGTCAGCCTGCGCCCTCAACATTCAGCCACACGACTATTTTACAATCTTTCTTTTACAGGCTGCTCCCCTGTCCATACATCTAACATGCTTCAGCTGTAGCTCTGCAGTATTTATAGCTCAGGTTGCTGCACTCTGATACTGAAGTGGCTCTACAGGAGATGGCTGTTGTTCAGTGATCCCACAATTGCGATTAAAAAACCATCACGTGGGGGCGGTGGTCAGCGTGTGGGAGCCGGGAACGTGCATGTACGAGTGGGGGCGTGGAGGCGGATGACGAGTGACTCACAGAGAGCAGGTAATGCAGGTGAGCTGCGGCTCTTTGCGGGGAGGTGGGGTTGCTTACGTGAGCGAGAGGGTGAAGTGAAAGCGCTGGCGGAGGCCCTTGAAGGTCACGAACGAGTGCGGGGGGAAGTTGCGCGTGGTCATCTCGCAGTAGGGCTTCTCGTAGCCGCCCGGCGGACAGTCGCACTTGAATCCGCCGACCAGCAGGTTGACGCAGGAGCCCCCGTTCTTGCAGACCCCCGCGGCACAGCGGCCCGAGCGGGACGACAGCTCGCACCGATCTCCTGCAGAGGGACGGAGGCGCGGGGAAAGTGGAAAGAAATGAGGATTAATATCATCGGTGACAAGCAGCCTCACCTCAAGTCTTCACCATCTGGGATTTTATGCCGCTATGTGCTCTTTTCCCGTCACCGCAGCTTCCAACATGTGCCACTGAAGAAGTGTAACATCATCCACCTCGTCTCCGTGAAGGATAAACTTTGAAACGTACAGGAATGGATGCAAAATAAATACTGACACCGTTGACAAAGTGTATCACAGAGAATCTTGACTTCACAATATCGGCAGTGGTTTCTCCCCGACACCTTCTGCAGTTTCAATCTCTCTTTTTTTTCCTCCCCACAATGTCACAAGCAGCATGACTCCTTTTCCTCTCTCTGGGGGGAAAAAGCCGCAGCTTGTGCAGCATTCATATTCAGAGGAACGACAGGGCGGCTCGAAAGCAGTGAGCTGGAAGTGTTTGTGCATTCAGGCTGTGAAGCGGTCCAACCAAATGAGAGCAGTTTCCGCAGACAGTGATGGCTCGCGATGATTGCTTTCTGCTTTCTCACACCTTATAGTCAATAGAACAGTTCATGTTTTTATCATGAGCCATCCGGGGGCGACTGATTGAGCAAGCCACAGCAAGCCATCGAAATGTACAGAAGTTCTATCACTAAAAGGCAAAGTTATAATAACAACGCTCATTAAATTATCCCTCAATAATGGCAAAAAGTTAAGAACAGGACTGCACCTCGAAATAATGAGTATACACTACAGATTATAAAGATCTGCTTGTACTTTTCTGTACTCGCAGCTGATCTGCGCCGCTCGTCGGGAGCGTCGGGATAAAGACTCTCCAGCAGCTCGGAGGTGAAACTGCTCCCCTCGCTCACTCCCCTCGCTCGCTCCCCTCGCTCGCTCTCTCATGTGTGAACGGAGATTTGTGTGAAAGCGACCCAGTCAGCGGCCGGGACGTCTTTTACTGTCTGACACTGACTGATGCACAAACAGCCCACAACACTGATACACACAGTTTTTTTTATTCACTCCCTCACGATTAATCACTTCATTCACAACCCGCTGAGGGCAAGCTTCTGAGTTTTATTGCTGCTGTTAGGAAACGTCGATTCAGTCAGACGATAATGGCTTAAAATATTCATAGACATCTTCCCGGACCAGAGGTCATGACGCACATTGAACTTTTAGCGTTTTAGAGTAGACCGTTTTATTAACATGCTTTTATGAATTGCTATTACGTGTTTCGGTTGGCGTTTGAATCCATCTAATGTGATTTGATTTCATGTCCCAGTCTTCTGTTTTTCTGTTCCTACTCAGTATGCCATTCAAATGACTCTTCGGGGGAGAATAAAGTGGATAAATATCCCCGTCTGGTCTGAGTATCTCCACCTCTGCTGAAGTATTTCTACTGTAATATAGGATACAATCAATCACTCTTATATAGTTATAAAAGGTCACTTCAGCAGAAAGCAAAGCAAAGCTCACAGCTGTCATATTATATCAAATGTGTTTTCATTTTTACAAAATTCTTATTCTTTAATCTGATTTACTTTCACTTTTCTCCCTCCTGTTCTGGCATCACAAGTATCACCAAGTATACCAGATGTTTGCTCGTGAGAAATTCAGTTCATGCTCTGCAGATCAGTAACACGGCTGCCATGTTCAGCTGGTTTATTATCTTCTGCTGCAAAGTTTCCCTTGATCTTAATACAGCAGACAGTTTTACCAGTTGTAAGAACCTGATAAATATCACTTCAATTTTCATCAGTTTATGTAGTTAGAGCTTATAAAAAGAATGCACTCAGGTCCAACAAATGTAGGACTATGAAAACACATGGTTACCCGGGATTTTATCGTTTACTGTGGTGTTCAGTTACATGTCTGTTACTACACATTTAATATTTACATGATGCTCTGTTTGTGTATTATTCAATAGTGATGTCGGTTTACAATAAATTGGTAATTACAGTGTTCTAAGGTTTATAATAATTACAATAATTTAAAGTGAGCGACATTTTGTTCTCTAGGCAGTTTCTTCGTATTAAAATATTCCCTTTCACCATCTTATAAATAAATATTGAAAGCTAACAAGGGGTGAGTGCTACGAGCCAGTGACGAAATGGTTATACAGTTAAATAATCAACTCGAAATAACATCATGCTGATTTTTGTCTTTACGGCAAGAATATTGTCCACTATGATGTCTCTGATGTCTCACATTAGATAGGATTAAATGGTAAAGCTTTATAGATTTATAGAGTAGTGGATTTTATAATTAGATTTAATGCCCGGAACAGACCATTGCTGCTCCACAAGGCTCCGTCCATTAATTAGCCATTTCAGCTAATCACTGGAAATGAAGGTAACAACGGGTGGTTGATTGGAGTTGATGTAACAGTGGTGTTGTGATTTACCTTTTTAGTAGATGAATGATGCGAAAGCCCTTTACAGGGATCCAGTGACAAATGTTTAAAAATGTATAATCTTTGTTATTTTTACAGTTTCCAGTGGTGTTTATATCCCCCATATATCTTTGCAGTACAAAAAGACATCGTATGTTAACACAATGCTGCCGCAGCGGCAAGCTGTCAAATCCCTCAAGGCACAATGACGTACTTGATTCTCTGAGGTTGCGTCGACTATCACAGGAAGATTATCTGCTCTGAGACAAGTGGGGGAAAAAAAAAAAAAAAAGACTACTGCAGTGCAATCACAACAACGGTGCCATAACGTTTGATGAATCTTTGTTGCTCCCCTGGCAGTTATTGTTTCTTTACATTGAACCCATCCAGTTCATAGTTAACCTGAACTTCACACACGGTAGGAGGAGCAGCAGCCCACCGCCACCAGGGGAGTTGTTGGGGGGGGGTTAAGTATCTTGCTGAGTGATCCAGAGTAGTTACCTGTCTAAAAAGGGAATTGAACCATCCCAAAAGGTATCCTTCGTATGTAGAGCTACAGGCACCTTTAAAAGTCTGTGTAAAATAAAAAAATTTTAAATTATTTTTAGGGTGTTTTCAAGGGAAAGAAAGAGAATTTGGTGTCCTTGCCACTGACACGAGCAATAAATAAAAAGTTAAATGGTAACACGGAAAGCAGCAATTTCGAGTAAATGTAGTGGAAAAATAATAGAGAGCGAGACATATTAAGTATTATGACAGCATATCCTGTTCTGAAGTGGTATGTGAAGTTATGGTGTGTCAAAGTGCCATTTCTCGGCACCACTCTGTTGGAAATGGAGTATAATGACTGCTTTGTCCTGTCAGACTGTAACTATTAGATTTCATGTTCGTGCTGAACTCTCCTGATGACAAACAGCCCCTGCTGGCCAGCAGGTGGTGAAATAAAGGCTTTCTTGTGGCAGTGCTTGCCTTCTTATTAATTCAGTGACTTGCTGTAGGCGAATAAAGTTCACGTTGCTTTAGGCAGTGGACAAACATGACATCAGCAAACAGCGAGTTAGTAAATAAAGTCGCAGTGAATAACGAAATGGTTTTCCCGTTAAAACGGTATTCATCAGTTGTTTTCCATGCTGCTGTTCTTCCTGCCTGGTGGCGCCCTGCGGGACGCCTCCGCCACAGGTGCTTCGAACAGCAGCTTTATGTTACCAGGTGAGCAGCACACCGGGGCGGGAACGATCCCTCAGCACGTCCCGATCAATAATTCAAGCACGTCTCCTCTGCTCTATTTACGCCCCTATATATAAGTCCAGCTCAGTGCCCACACTCTGTGTTTGCTGCCAGCATGAATCATTAAGCAGCAAATCGCTCAGACACCTCGGAGGGCCGGCTTTTATTTAGACACCTAGAGACACTTTGCTTTTTTTAATTGTAGGCCTTTTTGTTGGGGTGAACGCATGTAAAGAGATACTGACATGTACCAACAGAGAAACATTTCAGCTAATAGATGCAATTAAAGTCAAAACAATAAAATGTATAAAAAAAAAAAAAAACAAGACTGAAATAGACTGTAGAGGATTCAGGATCATATTAAAATAAGTACATCGAGATATAGAAGGGTTAAGATTAGAGAAAGATTTGGATCTTCCTTCTCCTTTTCAGACATGATTACTGTTTGTGTGCATGTGTGGTGTGAGTGAGTTTACATTCACTATAGCTAAAGGGATATGGGTATATTTATACATATATGTAAATATTTAATAATTGTTATGATCCGCATGTCTTAAATAAATAATTTCATTTATTCGATCATTCATTATAAATTGATAACCAAAAACAAGCGGAAGCAAAGCAAAGCAAACCTATAAATCAATTATCTCTATTAACTATGTAGATTTCTTGATAAACATCCTGAGCTTTTAACCCGTCTGAGTGGCAGATATTGTTACCAGATGATGAAACATGAAGCCAACAAATCAACCAAAAAGGTAAATGCAGAGTTTTTGTCCCGTTGGTTGTTTGTAATGAGCGCATTGTAAGTACAACACACAGTAATAGTGCACCTCCCCTCTGTGCAGGCTGCACCTGTGGAATACATTTCCACAGAGATCTTGAGTCTGGTGATTCTCAGCTGCCGGGGTAACAGAGGAGCATCATCACTCCTCTTCCTCGGTGAAACGGAGTGGGTGGATCCCTCCGGACACACCAAAAACACAGCACAGGTAGGCTGCAGGAGTGAGATCTGCTCTCTCTACGACGGTTTATACAAAACACAGATCCTGTGTGTCGCAGTGGAGGAGGCCGGTGTGAAGATATTGTATAAAGCTCCACCTATACGAGTGAAATCATTCAGGAATATGAAGGTGAATAATCTGATCGGGTGATCAATAATGCGACAGAAACATGACCTCTAGCTGTACGTTGGATCGGATCTTCCCATCACATTACAGGTCAACTGAGGCCTGAAGACAAAAGGCATTGGAATGCCTCTCACCCTCTGACACATCAATAGAGACAGTAAAGGAATATTCTACCACAGAAAAGCAAGAATACTAGGTTTCTGTAGGATACATGTTTACAGTCTGTTTCCCAAAGAGCTTAACCTACATGCAGTCATTGCAGTACAGGGGGGAGGTGTATGAATAAATAATAAAGCTTTAAAGCATCCTTCAATAATCTACTACTTGTAACAGCAGAGATATCGTAATAAAAGTTCATGTCATGTAAGAATGGACCTTAAATATACTGTATATAGGCCGGTCATACCTGTCACTGTAGCTGCACTACTTTTGCATTCTATGTATTAATGTGAACACAATGTAAGCATAGCATGCAAAAATCACATCTGTTTGCATCACATATGCAAATGCAAATGTTTCAGCATGACTCGATGGGTTCAATTATTTTTCTTCATCTGTGCTCTAATAACTCAGGTGACAATTACAATGATCTAATCACTACGGGGGTTAGTTTCTTGGCCTCTTTTCACTTTACATAAATACTATCCTATGTTTCGAATTAAAACAAAACTGAAAATACACAGCCCCCGTCATTTCCACACAGTGATGCACACTGGTTTTTACCCCTGAGAAAGAGAGAGAGGGATTTCATGTTGGTTTGGGAATCAGAATTCACTTCAGTGCTCAGCTCAAATATTCTATTAAAGAGGAGAATCTCCAGAACAACATCGTGCTGATTTTATGATTTCAAAACAGTCCATGTGTTTGGCAACAGTTTGATTCACCCCCTCTCCTAGAGGGAAATTGTAGTGGCTTTCAGCATTTGGCAGGTGTTCATTTCACTAGTGTGAGGTTGTTTGAGTGTGAACATTTGCCAGTTTTCATTCCCAACCATGTCTGAACATTCAGAGCTCACAGGACAAATTAACAAAGAGGGGAGAGAGAGAGCGAGAGAGAGAGAGAGAGAGAGGTTAACAGTGAGCTGAGAATGATCATCGCAAACACAAACAGAAAGCTGTCGATGATGTCGATTAGTGTTTGAAAAGATGAGTGTCTCTCCTGTTTGTTTTAAGAGGAAGGTGTGAGGACTAAAAGCAGGATAACATGCCGTTGTTCTACAGAGTGACTAAGGCGAGTCAAATCATCCAGTCCGTCCCTCTAAAGAACTGCAAAGATGATAGCTGATGTTTTTTTCTTTTTTCTTTTCATTTTTCTTCCCGTTACCATCTGGTAACGCCTACGGTCCAACAGTTTCCCAGTACACACACGTACACACACACGTACACACACACACACACACACACACACACACACACACACACACACACACACACACACACACACACACACACACCATTAACACATAAATATTCCACAGATTGTCAGTGCACCTTTCTTACACACATAATTGCTGCTATTCGGCACTTAACCACCCACCCCAGCCACACAGGGAGGGTGCAATTTAGCACTCCGAAAAACACACTCACACAGACACACACACACACACACACACACACACACACACACACACACACACACACACACACACACACACACACACACACACACACACACACACACACACACACGGTTTGTTTAAATGCCTTGCAGGGATTCACTTACAGTTGTTACTTTAGCCATAACTACTACTTGTCTAATGGTAACCGTTACCTCTTTACCCTGACATTTTGATCTATTTTCTTTTTCTTACCGCGACACATTTTTTTTTTATCTTGGTCTAACTTAAAAATAAACCGTTACTAAAAAAAATTATGCTTTTAGTAGGAAAGACACTTGCATGTAATGTAACTTGTGTCATTTTAATAATAAAGATAAATGTAATGTGGGAGATGATTATAATTTCAAGTAGAATGTAGAGCCTCTTGAGAAGGAGGATGCCTCAACATTGAATATTTTGTGATCATTTGTTTAATTCAAAAAACAAAATGGTATTTTTGGTATTAGTGATGCCTGAAAGAAAGGTACTTCAATTAAGACCATTATACTTTCTTTCAAAATGTTTTACCTGTCCTCTATAGTCTCAACTGATAGGCCAGCGAGACTCAGGAGGCGGAGCCAAGAGGGAAGGGTTAGGAGGAGCAGGAAGTGATGTGGGAGGGGGGGGGGAATGCTGGGAACTCATGAGGAAAGAGAAGCTTGTCTTTGGCGTGATTTTCATTTTGCAATACTGGCAGCCCCTTGCACCAATTTCACACAAAAAAATCAGCTTCTACAGTGATTTGGATTGAGTGATCCAATAAAAAAGTCCTAAAATCACATTCTCACCACATTCTCACAACACCATTTCAGCTATAAGCTTAGAGGATTTGCAACTCCTCTTCATACCGGATATAAACAACGCAAACGTTTTCAGACTTTGTAAATAAAATTTCTTGGTACATTAACTTATTAGTATATGTATTTTGCACAATCTGGATGACGTGCCTGATATTTCATATCCACAAAGTCAATAGTGTGTGCTATTTTGCGTGTGTGTGTGTCAGACGTCATCCTCAGTGCGTCGCGTTAGTGGATCAGCCTCCATGCATGTGTGTCCATCACCAAGATTTTATATGGACAAGCCCTCAGTAGATCAGGCCCTGTAAAGCCTAACCATAATGTTCACCTATATGGCCACTAAAAATAAGCAAAACTTTCCAATGTCGAGCATTTTTGGTCCCGACATGATCTTTCACTACACCTGCTCACACCTCAAGATGTGAGAAAAACAAGGTCAAACATTCTCTCCAGGGACAATCCATTGACTGAAATGCATTTCCTATGAATTTACACACACACACACACACACACACACACACACACACACACACACACACACACACACACACACACACACACACACACACACACACACACACACACACACACACACACACACACTGAGCACTGATGAACCCGGCGTTGACTGAAGTAGAGCAGTGGGTGTTGTATATCACAGTTAAACACATCTAATAAAAGCTGTCTGCGCGACCTCGTTTAATCAGACAGTCTGACGGTGTGATTCAAACATCAGCTCCAGGGACCCACTCAGCGAACACAGTGAGACCAGTCCACCACATTTAACTGCGTCGGAGTCTAAATCTCTCTAATGCTGCCCACTGTGGGAGAAAAATACCCCCCACTCCACCCACTCGTTGGTTCTCCCGCTCTGCCCTTCTCTGCTGATTCACGTTAAAAGCAACTGCAGTTCAGCGCCAAACACCCACAGCTGTGCCATAATATGTAAGTGCCACTCAACCTGGACTCTGAGCCCACGCACTCAAATGCCGACACTATTTTGAGGATTCATACACAGCTGTATAAATAGGTGAGAAAAAAAAACAAAAAAAAACCTTTCAGTGTTCAAAAAGACATAATCAAGGAAAAGCTATTACTGAGTTCACAGAGGCCACAGCATGACTTTTAGCAGCTCCTTTACCTGAAGGCCTTTTCAAGCTGCAGGGTGGCTTTTGGCGGATAAAGTACGGTAATTATTTTCTTGCTGATGAAAAAGAAAAGGAGAAATCCAAGCGGTGTTTCCACAGGCCTGAGATGAAGTATCTTCTCTACAACAGCGAAGGAATGCACCAATAAATATGTAATAAATAGAGTCGGAATAATCTAATCTGACACACTTTACTCCGCTAACCATTGAAAATGTTTATTCACTTTAAATCAATTATAATACCGTAGTTTTGAACTGATGGATATAGCTACCTAACTGTTGCACAGACAAATGGTGCCTCTCTGCAAATTTGTATAATGGAATCATGCACACATCGTGACACACTATATGTCAGGCTTCATGCAGAAAGTGGAATTTTATGTTGCTTTACTCCAGTAAAAAATATGTCGTTAAGAGAATAGTCATCCATCTTCTATACTGCTTATATTCTCCTATTCAGGGTAGCTGGAGCTCATCCCAGCTAACTGTAACTATATAACACTGGGAAAAGAGAATAATCACAAGAAGAAATGTTCTCAGCATGAATCTAAAAATCAAGACAATCTTTTGGTTGAAGACTGACGACTTCAAGTTGAACTTCCATGAGACGGTTTCTTCACTGCTGCTTCCTACTGTTTTATGCTAATGTCTATATTTCTTGTGTTTTCGCACTATATGTGAAGCACAATATGTATTCTGATGTTTTTATATGATGTTCAGGTGGCTGAACAAGCGTGAGGTCACAATCACCTTTAACCTTTGACCTCTTAACCACTAAACGTCAGTCGCAGCGAAGGGAAGTAAAGCTGCATGAGGGTTCAGACATGTACATTTATAAAACATCCATGTACATAATTGATAAACATGTACCATATCAGGTTACAAACTACAGATTTACTGCTGACACATAACAAACTGAGGGAGGTAGTTCACCCCATAAACACGAACAACTATCATGGTGTTTCAAAGACACGCTAAAACTCCCAATCGCATTAAAAAGTCATCATGTGACCCACTTAACCTCTCAACAAAAAGATGGGGCAACTACCCTGAAATTCATATTGTATAAATTAGCATACATTTGCTCTATTTCTCTTTAAACTCCTTTTCAGCTTCTCCCTTTTCCCCTTCCACCATAAACCCACTGAGCAGACAGTCTTTAACCCTTTGAGGATGTGAATAATATCTAGAGCAATGAATAAATAACATATCCTGCTGTGATAAATTAATTCTTCATTTTCAATTTTTTTGGGGGGGGAAAATGAAGGCTGCTGTCCTCTCTTTTTCACTTTACGATGTTTTTATTAATTCTTTAGTCTTAGGTGTTTTAACCAGCCAGGTATTTCAGAGCCAGGGGACAAGCTCCATCTGTAAGCATCTATAATTAATCCTTTCCTTCCTTTGCTCCACTCAGCACAACGACAGCATAAAGAGAAACTGCTCTTGTTTGTTTTTTCCCTTCATCATCACCAGTTTTTAAACAGGCAGGAAAATGATGCAACATTGCTCTTCTACCCATTTACTCCAGTCTTTTGTTTGTATATGTTTCTATCTACATATCTATTTTTTACGTCACTTCCCGCCTTTTAACATTCAGAAACGTGAAGCCGTGCTTTTCGGGATCATGTTTGTTCATTAGCGTCCGATGTGGATTACCACCGCAGGGACACATCAAATCAATAACTCATCACTCAGTCTTTGTCTGCTGAGCGGTGGTCATTAGTGGAGTGGACAGTCTGTGTCTATAAAGGGCCTCGTTCAATAAGGAGCTGAGGACGAGACAGATGCAGACATTAAAGCCCCCCATGGGATCTTTGTGGAGAAATGAACATTTGGGAGGCGACGTGTGAACAGCTTGGCAGAAACCGTGCCCTTTCACCTCCAAAGAGAAATAAACACTTAAGGACAGATTTTCTTTCTTTTTTTTTTTTTTTTTTATACGAGTCTGAAAATGTTTGATATAATGCTAGTTCTTCATAAAACACAAAATATTAACGTACAATAAAGTATCACTTTGCTTGTCAAAATATCTTCTTTTGATACCGATTTATCAATATCTGTGATCAACATCAACTCTACGAAGATTGAATCTTAATAAAAGAACAACAATCATTTTATATGTGTTCATTATTTGTTATTTGTTGCGTGATTTTTCTCTTTTTTGGAGGGTTATTCTTTCAACATGATATGACCCGATGGGGGCCGCAGGGGAGCATTGGTAGTGGTGCATGCGTTTCTTCTGGGTACTCCGTTTAGTATGTGTGATTGCTGCTCTGCAACAAGCAAAGAAACGTTTACTCATGTAATTAAAAAAAACAAAAACAAAAACAAAAGAACTTGGGACAGAAATGTGACCTGATTTTGAATTAAAACATCAAGAAAATTCAGAGGCTGAAATGTTGTCTTTGTTTAGCAGATAAACAACACAACTGAGAATTTAGTGTAGCGGGAAAGGCATAATGAAGAATTCATTAAATAATATGTATTTATCTTGTTTTTAAATGATAAATAACTACTTTTTGTCTTAGAATTAGATGTATTTGGAGGTGTACTAAGTCTGAAGATGACCAAACCTAAGAGCAACCAAACTTTAAGTTTGTTTCCATGTCAGGAGCCTCAGTGAATGACAGAAAATGACAGTGATGTGCAGGATCAACACAAAAAAAAAAAAAAGAACACTTAATAAGTTTATTTTCGAGAAGAGGCGGAAAAACCTTTCAGAACAGATCTGTTTTCCAGACCTCCTTCACAGGGAGAGGCTTCACGGCGGTGCACCTTCTATTAAATCATCCAAATCAAAATCTGCAGCGAACTGAAAAGTTTCACCTCTCTGACACGATACTGCTGAATGTCAGGTCACAACCAAATACATTCCAGAAGTTTTATTTTGATGCTCCACCGATAAAACGGAGCACAATCCAGAATAGAACAAGCAATCAGCCTGAGCAGCAAAAGCCTCATAAAAGATTATGTTGGAAACGAACTATGACAAGAAAAAAACTTCTGCCCACGTAGAGTATTATTTAGTAAAACATAGTGGAGCAAATATGTCATATGTTCATGTCAAAGCAGAGTCTGTAAATTCAATCTGTGTACATCACATGTTTGAACGACCATGAAGAGGACCATCTGGTTCATGAAGCTATAAATTGATTAAAAAAAAAAAAAAAAAAAAGATTTTATAAAACGGGGGCTCTCACCTGTGTAGTCCTCAAAGCACTCGCAGGTGAAGCCTCCCTCTCGGCTGCGGCACACGCCGTGAGGGCCGCAGGGTTTGGAGTAGCACAGGTCGATCTCCGTCTCGCAGTAGTCTCCCGTGAAGCCGGCGGGGCAGCGGCAGCGCAGCCCGGCGATGGGGTGGATGGGTCTGAACAGGATGGTGTCCGAGGAGACGAAGGGAGCCAGACTGTCGAACTTGAGCACAGACACGCACTTCATGTAGTTCTCGCAGGGTTCCCGCAGGCAGATGTTGTCGTCGAAGGGGAGAACCTCCTGAGAGGAGATCTGAGCCAGGAGGCTGCGGTTCAAATACAGCCTCTCCTGGAGTTCCTCGGAGCAAAAGAACTCCCCCGTCTCCAGACCCCTGCCGGGCCGATCCCCTCCGTGTGAGGCCCCCCCGGGGCGCTGGTGCCCCTCCCCGAACACGGGCACCGCCACGGACAGGCTGACGTTGAGGATGCGAGCGCTGACGTCCGTGTCGTCTTGGATGTTGAAGATGACGACGTCCTCGGGGGCGGCGGAGAGGACGCGGGCCACGCCGTCCAGGAACTGCGCGAGCAGCAGGGACAGGAAGTGCTCCTGGGAGGTGTTGGCGAGTCGCAACGTGATGCTGTTGGACAACATTTCGTCGGTGATGATGGTGACCTGGAGGAGGCACTGAGCTGACACCGAGTGGATTCCATCTGAAACAGAGAGCAGGGGGGGGGAGAAGGAATAAAACCACTGACTGATAAACGTCTTTAATACGCAGCTGGAAAGGATGAGAAGGCATCCCACTGCTCACACCAGTGCAACAAGGTGTAATGACTTAAACCACCGGATGTCTCAAAAAGAAAAACTCCAAGGGAAACGTATTCATCGGGTGGACTTGAGGGGAGTTTTATTTCCTCAAATCTTTTAAGGTAAAGCAAATTTTAAACACAAAATGCCAGAACATGTGTGTACCAACACCTACTGATCACAACCAGCATTGGCTTTTACAGCAGTCTCAGCTAAAGCAACTTGTTTGTTGGTTAAGACCGTATGGACCAGTCTTTGCTTCCCATGTGCCTTAATTAAAGAACCTTTAGTCAGCCGTAATCCAGTCAACTGGGCCCTTTTTTAACACCGTCCACTGCAGACCAGGAGGAACTCACAGGAGCTGCAGTGATGCTATTCTGATCAAACTCACTCAGTTAAAACCTCACACGTTCGTATTTTTCTACAACCTTGGGGACAAAATGTTCACTTGCTGCCTAATATAGTCAATCCTAAAACCAGCAGTATGATACACAGAGCATCCGTTTTATTTCCCTCACCTACTCCTGACTAGTGGAGCTGCAGCGCCTGTCACCTCATAACCAGCATGGTTTATTAACAGCATGAATATGAGTCCATTAGACTGTTAAATCACATCAAGCATATTATATTTACATATTTCAAAATGTTCTGAGGATGAAAATAATTTTATCCAAAAGTACCGGTAATTTCTTTGTAAAAATTAGACTCAGGGCCTGAATGGCTAAAATATTGCGTAAAAGAGTATAGCTATAAGCAACATAGAATAGAATAGAATAGAACAGAATAGAATAGAAATCCCAGAAGGTAATTCTAGACAAACCAAAAAAACAAAGTATGTGGCGCACTATACACCCAACTCTTCCAAGTGTTCTCCATGACCTGAAGACACACCCAATATTTCATACTCATGAAGGTAAATGCACGAAACTGATGTGTGTAATTTTGTATGTCTACCAAACTCAATCTATTTCCTGCTATTAGATCGTCATCCACATGTGGGTGCATGCAAAATAAAGTTATCTCCAACTTCTTTTTTTTTTAAAGCACAAACCGAGAGTAGATCAAATGCGATGAGGACCAGTCGTCACTCACACACGGTGCACCTGTGACAGCAGGCCAAATGCAGGTTGATGCAGGTTGATGCAGGTTGATGCAGGTTGATGCTGGAGGGTTTATGCAGCTGTCACTCTGGACTTAAACAAAGAGCAGAGAAGCTCCGAATGGAACCGCGGAAAGAGCCAAGGGTCACAAACTGAAGGAAAAAAACCCACCTACAACTGTGCAAAATGAGACTTTGATGAATATAATAACGAGCCTTTTTACCCCGCGTTCTTGGCTCTGAGGGGTGTTTTCTCGAGTTTTGAGCTTGAGCAGATATGAGATGTATGCCAAGACTAAGAGAGAACAAATCCATGTTTCCTTTCAGCACTTTCCAACTTTCTAATCAGCAATTTCACGCCTGTATTCACAGCTCATTCTTTGCTGTCTTTGTCCGGAAGCAAAGATGCTGCTCCATTATACGTGCTGCACTCAGAGCCTTAAATACCACACTCACCCGGTCAAGCATTCCTCTCGTCTATAAATCTCCTGTTTTCAAACCAGATCCATCTTTGCGGTTTGAATGGTCCCCCCCCAAAAAAAAAAATTCTTGTTGTACAGCTTTCTCTGTACAATAAATTACTAAATCTTTATTCCTCAAGAACAATCTTTAACAGAGACCTTGCCACCAGCAAATAAAATGTAAATGAATCAGTTTCATCATGTTGCATCACACCATAATCTGCTGGGCAAACATATCACAATTCATATTCACACCGAATTACGACTTTACTGAGCTTGTTTTATTGCTTATTTTTTTGCCGTAACCTTGCCCACAATAGAGTGAAACAGCTCTTCATCGTGTATGAGGTGAACAGTTCACAGTAAGCGCACTGCTCGCTCAGGAGTAATATTAGAATGAAAGCAATCTGAACAAGGAGCACTCAGGACAGTCAATTATATGAGTAACAAGTACAAAGCCAATTGATTTCTGTCTACCGGTACTTCAGATTGGATGTTGTTGGATGTTGCTCTTTTTTTTTTTTTTTTACACCAAACATGGGAGGTATGCACCTAAGAAAGTGAGATTTCAGTGTTTAAAGTTTTTGCTAAACAGCGACTCCTGCGGCCGCTCGAGACTTTTCTCTTTCAAACAGGGAGCTCACATCCTTTTGTCTTCCCAAAGTTTCATATTCTCCCTTTAAGGTCGTGGCGGGAGGCCACTGTCATTTTGTCTAAGTGCCCTGCAGGATTCTGTAGCCTCAAGAGCAAACACAAAATGGGCTTAATCAAATCAAATGTGTCATGAAAACAAGCCCCGGCCTCTCCCCGCAAAATCATCAATGGGACGCTTTGTCTGTGGCGTCTGGACGGCGGCCAGAGAGCAGAACCTGTGAGCAGAACTCACACAAACAGCACTGCCCAAAGTTACCAGAGCTCTGGTTTGGCACCGGGCAAGTTTAAACACAGAGTGCCAAGGGAAGAGGGGGAGGAAGAAAAGAGGGGGGGGTCATAGAGGAAGTGAGACAGAGAAGCATGTTTGACACGGCTTTAATCCTCCAGCTTTCAGTCAAGCGCTTCCAGCACAGTAATAATACAGGGCCTTAGAAGAGGAAGTGGGGACAAATCAAAGCACAGGCACAAGCAGGGTCGCTGCACTAATTCACACTTTACTGTAAACACACACACACACACACCTGTGTACACAAGAATGTGAGAAGCGACAAACAACAGTAGGTCAGACTCTACTTTCACAGAGGAATAATTCAATAGTTTAATATGTTGTCTGATCATTTTTTTTTTGATGCACAGTTAAATTATTTAAGGTTGTCTTTCCCTGCCTGGTGGTCAGTAGGACACAGGCCAAAGGGGTTCACAAGATTCAGACAGGGATTCTTTTTTTTTTTTTTTCGTATCATGTTTTCATGTTTTGATGAAACCTGCTCAATTTTAGTTGTGATTTAATTGGATCTTCTCATGAGTCACTGAGACATTATGTGCGATGCGGAGGATGAATTGATGTCTCTGCTTAAATTTTGAGGCCAAGTATTTCTTCCCAAGACAAAATGATGGTTAATTAGGAACAATTTCCATCACAATTTTGCAGTGTGTCTTCAAAGCACTTATTTCAGTGGGTAAGAGCGTAAAACTTCAAGATAGATAATTCTTAAAGCTACAATAGCATGAAGAAGCTGAGGTGGCCAATGTTCTAAAACGTTTTTCAGCAAAAGTCATGATTTGAATGATCGTCAAAGCCACTTAAACAAAAATCCATAAATCATTTTTGCAGTATTAACTGATCCATAGCCAACTTGATTCAAGTTCAAACCAATTACTGTTTTATTGTGGCTTAATAATTACATAATAAAGTATTAAGCAGAATCACTGCAACTTGAACCTTGAAGTCGGACCAGTTTTAGCCTCAGAGAGCTTTTCTGGCACAACAAGACTTCAAACTAGGAACCTCCTCATTTTCAGATTTTGTTGACTGAACATCAGAATTTAATCTTTATGAAAAGAAATGCTTCATTAACTTAATATCTGTGAACAAACGGGATCATTGAAACTGTGACCTGAATGACCTCGACACAGGGTTCAGACGACTTTCAGCAAAGTCTCTATTAGTCTCCTTATTCAATCAGGTCAATTGAATAACTCGTGTCACAAGAGACATGAGTTATTCAATTGTATTGAAATGAAACTGTCGGATTTGAGTGTTTATTGGGGTCATTTTTCCACATGCAAAAGCTCCGCAAAACAAAACTCTCCCTTATTGTTAAACAGGCCAGAAAAATCATAGGTTCACCACAAACTCAGATCCCTGAACTGTCTTAAGTGTGTTTTAAATATGTATTGTATTTTATTGTTTGGAGCCTTGTTAAAGAAAGATTTCCGTCACCGCTTGGGGGAGACAATAAGGTTTATCTACTTAAATGAAGCTGCTGCTGCTGCACAGTGAAGCACTGTGGTTCCACTTTTTCATACTAGTGAGAAAAAAACATTTAAGATGATGCAGAGAAGCTTTCTAACATTTGTAAACAAACAACAATCTACTCTCTGCCTCAGCCAGTTTTCTCGTCGGCTATTCAAGCCATACAATAATTGATACTCTGCAGCAACCAGCCAGGGGGGAAAAAAAAAACACTGCTCTGAATACGAGGCCGGGTTCTTAAAGGTTAGGCCATGTATAAGGACAGACATCGCCTTAATTATGTCCTCTGCCAATTCACATTCTTGGATGGGGGGCTCGGGCATCCAGAGGTAGACGCAGCGCTGGGAAACTGAGCGCGAGGAGAATCTCCCCTGAAAGGAACCAGACCATCCTTCAAAGAGGTCATTCTCCATGGAAAGGATCCTCGGCTCAAGGAACGGAGGGGTAAGCGGGGCGTTTTGCGCCAAAAAGGAGGCAAAATGGGGATGCCTGGATGGTAACGAGACGAGATGCCAGCTCTGAAGTGTGACACTGCTCGGCCCGCAGCTCAGCCCCCTCTGGGCCTCTGGGTGCCAGGAATGCTCTCAGCTAGGAAGTGGCGCCAGGGAAAAGATTAAACACACACTATGGCTGTAGGGCTGCCAGGGCTGTGTGCAGCATTGTGTATGTGTTTGTGACTGTATATATATATATATATATATATATATATATATATATATATATATACATACACACACACACACACACACACACATACACACACACACACACACACACACATACATATAATACACGTCGAGAATTATGAATATATAAGAAATGCAAATGACAAAATGAAAGGGGATTGGACAAATGTTATTTTTACTTTTTCTCACAAATGATCAAATATGGATTTCTATGCACTATGTATGTATGTATGTATGTATGTATGTATGTATGTATGTATGTATGTACAAGCAGGCCCCTGAAGTCTGAAGACTCAAACCAGGGATACATTAAGGACAGTGTGACGACCACCACTCCACCATGCAGTCTGTTATCTATCTAACCAAATGAAATATACACCAATTACCCAATCGCTGTGAATTGTCGCATTTTATAATATTTACAAGATGAAATGCAGGACATAAATTAAGCATTAGACTGTTTTTGTTTAGATATAGCGGATTGTGTTGCATATATTTTATTCAGAAAACATAATCAGACATTACCAGAGGCAAAACAACCTCCACAACATCTCCTATAACAGACCAAAGCTTGTAAACAAACCAGCTCATTAAGATTTCCAGAGAAAAGTTTCTCAGAGGCACACACAGACGCCGTTTGACTGTAGGTTTGAGGCCTTCACACAGAAATCATAAATTATCAGCCAGAGGTTGGAGCGGAGAAGAAATGTGCTCCTTTTATCAGTGATAAATTGCCTAAGCTCAGTCTCAGTCTGTCAAGAGAATTATAAACAGCGAATGCTCCAATGATGTGATATATCAGCAAAAGAGGCTTCAGGATGGAGCATTCGCTATCAAGAAAACACGTCATCAAAGCGGGATGTATGGAGGTTTTTTTTTCTTCTTCTTTCAGTCCACTCTGAGTTTCAGTGGCCGAGAAAATAAAGTGCTGAGAGAGAAGTCGAGACAAAGAGAGAGAACAAATCGGTGAGCCTGGCCTAATTGGACCACAAAGTTGCCATCAAATCTCCAGCTGAATCCCAGAAAATGTCAACAAAGTCATGGTGGATAAAGATCAGAAAGACTGTGTGACCAAATTACTGAGGACAGAGACATCACCCAGCAGCACAGCAGTAACCCCAGCCCCCCCGCCCATGCTGTGAGGGGGGCACTTTTTTCACTTATTTGCCTGCTTCTCTTCGTGAGTGAAGGTTTTATGAGGATTTTGTCTTTGCGGGATCGAGGCTGACCAGAGACAAAGAGGCGTGCGACGTACAAAGGCTGCAATTGTGATCTCAAAATGTGAACTAGGTGGAAACATCTGCGTTTCACTGCAGGAGATGTCTCATCTTCAGAAAATGACCTTCAGAGGAGTGATGGTTAGCAGCCTCAATCTGTGTAGTTTCTGCTATACACCGGCTTTTTTTTTTTTTTTTTAATAAAAAGGGAAATTCTGCCTAATTGTGATTACTGAAAAATAATTTTGGGGCATGCAGTATGTGCCCACATTTCTGAAAAATAATATTGAAATACTACTGCTAGTAGTCATGAGTAACTCCTGGATCATTATTGTGATGAGTTTAATATGTCTGCTGTGACGAGTTTAACTGGGCCTGTTATTTAACTACATGAGAAACTGCGGTAGAGCTAAAGAGCTCCTGGCTTGCTTCAACTATTTCACTAAACTCCTAAATATCAGCTTCGCTTTATGAATACATCTGCGACTGTCTGCATTGTGGAAGTTCATCTCGACTCAAGACTGACATTTTAGAGCATCGTCCCTCGTGTTTAAATAGGAAGCAACAACGAAGTTTGTGTGGGGCAAAACGTGGTAGAAAAGTATGTCCGTATTTTTCAGAAATTAAGACCACCTAAAGATCGCATGATTAATTTTTGTCCATTTGTTTTACACATCGTAGGATCTATTGGACTTCAACGGCGGCAAAGACTGAACAAAACACCTCAGACTCCCTGCATGCAGTGGTAAACTTAAACCCAGCTCCACAGAACGCCAGAAACTTCTCGCCACGGAATCTTCAGGCACTTGGTTTCACTTTTTGTTTGCATTCCGCTCAAAAAGCACTTCACATTCTCACAGTCACGCGGCCTCAAAACCTGCTCCGCCTACTAATGTGCAGGTTAAACACTGAACCAAGGAGACCATGTTCTGGTTACAGTGGGGAGGGGAAACACAACAGACCTACCATAAAAAAATACCATCTATCATTGTGACAGTGGGGGGGTGTGTGATAAATAATCGCACTCAAACAGCTTTCTTAAAACACTCATTCATCACATGTCTAATTGTGGCACATGAAGACGTTCTCACTTGAACACGATCAAACCGTAGAACCGCAGAACCGTAGAACTGTAGAACGGCCTCGGAGGCAGCCGCGCGTTTCTCTGCACAAGTGTGTCAGGTTGGAGGGAACCTCCGGCGAAGAAGGTAATGAGGTTGAGCAGAATCTATCCGAGTCGTTCAGCGTCGACGCACTACGACGTGTGCAGCATGCACCAAGCGCTCGGTACATCAAAGGGCGCAAAGCTGGAGTCCCACTTCCAAGATCAATACGGTGTTCATAAATTAAAAATCACTTTCAAGGGAAAAGACTCGCAAATGTCTTCGCGGTTCACAGTTACTCCAGCTGCAACCAGGGAGTCGCTCTGCAAACGTACACGTTTTTAATGAGTTTGATGAGTTGAAAAATGAATCTGTGGAGCATTTCAGTCTGTTGACAAAAGATCTGAGACCAAGTTTACCAAACTGGTAGAAATTAAATATTTAAATGGCTCCAAAGAGGCAGCAGAGGAGTGTGAAAAGTTTTTTTCATGAAGAATAAAAGAACAAGTAATAAACATTTTGGCTAATCAGAGACATGCTGAGAGCAGAAGAGGTCAGAGGAATTGTTACTCTGCATCTGATGGTCATAGATTTTACTCTAGATGTGACCTTTCACACCCCCTAAAAAGTAAAAATATAACTTAAAGGTTGTGTTTGAGATGAATCTTTGACAGTCGTTCACTATATGAGCACAGTCCTGCTTCACATTCTGTCTATCAGAAGGAAAACAGCCGATAAAGCAGCCAAATTTAATTGAAGCTGCTTTGTTTATGTTATTTTCACACCTGAAGCGAAGCAAGGCAGCAACTGAAAAGTACAAGCTTCAATCAAACGCCAAAAAACACAGAGGAAGTGTCCTTTTCTGACACGTGGTAGACGTGTTTCATGATACAGCATGAAGTGTTAAAAGCATGAAAGATCTTTTCAAGTCAAATATAAGCCTGAGCTACAGGGAGCTGAGCTTTGTCTGTAAGCATCAGCAGTAAAAAAAAACAAAAAACAAAACACACGTCGACAAGCTCCATAGTGTGAAACTGCTGTCAAAATATTATGCTTACATATTGCTGACCAACGCCACACGTCAAGCCCACACAAGGTCACGGGGAGACAACACATGGCGCACAATCAATCAAACCAACCGCAGAGCCACAACCTGAGTGTGTGAGCCTTGTGGGGCCAACAACAGGACACAGTCTAATTTGAATTAAACACTTTGCCCTTGAAGCTGCCTTTAATCACAAAACATTAATTGCTTGGACTCAGCTGCTCTGTGTGTGTTTGTGGGTCGGACTAATTTACTGCGTCTCACTTGGTGCTTCTGTCAGCGGCTCGCTCTCGCTGTCGCTTTGACGTGTTTATGGGCCGGTTTGAGACAAAACTGTACAGGTGTTGAGACCCTTTGATCGTGAGCCCACCAAACTGTAAATCTTCTCGGAAGTAAATCAGACGAGAACAAACAGCATGTTTAACACCGCCGAGGTGAACAATAGCCACAACTGATACTGGTTGAAAGGAAATATGTGCGTTTTGTGACATTTAAGCTGATTTTCCAAACAATAACTAAAAAAAAAAAAACTATTTTAACGATATAGTTTGACTGATGCTGGGCGACTGGTAAGACTTGAGCTTTATTCTTGAGTGTGTGCAGACACACAAGGGCAGAATATCCCACCCCCCGCAGGACTACAGACATAATCCCCACTTTCAGACCAGGGAGCAAACCCAGGTTCAATTAACCTTCAAGTGAAGAAATAAGTAAGAAATCCAGCCTGGACCAAGGCTAATGAGTGCTGATGTGGGTTTAAAAACCGAGTCAACAGAAGTTTATCGTGATGATGATGATGCTTTGCAGCTCCGTGCCCTAGTAGAGTTTAAAATTGCATAATATCTTTGAGATCAAGCCGATCCAGTGTCTCCTTCATTAAACCTGAGAGCTCTCAGTTTGGTGTCCATTTAATTTAAAAGCCGGAGTCTCGGGTTCAGGCTGATCAAAAGGGACGCAGTAAAATGTGGCAGGGAGCGGCGGCCCGTTTGAATTAGGCAGAGCTGAAAGGTGAAGCACACACTCGAATGCTGCCTGAATGGAGCCCCGACGGCTGGTGGGGGGAAGCTCCGCAAGGGAGGACGTTTTTTTTTTTTTTTTTTTTTCCATCCCATTACCCCTGTACGCCCACCCTTTCCTGACCCTCCACTCAACAAGCAACGGCCGATGCTGACACCCCACCACCACTCTTTCTACCCCTCAGCATTAAACGCTCTTAACGACTCCTGTGAGCCCCCCCACTCCCCCACCCCCCCCACCCACCCCCACCCCAAGAGCAGCTCACATCACTATTCACCCCCAACAGATCAAGAAAATCAAGTCAGCAAGGAAATCGTCACAGCAAGGTTTATAACGTGGAATTCACAAGAACATTTGGATTGGATGGATGAAACACAAAAACCCAATAATGAAATAAAAAATGTAAATGTTACAGGTGGGGAGTGTTAAACCGTGGGACCAGATTCTAACTCTGCCGTGGCGACGGGATCCTTCGGGAAGACATTTTGATAAAAGGATTAAAAGTGTCAGAAAATAGAATCTGGATTTTCATCCATAAACAAATATAGCTGAGCGTCTTTCCAGGTGCTGTTAGTTACTGTCTGTCCCATATTTCCCAAACAGAAGTTACGAAGCATTCACAGTGCAGACGTGGTGGGAACTGATCCAGGTTTGGTTCTAAAGCTTTGTCCACAGGAGGAAACTTTAAAATCTGCACTGTATCTTCATTCATTCTATTCTGTGTTTATGCACAAACTTGAGATTCTGAGAATTTTTTCTCTGTGTCATTTGCCTTTGAACAAATGAGCTGAACCACGCATGCACGGGGAGAACAATCAACCACAAAAGACCTCAAATTGCGGGATCGAACCAAAAGGAGGCAAAAACATAAACCACTGCACCAATTTTTTCACGAAAGGTTACCAATGGTTTTTTTTTTACAAGTAAAACTGATCAAACAGCATTTTGCTCATCTAAGTATATGTATACACATCCAAGTTCAAGATAAATATGTAGAATACAGGAGCAAAAAAGAAAAAAAAATCTGCATTCCATAGGAAGAAAGGATTTAAATATGAGCAAAGCCGCTCTCGCTATGTGACACAGACTACTATTATCCACTTCAGTAAAAACACCAAACATGTTTGTACTGCTTCACTTAGGAGTCAGTGTAGGTGAGAAATGAGTAGCTTGGAGGCTGAAACACGCTGTGAGGGCCGGGACGACATTACAGCTTCTCTAATCACCCAAAACACTGACGAACAGCTGCAGCTGGAGCGGCTCGGTGCAGACCGTCGACGGCAGGCTGAAGCAGATTTGTGTTTGATTTGGGATAAAGCTCCTCACCTCCGCCAGATTATTATTGTCGGGAAAGAGCAAAACAAAACCGCGCACTCGCGGCTCCTTAATAGAAAACCCACTTGCAGCTATGTTTGGAAGGAGTGGACATCGTGCCGACACTCCCACGCAGCAGATTCACTGTTTTCTGCTTGTGAGCGACACTAAAAAAGGCCGTTACGCCAAGCGGCAGAAAATACAGCGAGCATCGCAATTAGCAGCTCCGCCGTGCTCGCGTGTGTTAATTAGCTTCAAAAGCAGGTTAAATGAATATTCATGTCTCTGACCTTGTTTTTGAAACCCCCCTCACCCCAAAAATAAATAATAAAGGTTTTATGAGCTGTTTTATCTGTGATCATTGAGGCTTTGATGGAAAAAAAAGGATAAGCTGTAATGATAACCGTGGCTCAACACCTACATCCTGCAGTGTCGGGGAAGTCAATAATGAGAACTGCTTGTGTAGCTCAATGTCAACCCAAGGATTTCAAACCTGAAGGGAGAGAGCCGGCCCACAATCTCCATCCTGACTTCTCCATTTGGGAGAAAGCTGACTCTGCTGGACAGAGGCCATTCATGTTCATTTGCAGCCCCTGCCATTGCATCCCCCTCCCCGATGACACTTTTCTGCTGCATCCGAACAAGAAGACATTCCACAGATTCTTCATCGAGAGCGGAGCGGCTTTCCAGCCTCAGAAAAACCATGTGAGCTCCTCCAATCTGTTCATTTGCATATCAAAAGGAAAACCGCTGTCAGTGCAATGGTAAAGAGACATTAGCATGCAGAGACATTCCCGAGCATCGGGCCGTTATTCAAACAGTGCAACAATCGTTTGATAGATATTAGATAGTGAACATCTTGTAGCACAATGGCACGCAAGGAGGCGATTTGAAACTGAGGCGTTGAGAACTAACAGCCACAATTAACTTTAATTGTGGTACAAAGAAGAAAAAAAACCCAGATTATTTTCACTGACAAGCTGAAGACAATTAGATATACTGGAGACCTGTAGTAAATATATGTACATTTAATAGGATGTCACTTATGATTATTATTATTATTCAGTATTTTATCAGTTATGAAAAGGAAAAAAAAGTTTTCTCTCAATAAGGACGCATTGACAATATGCAATACACATTACCTGAGCTGTCGGCTCTGCTTGGGTCAGTGTGATGACTGATCCACTCGTTAAGTTCAGATGACGTTTTGTCAGTTTAGCTGGACGTTAAATGGTTTTGCGCGCACATGTTCATTTGTTCTGTTTGAATTTGGAGTTTCTAAAAGAATTTGGAGTTTAGTATTTTCATTTGCAAACACTTAACACTGAGCTTTGCCACTCAGGCGCCACTCAGGGTGAAACCGCTGCTTCAAAATAACATATTTATGAACTAATGGCAATGAGGAAAAGCAGCAGAAAACTGCAGAAAAAGACACTTTTTTCAATGGATGGATGAATGAATGAATGAATAAGTGATTCCTTGTCATTGTCACTTACTCTACCTGATTATACAAAAACAATCCGTTTTTATTGCTGGAAACACTCACTTGGAAAAGAGTCCGTTCAGATGTGTAAACGTGTTAACAGCAAAACAAAGGAGGAAAGGAGGATGAGTTCACCCAATACGACCAAACTGTGAAAACACAATCACTTGACTGAAGTAACTCACAAGGAGACCGTCTGTTTCGTTAACTGGACGCCTTCCCGTCAGTTTTGCTATAAATTCGAGGCTGATGAAACATGTTAAACTGCAGCACTGCAGGGTTCACCACCTCCACCAGTCACACTCCTTACCCTCGTGTCGAACGCTGATGCCGACAGGCCCGGAAAGCACAGCTGAGGCATGTGAAAGCAGGTCAGTGTGAAAGCTCGGCCTGCTCCGACACTAAATGAGAGCAATGTAGCATAAAGGTAACGGGCTGTTAAATAAACATAATCTGTCACGGTGCGAGACGACTGTTTCACTGTAGTGATTTCTGGACTCAAGTGGAGCTCTACTATGTTTCTTTTTTTTTTTTTAGCACAAGAGAGAAAAGGAAGAGCTGTGTGTATTGTTTAGGAGCTTGTTTTGACTTGTTTTGTATGACATTCCCTCTCAGCTGAGCGAAATGAAGTGCGCTTTTCTTTTGACACCATGTGTTGCGTCATCTTTCAAATGTTTTTGACTTCACTGAACTGAAACTTGTTTTGGATCACAATCAGTGTTTTTTCAAAACACCATGAAGAAAAACAAGACTGAGAACAAATATATTCTGAGAGTTTGGTTCATTTGTGCATTTAGCCAACCCTGAATGTCATTTTCATCACTTTTCATTTCTGCATCATCTGTGATCCTGACTGTCACAGAAAGCTGTTTTTAAAACATTGCTGGATGTTTCCAGTGTGATTTGGTGTCTTCCTAATTCCCCTAATTATTTACTGATATTTTAAACTTTGCCCATACGCTGTAGCCATGGTTTCATTGGTGACGGTAGCTCATTTTAAGTATATCTATATTATATCCATAGAAATGAAAAACTACTACATTTGGGATAAATCAAATGTATGCACATTCATTACAATACACATGTGATATACATATCACATGTGATATACATATCACATGTATGAAATATCCAATTAGTCATTGTGATGATATTAACTGCCACAATTATTATAAGTCCTTGTGGTAGGTGTCACAATTTGGCAGTCAAATAGTGAGAATTAATTTTTAAGGACCCTCACACAATGACTATTCAAAGTTACTGCCAATCAAATTATATTAGATTCTCTTCAGGTAAAACACACGTTATTTATATTTTAAATTACATTTTATTCTCCCCTTTGAACTATTTATATTTGACTTTGAGCGTGCGATACGCAATTGGAGATGGATTAATATAACTATACAGGCTGGAGCCACTTTATTAGGTATGTATATATAATATTATACAATCCAGCACAGCTGTAATTTTATGAAACTTGCAGCTCCTAAGTTACTGATTAAGCGGTCGGAAAGGAAATAGTGCTTACTAGATTAATACAGAGGTTGTAATGGGAAGTTATATTGTGTTATAAGTGCATCTTACGATAAGGTGGTGAAGTAGGTGGTAAAACCCACTGCAGGCTACAATTTCACCTCTGAAAATGATTACTTTTGTGAAGTTTTCTTGCCCCAAAGTACCATAAAGTGACAAGTGAGCACATTTTAAAATCACATCAAAAGTCAGTTCATCAATTTGTTTCCACTATTTCGTATCAGCTGACCCATCTGGTCGTAGATCTGTACAGGCAGATTGCAGCTGAGCTTTATTCTATGAACCCAATCACTGGAAAACTGTCTGCATCCGACCGTACAGTAAATAGGGTGATTCATGGTTGAATAGCAGGTCTGGTGATACTCTCCTGAAGCTGGCTGGGGTAAACAAGTGGACACAAAGACCCAGGAGGAGGGGGGGGGGGACTCCAGACGACAGCCCACTCCTATTGTCTGTCAGGATAGCGAGGACAATGCAGGACAACGTTAAGATATATGCAAGCAGCACAAGGCCTCAGCCCAGGGATGCACCGGCCCTAATCCTAAACATGATCTCCCCTCCACAAACACAGATGATGTCATCCATGCCCCCCTTCCTCTCTCCTGCACCTTCACCCCACCTAAGCTCCTCCGGAACCTTAAACGCGACCAAGCGTGGAGCAGCATGGCTCGCAAGAGGATGTTTCTGCTGCTGAAGAAACACGCCGGCAGCGAGAAACCAGATACCCTTCTCGGCGCATCTGCGTCGCAAATCAAAGAGCTTAAAGACGACACCACCGTGTCACCATGATCTTTAAACTCTGGGGCCGCTCTCAAAACAAGAGGGCCTCTGAAGTCTGTCACATGTGAGGCGAGACCTTATCCTCCAAAAACACAGCGGATGGAAACTTAATATCTGCAGTCAGGTGTCGGCTGCCTCACAGGAGCACAGTGAAAGCAGCCGGCGGGACAGGTCAGAGCGTCCCGGAGCATTACAGGTCCACAGAGAGCTTTACATGCTTCACTGGCAGGAAGGAGAGGGGGACAGTTGCTCTTTAGAACTTTATGTGCCTCCCCTCCCCCCCCCCCCCCCCATCTTCACTCCACAAAAGAGGCCTTACCCCTCCGTCCCCACCCACAAGGAATTTCTCAGGCATTGCTGGGCTCACCATGACAACTGGGTGCTTAACAAAGCATTTCTCTTAGGCATTCTTCCTTTCACAGGGGAGAGAGGGGGGGCAACAGTCAAAGGAGGGAGACACGGAGTGGGGGGGTGGGGGGGTGAGGATAAAGAGGAAGGGTGGAGGAGCTCGAAATGATGGGAGGGAACAGTGGAGGTTACAGGGGTGAGAGCCATAGACCCCGAATAGATAGGAGAAAAATAGGGAACGGTGACAGGCAAACAAAAAGAGGGAAAGAGAAACAGGATCAAGGTGATAGGTGACGATAAATAGGAGGGGGGGGGGGGGGGGGGAGAGAAACAGCGCTACAAACATTCCACGCAAACTGCGAGTGTGACTAACGTCAGCCAGGGAGGGCGAGGAAGGCACAGGGACATGAAAGGCGCCCATCACGGACGACTCTGGTTTCACAAAACACCGCCGAGCGTCGCAAGCTGTGACTTTGTGTCGTATGAATCAGACGCGAGGAAAACAGGCATTTACCAACCATAAAGAACACAGAAATCCAAGGTGCGCGCCGCAAGAGTGAGATAATTATACCACGAAAGAGGAGAGAAGCAATCAGAGTGGTCCAGCTGTTCGAGGAGACACACACACACACACGCACACACACACACGGGCTAACGTTACAGAAGACAACCCCTGAGAAAGCCCCAGCTTAAAGCTTTAATAGAGTTTAATGAAATTACGCTGGATGTGAATGTCTTGGCTCTGACGTACAGCGTGTGATAGAGTTTCCATTAAAATTCCAGGCTTTTTACAGTCTCCTAGGCTTGGGTCAGGACCTTAAAGCACAGTTAGTGGCCATTAAGCTGAATATCCTAATATTCGAGTTTTCAGAGTGTGGCATTAATGTGGCAAACCACACATTTGGAGCGATATGAGTGTATTGGCTGTGTGGCCCGGTGAGCTGGGCTGAACGCCAGCAGGATCGGCTCACACAACTTCCACAGCGAGGGATTTTAACCTTGGTACATCAGCGGCCACTTCACACTCAGCACTTGAAACTCAAAAGGCTGTTTTCCCGGGCCGACAGTGACCGGGGAGTGAAAATACCTGCTGTCCACCAGGCAACTCCAGCGCCTGTACAACCCGCAGTGTGATGTGAGCTGAATCAAACTCCTGTCATTAGTCATGGAGGCGTGTTTGTCGGAGAAAACTCTGCTCTTTTCAAAGGGAGCATGGGGGCACGATATTGGCTGCGACTCAAGAATTTCATTAAAGGACAAACTGTCCTGATGGAACAGAGGAGACAAGATAATATTATGTTTCTGCAGTAATGTAACTGTATAAGTCACACAGGAGTCACTTTAAGGAGCATGAAATTTACAGAAACTGACACGTCAACATAATAGAGACACAACAGACCTCACATACAATAAATACGTCAAACACATCAAATGGTGGTGAGGGATAATGAATGATTAGATATACTTTCTATATGAAAATTAATAGGGCTTTGTGGATGAAAGAAAAGCCGGGGGTGGGTGGGTGGGTGGGAGGGTCTCTATCATCAAATGCAAACATCTATTTATGCAAGCTCACGCTTGCCTGGGAGAAATAGATGAGCTCCCGAGTATGTCAACACCGCTCTGACAGATCTCAGGATACAGATGCGGCAAATGTAATCCCACATACGACAACCGGCCTCTCACCCCGCACTGTAACCACAATTCTCTCCATGACACTGAAACGACACGCGAGATGAAATTCCGTGTGTCGTATCTGGTCCTAAACGTGGCAGAAATCGTAAGTTACAATCCAAAAAAGAAAAATCAGTCAAATAGAAAAAACAATCCGCTGTGTCACACGTTCGCCTGAGTTTATGAGCTTCTTCTCTCTCACTGCTTGAGAGAGAAGAATTTTTTGACTGGCTAACATAATTATAGGGTTATGATTGCTAATTAATGCAAGTGCACACAGCCAACACGCAATGAGACGGAGGGATCTCTGGGCTATGTCAAGTCTGTGAAGTGGCTGCTGGAGGCTTTCGATAATTGTGGTGCTGGAACGAACAGCAACGAGCAACATTTTCTGTTGGATGATGTGTGCTTATTAAAGTATCTTAAAAAAAAAAAAAGTAATGAGGCCATATATACGCACGTCCAACAACCAAAGCAAAGTCTTTCTATCTGAATATTTACAGGTGGAATATAATAAAAGATGCTGTTGCATTATCTGAACTCAACAAAGACTTCAGTCTTTTTCCTTTATTCCTTGAAATCACTTAAATATCCATTTTGACTTCACAGATGACGGATTAGCAATTAATCAGTATTTAATTCTACAACCTGCTCTACACATTGTTTGTAATGTTGTTTATTTGTTGTTGTATTTATAGAACTGCTGTGTACAGTTCTATAACCGCACATTCGCAGTTCATTTTAAATATTTCAAATCCAGCTAAGTAGTTACATTTCGCTAAAAACTTACATAACCTTTTAGAAATATCACCTCTATTTGTACTATCAAGCATTCATAAAGCATCTCTATTGCCTATTTGATTACAGTGAGTAAGAGTTTGCAAATATTTAAAAAGCAAACAAAGAAGCTCTAAAATGAATCAAACAGACATTGAATATCTTTGAGCAAATTTGAAAATTAAAATATTTGCACATGGATATGAGGTAAGACAGAACAACAACTTATATAGACTTCATGTGAAGCACATACCACATAGTACAGTTAAACGGCAGACTTTGGAATAAAAAATTATTCTATCATTTTTGATGTATTTCAGATTAGATTTTGCAGTTTTTAATTTGAGGTACCAAGCCTGTAAACTGCTGCCAGAATTCAAGCACAAGTATGTTTAGGATCATTGACTAGTATCTCTGTATTTTTTTATAATGTAATGTATATATTTATGTATTTTTTTTTTTATAAAGTACCTACACCTACCTAACTTGACAATGATAAAATAAAAATTTTGAAATTTAATACTGTACATAAGCAAACTGAGGTCAGACAATATTTTAGTAAAGTTCGCTTCAACACGACCTGATTGACAATAAAAAAAAAAAAAGATAATCTTCACATATCTGCTGCAGAAGAAACACTTTGAACGTGAAACCTCTTCTGGACACATTTGAGTCATTACATCCATTTCAGTGTGAAGACCAGCGCTCAGAAAAGATTTTAATCACAGTCCAACAACATACAAAAGAGCCCATCAGAAATCGTCCATCATAAGGGGCCTCTTAAACGGCAGCATAAAGAGAAAGATAATGGGAAGACTTGGGAGGTCCCTGGAGGGAGAAGCCTTTGAAAATTGGGGTCAGCAGCACCCATAGAAGACACTTGTCTCCTTTCCCTGTTCTCCTCCTCCAGCAAGCTCCTGTCTAATGACTTCCCTGCTCTTACAGTACTACTGTATTTTCCAACATGTCGCCAGTTTACACAATCACAACTTAACCCTCCACTCCTCCCTCCTTCCCCCGCTTGCCCTCCTTGCCTCCCTCCATCTCCTTCTGTCTCCTGCAGGGGTGCTGACACATAAACCCCAGCAGGTGCTGGACGCGCTGGGCAGACTCGGCCTCTAATTGGTCCTCGGTGGAGTCACAGCTGTTGCCCCCAACCACAGCCTGGTTGAGCTCCTGAATCGACAGCCCACTATTGTTCTCCAGAGAGGCAAGCTCGCTCTCCATTTATTATAATGGCAGCCCACGCTAACCATACAGTATCTGTTCCTCGCTGTCAAATCATCATATAACTTAAAACTGTCAGTCTCTGCCGCTGCTGCAGTTTTTCTGCAGATATAGAAACCGTGAAGGTTTCTGTCGTCTTCTCTTAGATATTCTCACACAGAATCTGATTTTTATTAACCTTGATGTCCAGTGTTTAAGCAATGTTTCCTGTTGTGTTCTGCCTCCCTCTTACTCTAAGCCAAGGTCAAAGAAAAAGGCGGATTTAAAGCAGACCACACTGCGTCAAACAAGCTCCAGCAGAGGGTAACTACAACCCCCCCTGATTCTCTGTGGGTGCAATTCAAGTTCAGTAGCATTTTCAGGAGCAAACAAAACTGTTATTTGCGTTGGCACACCAAATTAAAGGTTCAGGGAACAGGTCCAAGACGAGCTGGATAAGAAAGGAACAGGCAATCAGACGAACAGAGATTTGTTTCAAGCTTACGTGATCTTTCTTTTCCTACATGAATTGTGACTCAGTTGCTTGCACATGTTCTGCCATCAGTTTCAAAAGCACTGTCCAAAACTTTTAAGTGTCACCCTCAGTCAAATAACAACAAGCGCAATTGTCCTGACAATACATCGCTGAGAGAACATCATTCACTCAGACTCTAAACAAGCTGTAGAAACTGATCATAATTGAATTAGGTCTGTCATTCTTGAAGGGAGCAGGGGTATGATTGGTAATTATGGGGCATGATCAGCCTGCACACTGGAGTGTGGGTCCCACAGGACACAGACATGCTCAGACAAACAGCTATTTAATACATAACAATAGACACAGCTGAATTAGGCTAATGTAAATAAGTAGGCCCACTAATGAGGGGGCCAAAAAAATTACAAACCCTAATCCTCAACAGCCTCCGCATCAAAAGAAATTCAGGAAATGAAACAATCAGCCAGGAATAACAAGAATTTTAAGGCTTTTAGACTGTCGGTGTGGACTGACACACTTTTTGAATTGCTTTGTGTGAAGTGAAATGGCTTACAGATATTCTGCAATGAATATTAATCGCCTCTCATGAATATTTCTATTATAAGCAGATCACTCTGGAATACCTAAGCTATAAAAGACATAATCAAGTCATTATCTGTTCGATTATCCAGTGAAGTGAAGCGCAAATGTAAATGAAGAGACAGAACATGTTAATGCCCATAATGCGAGTACACACCTCAGTGAGCCCGCTCTCCTATTACTGCACTATTTTCACTCACTTGGGTGGAGACTGCAATTACAGAGTGTTATCTAACAGCCTCACCTGACACTGAGATCCTCATGGAGGCCTCCAGGGGCCGGTTGTTATCCAGGGCCCGGCTCAGCTGGATCTCTCCTGTGCTTTGGTTCAGCAGGACCAGGTTCAGCTCGTTTCCCACCTCAAAGCTGTAGTGGAGCTGATCCGAGACGTCTGGGTCGAAGGCGGGGATGCGTCCGATTACTCCCGTGGGGAAGCTGCTGGATTTGTCCGTCACGTAGTTATTGAAGATGATCTGGAAGTTTTTCAGCACGGGCACGTTGTCGTTCTTGTCCACGAGTTTGATGTGGATGGTGGCGCGGCTGACCAGCGGGGCAGAGGTGGCCTGGACCACGATGATGTACTCGGACCGCAGCTCGTAGTCGAGGTCTATCAATGCAGTCAGCTCCCCAGAGAAGATATCCAGCTGAAACACCTCTGGGATGTTTCCCTCCACTATCTGATACATAATCTGTGCATTACTGCCTTCGTCGGGATCTGTAGCTGATATATGTGCGACCACGAGGCCTATGGGGCTGTTTTCCTCCACCATGATGTCAAACTCGTCTTTCTCAAACACAGGGGGGTTGTCATTCACATCCAGGATCGTTACTTGAATGTTTACCGGAGTTTTCAGAGCCGGAACGCCTTTGTCTACAGCAAAGGCCTGGAGGCTGTAAATGGGCACATTCTCTCTGTCGAGCCTTCTCAGCGTGCGAACGATCCCCGAGGTGGACTCGATTATGAAATCCCCGTCGCCATCGTCCCCGCCCTGAAAGGTGTAGAAAACACGCCCGTTGAGGCCAGAGTCTCTATCTGTGGCAGAAACCTGGACGACGCTGGTGAACACAGGAACATCCTCCATCACAGAGCCCGCGTAGTGATCTCTGAGGAATCGCGGCGAGTTGTCGTTCACGTCGTTCACCAAAATCTCCAAGTAAGTCGTGTCAGACTTCTGCGGGATGCCGTTGTCTCGAGCAGTGATAGCGAGCGTGTAGGAAACTTGGTCCTCGTAGTCGAGCTCCATCTGAGTCGTCACCGCCCCCGAATCTGAGTCAATGTCGAACTGAGGGATGCTGTCGTCCATAAAATAGGTGATGCGTGCGTTCTCGCCCGTGTCCTCGTCTGTGGCACTGATCACCACCACCGTGGTGCTGACGGGTCGGTCCTCGTTGATGTTGACTGTGTAATGTGAACTCTGAAACACGGGCCGGTGTGTGTTGGCGTCTGTGACGTTAACGAACACCTTCGCTGTGTCAAAGAGGGTGCCGTCACTGGCGGTGACGGTGAGGACGTACTGACGTTCCAGTTTGTAGTCGAGAGGCAGAGCCAGCGTGATGAGCCCGCCGCCGCTCTGGCTCGTGATGGAGAACCTGTTGCGGGTGTTTCCGCTGGATATCTGATAAGTCACCACACTGTTGATGTCCTGGTCCACGGCCGATACCGTCACCACACTGGTCCCCACAGCCGCATCCTCATTCAGTCGCATGTAATACGCCTTCTGAGTGAACTCCGGGTTGTTGTCGTTGACGTCCAGAATCGTCATGCTGATGCTGGCTGAAGATGACATGACGGGGTAGCCGTGGTCGCGGGCTTCCACTCCAAAGTTGTAAAAATCTACGCTCTCCCTGTCCAGCTCAGCGGCCACTATGATCCAGCCGGTGCTGTTGTTAATGCTGAAGGGGAAGTTTGGAGTGGTCTCAGTGAGGCGATACTCCAGTCTGGAGTTTTCCCCAGAATCAGCATCTATGGCTTGGATGTGGATGATGGAGTAACCCAGCGGCACGTTTTCCAGCACGGTGGCCTGAAACGGGGTGCTGACAAAAATGGGGGCGTTGTCATTGACGTCCAGGACTTGCACGGTGACCAGGCCACTAATGTTGGAGAGCGGCGGTCGTCCTCCATCCTGGGCTCTGATTCTCAGCATGTACTCTTTGTTGGCCTCGTAATCCAGGTGGCTCACCAGGTCCATTTTACCTGTCTGAGCATCAATGTAAAACTGACCACGGGTGTTTCCACTCATGATGCTGAAGTGAACAACAGCATTGCTCCCTCTATCCTGATCCGAGGCAGTAACCTGCAGGATCTCTGTGTTGGGGGTCATGTCCTCGGGCACCTGGACCACGTAGCGCTTCTCACTGAACTGAGGAGCATTATCATTGTCGTCCTCCACCACTATGTTAACAGTCGCTGTGGCGCTGCGCGGCCCGGGGTCACGACCTTGATCGTTTGCTTCAACTAACAACATATAGGCTTCTACTTGCTCTCTGTCAACTAGGCCTTTAGTACGGATCACTCCAGACCTGGAATCAATCTCAAACACATCATTGGATCCGTTATTGTTGAGTATGTGGTAGAGGATGTTGCCATTAACAGGGGCGTCCCCGTCTGTGGCCCTCACAGTCAACACCTCATACCCTATTTCTAAATTCTCCCTGATGCTCTCTTTATAGTCTTGCTGCTCAAACACGGGGTTGTGATCATTAGTGTCCCTCACCGTGACTGTGAGGGTAGCCATGGCTGTACGTCGAGGTGTGCCGTGGTCCACAGCAGTCACACGAAACACATGTGTTTCTTTCGTCTCCCGGTCCAGCACCTCCACAGTGGACACTGTCCCTGTCGCTGGATCCACTGCAAAAAGATTGTTGGAGCGGCTGTCAAAGAGAGCCTCTATAAAATACTCCAGCCTTCCCGCCTCGCCTTCATCCGCATCCACTGCTTTCAAAACAACAACCGGAGTCCCAGCAGGCTGATTCTCTGCCACAGACTCCTGGTACATCGGCGGCTGGAACTGAGGGCTGCTGTTGGCGCTTCTCCTCCTCCTCACAATCCCTGAATCAGACTGAGCTGCCTTTTTTAATAGTTTCTCCAGGTGGGCCTGCCTGAAGGGGCCCTGCCCCACACGCCAGTGAATGGAGATGGGATTAATGTTTAACCTATTTCCACTGAGCACATTGCAGAGCATGTCCATCTCCAGGAGGGTGTCCTGCCTCCAGCACAAAGTCTCAGACACAAACAAGCTCCCGTCAGAGAAGTAAAACTCATGGCTGTTGGGCACTTTGCAGCTGATGAGGGGGCCAGGTAACAAATCCCCCACCGGGAATAAAGCAGAGCCAGCCTGGTGGCACTCCGAGTTGTGACGGCTGTGCCTGCCGAACAAACTGAGGACTTCCATGTCCCACTGACTTTTCCTTTTACGCTTGTTTGAACAGTTCCTACCGTGAACATGCACATCGTACTGGCTGGTGAGGAGGTGCCTGTAGCCGGAGCCAGCGCAGTCCGACACCGTGTACACGGTGAAAGGGTTGGATCGCAGAGTATCACACTTTAAGGAGTCCGAAACAAACACACTTCCCGCCGCGGCGTCGGTCTCCAGGAAGCGCTCGGTGAATTTGGGAGCGAGGACCTGATCCAAAGCGCACAGTGCGCCCCGCTGCGCGCCGGACACCGGCGTCCCCGGCCCGGCATCCTCACTGATGTGAACCGTGTAACAGCGCGCCAGAGGAGCCAGTTCGCACCACCACAATATCACCAACAAATCCCATGTAACGAAGTGCATCGCTCCTCAGTTAAGTCTTCTGCGGCGTGGGAATTTCCGTTGCTCCTTGAATTTCTTTTTTGTTAAACTTTCCACCTGAGAGTTTGTCTTTGTTGCAGAAGAGCCATGCTCTCCCAGGGCGCGCGCCTCTGCGAACTCCGGCTGGAGGGAAGAGGTTGAAACTGGCAGCAACCTTGGCCGGAGCAGGGGGGTCTCTCACAAGCGCGCACTCACGCTCACAGACGCCGGTTACAAAAACAACAACAATAACAACAACTCCAGCAGCGGCTGCAGCTCCACTCCGTCCGCGAGACTCCGCATGAATGAGAAAGATGGCTCCTGCTCCAACGCGAGCCTCTGGGGTCCTCATTAACATAAAGAGTGAGTGTGTGTGTGTGTGTGTGTGTGTGTGTGTGTGTGTGTGTGTGTGTGTGTGTGTGTGTGTGTGTGTGTGTGTGTGTGTGTGTGTGTGTGTGTGTGTGTGTGTGTGTGTGAGAGAGAGAGAGAGAGAGAGAGAGAGAGAGAGAGAGAGAGAGAGAGAGAGAGAGAGACGCGCTCTCTTGACAATAAATGAAAAAGTACTGATAATATACACTGAGCTACATAATTACTGTTGAATTGCTCGAAATGTTGTCAATAACAAGAAAATGTATTGTTAAATAATATAAACATACCAAACATAACATAAAAAACGCACCCATAAATGGTATCTAGGGTCAAAACATATTTCTCAGAGAGGTGCAGTAGTGTATATAAAAAAATATCCACCTTGCTCAACAAATATAGGCATTTAGTTTAAAAGGATAAACCTGTTGGCAACACCACGTGCATGGAAATAAATGAAAAGGTTTTAATATGAACTCAATTTGTAAACTTTCTCAGCCGCACCTTCTAGTTTAAAAAATAGGAAAATGGACAAGAAGTTGAGGATTGCATTCAAGTATGAAGAGAATGACATACAATGCCACTGTTAAAAATAAATTCTTCCTAAAAGTAATGTGAGTATTTATGTTTCAACCTGCTGTATTCTCGTCAATTATTGTTTTCTGTCCACAGAGCATGGATATTATACATTCCTTCATTACACATTACCAAATAGTTTACTCATTAACTGGAAAGCGTGTGAGGTTTCAGTGGTTGTGCCACTTTTAGTAAAAGTTAAAAACCTAACTGGGCTGGAATAAAAGGTATTTCATATGTACATTGTGCTCAGATCCAATAACGCATATTTGTTAAAAGCTTTTCCTCCCGTCAGGTTTACTACTTTATAAATGAATCAGTTTCATAGCAGAAGAAATAAACTGTAACCGAAGCAGAAATGGTAACTTATTACTCGCATTCTCGATACTCCACAGATCAATCCTCATTGTTCTCTGAACATGGAGGTGTTTTTAAATAAGCACTTGACGTTTTAGACCGTCTCAAGTCTAAAACGGTGGAAGCAGGTGAAATAGTAACTCGGAGCTCAGCTGATAGTGTGCGAGTGACATCTAGTGGACAAACTGCAGTTTCTCCCCACACGAAGCTGGAACGCTTCTTTGCCACCCATTTGTTTACATTTGAATCTTTCCCGTTAAACTAACAACTTAAATTGTGGGTGTGATTATAAACTTCAAAAGTCTATCGAGATATCGTTCCATGATTTATTTATTTAGTTTTATCCAAAAAGTACACAACAATATCAAAGAGAAAACGTTCTATTGAAGTTCAGACTGTATTTGAAAACACAGTTAAGAGATGATACTTGTTGGAACGGTTTGGAGGAAAAAAAACAATTTGAATGGCCTTAATTCATGCAACTTTTTGATGAGAAAAAAAATGCATCAACTACCTAAATCCATGCATCCATTTATCTTTCGTTCCACTTTATCTAGTTCAGAGAACTGCAATAATATAGAAGGAAAGGCAGGAAGCACCTCAGACAGTCGCATTCACACCTCAGGGCAATTCAGGGTGATCGATTAACCTCACATGCATGTTTCTGAAATGTGGGAGGAAACTGGGGCGCCTGAAAAAAAAACAAACTCATGCACATACGAGGAACATGCAAACTCCACAGAGAAAAACCCAACCTGGATTCAAACTCACATTGTCACGAGGCAAACATGCCGACGACTCCAACATGTGGCTCGTTACGAAATCATGAAACGCACAGACAATTCATAAAGGTGCTCAATACTTATCACATCTCATCATGTACGAAAACAGCTTCAACTATTTCAGAAGACTGTTGTAGACAAGCACCTTATCGATGACCAAGAAATGAAACTGTCAAAGAAAGGCCGAAGTTTTAAACAATATCAAATCCAACAAAAATAAACCTCCTGGACAGTAACATTGATGTAAACAGATTCATTTCCAAGTGTAGAAATGAAAAATGTTAAAAGGACACCACAGTGCCGATTGTTGAACAGTACGGCAGCGCACTCAAACTCTTATGTACAGATTGTGTCGTCATCCAGGAGCTGGACATTGCGGCGCACCGACATTAAGAAAAACCCAAAATGACGAGTGTAGCTTTTTACTGTTTTTATTGTTGCTGGAGGCTCTAATACAATATGAATCATAAGCTTTACAAAATAAAAACAAACAAAAAAAATACAACAAAAGATTCCCCTCCAAAAAAAAAAAAAAAAAAAAAAAACCTTAAAAAAAAAAAATGGAAACAAAGGTTTCCAACCGAGACACAAAGACAAACCGTGACCCCCAACAAAGACGTAGTAGGAGTGAGGAGAGAGAAGACTGAATAAGCTGGACAGAGGGGAAGCAACTGTCATGATATACAAAGTGTGGTGGTGGTGGTGGTGGTGGGGTGTTAATGACGAGGGTGTAACCGGTGATAATAACAGTCCAACCTTGTGTTTGAGGTCCGCATGTCCACCTCCTGCAGCCTCGGGCAGACGTGCAACGTGAGACAGGAAGTGCGGGAACTCAGATCGGGCGCCCTCGCGTTCACACCCGTTACGTCGCCCACGAGAATGGCGGTAAATACGTGGACAGTTATATCTCTATACAAATATATCAGGGGGTGGGGGGTGCCGTAGACAAAAATAGGTGCACGAAGTCAATTTGGATGAAGTCATAATGGCGCCACTGACGAGCCTACACCACCTACAGCACAGTCTGTGTCAGTTTTCCTCAGCGCGGAGGAAGAGCAGGGCCAGAGTCACATCGGCTGTGAGGACATCGGGGATTATTACTACAATGACCCTCACGCTGGAAGATTATCATTAACCGTGGTAATACTATCATTATATTCATAACATGGGAGAGACGAGGAGAGGGAAGAAGAGAGACAGAGGAGGAGCGAGAGAGCCAATGAGTGAGTGAGAGAGTGGCTTCATGGCAGATGGGATGCATGAAAACAAAACTAGACGGGAAAATAAACAAAAACAAAAACAAATAAAAAAGCTAAGCATTTTCTCCTTTTTTTTTTGTTATTCCACAAATAAACAAGTGCAGCACTGAAACAGGCATGGAGGAAGAGACATAAAGAAACAGAGATGGAAGAGATGAGGCAGAATGAGAGAGAGAGAGAGAGAGACAGAAAAAGAGAGAGAGGGAGAGAGAGAGAGAAAGAGAGAGAGACAGGGAGAAAAACAACGGTAGCATCTCTAGCAGTTGTGTTTCTTCTTGAGTGCCTCCACCAGGTCGAGCTTCAGAGCCTCCTGCTTTGACTTGTCGGCCAGAGTCTGAACACTCCTGCAAGGAGAGACGGAGAGAGAGAGAGAGAGTCAGTGTACAAAGTCACGCTGGAAAACACTTCCAAATGAACGGACTGGGCTGTTTTAGTCACACAGGCATCACACGCCAGCTCTCCCTGGAGAGAACAGTGTTAAAAAGTGCATCCTCCTCTTGTTTCCATCTGCACACTGCAATCGAGTCGTCGTTAGTTTTCATGTCATCGTGCAGCTGAATTGTCCCTCGAGCTTTTATTTTAATTTCACAGCATTGCATCTGCCCGGACCTCAGTGGGAGCCTCAACTCTGCGTGCATGAATTCAACAAAAAATAACAGAAATAGCCGGTACGATGTCATCTATTTTATGTATCGAGTGTTTTTGAGCAGCGTCACAGGAAGTCTAATTATCAGTGCAAATAATCTTCACCGAGTCCTGGCGGACTTGTCTTATTGGTGTGAATTTCCCCACAGGGATGAATAAAACATCAATTACTTTTTAGACAAGCTGGGCTGCCATGACGTGCGCTATTTTCCCGACATTAGAATTCACAAGATTCTTCCATCACAAACTACGCAACAAGAAGCAAAAGGAGCTGGGCCACAAATGACTGCGCTTCAAAAAGTTGGGAGATTTCACTGCAACTTGAAAGAGATGGAAGAATAAAGAAGAGATTTAAAAAAAAAAAAACCCAAAACAACCAGAACATTTTCAAAAATAAAAGTGGGTTCACAGAGGGCAGGAAGGCAAAACAACCATGTCTGAAGTTCGAAATAATCCACAGATCTTGACCGACTGAAGCCGGCTCATTTCGTGTCGTCTCAGAAGACGGCGAGTTTTAAAAGCCATCGGTCAAAATCTGAAAAATCGACGCGAAAGCTCACAGGGATCCAGAGGAGAGCAGGCAGGATTAAAGTGATGTAATAATATTGAAGCAAACAGGATTTGTCTCCGTGGCAACCAAGACGACGGTGGTGATGGCGCGGAGACTTTTTGCCGCCGGATCTGTCTGCGGATTTATGATGTGAACATTGGAAAAGATCCCGGCAGAGACATGAGAGAGCACCACGACTGTTTGCAGTGAGTTTTGTTAATCGACATAATTGAACATGCCGTTAATGTTTGAACTGTTAAACCCTGCTAACTGTACCGAGGTACATAACTACATACAATCTAGTGTTTGATTGTTTTTTTTTTTGCCTCAGTCACGTCTTGATGACACTACCAGCCTGTGGTAAAATACCCAGCAGGCTTAGTGTCACAGATCACGTCTTACTCCCTATGATTTAACAACTTAAAGAGTTTTATTCAGCCGAAATCACAAAATGTGATCTTTTAATGGTGAAAGCTTCCATTCTTGCTTCGAAAGTGTTTTCCCTCCACTTGAAACAACGTGTTCCGAGCAGAATAAACACCTCGTCTTCGAAAGCCATATTAGGGCAGCAAACTCAAAACAAACAAACACGAGGGTGACTCATTTAAATACTTTTACACATAGTTCGTTTGCAACTTCCTCAGAGATGGACTGGAGAGGTAAACAAAACCCTCACAACATGCTCACACAGCTGCGCTGCGTCCTCAGGAAACATGCACATATGTTCACACACTCATTCACCGTGTGGCTGTAATTTGGTTATTCAGAGTGCAGTCTTTTTTAAATTTTTATTTTACGATTGTGTTATGTGACCTGACGTTCACCGTGCAAGTTACTCTGGAAAACTGTTCCCACGTCCCGATCTCTTGACGCTGGGGTTAAAACGAGCACAGTATGCTCACACACATACACACGTCCATGCCTCGCTGTACCTCTGACCCTAGTCAATGAAGATCTGACGCTGGGTGAGGACCTGCGACAGCTCCTTCTGGAGCTGCCGGTACTTTTGGTTATCGGGCAAAGACTCAATAGATCTGAAGCACAGGGGAGGAGCAGTGGGAGGAGAGAGGTGACGGGAGAGAGATTAAATACGGGGAGAGACACCGACAGGAACGGCGGTGCACACGATATGAAGTTCAATAATGGAGTGTGACAGAGAGGAATAGAAGAGAGGAGGAGGAGGAGGGAATGAAATATCAGATAAAGGGCATGAAGTGATAAAAAAAAAAAGAAAAAGATGTGTTGATCAGAAGTGGACAGATTGATAAAAATAGAAGAAAAACCCTGCAGACTGAACGCCCTGTGGGAGAAGGCCACAGTGAGACCTCAACAGGCGCCGTACCTTAGGCCGTTAACGATGTCCTTGGTCTTCCCAAAGTAGATTTCATTCAGTGTGGAGCGGATCTTGTTCTCCATATCCTAAAACATGAAGAATGACAATCTTTCAGTCAAATAACCCGGCCGTCCCGTTGCGACTGCATAAAGGTGCTGAACGTGAAGCTGCGGCGGCTCGTCGTGGTGAAGAGATGTTCTTTTCTGACGCCGCCGCAGCTTGAAGGGTCACAGAGAGGGAAACTACATCTGACGTCAGGTTGAAGACAGGCGTGAACAAGCTTTTGTTACCACGGCGCCTGGAGGTTTTACTTGGGATTTTGCCATTTAACAAAAAAAAAAAAAAAAATCTAAAATCAACAAAGAGAAGACTCTGTTGAAAAAAGTTGTGGAATCTGTGGCCAGTGACCCCAAAACAGCCGGGCAGTAAGGTTTAATTTGGGCCCTTAAAAGGTAGAAAAAAACAAAAATCCAGCAACATTTAACAGGAAGCAGCAGTGAAAACTCGCCGCCGTACTACAAGACAGATGGAGATATAAAATAAAGGCCCAGCAGTTGAAGTTCACAGGCTTTTCCACACATTAGTCTGAAGAGATACACTAATGTTTTTATAAGGAACTTTTCCTCTAGAAACTCACAAAAACCCAGTGTGCCAGGTTTTGTTTGTTCATCACCACATTTCTGCGATTGCATAGATACATTTACAAATAGTTGGTTCAGTTGTCAAATAATTCTAATTGTAAAGACGAGTAAGGATGAGTCAAGACAAAGTCTTTTTTTTTTTTTTAATCCACGCTATGTGGAGGGAAAACCTTCAAGACCAAATATTATTTCAAACTAAGTAAAGTAATTTTCATTAGCTCTTGTTCTTGGGTGGAATTAAACAGCCGTGATGAAGGTATTCCCACAGAGCACAGCCCCACGGCCGTCTGGAAGATTACTTGACGTATGAAGAGGCTCGTGAATACCTTTGAAGCGAGGGACTCATCTTTTCAAGACAAATAATTAACCGCGGTAGTTTTAGTGGCTTCATCACACAAGCAGGACGTCAGTGGAAACTACTGACTTCAACAAGGCGGCCGATGTTGGCGATGTGAGGCGAAGACTCTCCGACCGTCTCGTCTTTTTCCATCTGTGCCAAGAGATAAGAAATTAGCTGTGCGAGTGCTTGACAGCACAGCTGGAGAAGTCGGCAGCAGTGGGGGGGTTTTGTTGGGTTTTTTTCTCTCTTCAGGGCGACATCCCACCTGTCTTGTGAGGCTGCCACCGAGGTTCATGGTGCCAGAGCCGGTCTTGGTTGTCTGGAGCCACAGCATGACGGTGGAGGTGAGTTTGTAGTGAGCAGTACGACCGCTGGACTTCTCCTGCAGGCACACAGTTATTTATGGATTTATTTAGACAGCATTCATGGCAGGTCGAAGGAGAAATTAATTCTTTAGTGGATCACATTTCATACGATTTCAAACTCCCATCGAAAAGGTCTGATTTCCTGAAACAATAGATTAATTTACAACAGACATTTATAATACATCAAAATACATCGGACAACAAATGCATCTGCTTAGTTTTTTATGTTTATCTTTGACTTGTATGGCAAGAACTGATATTTAATAGCAGCACTGTGAAACGTTTCACAATGACTGAATGACTGTACCAACTACAAATATATAGATTAGTGTACCACACAGTTAAATTGCAGTAACTCTGACCTTCAGGATTAAAAGCAGGCCCTGAAGACATTAAAGATCAGACTGCTTCATTTACAAACATCTAACATCCTGAAGCTCAAAAGTTTTCCATGATGTATTTTATAAATTGCTTAAAATTTGAAAATACATTAGCCAGAGAAAAGGTTCCGTGCTGTCCTTGAAACAAACGGAAAGACAAAACCCGGAGCTTTCCAGATGTGCGTTCAGGTGTGAAACGAGTTTGATTCAGCCGCTTCCTACCTGCACCTCCACCACGTGGATGGAGTCCCAGCAACCCTTAATCTTCTTGGATCCATCCCCAGCCTTCTTAATGAGAATAACTCCGGCAAAGCCGTGATCCAAGTCCCACAGGTACACGGAGGACACACCACCCTCGAAGTACCTGAACACGACAGCAGAGGTCACGGGAGGGCGACACTTGAGCGGCTATTGGGAGTGACTCCTCTCTGAGGCGCGGTGCTCGTACTCACAGGTCTCTGTACTGGTCGAAAGCGTTATTGGCTTCAACCTCGAGTTTCCTCAGGCGAGCCGAGGGCATTGCACCGTCTTCAATGGGAGGCTCATACTTATTACTCCACGGAGATCTGATGGCCCGAAAGAAGACGAGAGGACCACATGAAGCCGAGGCAAACACGGAGAAACAAGTACAGTGTGGCATAAATAAACTTATTCTGAAGGTAAACGGTAATATGTTTGTCCGTCCGACACGGTTTGTGTGTCGGTGTTGTGCAGCCTGAAAAATTTCGTTTCTCTGTAAACAGAAATGATCAAGAGAAACATCTATCTCATTCAGATAAACACCACAAAACTTTTCATGAAGATTGTTCCCTTTACACAGGCATCAATGGTCAATGATACAGAAAAGTCTTCAGTGAAGAAGCTCTGGCCTGAAACAAGTGTTTTTACCTGATTACATTTTTTTTTTTATTAAACTCAAAATCTTAAAGATCACATGATCATTGAAGTACTCACACAGCCCATAGAACAAATTCCTTCAAAAGTCTACATTTGTGACTTAAAAAAAATAAATAAAAAAAAGTACACTGTCTCACTAAAATAAAATCCATTGTTCATTTTGGTGGTTTTACACCTGAAGACACTCGTAGTGTCATGTCTATTCAGCAGGATCCTCGTTTGGTCATATTAGATTACTTTAAAGAATGTGTAAACTGTTGAGGTAGCTTTAACATAAATTCATTCTGCTCTTATTTCTACTTCTATTTGCCAGCATTAACAATTTTCCGGCCAACTCATTTCTTCCAAATTGACTGAAAAACAGGCACGGGGTCATATTTTCGTTTTGAAATGAGACCGTTCATATTTATATACATTTATAGGCCAGCAGGACCAAGTCTTTTAAAGGAAGTGACAAGAGGCTGGTACAAACTTTTACAAACACCCGCTGTGAAATCTTTTCCATGTAGAAGGATTTATGAGCAGCAAACTGTGTGATTTTAGCAGGACTTGCACTGTTTTAGCAGATTTTATAGTACATTATATATACCATACAGTGGTGTTTATAGCTCTCCCTATATATTTAACACCCCCCCCTCCAAAATATACATTTCTGAGGACTTCAACTCAATGAAGGAGTGTTTTATTCACTCTGAGGTTTGTTTTTTCTTTTCCCTCTGCCAAGACACAGCTCCACTTCAAAATCGCCACGAGTGACATGCAGTTGTGAACTGAACCTGTAGGAGTCGCCGTCTCGGTTGTAATCGCAGAGCAGATAGTCTTTCCCCACCACCTTGTCGCGGGCGATCTTCAGGGGCTGGTCCACAGAGGAGAGGAGGTCCTCGCACAGACTGGGCACCTGGACAGAAACGCAGAGGGAGCTCAGCTCATGAGCGCAGATGTACCTCTGTCCCAACGCCGGCTCGCCAAGCCTTTGATCAAATGTGCACCGTGAGACCCGGGAGTTGCGTACGAGACACACAACAACAAGACGTTTAGATCATTTCAGGCTTCCCGCGACAACATGCCAGCTTTAAAATTACTCCCAGGACTGAGGGCGAAGGGACTAGTCTGCAGAAAAATGAGGATAATGGCTTCCGATAGCCTCATTTTAGATGTAAGGAGAGGGTTTCCAAGTTCCTTGTTGTCCTCTCGCATTCCAGGGCGAACAAGAAAGCGGAGGTTATTGGGAGAGGCTGGAATGAAATCTCATTGGGGAAACATAATATCTGCAGGATAAGAGGGGTACAAATTATTTCTCACAGACTGACATGGAGCCCCTCCGCCGTGTGCTTGTGCATCACGGCGTCGACACAAAGGAAGGCCTGTCGTTGTGGAAAAGCCCCCATATCCCTGAACACGGCACACCTGGCTCGCCAAACTGACTGAGACAAGGAAAACAAGGGTGAATAAAAACTCACAAAGACGAGTGTGTGGCAGGGTAGAGAACTGAGATAAGAGAGGGAGATGCGGGACAAGCAGGAATATAATACTCCCAAAAAAAAAAAAGAAAGAAAGAAAGGGGTGACTTAAATTGCGAGAAAGAGTTTTTTGCGGCGGTGGGACCAGGGGAAAAAAAAAGCCCACTAGTGGAGGTGATTGACGGCTATGATAATAATCACTAATAAACCCAGTGGTCAGAGGAAAAAGAAAGAACAGATGTCCGGGGGGGAGAGAGGTGAAAGGTGGGAGAAGAGGAAGGTGAGCAGGTGGGGGTCTGACTGAACAAGAACGGATATAGCAACAAAAACAAGGTGCGGGGCAAACAGAAGAACGAGTGTGATTTGATTTGTGTCCCATTTAGTGGCGTAATCTGTCTGGAAGTGCTCTGGTGAAACACACACACACACACCCGGTCCCAAAATGACAAAACAGAAAAGGTGTGGGAAGAAAACAAAACTATTGGTTTATAATCAGAGGAGGAAGTCCTAAAGTGTAACACTTTAATTGTGTATAAAGTTATAAAACCATTTCACATAGACGGATTCCTCTAAACCAGCTTGACTGTGTCCATGTACAAATTAGATACAAAAAAAAAGGATTTCTTTCAATATTGTTACAATTAGCATTCCGAGATAATAGATGAACATCCAACAATGTTGAATATTGAAATAAAACGTTCAATAGTTTGGAAAAGACACTGAAGTAGATGATGTCAATGTCTTTGTTCTTCCATGAAACAGTAATCTATCCCTCACCCTGGTTTAAAACTCACTGATCTTTGTCTCGTCATCACAATGCTCGCTGAGCTTTCTCTACACTCTGTGACCTCCACACAGTAGGTGGGCATCAAAGGTGACTGGCAGAGCATTAATGCAGAAACAGCCTTTATTGCACTTTTGTCAGTCTTTAGAGACGTGTATACAGCACACACACATATATACATATAAAAACCCAACAAGACTGCTTATCTATCCATTTGGGCCCTGCATCACGGAGTTTCTCAAAATATATTCAGAAAGACTTCAGTTTTTAATGCATCTCATATACAGGATAGGACAGTGTGTCACTGGACAGGTGTCTAATTAATAAACAAACTACACAGGCTTCAAAGGCTTTAAAATATTGGAGGTAACTTTGTGAAGCACTTTGGTTCAGCCTTAGTTGTTTTATAGTACTAAAAATGACTAAATGACTAAAAATGGGTTTCAAGATGAGTTTTAAACAACACTTCAAACCAGCGAAGCAAAAAAAAAAAAAAAATCTCCAGGAGGAAGAGGCTGGGGACAAAAGAGGCTGTAAACCGTCCAACTTTGACGAAGACACTTGGGAGAAGTTTGGGACTCTGACGAGTGACTACAAGAGGTACTCGGTTTTTATTTGACCTGTGAGGAGATGTGAGGGATTGTAGGGTAACTCACCAGGTCGATGAGGTCACTGAGGTTCTTCTCGATCTGCTGAGGAGGCAGACGCCTCATCAGGTCCAGAGCACAGTCCAGCTGCTGGTCATTCTGAAACACACGAGCCACACTTATTCCACCAGACCACCAAACAAACACGTCCAATAAAACTGTGGCGAGCATCGCGATTGATTTACAGTCTCCCAGGGTTTCGGTTTCATCTCAAAAAACAAGACAAACAACCAACTTTCTCAAATCGGAAAGTACAAAAGGAGGCGTCGATAATGAAACCTGGGATCAAACATGGGATTCTGCTGGGAGTCGGAGGGAATCTTGCTGCAAAACCAGTGTGGCGTGTCGATGCTCATTTAAAAAATGAAAACAAAGGAGGAAACAGAATGGCAATATAATCACTCCACACAAGTTTTTAGTTATTAACCTGCACTGAGCCACAGCTGCTTGCAGTATGAACGTGTTTATCAGACGGTGACGCAGCGCATCATAATGACCTCACACGATCTGACGTCACTCGACTTTTATCGGCGGTAAAGACTTAGAGAGAGTTAATGGAATACTTTGAGCCTAAATACACAGCGCCTGCAAGCAAAAGTGCAAAAATCTATGCCTTATGCGCCATTTTCAGGGACACAACACATCTGTACACCGATAGAGGAACTTTATTTCTGCTTGCTTCGACCACAATTCAAGAAAAAGATGTCCTCAACTATTTTGTAGAATCATGGGCCTATTAAGCAACAAACAGTCAATTGAAGCACAAAAGAGGAAATAATAGAGAATATTCTGTGTGATTGCTATATCTGAATTTCACAAACTTCCGGCATTTCGTGTTACGTGAAATAACTTTAAGGCTGTGGTTTATCCCGTCAATGAAAACGCAAGAGATCTAAATGGTAGAAATGACAACAGCAAGCAAAGCCCGGTTCAATGTCCACATTTATATTGGTGTATTTATTTAAAAGAGACTTAAATGTATTTTACTGTACTGATGGAAGATTTCCACTGTCATAAAGTGAGATAAAAAAAAATTTAAAAGGCTTTAATTGATCTAAAAACAACACAGTGATCAAGTCCTGCTACATTCTGAATTAAAGGTACGAGAGCAGTTGGAAATGATCACACCCCCCAAAGCCACTGTGTGATTATGACAGAAACATTTTCAGCTCAGCAGACTTTTAACAGCACTCATGATTTGTCATGTGAGTATTTTGCAGGGAATAGTGAAGAGGAGCGATCGGACAAGGCAGATCATAAGGGGCATATCGGTTTGTGTGCAAAAGCTTCAAACTTGTGGGTTAATGTCACAACAGGTACTGATCAACAGTCTGCAACACCTCAGTCTCGCTGTTGCTGCTCTGCGACACGTTCACAAATGTACATGTAAATAAATGGCTGTTTACATATTTAGAATCATGTAGATTCAAGAGAGCGTCAAGATTCAAAGTGTTTATTGTCACATGCACAGTAAAGAAACGGGTTTCCCTGCACAATGAAATTCTTAGTCTGCCGCCTGCACTGAATGCCACAAAATGTAAACTAGAAATACTATAATAAACTTAAGCAATAGAAATAGAACATATATATTAAACGGTGCGAACTACAAGTGATATATACAGGTGAATCTACAAAACACAATTTAAGGTAGAAGTAAAAATAAAAGAAAAATTAATAAAAAATAATAATTTGTAGGATGTAGGACATGCCAATATGTCGGACAACAACAAAATTAATTTCAGATTGAGGTGACGAATGTGACACTTAAGAGATCATATCTATTATGTCAACTCAACCGTCCCTCACGTCCACGCAAAGTACAATGTCCACACCAGAAATGTTCACACCCAATAAATAAATAAAGATGAACGGGGAGGAATTAACGTTCAGTTCCTTCAGCGATAACGACGCAAAGTTCCATTGTTTGGACCGACTCTTGCTAAATGTGGTGTTCAACAGTGCAAGAAAAATGAAATGTAAGAAAAATATTGACTGGGAATCAGGTCAACTAAAGCGTAGAGACATATTGGCACCGTTTTTAAAACAGTGATTGGAAACGGGGGTCGTAAACTTACGATGTCTTTACTTTTAAGGTCGACTACGTTTTCCGGGTAAACAAAATGTGTTTGGTGCGAGAGAAGCAAAAATGTCCTTTAGCAAGAAAGCCTCAGACTTTTGGTTCAAACTATCAGCTGTTACAGGCGGAGAAGTGTGAGCTTGGTCTTTACTTGTAACTCAGTATAAAATGTATGAAAAGGTAAATGTTGCCCATATTAAACCATCGGTGGTTGGGGACAGAGCCAAATTGAGATTTATGCTTTCTTTGACTAAACCACAAAATCTTAAAGCCATAATCATGTTGTGAAGGTAGAAACAACAATAACAACTTACAGCTCCGCCTTTAGATTGCCATATATACTTATACTAATTGATTTTTCACTTTATTAAATGCACATAATACACACGAATATGTCCTTTTTTTGTGACATTAAAATATATTAGAATCGACGTTGATCTATAGCACGCTTATAATTTGTAAAGCCGTCATTTCACACTGTAAATAAGGGACATTTTAGCTTGACGAGCTGCTGAAGGTTGCCGGTTCAGCTCAGCAGACGCGGCACTTGCCGAGCTGAAAACTCTCTTGCTGTGGAAACTTCATCCTCCTCGCTGGCAGGGTTGTCCTGTGAGCCCAAATATAAAACAGCTGCTGTAACATCACTGACTGGGGCGTGCCCTCAAGTATAACATATGTGAAACTTTAAGTTATACCTCAGTGCTCACACACACACACACACACACACACACACACACACACACACACACACACACACACACACACACACACACACACACACACACACACACACACACACACACACACACACACACACACACACACACACACACACACACACACACACACACACACACACACACACACACACACACAAGGAAGCTGAGCAGGCATCAGCCCATCGGGGGAGAGAAGATTAACACAGCAATATGACTTTCTTTTTTAAATGATCCTTTGCTTCTCACAATAAGTTGTCAAAATGGATGTCCAACTGGTGTTTATCAAACAGCTTTCAGCCGATCTGAAATGCAGGCTAATACTTTCTCCTCAATAGACATTTGATCGCCACTTTGTTTTTAACGATGCCCTGTGCTGCGTCGTAAAGTTTTGATTAATAACTCCAAAGTCAACATCCATTGCAATCAATCACCTGCAGCGCCAAGTCAGACAAATGTTATTCTGTGTGATGATGGAAGTCGCACTGCAGCAACACTCATTCAATGTAGGAACCACAGACAAATTTCATGAAACAAATTAAACAAACAAAAAAAAAGATTTTACAAAAATCTTGAGGCTTTCTATCAAAACCAACATTGTAACTGAGCTGTGATTAGAAATGTGACATTAAAAACCAAACGCCAGCAGTCAAATACATGTATGTGACAAATATATCATATGAGAGCCGACAGGCACGGCTGTAACACCTTGATCATTTCTTCTCCTGGCTGTTTATCGACAGACGATCAAATGGTTGGTACGACTTCGCCAACAAAACAAAACAAACTACAATTCTTCCAGTAAAACCTTTATCTTGTTTGCAAACCGCATTCGTTTCTCAACTGCATACCAGAAGCAGCAATTCCTGCTACTGCACCTACTCACAGGATGTTTGCTGTGTGTATAAGTCTTAACCGTCTCTTTAGGCTGGCAAGATCTGAAAGATAATATTCAGCACTTAAAGGGTGGAAGAAAAAAAAAAAAACCCAAAAAAACATAGTGCTGAGATGCAAAGCCTCGCTCCAGGAGCTCCTCTTCCTAAAATATGTAGACCAGCCAGAACATGAAGCTCTGTAGGAATGTGTGGGAAGATGTAAAGAAGTGTGGACTCACAGGGACAAAACAAGTTTTCCAGCACACCTTCACACACGGCTGACCGCACGACAAACAATTTCAACAGTGGCCTCAAAAAAAAAAAAAACACCTGATCTGGATCCACGTCCAACTCCAACACCGGGTCTCCAGTAGCCATCAAGTACTTTGAACGATCTTTATACATTTGTCCCAACAGCTTTATTGTGTTTTAGTGTGAAAGCAGACCAAAATGTGCATTATGGAAAGCACTTCTGCAGCCATTATTAAACTCCGATGGGAAAAGAGTCGAACAGTAAAGCAGTGGAGACTCTCCCGTTTGTCATATTATTTGCATCCCATATTTAATCCACCTGTTAGATGTCAACGAATTTGTCTCGGCTTTAAGTAAGTAATAATAACAAAAGCCCACCACTCCATCCATCTGGTCCTGGGACCATGGCATGTTATAATGTATAAAAGCCTCCATTTGTAAACATTTTGTTCAGGGTGACCCCCCCCCGGACGTAACCCCAGTTTCTAAGCAACCCTTTCAGGAACCATTTCCTCAACGTCTAAAAAATCTCCCACAGCTGATGAATCAGTGCGCTTTGTCAGACACCTTGCGCTCTTTGACGCAGTGTTTACCAGCGCTCCTGTCTCCCGTGTAAACACCAGTCCGGACCAACAACCCACGGGGGTCAGGGGGGAGAGTGGCGAGGCCGAGCCAGCAGGATGAATGAGGTGACGGCGAGGAGAGTGGAGGAAGAGCAGCTGGCCTTTCCCATTTCGGACGCCATGTAGGCGTGTTTAAATAGCTAGTCTGAGCCGATCCAGGCGAGATTGAAGTTACTTGTGATCTTAAAGGAAGCGGCTCTTGAGATCGGATGCCGAGTCAAAGAAAGTTGGTTGTGTGCATCCACTGCTTCTGCAGCAACGGCACAAGGTTCCCGGGGCAACGCGGTACAGAGGATTTCAAACCAGCTACATCAACACCTCCCCCAAAACGCTGTGAAAAACAAACATCCCAAACATGGCAATAACACACAGACGAGTCACTGATATCATGTCCTGTATTTAGCATCTGGTATGGAAACTGTACAGATGCTCGTCCATAAAAGATCATAAATACGGCCTCTCCTTGTCAAAATCAGTAAGTCATGTAAAGATGGGCGTGAGCTCACCATATAATGGCCAATCCTTCACACCACTCCTCATCTAGGAGCGGATAGTTTGGAGCGTCAAGGTCTCCGATACATTCTACTACTACTTACTGCGATATTCACCCTCAGGACATCAGGACCGTAAACATTGTTGTGACTCCGCCTCTGCTTTAGCAAACAGAACAAATATGTACACAAAACACAGCAGCACTTTGCAAACACTTTGTTTGCACCAGGAATATGTCTTAAGCCTGAAAAGCAGGTCTACAGACAGCCACATCTCTACTGACCAGACGTTTTACTTAAAAGTCTGAACGACACTGCTGCTGCACAACCGGCCGGGACAGAAGTCAGACTGAGCGCTTTGACAAGTGCAATTTTATCGAGAGAAGCTTTTATGGAACTGAAGGTGTTGGACCCAGTTGCAGAAACTTGACTTGATCCATTTGTTCTTTAAAATCTGTAAATGTTCCTTGAGGTTTGAGAGTGTGGTCTGTCCATGTGCTCTCAAACGCGGTGGATGACTGAGCTCCCTCAGGATCTCACTTCCTTTTCATAGGAGAAAGCAGTGCAATATTAAAGTAAAAAAAACATGCTGTGCTGTTTGGACTGCTGTGTGCATCCCGTGGGTCTCTGCCAGAGGGACGACAGCACAGACTGTAGTGGTGCCAAATAAGTAATACTGGATCTGCTGTTCGACTGTAGTTTTCTGATTATCATGAAGACACAACTCCTAATGCCTTACATCATTTAAACAGCTCGTTCCACTGTAGCTGCCCTTCGATCTGATATTAGAAATAACATCTGACATCAACTCTCTCCTCGCTTGTGCCGTTTACAATAAGGCCTATGCACATTTACGCGAGATGAACTACAAGTGCCTCTGGACTTTTGTTCCACTGCATCATTTATGAAAACTACTTATACACACAGTGTATACAGTCACAGTGTGAATACAAGACGAAATAGTAGTAACAATCACAAGTAAGCCATACATAATGACTGATGATATGGACTGGACCAAGTTCCAAGGCGCAGAACAAAATTGAAGAGAAAATCAGTCGTATCCTTCATTTTTACAAGTTTTAAGATCTGAAAAAAGGACAATTTATCCCCTCTATGTCCAAGTGAATACTTTTTTACCCTGTTGCTTCAGCATTGCAAAGTTTTCTCTAAATCAGAGCAACGATCCACCAGAACGATGCATATTGTATGCAAATATACAATTTAGTTCTGGTGAACAGTGTGCAGACCCTTTGAGGGGGTGAAAGTGAGGTCTGAAAAACCTCGTGAGACACCGATATGCATCTGAAGACACATTAGCTTCCTCACACATAAATGATCTTGATGCTGCTTCTATTTTTAATTTCCAACTGTATTTGAGGGAGTGGGTAACTTGTGGACATTCTACAGTCCGTGAAGTGCCAGTGAGGGTGTTCAACAAAAAACTGCAAAGTGAAAGCTAAATGCTGAAACATTGGTGATCAGCCTGACTTGGCAGGGGAAACTCACAAAGCTTGACAGCTTGTCATGGTTGGAAAAGGAGGAGCGAGGAGTCTTATTTTAGCTCCACACCAACCAGGAGCTGCACTGCTTTACCATGCGTGTGAGCGTGCGTGCGTGTGTGTTATATTAGGACTCCTCGCCATTACTATTAACAAACTTGTGTCAAATCCAAAACATCCTGGTGCTAACTTTGTGCCGACGGGGCAAGGTAGGTCGACTTGGCGGCTAGCAGCGAGCTAACTGGGCAGGAAGAACCAGCGGCTCGCTGTCGGGCGCTGGGGCGAATTCATTCTCGTCCGCCAGACGCGCACAACTTCGGCGAACTGCAGGTCAGAAATGCCGCGGTGGTTTTAGACCCTGCGCTCGGGTTTCCATCCGGAGGCTCCAGCCAGCGTTAGCCTAGCCTTAGCAGTTGCTAGCTCCGCTAGCTGCAGCCCCACCAAAAAACCCCTCTCCGGGAGCAGCTCTCCCGCGGCCCTTACCATGTCTGCGGCGGTCTCAGCTGGGGCGGGGGAGCGCGGTTTATCCGATGACTGTACGCCTTAGCTGGGCTTCGATTTATTAAATCTGCTCCTCTCGCCTCTTGTTTTGACGCTGTTGTTGTTGTGTTTTTTTAGTCCCCCCGCGGAAGATGTTTTGTTCGCCTCTCCCTCTCTGAACCCAGCCCTGTCAGCGAAATCCACTTCCTCAACCGGGCTACAGGAAGGCGGCTGCAGTCACAGCAGGCCCCGGTAGCACATCCGGGTCACTCCGGGCTCCCGGCGTCGCAGCCAATAGCGAAGGAGCGAGAAAGGCATTGCCAAGTATGGAAAGAGAGGAGTGGTGCAGGAAACACGCAGTCACAGAGGGCAGCACGCGCTGATGGAGGTTCTAACAACCAGCCACGAACCATAATAACAACAATTTTATTGTAATCTTTTTCTTCTTCTTCTTCCTCGTCTGAAGACGAAAAGACAAGACAGTAGAAAATATGATAGGTCTTCATTAATTTTGTGTTTGCAGGGGATGGCAGAGCATGGAAAGAGAATGAAAAGCTAATCACACAAGGGAGGAATTAAAACACAGAGAAGAAGATGATGATGATGATGATGATGATGATACTTATTATTATTACTCGATTTTACCATTGTGAAGAAATATTGATATTGCACAATATAGAAATATTATGGCTGTGAAAAGGAGACAGAACTTTTAAGCTATATTCCAGTTATAGTCACTTCGGAGAAGAGAGGGAGAAGAAAGAAAGAAGTTTCAGTACCACTGTTGATTTTAGAGCTTTATGTCATGAAAGAAGTGTGACGTCGCCCATTCACACTGACTGAAGTGGTCTGCTTCTGAAGAAATGAAATCTCAGTGGCTCGTGCGAAGGAAACACCTTGGGGTTATTGTTTGGTTTGGAGAGCAGCTTACTGTAGCAAGATAATACAACCATTGCTAAAGTAAGTTGCTCGTGATCATTATTATTTTGCCTCTGTTGTTCTCATGTCTTCTATGCTGAACTTTGTGGTGCAGAAACCTGGAAATAAAATCTGCTACCGAAATAAAGTCTAATTTAAAGATTAAATCACATATGCTGCAAAGTATAGAGGTTCACTAATAAACATCCCTCCTTTGCAGGTTATGAGATTAAGTTTACTCTTACTGACATTTCTCTGGTTTATCACAATGTGTAAATACTTTCATGTTTTTATATTTCTAAATATAACCATGTAAAACATATCATAATATGACACAAATGTGCTTTCTGTCCAATATATGTGTTTATACATCCTGTGTCGCTTGCACACCGGAAACGTCTATGTGAACCAGGTCAACATCTGCATATTGTTGACTGTGTGGGCTGCAGCGCTTTGACTTCCAGTATCCAGTCTGTTGGAGGCTCATAAGAGGAGAGGAATTCTCATTCAAGCCAAAAAAGATCAGTCTCAGTAGAAATATGCTCGACTCTTTCACTGCTGAAAATGCCACATGAAACAAAAACATTGGTAAAAAAGAAAAAAAATGCTGAATTTGTGAGAATGCTTGCACTTTCTTATGCATGTACAGTAAAAGTATTATCAATGTGATAGACTAGTTCATCAGTGAAGAGAGGAAGCTGTAAAATGAATAACTTGAGATGAATGAATTTATACATAAAACATCCAAATGTGGACTAAATTAAAAGAGAATAAAGGTTTTGCTATTTAATAGATCTGAAGGATTACAGGCAGGCAAATATGGAGATGCAAAGTAGTTTTTTGGGAACAGTAACTATTCTTGAACATTTTTTGATCAGAATTTTGAAGCCAATAAGCTTATATTTTTGAAATAGGAAACTACTGCATTATATCTACTGATACTGTGAACTAATTTCTAGATTCTTCAATCAATTAATCAATTGATCGTTACAAAAACACCTAGTCAGCCAAAATGCTTGACATACATAAAAAAGTAACAAATCTGAAGAATAAGAGGTATAAAACCAGACTAAAATACAGCTGTACAATAAATAAAAACTACAAAAAGACTGTTTTAGAAATGTATTTTAGACAATTCATCAGGATAAATTGCTTCAAATTAAATGCATTTGAAAATAACTAATTAGTCTTTCAGAAACATTTTGGAATTTTAGAATCAGCAGTTTAACCGAGAGAATAATAAAACATTTTCAGTATTTTGTCCACCTCTGTAAATGAAAGCTCCTGAAAACTGCAGCTCACGTGACTTCACTATAGTCTCGCGATATTTCCCCACGAGTCATTCTGACAGCAGCAAACATGGCGGAGGACCACGGACGGAAATGGGACCGCTGCTTGGCTGACACTGCGGTGAAAACAGGTGCTTTTCTGTCCAGTCCGTTGATGTAGCGACTTCCTCCGGCCGTTGGACCTCCAGCAGCGGGTCGCGGTCTGCCGGAGAGCTGAGCTGCGGGTCGAGGCTGCAGACGAGTCTCTGCTTAAGCGGCTCGTCAGTCTGACCTGCAGCAGCTGAGGTCAAAGTCAGTCCAGCATAAAACTATAGATTTCTTTTATTTATAAAAAAGAAAAGAAAAGGAAAACGTCTCTCATAAATGCATATGGCGTTTATGTATATGCTAGTCTTCACACTTTGAGTAATAGATAGGAATAAGGTCGCATTTGGTGTGATGGGTTATATAAAATGAGTTGTAAATTAGTGTGCGCCCAAATTCCTCTTGGTTTAAAAACAATAATCTGTTTATTATCAGCTAAATGACTGTTTCTCTTTGATTTGGCTGCAGGGATTACAATAGTCACATTTGATCAAACTATTGTGCTAACCTTTTTGACTCAAATATAAAAAAAAGATGTACAGAAAAACAAAAGTAGTTGATCTGTATGAGTATTTAGTCTGTCCACACTGAAGTTACTATTTCTTGAAATGTGATTTCCATGCCATCAGGCTGGTTTCAGTTCTAATATGCATGCAGTAGAACTTTTGTGTAGTGTTGAATCTACTTCTTAATCAACCAACAGTATTTCGTGTTTAGGGGATTTAATCTCTTCCTGTCAGAAGAAGAAATCGGCACCACATCATATATCCATTTTTCAATACAATGAGACAAAAGACAGAGTGCACATTGAAGTGAAGTGCTTTTTACGTCATTTATTAACGGAAACTTCCAAGTAACATGTGGAAAATGATGCCACAACACCAGTTTGGGTGAGCGTTTTAAAAAGGTTCACATGGCAGTGTCGCTATGATAAAATATTTCATGAAAATATTCCTGTTAAAGCTCTCTCCCAGTTGCAGCACAGCTGATTGCAATGAAAGACTTGTTTTGGGGCTTTTTCACAACCTTGGTTGATGACATCATCATCAGATTCAGTCCTGCTGAAGCAGGGAGAGAGCTACAACATGCAGGACACCGGCCCTCCAGCACTTTGGGCTCCCCTGCCGTGAAGCAATCAAAGATGAGACGCATTAATTGATGTGGCGACTACTTTCTTCAAAAACATTCATATGGTGCCTTTGCATGCATTTTTGTGGAGACTCTGCGGAGAGGCTGTAGTGTTGCAGAACTGTCCAAATATCATCTGTGGATGTAATCTGCCTCAGATGCTTGTCTTTCTTTTTGCCGAAAGTAGTTCTTAGTGAAGTCTCAATGTCCTCTGTTGCAGAAGAAGATATAAATTCGTTAAGTCTGGACTGTGAATGTTAGCTGACCTGTACTTGAATCCTGGTTGTGGAAGGACACGCATTCAGTGTAAAATCCAGCCAAGTCTATGAGGAAAGTAGTAATGGTTTGTTGTGGTGAACCTTGTAAAATGAATCAGCCTAATGGATTATTAAACAAATAAGAGAGGCACTGGAACATTTCACAGCACGCATGTTTGAACTGTCAAACTACTACTGAAGTAACAGCGTAAGTAAATGATCATATATCTCCCCGAGACGGCCGTCCTAATCTGTATGTTAGTTTTCTTCTCGGCCTCTGGTTCTCAGCTCTGATGAAACGGCACAGATTTACAGTTCTGAACAGATCACTTAGCTGCCTCTCTGCAGAGTGTTGTTTCAGATTACGTTTATTTGTGGTATTTGGCTCGGTGTTGATCTAATGCTCAAATACTTAAACTGGCAAACAGTGTGTCCCAAAAAGAAAATTGAATGACGTCAGCCTTTGGTGCAATAACATGTGTTCCTTGCTGTGAGGGAAAACATGTGCATTGTGGCATTTCTTTGAGCTCGGTGAAGCAAGCTGCCAGCTGTGCCAGCGTGTCTTTGGTAGCCAAAGAAACCCAGCAGCACATGTTCCGCTCAGGGGGTCTTAGAGAAGCTCTTCTGTAACATTTATTTTAGATTTTCGTGCAGTATATAATTTATTTTGAGGCATTCCAGTAATCATAAAATGAGATCGAGAGATGTACTATTTAGAGAAGAAAAAAAGATCAACTTTAGTTCCTCAAGTTCAGGTTATATAGTCAAACATTGCAAAAAAAAAAAAAAAAAAAAACACTCGACAAAGGAAAACCATGCAGGCTGACTTGGAGCTCTGTAAACCACGTTAAAGGTCATGATTCTACTGAGTGGCCCAAAGTCCAGTGATTAAAAATGGAAAAGACCCTGGGAGAGGTCGCATCCGTCTCCTTTATGTACGGTAATGAGAAACTGATTTTATGTTGGCTGGTGCTGCAGAAGGAGACAATCAGCAACATCCTCTTCATAAAGGTAAACAACTGTGTTTATTGGAAGTGCGGTTTTTAATTTGAGGAACTGCTAAACAATCCGAGCGAGACAGACCATTAACCATCAACAGCTAGCCCTTGTCGGAGGCAACATGGCGTCGGTAAAAAAAAGTGATTCATTGGCCCTTCCACTCATATCTACTTCTGTAGCTTTTACATATCGTACCTGAGAACTTTTTTTTTTTTGGCAATTCTCAAAGAAAAACTTTCTCGATTGAATGTTACATGAGGATATCATGTGATTATCTGCAGATACAACTTGTTTGCAGTTCCTCGTTGTCCAGTGAATGTGTCCATCTAGAAAATGTGACTTTCACACCTGGAAACTTATCAACTTTTGCCGCTGCCTTTAAGGACAAGCGGTCCACCCAGTCCTCGCTGTGACCTCAGTTGAAGGCTGATTGCAGCACCGTTGCTATTGTTTTGGTTGCCGGGACAGGAGGTCTTAATGGGCTGTAACACAAACTACGTGCAGCTTTTGTGTCCAGGCAGCGCCGGCTTCCCCGAACGAGCGTCGCCTCGAAGCTTCCGTTTGCCCGAACTCCCGCGTCGACATGTCTGCGACACCAGCGATCCGACCACAGGCTCGGCCACAAGCTCGCGCATCACCGCCGAGCTGAGCGGCTGCAGCTGTGCTCACGACCAGCAGCTGTTTACTGTCAGAGGCCGGCCTTTTAAAGAGAGGAATGACCAATAAAGGCATCGTGTCAAGCATCACATCATCCCTCCTCTCTCTGGTGTTTACAGAGCGTTTTCTTAGGCCCCGGCAGTGTGTCACAACTGAACTGAACCAGCAAACTGCTAATAAGAGTACAAAAGAACTCTGGGATGCGTTTCCTGTGACCCAGTACTCTAAATGAAATAATTTTTTTTGTCATTGGTAGTATTTTCCTTTCACGTCACTTTAAAGGGTAACTGAAATGTTTTTCAGATTTCATCTTTAGAAAGAAGAATAAATATGCTTTCGAAAGGTATATAACATTCCCAGATAAAAGTCAGAATTCCGACCCTTTTAATTGACTTTACATGATGCAGCAGACGACGGTATATTTGCGGGCCATAAATGTGAGCCGCCTGAGCTAGACCGGATATGACGTACGAGGGGTTATATGTCCCAGCCAAAACAACATCAGCTGATTGAAGAATGGAGGGGTTTGGCGATACAGAAGCACCTAGGAGCGATGTTAGCGAAGATTTAAGTGACGTATCGTTGGTTTTGGACGAAGATGAAGGAGAGGAATCATCGGAGGAAGAATTAGAAGAAAATCAAGGCGTTCAACCATACATGTTTGAGCCGTGAGTACATATTGTGTGTGACCGGGTATTTACCCGTGAGTACATATTGTGCGTGACCGGGTATTTACCCGTGTGCACATATTGTGCGTGACCGGGTATTTACCCGTGTGCACATATTGTGCGTGACCGGGTATTTACCCGTGTGCACATATTGTGCGTGACCGGGTATTTACCCTTGTGTCAGAGTGGGTGTTTTGCAAAGTTTATTGGTCTATTTGTCTTAAGTTTTAGCAGGTTTTAAAAAGACTTACTGAAAGTTGGGTTTAAAAATCCGTTAAAAAGCCGTTTAAAAATGGTGGGGACAGAACCAGGTTTCAGGATACGTTTCCTCTTCACATCAAAACCAAGTGACTCTCGGATTGCGGGTGCTGTTTCGTAACAGTCATCCGTGAAATGTTGACTGCAGAGATAGGAGGCCTCTGTTGGTGTCCAGTTGGAGCGAGTGCGCTGCACTTGTTTTGTCCATAATCTCCTCAAAGTTTCATCTTTTGGGAATTTATGGACACTTACAGACGGACTGGGCATTTGGGAACACCCAGCCGCAACACAACGCTTAGGCATGACTCTAAAAAACTGCTAAATAACGCGATAATGCAGAGCACATGTAAACAAGACACTACGATCAGCTGTTGTGGGCGGAAGTAAATAACTCCTCATACGTCACAGCGCAAAACTACGGCAAGTTGGGAAAACTAGGTCAGATTCACAGGGCGGGAGATTTAAAGGCATTTTTAGACGTTCGGCGCTCAAGAGCAAGATAGTGGTGTGATTGTCATTGGTGTGTCATATATCATTCGAAAGGGGGAAAAATAATGCTAAATACTGGTGTATTTTAATAGAATTATTTCAGGGACCCTTTAAGTAGTCTCAAATATTGTATGCAGTTGTTTTTTTCTCAGCCGGGATCTGTGATATTTACTTTGTTTGTGTGTGTTTTGTAGTATAAAGGTCCACTGCCATGTTTTCCAGCTGCTGAGGATAGTTTGCACAATTGAAATGACTTTGCTCATAACATGACATTAAGGAGCTGCGACTATTACAAAAAGGGCATGAATGTTTGTCACGGAGAACAACAAACTGTGGATATAATTATTGTCCATCCAATAAGTTAAAAACTTTTGTTACGATGATACAGAAGATTTTTACCAAACTGACAAATGGAAATGAACTTGTTACACTGTATTTTCTTATGCTAATTACTATTACACAGTAATGACTGTCATGATCTTTTTCCACATCCATCAATCTTCCACAGCACTTCATCCAAGTCAGGGATGCTTGGCGCCGGCGCAAATCTCAGCTGACTTTGTGAAAAATGACCAGTCAAACACAGACAGACGCATGTTCATTTTCACATTTTGCTTCATAGTCGGCAATTTACCTCAAATGCGTCTTTTTTTTGGATTGTTGGAGGAAAGCGTCATACCCGGAGAAATCCCAGCGACACACAGGAAGAAAATACTGGATTCAGACCGGAGACTTCTCACTGTGAGGCAGCAGTGTAAACCACTACACCACCCTGTGGCCTCACTGAAACACAAAAAGCTTAATATATATATATATATATATATATATATAGTATGAGCAAAAAAATGTCTGCTAAAGTTTTATTGCTTACATTGGCTAAAACCACTGATGGAACTTGACTTTATTATTTTACAACAAACAACCTCAATTGAATCATGGCAGGGATGAAATGAAGCACCTCTGTATTTCATTTTCTGCCTGAGTGTTTGCAGGCCTGAGGGTGAAATGGTTTTTATTCCCCTCCTACCCAAATACTTTTATCATAATCTGACTCTCTTGGAGATGGCCAGACAAAAGAAGAGATGCCAGCGAGAGATATTGATCTGCTTTCATATTTTTGCTTGCGCTCGACTGTCAGCAGGAAGTCGGAGTGCTTCAGAAAGGCTCTGGCTGAAGAGCAAAAGGACTGGGCTCCAAGCAGAGGGGAGAATCCTGCATTTAACCCCGAGCCTTCGCTTGAAGCGGCGGCAGTGGAAATATTTATCGTTGATGTGCTCTGATAATGAGGATGTGTGGTGTCCCTTTGTGGTCTTGTTTGACATTTTAAATTGTGTAATGGAGAACAGTCTTGACGGTTCTGGTTCAGACACATTGGTCATGCTGCATAGCGCTCTGAATCCAATTAGGAGTCGGAGGGGCCCAAATGGCTGTTTTGGTTTTTTTTTGTTGGTTTTTTTTTTTTTTAATGTGTTTTGTGTGCTGGCTGGCCTGCCATTGGGTGTGGTGTGGCCTGCAGCGAGGTGAAGCTTAAGCGCACAAACACATTCCTCCTGAAAAATCTTGTTGAACTTCTACCGATTCGTTGGCGATCGCAAGTGCTGACTCACTGTTCTCTCCGTCGTACCGAGTCTCAAGATGTGAGTCACCTTCATGTTTGCACCCGCTGACCTCTCACCTCCCGCGCCCTCTGCCTCGTGGGCACTGTCATCACCCTTAAGCCCCCCCCCCCCCCCCCCCCTCCTCCTGCACCTCGTTTGCTGTTTTCTGTCCTCCTTGGATGTTTTCAGTATTTTTTTTTTTCCCCCCCTCTCAGCTTCTCGTACCCTAATGAGCAAATCTTTCTAAGCAGCGCTATTTATCCACTTTTGAAACAAGCGTTCGAGCAGCACCCCACTGACCTCATTTCGACAGATTTACATCTGTGCCAGTCGGTTTTTAGTACTGCGTCAGCCCGGGTTCGTTACCTCACCGCGAACATCAAAGCTGAGTTTACATCTCTTTCGAGTCGCTTACGTTCTACTCCTCTCTCTCTCTCTTCGCAGCGACGGGCCTCGGTGTTGGCATCGTGTTTTCCGTCCTGTTCTTCAAACGTAAGCAGTGTTCATTTCGTTGTAATCAATACTTCTAAAAGCATGCAAGTGTAATGGGTTTTTCTCTTCCAGGGCGCACATGGCCCGTGTCCTTCGGCACAGGTTTGGGACTGGGAATGGCATACACCAACTGCCAGCACGACTTCAGGTCACCCTATCTGATTCACGGCCGCATGGTGAAGGTGAATGTGTAGCTGTAAAGTGTTCCCTTGTGCTTAAGGTTTATTACACATGAGCACATCATTCTGAAATCTTTTTTTTTTGTGTGTGTGTTACTTTCCAGGACCAGTAATGAAGGACTGAACAAGTTTCTTCTCTGCTTTTTGTGTTTTGTTAGTTTCTTTTTGCCACTTGTTGCTGCCCTGGCACTAATAACCAATGATGTCCACATTGTGTTTTGTTTTTTTTCAAAAAGGTATTGAAAGTATATTTAATAAAGCAATTGTGGGGAAAAAAAAGTTTATCTCTGCTCTGTGTTATTCTGTTTGAATGTTAGTGAAGAATGAAATGTGGTTTTGGGGGTGGGAGGTAATTTTGTGTGTTAATGAGCTGGGAGACTTGAACTCCTGCTGTTTTGGAATGAGGGCCAGGTCCAGCATCTGCAGCCCTCTTGCCGAGTGGGAGGATGAAAAGTTGCTCTGAATGATGGGATAAAGAAATGCAGTGAGTATAAGAACAAAGACACTTTGAAATAAAGCTGTTTCAATTCGCGTGTGCAGCATGAACTCGTATGCAGTGGATCGGCCCGCGCTTTTCTTATGGTTTCTTAGTATGCGGATAGTAAAAGTGTAGCGCATTTAATTAAAGAAAAAGTACATTAAGATGGAATTTATAAATCAGGAGGAATCCGGCGGGTGTATTACATTCGTTAGCTGTGTGTCTGTTTGTCAAGATTGTTCTGTAAGTGATTGATCACTTATGTGTGGTTGCATGGGTGAGAGGAGTGTGTGTGTGTGTGTGTGTGTGTGCGTGCGTGTGAGAGAGTTTGTGCACGCGCACATGTTTATCCAGCCCCCCGGGGGAAACAGAATCTGTGGAATGCTGAGAAATGCCATTTCTGGACTTGGAGCACGCTCTTATTACTAACAGGTGAGCTCTGCACTTTGCACGTCTGAACATAACACATGTACGCTTTCACATCATAGAGAGCACTGGTTGGATACGCAGTCATATTTTCCCTCTTCGTCACAGCAAGAGTTTGCTAAAGCAATGTAATCGTATACATTCCTGCACACAATAGAATCAAACTATGTGTCCAAAAGCCCGTTTCTTCAGCCCGAGGTTTGCTGCAAACGCATCTGGCACCCGAGAAAACCCTGTCAGAAATTAAGCCGTGTCACTCATCCCCTGTCCATTAAAATATTTGTTTGCAAGTGAAGCATGAAACCGATAGGGGTTCTTATGGACGTGAGCCAGGTTGAACACCTGTGAGCAAAAGTGCACTGGCAAATGGGGCGTGAGTGTGTGTGTGTGTGTGTGTGTAAAGCCGTGGGTAGCCTGGTGACACACCTGAGGTGTAACGGGTAAACCACAACTGAAAAGACCGTAGCTGTGTGAAATCCTCTGCGCTGATTCATAATAACAAGTCCAAGCCAATCACAACAGTTAAGTAAGGACGGGTGAATATCTGGAATGAAATGTAAAACCAGACATGTCAAATGTAAAACAGTCGTGTTCTTTTCGGTGTTGGAGAGAAAGATTAGTCCCCTTCTCTCTCTCTCTCTCTCTGTCCTGCTTCATTTTGACCTTCTGGTTTTTGCCATTTGTCGTTTCATCGTCTTCATAAAGTACAACAATCCTCATATTGTTGATAGTTTCATTACAGTCATATATTTATTGATTACATGCTTTTTGGATTCATACTTGAATTTCCGGTGCAGTGAGTCAACCTGCCTCTCGCTGCATTCATTCTAAGAACAAATTAAGCTGTAAGTCATATTCCATACCATCAAGACAGTATTGTTATACATTCTCATGTCTTCAGACAAAAAGAACCCTGAACAAACCCACTACATTGTGTGAATCACATCGTTTGATGTGCAAACAAATTATCAGTGAAAAGTAAAAGTTAATAAAGTCTATTTGATGGATTATTTATCTCTGTGTCAAACAGATTTGTTTTTAGCTGCTGAAGCTCCTTTGGTGTTGTTTAGTGGATGAGGTGATTTGAGTCTGAAGAAACAAAACATATTAGTCTTTTTTTTTTTTTTAAACCAGTAGCTTTACAGACAAGACCTTAAGTAGCATGTGGAGGAATCATACAGACCCACAACCTCCTGGCGTCTCTCCTGGTGATCACCAGTTTGCTCACACTGCTGTGGAATAGATCCATTTCTTCAACCAGCATTTGTCAGCCAATGACAGCACGCCCAAGCTGATCCCACAAGAGTTAAATAGAGTTGAGGTCAGGACTGCTGGCAGGTCATTCCAACTTCTCCACTCCCAGAGTCTGGAGGTAGAGTCTGATAAAAAAATCCTTCTCGATTCAAACCTTGTTTATACCTTTGTTTAACCAGATTGGTCAACCTCTCCCAATTGTTACCTGTGAGAAAGTCCAGCTTCTCTAATGGGCTTTGTTTATATTGTTGGTCCTGACCTCTTGCTCTGTATTTCCTACTGTTGCCTCTGACCAAACTGCTGTGCATCAGTGCCAACATTTCACATTTAGCTAAGATCTTTTATTCAATTGTTAAAGAAATACACTTGATTTGTTTTTTTTAGGTTCTGTTGTGAATGGGATGGGACTATCACAAACTTGCTTTATAACGCCATATGCTCAAAGGGAATGACGTTGTCTCATGTTCAAAAGCAAAATGATGAAACACACTATGTTTGAGTCTGTATCGCTGTAGTTAAGTTAAAGAATCAGGGAGCTGTATCTGCACTATGCTGAATCACTTTGTGCATTTTATTTTGATATGTTTTAGCCTATATTATGCTCATTTAAGCTCTTTAAAGCTTTTATTAAAGCTCTTACTGCGAGGTGCATACAGGTACACTGGTTACTGTCGTCCTGTCGTATAACTTTATTAGATTTGAATGCGTTCTTCTCAATGCTGCTTCATGAAAATATCTGAAGAGACACTGGTGTTTTAAGCAAAACACCAGCATTATTTCCCAAAGCCAAAGAGGTGGACGTATTCCTCTTGATCCCTTTTAAATTATTTTTTTTCTTTAAAGGAGTCTGTATCCAAAGGTCTGCAGAAACCCATGAACTTAATGCCTCTTCGGTAAATCACGAGCTCATGACTCCGTCCATATAGTTTCACCAGGAACACATTTAAATACTTCAAATAAATCAAATCGTCATGAGCTTCTGGTTAGTAACCGGCTATTCGTGTCATTTCAACAGCTTAAAGCTACGTTTAATGTCCTCGTTGAATAGAATAGAAGAACAAAAAATAGTCATTGATCACATCTGTTTTCCACTTGTGCTGCAATATCTTCGAGTTATTAATATTTGAATTACAAGATCTCAAACCATGTGGTGGCAAAGCAGTACCAGATGTACGTGTATGGTACTAAAATGTGCCCCGTTTGGTGTGATCTTGTCATATTTGCACATTGGTTCAGTGAATCTGCTCGCTCCTGGTTGAGGGGAAACATTTGAAACTTTTCCAACCCTCCCTCCCTCCTCACGGTCTTTCTGTCGTCCAGAAACGGCGCAGCAGGACGTCCGTATGCGGCTCAGCCGCGCCTAACCCCGGGCCGAGCCTTTCTAACCACAACCAGCGCAGTTCCACGGGGACTCTAACTCGGGACGAGGAGAGAACAAAGGGGAGGGACGGTGCGAGCTGGTGGTGGACTTGGAGATTAGATAGTAGAAGCTGAACCCATCTCCCCATCCCTCCGCGCCCGCCGGACGCACGGACGCACGGTGCCTTTTCCTCTCCGGATGATGTAACTGGGTTTTTAGTTGGGTTTTTTTTTTATGACAGGCTGAGCTCGGATTTATCGTCGCTTCTCACGAACCGCTCACGTCGTTCCCCCCTTTTACCGTCAGCTCACGGTGATCGTTGGTCTGCAGCCCGGGTGTCGGTCTCGGTGAGGGCGCGCGGCTCAGCGGGACGGTGCGCGCTGGTCGACTGTCAGAGCGGCGGTAAGTGTCTCCAACTCACTGTCACACCTCGACATTCTCCCCCCCAAAGCACAAGGATACTGAGAAAAGTAGTTTGCCTGAGAGATATGACCTTTTATTTGTTAATTAAATACTTTTTTTGTTTTGTTTTGTTACAGTTCTAAGTTTGTAAAAGTATCACAACTCCACTTCGAAAAAACGCTGGTAAATCAAAGTAAATCAATAAATAAATACACAAACCATAATTTACTAAAATGCAAGGCCAGGTCATATTGCGTGATTGGGGTACATTGGCATTAAAAAAAAAAAATCCAGATTCGTATTTCAATGTCGTTAAAACCACATGTGGCAAAGTTTATAAATTAAGAGTTATTCCAGTGATATATTAATTATTTGACAGACTTTCAACAAGTACTACCTCTAGATTAAACATAAAAGGTGACGTTAATCCAAGCTTTCCATCAGGAAGAAAGCAAATAATTTAGCAGCAGCAGCTTATTTCCCCCTTATTACAGATCTCTTTATAACGTTTCAGATGTGCACACACTCCAGCCAAACGTCCCGGTGTTGATTGTTTTTAGAGAGTGTCAGAGCCATATGGGAGCGTAACGGTGGATGTGGGTGACCACCAGACACTTTTTATTAGCACCAGGAGAAAACGATTTTGTAGGTTGTAAATGACGTGACTGGTTGAGGCATTTTTAAAGAAGAGGGTAAAACAGAGCTGGCTGGATGGCAGGAGGAGGCATGCAGCTCCAACATTGTTCTATCTTTTTGGGGCACAATTATAACTCTCTATGCAGATACATAGCTTGTTTCTCTTTGGTCAAACAACTCAAAATCTGATATCGGGACAAAACATGATGCACAGGGGCCTCTGGGGGTTAAAACTGTCCGTCACCTGTCACTCCATTCCATCAGCAGGGAGATGCGAATGTCGTATCATTTCATTTTGCATTAACATGGAACCATACAATATTTCTCCATCAAAAAAAGAAACTGTATGCTGCCCCACCAAGTTAGCAGAGCAGTAACTGGCTGTGGTTTTCTCTTCCTTTAGGTGCAGTCATGTGGCAGAGGATTCAAATTTACTGTGCACTGTTTGCACTGTATTCAGCGGCACCGCCTGCACACATCAACCGCCTGGCGCTGTTCCCTGACAAGAGCGCCTGGTGCGAAGCCAAGAACATCACGCAGATAGTCGGGCACACGGGATGTCAGCCTCGCTCTATTCAAAACAGGTCAGGATGAAGGCCCTCTCTGTCTCTCTGAGTGCAGCTGAAGAAGAACAATAACGCCGAGATATCAATAAGTTACATTCTCAGAGTCCTGCCTCATTCAATTTGTGGGCTCTGACTGAAAATCTTTGTCAGGGACTAAAATCTCCACAATGCTGAGATTTGTTTTCAGTGTTACAATGCAATTTCATTTTGACTCTATCCTCACTAATGATTAATAACCACACCTCTGTTTCACAGTAAAAGATATGATTTTAATCCCAAATACTTCACATCATAAGCGTGCCAGCTTGTAAATAATTGTGGCCTGAGTGGATCCCGGAGTGACCTTTTCATAAGTCGCACAAATGAAGCAGCGTTGAACAATGTGGCCGTATTTACTGGATTCTTCTGCACAGTTTACAACAGAAGAGTTGCTGTGTCTCTGTGTATAAAAGATATATATAGTGTCTCTTTCCTAAAATATATTAAAACAAACAACACAATTTGGATTGTTGTAACTTTTCAACAATACACTATATATCTGGTGAGTTGTTTTCACATGACTTCACATATAAACCCTAATCATGTGTTTCCTTGGTGATTGGCTGGGAAAATGATGGGTTGTTGTTTGTTAACAATATTCTGACTGAGTCTTGTTCACTTTATTATTCACTTTTATCATCTGCATTCAATTTAGAACATATAACCTGATAGGAATCTGCAATTGAGAATACAAGAATCATAAACAACAGAGATATATTGTTCTTTTCTAAAGCTTTCTCAGCGCGATAACACGCCCGTCTTGTGGTCAAGGCGTTCTTCTTTGTGCTTCTGATCCAACTATGGCTGACGTAAACAGGTCGCCAGGACGTCGCTGGGCAAAGTCAGTCACAGCCACTCACTTTCACAGCTACAGTCAATTTAAAGTCACTGATTAACTTAAAATGCAAATTTTTTTTGGTATTTTTTTTATTACAGTTGTACCAGGAGGAAACCTACACACACACACACTGAGTACATAGAGAGTAAGCAGTGTTGTACACACATCTGTATGATGGCAGGGCATTTGGAGCACAGCAGACTTTGAAGTGAGCATGACAGCTGTGTGAATATAAGCAGTGCAGCATTTTTTTTTGTTCATTTTTTTTTTTTTTTTACAGTTCAAGTTTTGGACATCGCATTTAATAAAGTCCACATTATCCAAGTAAGGTTCCCATTGTTGCTCCCTGCTGCTCCCACCTTGTTCATTGGTGCTGTCCAGCCTTTACTTGAATATTGTGCAAAATGTGTTGGATACTTCTGCAGCCTGTCTTTACAGCTTATCGTTTTAGCAAAGGTCTTTGCGCATTGCTCAACCTTGCTAAAATGTATTATCCCCAAAATGTTAGCGTATTGTGACACACAGTGAAGCGTAGAAAAGACTGGGCTCCAACGGAGCTCCGCGTTTACAGGGGTGAACTCTGAATATTGAACTTGGCTCGATAACAGGCCGATTTTAAGATCATGTGAACATTAGCTACATGAATGGTTTGAAAACTGAATGTAAAACTATAGACATTTCCTGAAAAACCACATGAAATGAGTACTGAATAGAGGCGGACGATATTAGCTTTTTTGTTTTTACAAAACCCACAAAAAAAAACCTACAATCTGCTCTGTTCTCAGGCAGGAGGAAATGGTACATTTACTCTGCACTATTTCCAGTACAGTTTGGTTGTTATGAGGCAACGTTCTTTTTTTCCATGATTTCAGGTAGATGCACTGTAATTCATCAATAATTGATGTATCAAATGTAATTATTTTCTGATTCATGAAAATCTCCAGCTTGGCAAAGGTATATGTTTTGGGCTGCATCACAGCTATGGGAATTATTGTCACCATTTTTTTTATTTTTTTAAACAAGTTTATGACTCCTAATAGACCTAAACAAATGGCTAACAGATGAGTTCATGAAGTGAAACACTCTTATGGCTCTCCATTTAACAACCTGGGTAAAAGTCTGTCGTCGTCTTTGTAGAACCGGCTCGTGAGAACTTGAGCTGTATTCTCCTTTTTTCTTTTCTCTCTTTTTTTTTTTCTTTCCTTCCTTGCTCGGTGCCTCCCAGGTTTATGGGAACAGTGTTTGGAGACGGACACATTCTAATCACATAAATCATGATATTCTTTTTAATCACACAGTAACTGCTGTTGATTCACCTAACATTTATGAATAATAACTCTTTCTTTTTTTTTTGTGTGACCAAGGCCTGAGGCAACCAGGCATCCTCAGACTTGGTAAATCAGTTCAGATTTCAGACTCTTTTGTCTCTTTTCTTGCAGCTCTTGCTTCCACAGGTCGTGCAATTGAATCAAGTATGCGGAGTCTGGAGGAACAATGAAAATAATGCCCTCTTTCCTGTCGGTTACAGAGCTTGTCTGGGCCAGTGCTTCAGTTACAGCGTCCCCAACACGTTCCCACAGTCAACCGAGTCTCTGGTGCACTGTGACTCCTGCATGCCTGCCCAGACTCAGTGGGAAGTGGTAAGAGTTATTGGACATCAGGCACACACCAACAGTGACCTGTCGAACTCGCACACTAACGTCAAGTTTCCAACATAAGTGCTCACTGTTAAAGCAGATATGAAGAAGTGAAATATAGATTTTTAGAAACAAAAAAATGGATTTCCAACAACATAATGGAATCCATCGCACGTTCTTACATTCTCTAAAAAGTGTAGACTTTAAAAAAAGAACAAACTGCAAAGTTCATTGTCCCCTGAAGCGAGAAAAGGAATACACTCCTGTGACAACAAAGGCTTTGTGGCACGGTGTGTGTAGTTTGGAAAGCTGCCAGGTGGACTCGGCGGGCGGGCCCACAGGTGAGGTCACCTCACGTTTCAGTGGAAAATGTTTTTATCGCTATGGCTACTAGCAGGAAGTTTCATTAACTACATTTTCTTAGTGGGTTTGCAGCAAGAGTAAGGCCCCTGAAAAAAAAAAAAAAAAGTGCATTTAAACTCTCACCTTACTTTTAATTACCTGGAAATGAGTGTTTATGTCTGTGGTCGTGATTGTTGTCTCAGGACTTTAAACAAAATTAAGTTTGAAGCAAAATAAAGTCCGCTCTTGTGAAAGAGGATACTGTTCCCTGCTGCTCCGACTCCTGATAAACTTGCTGAACGATCATTTTCAATGGATAATGGAAACAGTTTGGAGGACGTTGCGTGAGGTCGGGAAAGCTGGCCGAGCTTGTTTAACACTAAGGTACAGCAGCAGGCTTTATTTTCACTTTAATACAAAGTGTTTTCCCAGCAGTTGCTGATCTCATCAAGTGTCTTTTATTCATGCCACAAACCTTTTTTCAAGGAAAAAAAACCCCCACCCACAAAAACACATTTCTAAGGATGGAAGGTCCTCAGGTAAAACACATTAAGCCATTCAGACAACAGTCACATTACTGTAACCAAGAAGTATTTTTTTCGAGCACAATATTAGTCATACTTATTACAATTGACATGAAGCAGTCGACTTTACTGCTTCTTACTACCATTTTTACAGACTAATGTTTATCTAAGGCAGAGGGATAAAACAAATTGTGGTTCTGTGGCCACATGCTGCCCCATTTAAAGCCCCGGTATGTGAACTTATAAATAATTACACTTTAAGTGCAGAAAATAGAAATGCATTTGGAAAACAGTGATATTTAATGTTTTATAAACAATATGATTAACTTTAAAGGGCAACTTTAAATCCTCTTTGGCTCACTGAATATCTTTAGATTGATGTTGGCCTTTGCAGCCCTTTAGCATCTGTTTTCACTAAATTGCTCTCACAGTATGAAGGTACTAATGAAACTAGTACATTTACAATTGTAATGTCGCAAGCAAAGAGTTCGCTGTAACTGCAAAATCTAAAGAATGCTGCTATTGTCTGATTTGTGATTTTTAGATTTTGCACGGTACTGAATTGGAAGCCTGCTCATGACAATAAAAATAAATGCAGTAAAAAAAAAAGTACGTTTTTCTAAGAAGAGCAACTAATGAATGCAATTAAATTAATCTAACGATGCTACCTGTTTTCACATTTTCAGTACTCCTTCCACTCTGATTATATTTACATTTATCATTATGGAGAGCTGCTTGCACTTGAGCCAGTAGGTAAACAAACCATGAATGTTTTTATCTTAATCTTAATTCTTATTGATCCGTGACAGTAGTTCTTATTTATCTTCTTACAGGAGTGTGACATGAATAAGATTAAAGGTCTTTTTTGTTTTTTCTAATCATTATTTACCAACAGCAGGGTAACACAATGGTGTGGTGACTAGTAATGTCAGGCACTGCGCAAAAAACAAATTTCATTTCTGGACTGGGGTCTTTCTGTGTGTAATCTGCCTGTTCTCCATTAGCCTGAAAACTGTTCCTGTTCTATTGTTGCCCTAGTTCATGGAGACAGGTCCAGTTTTTAGCGTGACCCTGTTTACCGCTTAAAGGTTCAGTGATTCCTTGCTGTTTTGCCCTTTCCTGACCCACTTGTGCCACTGTACTAACTTATTTTGATGTGTTCTCATTCTTGAAGCATAGTAATGTGATTCGTTATTTTGATTCCCACAACAGACCGAAGTAATTATATTCTCATTCCATATTCTGTCTTTACTTTGGTTCTTTTTTACTACAATGTGGTTCTCATCTGTTTTGTTTATGTTCCGTCTCTGTCTGTTATCATATCAATAATTGACCTCTTTTGTGTTTTATTTGATTGAAAACCTTAAAAATAAGATGATACGTCTCAATTGGGTTTATTTTCACACACACACACACACAAAAACTTGCAACGATGTACATTGTAACTATTGTTTGCGTGTGCAGGTGACCCTGGATTGCCCGGGCAACGAGGAGTCTCCTCGCGTGGACAAACTTGTGGAGAGGATCTTCCACTGCAGCTGCCAGTCATGCAGCAAGGAAGGAGCCCAGGAGGGGGCGGTGATGCAGCTGTACCCAGACAACGGCTTGGACACTGGTCCATCTCTAACCGACACGCTGAGCGGGGCCCAGTCTCACCCTCTGCCCCACTCAGACACACACTCCATTAAGCATGCCCAGCTGCACACAGGCCATCACACGCTGCCGCACACATCAGACGGAGGGTAGGTTCAGCCATCTGGCCCGACTCTGCTGTTTGTGACTTTGCTCATCTCTGCTGCCCTCTCTGTTCTCCTCCACACCCCTGAACCAGTCTGTAGTGCTCTAGAGGAACTTTGAAGACTTCACTTTCTGTGGACACACACACACACACACACACACACACACACACACACACACACACACACACACACACACACACACACACACACACACACACACACACACACACACACACACACACACACACACACACACACACACACACACACACACACACACACACAGCACTTTGTAAATAAGCTCGTACAAACACACCAGCACGTGACACTCTGTTTGCAAATGACGACAAATGCATGTGTGTATATTTGTCCGTTCAGACATGACTATAGTCTGTTAATGAGCTGTAGTCTTTTAATCTGCTTCGAATGCAATAAATCCCGTTGTGATAACTTGTCTTCTCCTCTCGTGTTTCTTAAACACAAATAATCATCACCTCTCTGTGTTTCCGCCTCAGTATTTCTCTTGAGTGCCGCAGGAAGTGGAGCTGCAGGAATTTACTCTGCGATCGATGGTCCAAAGTCAGACCACACACACACACACACACACACACACACACACACACACACACACACACACACACACACACACACACACACACACACACACACACACACACACACACACACACACACACACACACACACACACACACACACACACACACACACACACACACACACACACACGGCTGTCTGTTTTATGGGGCTTCTGTGTGTGTTTGGGCCCTGGCACATGCCCTTCTTCACTTTAATTACCAAAACTCTGGTGGTGGACGGGCTTTTAAAACGTGCTGGTGCTCCTCACTCACTCACTCACTCACTCACTCACTCACTCACTCTCTCTCTATGCCACAATACTTAAACAGACGAGATGACACAGAGACCAAGAGAAATTACATCAGAAATGTTCATCTTCTATAGAGTTGTATCTAAAAAAAAACAAAATTTCTAGTCCACAATCATCTCTATGTTTACATGTCACTCAATATAATAATAGTTCAGTATGTTATTAATAATAATAATAATAACAATAATAATAATAAACGACAAAAATGTTTATCTTTATATTTATTTATCTTGTTTTTATTTCATTTCATCGCCTTATCTACTTTTTCTAGAGTAAGCATAGTGAGTGTTTCTTATAAAACAGTGTTTTCTTACACTGCGGTTTGGTTCATTTACTTTAGGAGACTGAGATAGAAAGACAAATGGACTCCTTTTCCAGAGGACTCATGATTGTCGTCCTACTTGTCGACGGACACTGGGAGATGAATTGCCATGGAAACCTGGATGTTGTCCCTTTAATGGATGGTGAGTGGCCTGGTGTATTGCTCAAGGCAGAGAGTGACAGCAGACTCAGAGAGCCTGACGGCCATTGTGGAAAAACAAAGGGAGGATGTTCAGTTCACGGTCTGCCGGGTTGAGTGAAGCAAACCTCACAGACAACAAAGACTCCAGTTAAAACAAACACAGTCCACTCAATAAAGGAGGGCTGGAGACCATTAACTGAGTAAGACTGTTTGATGTGGCTGCCAACAGACCATGTGTGAGACTGAGGAGTGTTTTTGTTTAGAAAGTTCATGGATGGTCCAGCAGATGTCAGCAGATGTTGCAGGTAGACTTGAGTACGGTGGCTTTTATTATACAGACTGTGGCATCTTTACTCTTCCACCATCAATCAGTACCACACTTTATCTGCACGTCCAGGAAATATCTCCTCCCTCGTTTCTCCGTACCGTATCCCCTCCATCTTTTCCCCTCGTTCAGAGTAATTAAATGTGAACTGTGAAAGGTTGACTGTCCGTCTCTGCTGGAAAACAAATCGATCATCTCCCTTATCTCGCAGCCACACAGTTCACAATGTTCTGTGGTGGTGAAAGGCAGGCTGCGCATACTCATATTGTATGTTACATATTACGGCTTATTGTCACACATAAACTTTGCTTTTTCCGCTTTCAAATTCCAACATTAATCTCTCTGGCTCACGCACAACTCTCACATTATCTTCCGACTGCACATTTTCTGATCCAGTGTGTGTGTATGTGTGTGTTTGTTTCTATCCTGTGGGATGTTGTGCTGCCGAGTCCTCTTTGCAGTACAGGGTCCTTTTAATGCGAAAGCAAAACAATACACAATAAGGACAATAATTTCAGTTTCCTGTGTGGTTACTCCATTATCTTACAAATCTACTCACATTTACTCAAGCAAATCTCTGCAACGCTCTTCCTTGTGAAGGAACCCCAAAGTAAACAAAGTAAAGCAATGCCTTTGGGACTAACAGATTCATGCTGTGTGGAAGCACCTGCTAATTGGACGTACTTTCCTTTATAATTGAAAGAAGGCCATTGATTTTTGTTTTTTTAATTTAAAGCTTGACCTCTCACCTCTGATGTTGCTCAGAGCCGATCAGACCCTGGACTTGTTCCCCAGGGTCCAGAGCTTATTAATACAATACCCATCCCTAAAATGTTAATATACAGTGATTTTCCTTAACAGAGTCCATTTTTTGTCTTTACATTGAATTGAATCCTCAGTGTGCCATCAAGCTGACATCCCAGAGGCAAGAACGCGCACGCGTGCACTGGATTAACACAGTCTGAGGATGTGGTCACTTATGAGGACCTCTTTCTGAACGTTTCCCCAGTTATAGCTGGTATGTGAGGTCATGAACATTATGAAAATGTCATCTGTGTCATGTTATTTTGGGTGCTAATAATGAAGGGGGGAAGAAAGAAAGAAAGAAAGAAGGACAGACAGACAGACAGACAGACATTCTAAATGTGAACAGGTCGCGCGCCTGTATGAGAGAGCTGTAGCGCGCGCGCGGTGCCGCGCGCCCCAGCTGCGCGATCCCGCGCAGACGCTCCAGCCAGCAGCATCAGTGGAACCGCGCAGGGTTCAAGTCACAGGTGCTGCTGCTTCTGCCTGCACGGGGGTTTGTTGTATTTTGCAAAGAAACTGAAACGTCCTGCTCAATCAGGAAAAGGAACTCAGCAAACACTGGGATTTATCGCATTTGCACTTCGAGGTAAGCAATACAATATTGTGTTTATACATGTTCACTTCATCCGATCATGCATGCAATTAACGCGCCGATTAAAATAGCTTCCACCCAATTAAAAAAACAACCTCTTAAAGTTTGCTGAATATATAAGTACAGCATATGCACTGGGCTGTTTTGTCCTGCACATGTAGAAACGGATTCATAATAGTGCAACGAGGGAGAAAATTTGATCATGAAGTGGTTTGTGTTTGCAGCTCAGCAGCGGGTTTTTCCGGTTAAAAGGTGGCTGACCGAAAAGCTTTGAATTGGCAGGCAGCCCTGACTTTAGTGCCCTGATCGAAGAGATCGACCTAAGGGAGCTAGAGAAAGACAGCTAGAAAAGTCTGAAGTCAATCCAAGCTATAGATTCGTCATTTGCATAGTCTAATGAGTTATTGGCTGGCTGGACTGAAGAGGACAGAAAGGGGACAGAGGTGTGTGCTCCTCACTCTTCTTACTGAAGATTTGGACATTCAACCCAGCAGGTCGCTGTCTGTCAGCTGCAGATGAGGCAAACAGCTTGGAGAGGGACTACAAGTACTTTCTGGCTGAGTCAGTAGAAGAATGGTGACATAATGACTCATTGACATACATTTCTTCTCATTTCTGTGTATTATATTACGAGTTCATTGTAAGAGACACTGACTACATTTTCCCATGACAGCACCATGATTTACACTGGATCTCACCACAGTTTGCACTCCTTTCTCTCAGGATGTGCGGTATGGACGTGGACCTGGATGATGGAGGTTCGGCTGAGGAGGAGAAAGAAGAGGAGCTGTGGATCAGCGAGGGAGTGAAGATGCTGCCGCCTCCCGTGGCCCACAGCGGGGGCAGCGCGTGGGGCAGCCGTAGGGGCAGGTGTGGCTGCATGGCCTGTGGGCTGGCGCTGGTGCTGTGGAACCTGTGCGTGGTCTTGGCCAGCACTCTGCTGCTGGCTGTGGTGTTCTCTGTGGTGCTGCTGCCCGCCGCCCTGCTGCTCTATCTTGGTTTCCTCTGTCACTCCCGGGTAAGCTTTTCACATTTTACCTCTGAAATTCAGAGTGTGGAGTAACATCTGATTCAGCATTTTTCAGATTGATCAGCAACTGCTGGGGAGATATTTTGTAATGCAGGGTGAAAACTGCAGAATGAACCACAAGGTGGTTTATTGTCCCAGAGAAATTAAGCTTTGGTATTTGCACCTGCAGAAATAATTCAAAGTAGTGCATAACCGTGAAAATAAAACAGTTCTTATTTATTAATACACCAGAAGAAAAATACACACTCATTGCAGTGCAAATAGAGTTCAGAAAGTGACAATGTAGAGTAGAACAAGCCTAAAGGCAACCCAATGCAGCAAAAAGTGTGAGGTGCATCAATCATGGCAATGGTGAGCAAACCTTTTCAGTAAAATGATGACACACAATACATCCCACACTAGAGTATGAACAAGGGGCTGGTGCATTTCCCTCAAAATATTTATCCGTTTATCCCTTTTTCATCACAGTTGTTAAAAATCTTGTCAAATAATTCTCAAATAATCCCCCCCCCCCCCCCCCCCCCCCCCCCCATTTGAATCTTATAGAATCAAACATCCTTGGACAGTTTGCATCCTGTGAGTGTAGCACCGCTTGGAGCTTGAATGAGAGTTTAGGGCATTTTAATAATCTAAAAGAAAACACTCTTGATTTCCCTGGTCGTGAGTCATTTCGCCGTTTAAAGCAACACATGGTTTTTTCCATATTAGCCTCCTGTTGCTGAGTGCAGTGAGATATTTCCTGCGTGAGTTAGCAGAGACCAGAAGCAGTGATATAGCCACAGAGCATTTCGAACTTTACATTTTTCACACGACCATAGGCCTAATTGCATGGTAATGTGATGCTCTGGGCTGTGTTTACAGCACTGCCTGTGTGATAGTTAGTGCAGGTTTTAGTGGGCCAACGGGTGTAAACAAAACATTGGATCACCGCTGGGAGAAATCCGCACCTAATTGATTAATGAAGTGGAAAGAAGTGAGCATAACCCCTGGAGAAAACAGCTTTCGATAATGAGATTTGTGATCAGAAGGCTTTTGATTGATATTTAAACAGGAACAAGCACACAATGATCTGATAAACAAAAGGTTTGGCCTTCTGCTTGTTCAAAATACTATATTATTAACTGGTAGGATCTTATCACACTTATAACATCTTGAAGAGCAAGCCAGTATTTATCATTAGAAACTCCCAATAGGGACATTTCCACAGTCTGATGAATTGTCTGACTCTTCATATGTGTGGGAACACCAGTGAACTCCTCTGAGCAACTGACTGAGGATTTGACGATGAAGCTAAACGATGCGCAGCAGATGATGGCTATAAAAAGACATCTGAGAGCCTCCAGATAGCAGACACTCTGAGCGTCATTAGGAAATGGCAGAAAACGGGGGGAGTTAAAGAAGAGATCTAGAACGACAGGAAAACTTTTAAATACAAGCTGAACGTGTTTTTGCAGAAAGGTCAAGCTGAACCTTGGCAGGACTGAGCAGAAGTGGCAACAGAAATCAGAAAGTACTGGAGGAGCCATTAGCACCAAATCTTACCTGCAAAATCGTCTCAAAACTTTGAAACATAAATAGCAAGATCTGGAGAAGCAATCCAGTTGTTTTTGGATTTGTCTATGTGCAGGGCGGTGTGGCGCTGTGCTGTGTATGTGCCTCCGAATCACAATAAAGTGTGTTTTACTTGTTTAGCAGTTTCAATGCACATTACTTGATGAATCAATTTCACCACGTGGTGTTTGCTGTCAAACAAGAGGCTCAGATAATGTTGGGAATAATTTGAGGTTTAGTGTTTGGCAGGTGACAGGGTGATATGTGGGACCGAACTTCAACCAGGATTTGATGACGACCAGTTTAAACCCACAGGGGAACCTTTCACTGAAGATATGAGGAATCCGGTCTAAGATATAGAGCAGTTCTTTGGCTTCAGGGTGTCACATACAATTCTAAAGACTCTTATTTTTCGACTTTCCACCATTTAATATTAGCAGTGGCTCAAGGTGGTGTAGAAGGATGTCATTATACTGCTGAATTTCTTGTTCCTAAAGAGTTCATTAATGAACATCAGCTTTGTTGCGAAACAAATCTGAAAAATGGAAAAAACAAACAAACATTTGTGCAGATCTGCCTAAATATTTGCCTACCGCTCTAGAAGAATGATTATTCATCATTTAAGTGGAGTAATCTGCACTATTTTTGAGCTACTCTGGGTCATTTGACCTCAGGGGAATTTCAGGCGGGTAATACAAAATTATTTTTGTAGAATGGCATTATTACACTTCCCATTGGCGTTGAGGGAGCATCTTCTTGGGCCCGTGTTTTGTATAAAAAGCTGACACTCCTCTTCATGTTTGTGCTTCGCCTTTTACCAGAAATAAAAAAAAAAAGCCCATTCAAAAATGGAATGACTCACCAAAAGGTGTTGGAGCTTGTCTGAAGGCGTGTCTTGTGAGGCCATGGTGTGGTGAGTCTGAGTCACAGAGCGGTCACAAGGCTCACCTGTGCAAACTGGCGAGTCTGGGCGTCGCATCACGTCACACTGGGGAGGACCTTCACATCTATGATTGGTTCTCCAGATGGCTTTTCAAACCACATCCCTTTCAAACAGTTTGAGCAGGGGGAGGGCTCGGTTGACTAATTGGGTTTGTGATCGCGCTGCCTTGCAGACAAATTAGCAGGATTGGGCAGGACTATTTGTTGTGATTCGGGTGGAGTGAGTTTCAGTCAGTGAGAGTTTTTACTGATGTGGTAACAGACTGAATGTGGAGAGAGAGACAAAGAGAAAGACAAAGAGAAAGAGAGAGACCATGGTGAGAAGACTGTCTGATTCGGTGCCATCACCAGCTGTGCACAGACACACTGACGGCACAACAAGGAAGGAAATGTGCTTGATGAAAGTAAGTGCTTTGCAGAGGCGTGTCTGTGGAAGTGTGCACTCATGTGTGTGTGTATTAAATGTTATTGTTGTTGGGCTGCACTTCCTTGTGGGTTTAAAAAAAAAAGTCCACAATGATACAAAATTGAGAAAAAGGTCCTCAGATGTAATCACGTCCTTTCAGAGAGCGTCTATTCAGTGTTTCAGCTTTTGTGTGTCTGTATTAGCGGGGATGTCAAGCTGAGGGCACACTGATGTGACATGAGGACAAATAGACAAAAGTCAGGGTCTGTTTAATGAAACTATTGATATATGGAACACATAATGACGTGAAGACAGATTAAAAAAAAAAAAAGCTTTTAACGACGTATTTATTATAGTGTAGCGATCACGGAGGTGGTCGCTGCAAGGCATGATGGGAATTCATGTTTTGTTGTTGTTGTTGTTGGTTATTGTTGGGCTTGGTGTTGTGTTGATTGTGCTTTTGCTGTGTTTTTGTTCCCCAGTTCAGGGAGTGTTTGTTTCATCTAGTTTATTTTGGTTGCTAGAAAGTTGGGTTGCACCATGAGTGATGGGGGTGTTGTGTGGAGTGTCGTCCGCTCTGAAGTTCCGGTTGTGTTGTTCGTGTTGTCAGAATAAAAGCCTCTGGGTGATCAGCTGGCAATCTAAAAAGAGCAATTCTTCCACGGCGCTCGCTACATTGGTGTCAGAAGTGGGATGATGGCAGCTGAAAGAAGAATTGTAGAGGAGATACGCCAGCTGGAGAAGGACATTAAAAAGAGCATGTCATTCCTGAAGAAAGAGCAGCAGAGAGCAAATTTCTCAGGAGCAGAGGAAGACCATCTCCAGCCACTTGGTCCTGTAACTGCTGGCAGAACCGCTGAATACTCACCGGTGAATGGGAGGAGTGGCGTTGAGGTTGACGCCCCGCAGTTTCGACGCCCCCTGGTGACGAGAGAGGGGAGTGCAGCCAGATCGACGCTACAGGGAGGCCTGCCGGATGGAGCCAGTGCGCCACGGCATTATCATCCCCTGGAGGCCGGGAGGGATACTGCAGCTAGTTCCAGGAGAGCTGCTGGTCTCCCCCCACCAATCGTCAGCACTATGGCTAATGCTGATGGACTTTTGCCCTTAACCACACCAAGCCCATCGCTCCCGGTAACTGCACCCAGGACATCTGTGAAGCTTCCCAGATACAACGGGACAACGCTGCTGGAGCCGTACCTTTCTCAAGTTCAGCTCGCCGCACTGCACAGTGGATGGAGTGACGAGGAGGCAGCCACTCACCTGGCCCTGGCATTGGAAGGGAAGGCGGTACAAGTGCTTCTTGACCTCACCCCGGCAGAACAGCGAGACCTCCACCACCTGATGACAGCACTACAGAGGCGGTTTGGGCAGCGACGTTCCACTGACCACAGCAGGGAGCATCTGGCCAGCCGCTGCCGACAGGAGGGTGAGAGCCTGGGCACCTTCGCCGCCGATCTGCAACTGTACGCCCAACAAGGTTACCCTCACTTTGAAGCAACTGTCCTAGAGGAGCTGGCCCTCCACGCCTTCTTACGGGGGCTTCGACCTGAGCAGCTACGTCAGCATGTTCGCCTGTCGTTGCCCCAGTCACTCACCGAGGCTCTGCATGAAGCTGAACGGGCTGAAGTGGTGCTCTCCCCAATACCAGTACAACCGAGACCCCTGACTCCAAGACCCCTTGTCAGAATGGCTGCCTTTGAGGAGATGGAGGAGGCTGAAGAGGTCTGCCAAGCCATGCCACTTCAGTCCTGGGGAAGGCCTTCCCGCTTCAAACGTGCAGCTCGACCAAGTGACCACTGCTACAGGTGTGACGAACCTGGACACATTGCACGTGAATGCCCAGCTCCTGCCCCGAAAGCAAAGATGACGGGAAACAGCCATGGAGTGGCTCAGTGAGGGGACTGCCACTCCAAACTCCACTCCCCCTCCAAGGCAAGTGTACGCTGGTGGGCCGCTGTGGCCACACAAAAGGATTGTACCTGGACTGCCAACTTGATGTTCAATCCTGCCTGGCTTTGATAGACACTGGGTCGACAATCTCTTTGGTACGACCAGGCACCATTCCTGATGTCACCAACCAACCTCCCGTGGCCTGGACCCCAACCAACACCCAGCTGATGACAGTGACCGGAGAAAGGTTCAGCATGAAGGGGAGGAAGCTGTTGACAGTCCAGGTTGGGGACCAGAAGGTGGTACATGAGTTTTGGCTTGCCAACATCCAGGACCCATGCATCATCGGCTTGGTCTTGCTGAGGCACTGGGGAGCCCAGATTGATGTGATGAAGAAATCTGTTACCCTTGGCATTGAGACTGTCGCGCTGCAGTCTGGTCAGAGAAGGAATTCCAAGCCAAGTGGACAACGCAAGTCGGCTGCAGCCCAACCAGTCTCAAGTCCATGTGCTCCAAGACCTCCTGCAGAGCCGGTGAGTACCCCATCTGTTGAAACCACCGAGGCCATACATCAGTTGTGGCAGCGCAGCAGTGCCAGCCTCAACCCACAGCAGAGCCATAAGCTGAAATGCCTTCTTGATGGTTATGGGGACATTTTTGCTGCTAGAGATGATGAATGTAAACAGACTGAACTGGTTCAACACACCATTGAGACTGGCAGCGCTCAACCTGTTCGACTACGCCCCCATCGGCTGGCCCTCTCTAAACGACAGGAAGCGGAGCAAAAGATTCAAGAGATGCTCGCTGCTGGGGTGATTGAGCCATCAGATAGCCCATGGGCAGCCCCAGTGGTCTTGGTGAGGAAGAAAAATGGCACCTGGCGGTTCTGTGTGGATTATCGTCGTCTCAATGCAGTCACCAAAAAGGACTCCTACCCCCTCCCTCGCATTGATGATGCCCTTGACCACATCGCAGGCTCCAGTTGGTTTAGCTCCCTAGACCTCCGCAGTGGATACTGGCAGGTAGAACTACACCCTGAGGCAAGGCCAAAGACTGCTTTCACTCTCGGACAAGGACTATGGCAGTTCCGGGTCATGCCATTTGGCTTGTGCAATGCACCAGCCACATTTGAGCGGCTGATGGAGAGGGTACTTGCTGGTGTGTCCCAGAGCCGATGTGTGGTCTACCTTGACGACCTGCTTGTGCATGCTGCAGACTTTGACGGAGCTCTGTGCAATCTGCAAGAGGTCTTCAATGCCATCCGCCGGGCTGGGTTATGACTGAATCCTTCCAAGTGCCGTCTGCTGTCACGGGAAACTGAGTTCCTCGGTCATGTTGTCAGTGCTCGTGGTGTCGCCACTGACCCTGCAAAGGTGGCTTCTGTCCGAGATTGGCCGACCCCTGCCAATGTTAGTGAGCTGCGGAGCTTCCTGGGGTTGGCCTCCTATTATCGGAGGTTTGTCCAAGGCTTTGCCACCATTGCCAGCCCCCTGCACCGCCTCACCGACAAAGGCCAGGCATTCCATTGGGACGACAACTGTGCAGCAGCGTTCGCAGAGCTCCAGACGGCACTCACTGAGGCACCAGTTTTGGCGTACCCCGACAGCCAGCAGCCCTTTATTGTGGACACAGACGCTAGTAATGTGGGCGTTGGGGCTGTCCTCTCCCAGCAGAGAGAAGACGGTGAGCGTGTGGTGGCCTACTTCAGCCGGGCATTGAGCAGAGCTGAAAAGAATTACTACGTTACTCGCCGTGAGCTACTGGCAGTTGTTCTGGCCCTGCGCCAATTTCGGCCATATCTGCATGGGAGCCACTTCCTCCTCCGCACTGACCATGCCTCACTCACCTGGCTTCTGAACTTCAAGAATCCTGAAGGCCAGGTGGCCCGCTGGTTAGAGGCTCTCCAGGGTTATGACTTTGAGATCCAGCACCGCCCTGGACGGCTTCACAGCAATGCAGATGCCCTCTCACGCCGTCCATGTGAAGCAGTGGAGTGTCGCTACTGTGTGCGCCAAGAAGAGCGGAGCCAAGAGGGGCAGTTGGTGGCAGCTGCATGCCCCATCGATGATGGGGAGGAGTGGACCGCACTGAGCACTGAGCAGCTGAAGCAAGAGCAGGAGGCTGATGCAACCTTGGCACTGGTGAAAGGCTGGCTGGAGACAGGACAGCAACCAAAGTGGGCTGAAGTGTCAGCCTTGGGTCCCGAGGTGAAGGCCTATCACTCCCAGTGGGGCAACTTTGTTGTCCATGATGGACTAATGTACAGGCGCTGGCAGGCACCTGGACGAGGAACTCATCTCCTGCAGCTGCTGGTGCCCCAGGCCCTGCGTCCCCAAGTTCTTCGGAGTGTCCATGGTTCGGCGGGGGTGGGGCACTACGGGAATGCAAAGACCCTCCACCGGCTCCGTGGGCGGTTCTATTGGCCGGGCTGCCGACGAGATGTGGAGCTACATGTCCATTGTTGCGATGCCTGCACTGCTCAGAAAGGGCCGACCCAGCGCTCCCATGCACCACTGCAGCAGTACTTGGTGGGGGCCCCGATGGAGCGGGTGGGAGTGGACATCCTTGGACCCTTCCCGGTCACCGATTCCGGCAACCGCTATGTTTTGGTGGCCATGGACTATTTTACTAAGTGGCCAGAAGCATATGCGGTTCCAGACCAGAGTGCCATCACCACGGCAGGGAAGTTGGTAGAGGAGATGTTTACTCGATTTGGGGTTCCCGAGGAGCTCCATAGTGACCAGGGGCGGAATTTTGAGGCCCACGTCTTCGGTGAGGTCTGCAGACGGCTGGGAGTGAGTAAGACCAGAACAACTCCCCTCCACCCACAGAGTGATGGTCTAGTAGAGCGATTTAATCGCACCCTGGCCACCCAGCTTGCCATTCTCACCAGTGAACATCAGAGAGACTGGGACCGCCACCTGCCTCTTGTCCTGTGGTCCTATCGGTCGGCTGTCCAGGAATCCAGCCGGTGCACGCCTGCAGCTCTCATGTTTGGGAGAAAGCTCCGAACACCCGTGGACTTGGTCTTTGGTGCACCTCCAGAACCTGAGATTGCCGGGGGGAAAGAGATGGACTACTTCCGCAGACTGAGAGAGCGCCTGCATTTGGTGCATGACTATGCTCGCCAAGCCCAGGCTGACTCTGGTGTCCGGCAGAAGAGAGGCTATGACACCCGTTGCAGAGGGAACCCTTTCAGGCCAGGGGATAAGGTTTGGGTGTACTGCCCAGTCCGCAAAAAGGGAGTTTCCCCCAAACTTCAGAGCCACTGGCAAGGGCCTGGAGAAGTGGTTTGCCGCTTGTCTGAAGTAGTTTACCGTGTTCGGATGCCCGGCAGAGGTCGCATGGTGGTGCTGCACCAGGACAGGCTCTCACCCTACCGTCCACTTGCCTCACCTGCCACTGAGGGCGGGAATGGTGGTGTTGCCTTACCCCAAGAGCCTGGACAAATTGACTCATCCATTGGGACAACTCCTGATCGGCCGGAACGGTCAGTTCGGCGGCAGCCAGGTCGACAGCGGCGGCGGCCCCAATACCTGCAGGACTTTGTTTTGGATGATGGGGTCGCTGAGGACGTCTGACCCCTCAGATGGGGGCTATGTAGCGATCACGGAGGTGGTCGCTGCAAGGCATGATGGGAATTCATGTTTTGTTGTTGTTGTTGTTGGTTATTGTTGGGCTTGGTGTTGTGTTGATTGTGCTTTTGCTGTGTTTTTGTTCCCCAGTTCAGGGAGTGTTTGTTTCATCTAGTTTATTTTGGTTGCTAGAAAGTTGGGTTGCACCATGAGTGATGGGGGTGTTGTGTGGAGTGTCGTCCGCTCTGAAGTTCCGGTTGTGTTGTTCGTGTTGTCAGAATAAAAGCCTCTGGGTGATCAGCTGGCAATCTAAAAAGAGCAATTCTTCCACGGCGCTCGCTACAATAGTTTGAAGCAATATAACGTGTGTGTGTGTGTGTGTGTGTGTGTGTGTGCGTGCGTGCGTGCGTGCGTGCTGAGATAGCAAACCTCTCATGCACTCTGCTCTCACTCCCCGCTCGTCTCATTCAGCCGCAGTTTTGTCCCGCCGTCTCTTTCCGTTTCCGTATCTTTCTTGCGCCTCCTCCCTCTCGGCCGACCCTCACTGCGGACTGACAGCTCAGACGCTCTCCGACTTCTTTATCTCACGCAGAGCGAGGCAGGGAGCGGTTCCGTCACGGCCCGCTAACCGCCCGGTCCTGCAGCCGCAGCACACACACTGATCACACTGAACAAGCAGAACCCATCATTTCTCACCGCAGTCAAACTCTTAGTGACGTCCCCCGGAGCTCTTCTGTCCTCCCTGACCCCCCCATCCCCTCTCTGTTTCTGTGTTTGACCCCAACAGGTCCTCGACGCCTCCGCTGCCGTCTGCCGTTACCTCGACGACAACAGCTGCTCCGCCCTCATCATCCTCGGCTTCGTGATGATGTCGCCGCTCGTGGTCGTGGCAGCGGCGGTCTTCTGCGGGCTGCTGCGAAGGTTTCGACTGCTGCTTTTCATGCAGCCCATCACACGTGCCTGGTACAGAGGGAGGCTGCTGGACTGGGCGGGCAGCTTCCACGCTTGGGTCTGATGCAGGGCCCCTGCGAAGAGGCGCCGACACCTTCAGGGACGATCAGAGATCAAAGTTTGAAGCAGATCTGTGTAAATTCACCCAGGAAGACCCAGAGAGCAGAGAAAATAACAGAAACAGTTGGAACAACAAGTTCTGTTTTAAATTTTTATTTAATTTAATTTTTTTTCTTTGTTTTTTTTTCTCAGTGGAAGGAAATATAATCAGTTGTTTTAGTTTAAGTGGCCTCTGATGTACACGAGCAGTCGATGTTAAATGAAGAAAGTCTGTGCAGGATTATTTCGGAGGCACCGTCACGTCTCCATCCCGTCACATTGAGCAGCTGTTAGTTCTAATATTTCGTCTCGTTTTCATCATTTCAAACTGCCACTGAACTGAAATCTAGCTTTACTCAAGTTGCAGTTGCAGTTATTAAAATGTGCGTGTGACTAGTTTTGCATTGGTCTTGTAAAAATGACTTTTGTGAATAACTAACAGCTATGTATAGTAAGTCATTTGAAAAACAATCCACTATACTTTCACAAGAAGCAACAAGCAGATTTTTTTTTCCCAATATGGCTGTGTGCAGTGTGACATGTCACCACAAACAGTATTTTAGTGTCGTATTTACAGTACGTAGGAGTTTTCCCTTTTGCTTAATTTACTTGGGCTTGGACGTGGAGGTCGAGCAAGACCAAGTTTAACAGGGTATGTCCATACACTGTTGACTGACTTGTAAGTTGATTATTTATGTCACCACATGTTTTTATGGAGGCGGTTACGTCATTTTAAGCTCGGAATCCAGATCGTCCATCAAAATGTAAAGTGCCAAGCCTGGCGAAGTCGAGCTGAGCAAATCTAATCGAAGCAGTAAACGAATGGATCAGTTTTTCAAAAGTTGAAAAAATGTTGAAAATAATTGCGTATTTAAAACTCTATGGTTAGAGGTTTTCTATGTTTTAGATTGCACTGTTGTGTAAAACTAGTATAATCTAATTTAATATAAGAATTATATTATATACACTATTATATTATAATTCTAATATAATATTGTGCTACATCGTGCTTTCGTCTCCCCCTCTGTAACTCTTGGTAATTTTGTGATTTATTGTGAAGAAATTAAAAATGTATTTGAGGTAGTTGTAGCTACTTACACACCAGTCTAATGTGGCTTTAACATAGAGTAGTTCCCTGAATAGAAAACCTTTTATTTACTTCGTCACAATGCTGTATTCAAAGATTACAGTAAAAATAAAGCAAACCGTTTATCCCAGGGGGAAAAGAAAAGGAACTGATGATGTCCAGGAGTACAAAAGGGTTCTCTTTGGAAAATAAAGGATAGAACAAGAATAGTTTTCAAACAACCTACAGCAGGTCCGCACCTGAAGAAGTCGTCTTTGTCTACAGTGTTTATTATGAAATTAAAGACCAATGGTTTGGTTTGGTATTACCTGTTTGCTAACTGTGTTGAAGGTTTACATGGTGCATTGTGGCGGCACAAAGGACGGCTAGTAAAAGATCAAAGGAATATTACAAAGTGATTCAGGATTGTGCTTTGAGGTTAACTTGATTCAAGCTGCAGAGCTAAAATCTTGTAGACACTGATATAATCAAGGTAAATGTTGATATGGTTTGTAGAGGATGACTTTTGTGTTGTCTGTGAGGTGACCATGATGTCTGTATCTCAGCAGGTTTTTTTTTTTACTTGAAGTAGCATCATTAGTAGTCCTATCGTGTGGGAGGCAGGGAGTGTCTGAAGCACATTTCATCCTCACGGATCTTTCCGATGACGTCGTGCCATAAAAACAAAAGACCATCCTTCTCTGGAAAAACAACACTTGACAGTAAGACAAAAGAATAGGATAGCGGTGTAGTGGGAGCCAGGTGTTAAAGAGGCGCTTAAATCAACAGATCAGAGCCTCATTCTGCTGCCTCTGTGCTTTTTGAACATTGAAATTCATCAGCAAACCGGCTGCTCATCCTTTCTCTGTGTTCTCACTCTGTAATTAGGTGTTCAGGCTCAAAGTTCTCATTTCGCCGCAGAAGAAATTGTGTCATGATTGTCGAGAAGGCTGCTATTACTTGTCGAGTGCAACTATCACCTATTTGTTTTTGATTTAAATGTGTTCATTTGCAGTTTTGTCATTTTAAAATGTCAGATGTGCTAATCACCAAGCTTTGTATGCTCTCCTCGGGTACGAAACTGAAGTGTTGTTTATTCCGGTACTTTAGAGAACTGTGTTAAAACAAGGGTGGGATTTGTTTTTCATTTATTTTCACAAAATTATTATGAGCACTTCATTCGGTACACTAACGTGATCCAGTGCATCGCCTCTGGCATGAATTCTGATTTTACAAACGTCATATTATTAATTTTCACTAAAGACATTGTCATTTGTACTGATGATAAACAGTACCGTGATTCTGCCTCTCTCATCAACATACACAGGTTGAAGTAACCACAACAGAACATTTGTACTTTTGTAGAAGCGAAATCTATTGCAAGGTTGCTCTACCGGATCACATTTGATTGTACCTCATGATGCAAGCATTGATTGTATGTCAATCCTGAAATAGTTCATTGGAAAGATTGCAGATTGCCAGTGGTGGATTAGTCTTTGTTTTGTTCAGCTTTTCAAGTAGGCGTTACCAACAAAATGGCATGTTGTGACCTTCTGTCAATAAAAATAGGACCGTTTTTCTCAGCTTGTCTCTTTTGTGCTGTGGCCTGTTTCCGAGCGTTGAAAAGCTTAGATGATTTGAACATGACGTAACCGTCAATTGCAACTTCCTCACCACATACGCAGCACTCACTTTAAAATACACACAAACAGTAAAATGCTTCAAAACAAAATGTGCAAAAGTGTGCAGCGCAAATACTCTGTTTACCGCCTGTTCCCCGTGTCGCATGTTGTTTCTGAAGGGAGACGTTACCTCTGATGGGAACTGTGATTATATGTGTGTGTGCTGATGATGACGTTACATCATCTAATTCACCACTGTTTACGTTGATATATTCATCATCGTCGTTCACACATGTCAGCTCTCAACCCACAGCACCAGCATCAGAAGCTTCTCTCTATATGCAAATGGCACAGACACACCATAAAAAATATGAATGCAACATACCGGGGCTGTGAACGCCACCAGCTAACATTCAATATCTTTTATTTCTCCAGGAAAACATCTCTGAGATTAAAACCTCTTTACGCTTCGTCTCATGTGCTGTTTACGTGTTGATATAAAACTGTTTGCAATTCTCACGGGAAACTCCCTCTGCTGCACGTTAAGAGCTTGAGCTTGTTCGATGTGTCGAATAAAACAGTAAAAATATATAGGGGGTGTCGCGACACTCAAGGTTTTTACTGCATCTCTTATTATCTGGAACTCCTGAGAAAAACTCATAATAAAATGTCAATCAGTGGAATTTAAAATAGATACATATTTATTGAAAACCTTTTTCCGAACTTAATGTAATGGAAATATAATGAGGAAAACTAAAATGATTGAGAAACCGCTCGTATAATGGTCAATATAAATGCTTACTTATACAAAAATATATCAGATCTTTTCCAGTAAAATGAGATAACTAACTGTTCCGAATATCAATGCAGCTGCTTTGTTTTGGCTCCGTTCTCTGAGGGATGATCAGGAGGAAATGAGGTACCAACATTTATGAATTAGCAGATTTTAAAACCTGAGCGTCAAGCAGTTGTAAGGAGCTTCACAAACCATCCCAGTAGCTGCAACAGGTGCCTTTACTTTATTAAAAAACTGACCTGTGGAAACATTTTAACCATGTGAGTGACAAGTTGGAGCCCCGTTGCCCCAAATCAACTCACTTCTGCAGCTCAGCTTAGAAACAGATTCAGTAATTAAGATGATTGTCTGGCATACGGCCACATTTGATATTACTTGCATACAGCTTGCCAAAGCAGCAGAGTCATTATGAAAACGGCATGTGAAATACAAATCGGAATGATTTCCAGTGGTTCAGTAGAGAACGCCAGCTGTTCTACAGTAATCCCTATAAAGCACGGTCCAAGGGGGGCGTCGGGTCTCCGGTCTTCTGGTTAGTTAGGTGATTCTGCTGGAACTAAAGCTGGACAGAGAGTCAACGGAGAACATTTTGTCACATCACAACTGGACATTGCGTTATACTTCCACAGGAGTTCGTACTTTAGTGTCTTTAAGTCATATTTTGATTATACGTTCACACAGACTCAGACGGATTTGTCTCCATGACAACTTTTCAGGTGTTTTCCATGGCAACCAAAGTTTGTCGGCGGAAATGGTGATTATGTATAATTTACTAGTCTGGCAGTGACAATGTGGCACAAAATCAAAAAGGGGTTTATAATAATACGTTCTTAAAGTTTTTTGTTTTTTTTTAAACTATGGTTTGACGCAATAGGGCTATGTGTTTGTGTGTGTGTGTGTGGGGGGGGGGGGGGGGGGGTGTTGGGGGACGACTGAGGAGAAAACCGAAGGTCCGTTGTCATAGAAATAATTTTGAAGCAAACCATACAAAACAGAAAATCTGTTCAAGTTTACCTTCTTGACACACTTCCAGCTGAGACCAGTCGACGAGACGGATGAAATTGTCTTTTTTTTACCAGACAGAAACACCAAATACTTACCTACACTGAAACAAAACCCACTGCTGCAGTAAACAAATATATCACATATCCCTGCAGAGCCATCTGGAAAGTCCTGTTGTTCCAGTCCAGAATAAATGAATTCTAAAAGGCCTGATAGCGTGCAGATATAAGCAGGGCTGGCAAAAGTTCTCACATTCTTTAGGAATCCTCTCTTCCTTCCCCTGATATGTTGGATTACTTTATTCCACCAACACACACTATATACAGTAACCCTACGGTAATTTGTGCTGGGGGAGCACAACCGTCCATCCAACCACTTAATGGTAAATGCAGCAATAATCTACACAAACTTTAATTTGAATCTGCCCGTTTGAGTCACGCTCTTATTTTCACTTGATTACCGGTGAAATGCATGCAATCTAAAAATGACATCCATTAGCATGAGCGTGCAATTTAACGTGTGAAGATCTTAGGATGCGTCAGATACAGTAATCAGGGTGAACTAAAGTAATTCTTCCGAAACAACACCAGTGCCCATAAACGCATCATTGTGCTTCATGTCAAAGTTATAGTAGTAATATAATCGCTCGGGGAGCGTGAACATAATCATATCCAAGCTGTTGTAATTTGCTCAGGAAATTGAGAAAGTCAAAACCATTTTTTTCTGTTCTGATTTATTCACACTGGGATGAGACAACCTCAGGAAAATATCAGATCTGAGCAGCAGGAGCTCATTCAGTATGCTGTGTTAATGTCAGACCACTACCCATAATTTCAAAACATTACAAATGTCCTTGGTAATGAAGAGTTAAATCGTCATCAGGGGTGCTTGCATATTTCATCCCTTGCACCCTCTGTTAATGCTAATTCTGACCACATGAGGCTTAAAACTGATACGTTTTGATATTTATGCTACATTTAGTGTTAAATAAATTTTTTTCATTTGACAGCCGTGGAAATTCTGATGTTATGTTATTGTGGTTTTGAGAAAATGTGATCTGTGTTTTCATGTTGAATTTCACCTTTGGGCTAAATAATGCATCTTTCAACTGCAGCTGCAAAAGAGTACTTCCTCAAACGCATAAATGTTGCATACAGTAGTGTTAAAACGAGCTATAGTGTTCAACTGCTATCAGCTAAAGGCATATTAAATGGGATGTGTGCTGTTTCGCTTGAGATGCAGATGTGTTCTGATATTTGAATAATCAGGTGAGTTTTCCTTTCCTTTGGCCCCCCCCTTTTTTTTAATAAATAACTCGCACTCTCGTCAATAAGAAGATTATTATTTGCCTTAAAGCTGTGAGTTTTGGCCTCATGGTTGCTGAGTTTTTCTGAGGTGAGACGTCTCTCCTGATTCACCTCGACTGCGAGAGCACTGTTTGACTATTTCTGAATAATATTCAGTCAATATTATGTGAAAAACCCTCAGACCAATGGTGAATTTCTGAATTCAGTCCAGCGCAAGCAATCGAGTCGAAAGTTAACAATTACACACAGTCAACAATTTAATCTGCAAGATTACGAACCCAGAACCCAGAGTTTCAGTAATAGCAGGATTAGGTAAAGATGATATTGGTATTGAGCGAGTTTAGATTTGCCCCCCCCCCCCCCCCCCCCCCCCCCCCCCACTTCGTCTGTGTCCTCTAGTCCTGCAATTTTCTTCTCAATTATCCCTCTGCCTTAACATGCTCTCAATTAAACCATTATCATCATCATCATCTCTATTCAAGGCTTCAAAAGCCTGTTTTTTTTCTGGGCTCACCCGGTGAAGGTTAAAACAGACCACGAGTGGTCTCTCTCCATCCATCAGTGGTCTCTCTGGCAGCAGGTGTTTGTGGTGTGTGTGTGTGTGTGTGTGTGTGTGTGTGTGTGTGTGTGTGTGTGTGTGTGTGTGTGTGTGTGTGTGTGTGTGTGTGTGTGTGTGTGTGTGTGTGTGTGTGTGTGTGTGTGTGTGTGTGTGTGTGTGTGTGTGTGTTTACAAGACGTCCTTGTGCAAAACATTGTGTTTGTCTCACTGTGATAACTGTTTGTTTTTGCAATTAAAATCCACTCATGCGTTATGGAAGTGACCCAGCCCTGCCTCCGCTGTGCGCATGGGTCGTAAAGCGAATCGCCACTGTGTCAGTACGCAGATGTTCACCAGCACAAATTGTCTCTCATTTTGTTTTCCGCTCGCGCCGTAGTGACCAACTGCTGGTGATAAAGCACGAGAATGCAGAGGAACAATTACCAGCAGGGCAGTGAGGCATGGTGCCTGCAGCAAGCTGTCAGAGGGAACAGTTCTTCCCGGGTGGAGCTGGGAGGAGGTGGAGGTGTGTGTGTGTGTGTGGGGGGGGGGGGGGGGGGGGGGGGGGGTGATGGCTTTTAATTGGCACAATGAGCCATTTCTCATATAAGGTTCATTTATACTCTCTAATCCAATTACCAAGTGGCCTGGAGGAGCTATCGGGAGCCTCCAGGGCTCCGGGGCAGAAGTGGGAGGTGGTGTCAGCCCTGAAGACAGCAGCAGTGAGCAGTAAGCTGTCATCACTGAACAGAGTCCAGCTCAGTGCTCAGTGAACCAGGAATGTGCAGGGCTGGAGGCCAGGACTTAGATCACAACATAGAGTGGTGTGAGTCTTCATATGGGTTTATCGCCAAGTGATATTTAGCATAGCTTGGGTTGAAGCCTGAACAAAAGGAACCAGCTGTCCCATATGGACATCTTGAAGCTTATATTTTACTTTTAGTACAAATTGAACTATTCAACTATGAGATCTCATCTCAACTTGACCAGTTGAATCTCAAAACATGTAGGCGATGTTAATTAGTGAATCTAAATTTCCCATAGGTGTGAATGTATGTGTGGCTCTCTCTCTGTCTCTCTCTCTCTCGCTCTCTCTCTCTCTGTTTGCCCTGTTGTGGACTGTCGACCTGCCTAAGGTGTAACCTGCCATCACCTGTAGTCAGCTGAGATCCACTCTTAGACCAGACCATCCATGAGTTGGACAATGTGGTGTAGAAGATAGATGGATGGACTGTTAAGTCATGCCATGGTGCACACCAACTGTTTCATCTGTCTGATGAAGACCTTTGAGGAAGGTTGATTGTGTTTTTTTTTCCCTCCACCAACCGTTGCTATTTTCCCGTCTTCTAAAAACTTGATAAATCGCAACGAGTTGTGAGTTAGCTCAGTTCTTTAAGAGGATTTAAAGTGTGTTCCGACATTATTTTGCTTATCTTATACTAATAGCTTTAGTCATTTTTATTTGCTTGCAGGATTCTAAGTTTGATTGCTTTTGTTGTATTTTTTTGAGATGAATGTCTCTTACACATGTTTTTTTTTTTTTATTGAAAGAATCCATAGGTTTTTTTTTCTCAATATCATTGTTTTAATTAAACCTGGTTTAAAACTTATTTTGTTTGTCAAAATCATTTAATGAAGTGACTTTGGATGGTGCTATTCGACGAAGGCTGCTATGCGTTTACCTTCAGTGTGGTTCGCAAATGAGGACATAAAATTATTTATGTGAAAATGAGCCTCGAAAAGTAACACAGATCTTTCTCTTAAGCTCTGGTAAATGTACACTGTGAACTAGTTTTGGTGCAATGTATTCTGCTTCTATTGCAGTTTCTCGGTCACCTGGATTTTAGATGAACTTGCAAGCTTGAGTCATGAGAACAGCATGACCCGATGGAGCCACTTTAATAAGAAAACTGCCTCTGTTTCTTTACAAAGAAAGTGGAAGGTTTTGACCTGGAGTTCATATATTTACCTGCCTAGAGATGAAATAAACCCCAGTCTTGTCTTTTCTGCTTATAACCAATGTTGGGACTCATTTTTGCGAACCAGAAACAAATTAAACACATACTGTAAATAAATATATAAACAGGCAAAAATTTAAAAATGAACTCAACTGAGAAATGAGGGCTACTTTGAGAGCCGTGTGTGTGGCTGGTGTTGTGTGTGTGTGTGTGTGTGTGTGGTGCAAAACAAATTAAAGCATAGCAGCTGGTGCTACTGGTGCCCGCCTGCCCAGGAGAGAGAGAACATGCGCTACCAAGATGCAGATGGTCACTGATCACCGGGGCCACAGCGGACAGTCAGTGAGGCTCGTGGGGAAAAGAGCAGCAGTCACACCAAACTATCTCGGGAGACCACAAGGAGCAGCTAATCTCGTCTTTTTGGGGCCGTAGATGTAAATTTGTCCCTGGACAGCATTTTTTTATACAACCACGGCACAAAGCAAAGTCTCATGTCACAAAAGCTTGTTACGATGTTGCCTGGAGAATAAAACGGAATGACACCCCAGAGTTTTGGACTTGTACCAATACAAGGCTGACATTTGTGGTTTGGATTGAAATGTCAGGACTAAGACAACAGAGTGGGCCATAATTAAATTCCGGCTGAAGATGTTTCCATTATCATCTGCCGTGTTTACTGCTCCTCAGAGGACGGAAGTAATGAAATACATTTATGATATATTTAAGCATTTGTCTTCTGAGGTTACTGCCGGGGTTTTACCTCAATTATGTCTGTGTGCTCTGTCAAAATATTGGTTTGTGAGAAAGAAATACTGTATAGACATCTGTGCATTTCAGCGTGCCCCACTGACATTAAGTCAGCTTGCTTCAGGAATCGATGGGACAAAAAAACACTTTTGTTGATTGATAGCATGCACAACAGATGCAAAACAAAAACAAAAACGATTGGAACAAATTAATCACATCCACAGGAACTGGTCCTATCACTTTCACAGAGAGCTGAAATCATTACAACCATATCTCCTGTTCATTTATGACGTCTTCATCTATATGACTTCCTTCATGCAGTCTCTTCTCTTTTTGGAAAAAAAACAGCAGTTTGAACATGCAATTACAGAAAAAACAAAACATAGTCTGTATATAGATCGATGAGCATTAGCAGTATACTGTTGTTGTCAGCATCTCTTCATGCTTCACAAGCAAACAATTGATGAGAAATGGGACTGTTTTTGTGAGGTTATTTTCTGAAATTTTTCCCATTTTGAAAACGGTTGTGGTACAAAAAAAACGCCCGAAACTCTGAAAACCCACAACACACAACAAGCATTCATGCTTGCACCCAGAGAACAATGTAAAGATTCAGACTCCTTTCGAATGTCTGTTTTCATCATATAGGTCTGCTCAGTGTGTGTCGGTTTGAAGAAATGTCTCTTGCAAATTGAAGCTATTAGATCCATGACTTTCACTCAATTACTTTTCATACTGATGATCTTATTCCCCCGATGAATGTCTCCTGTTTTGCACTTCAATAGATAGTAGGTATCTGTCCTGAAAATGTGAGATGCCGGAAAAATCATGCCGCTAAAGCCATTTTTGTCAAATTTCCCATGGAAATCAGATTGTCTGATACTGATCCTCTTTGCTCTGGAAGGCTTGAAGCATAACAATCCCCCCCCCCCCCCCCCCTGTCTTTTTATGATGACAGAGGCGTATTATCCATTTTAAGGGCCATGGAGGTAATCAAGTGTAATCTCTCTTTGTGATTAGAACCAGCGATGATTCTCAAAGTGAACTTATGATCGCAGGCAATCATGAGAGAGTTCACAGGATCGCTTGGTGTAATACACCTTGTCTGTCTGCTCTGTGAAGTTCAAAGCAGGATACAAAAAATAAGTATATTTAAAAAAGAACAATAGACTTAATAGAATACAACTGAACTGAACTGAACTGAACTGAACTGAACTGAACTGAACTGAACTGAACTGAACTGAGAGTCTGGCTCTCAGAGCCTACGGGTTAAAGCTGTGCTTAAGGCTGCCTGATATCCTTTACCAGAGGGGAGGGGGGAGAACAGGTGGTGTCCAGGTTAGTAACGCCGGTGGAGATGGATGTGGCCTTCTGCAGTCGGCCTCATCATAACCTACGCAGGTTCCTCCGGTCCACTGCAGTACAGCTGGTGATCCACGCCGTGCAGCAGTAGGTCAGGAGGCTTCTGTAAAAGTTCACCGGCAGAGGTTTGGGGGGAGGTGAGCCTGCCCTAACTTTGTGAGGAAATAAAGCCTCTGTTGAGCTTTCCTCACCTGGTGGGAGATGTTGTTCGGTCAGGTGAGGTCAGCAGAGATTAACTTGTAGCTCTTCACTCTCTCTACCGCCTCTCCTATGATGCAGCGAGCAGAGGGCTCCCTGTGTGGATCTTCAAAAATCCACTACGTGCTCCTTGGTTTTTGCTGGTGTTCAAGTCCACGTTGTTGCTGTTGCACCACCCTGCCAAGTACTGGACCTCCTCGCTGTAGGCTGACTCTTTGTTGTCCGTTATCAGGCCCTGGTCGCTCAGTTTCACTATCCGTTTGTGTCAAATGACTGCGTTGAAGGCCGAGCAGAAATCTACAAACAGCATCCTTACATACATCTGGACTTTGTACATCAATGGTTTTATCTGGCAAGAAGACCCACAGTGATAGAAACACAAACACGGGTGTGACTCACTGTCGCCCTCATGACTTCTGCCTCTCCCGTTCCCCCTCGCTCTCTCGTTGTCTCCTGCTCTGCAGCTCTCTGAAGCACTGCTGTGAAAATGAACCTTTTCCCATGATCCATCTATATCAGGCACTCTCAGCCCATTTTCCGCTCTTCCATTCTCTCGAACACTCAGCCTCACCTTCCCGCAACCAGAAAATCACTGGTCTGTGTTTACCACCATAACTGCTATTTCTATAATCTTCCCATACCTCCCCGGTCCTCACAGTATAATCTTTCTCTCTCAAATTGTCACTTTGTACCTTAAAGAGGTGAAACTGATGACTTTCACCTTTTATAGTATGTGTATGCCATACATTAGGCTCTTTAGTCTCTTGTAATTGCATTTTTCAGTTTTTTTGCTGGAAAATCTATCGTAGAGCTTTCTACGCAACTCATAACACAAATTATGAACCGCCTCGTGAATATAATTTGTTTGTGCAATCAGACGTTATATCTGCCTTTTTAGGTCCCTTGTATCTCTTTTTACAGAGTAACATAGCTGAGCAGAGCAGCTCAGTTTAGTAGAGTGATGAGGCACAGAGTCAGCACAGAATAGAGTAGCGGTGAAGAAGAAGTGTCGCAGCGGTGGCTGGAAGTCAGGGACGTGAACGAGGTTGGGCAGGTTTGAGTTCCACTGCGGACAGGTTACCTCTGGGGGTCATAGATCTCCCAGCAGCTGGCCGGGTGCTGCACTGCGGCAGCCCACTGCTCCTGTGTGTCTTGTTAAGGTGAACTGTGAATAGGAGGGGTTAAAGGCAGAGAAGTAATTTCCTTGAGGGGCTCCGTGAGATATTGCTTTGCATAGATTTCAGATGAGTCAAGTGACACAGTGCACATTATAGCAGGTCAAAGTAGTCCATCTTGCATTAACGGTAGAAAAAAGAAACATGTCCGCCCCACTGAGTGCCTGGCGGTAAATAACGGTTGGTTCTCGACTGTTGATTACTGTATTTTTCAGAAACAATCTGTTTCAGAAGTCAACTACAGTGTTTAAAGGTAAGAAAGTAGAATTTTTCCAGTGGTCTGACTTCTTTTGACAGTCATTTTACGTGTTATTTGAAGTCACCCAGAGAAGCAACGTGAGGCCTTTGCGAAGAAGAGATGTGCGATTTTCTCAGTTTGAAACAATTATCGCATCTATCTGCCCTTTGTGACAGCCTTGTTTTCACTCTGCCACGCCATAACAGTTTTCTCCTCAGACACGGAGCTCTCGTTCTGCACACACTCGCCGCATTTTGCTTGCTCACCTTGGCTTTACATCGGAAAATATCTGCAGGCTTTTATTTTGATGCTTCATCATTTGTGTTTTAATTCTCCCCACGTTCTTTTCAGACTTCTGCTCTGCTGCCTTTTCTGTTTTGCTCCTCAAATTAACCCGTGAACACAATGGTTTTTCCCCTCCTTGTGTCATCCACGGACCGTCTCTCATTACCCCCCACCTGGGAGAAGCAAACTCCCACTATTAGACACCACTTTGTCCCTCTCCTCCACCTTCTCTCTCATTACTCGCCTTTCAGTTAGTAGCTTAACATTTCAGCTCTTTGCCGAGCGCCGTCCTCCCTCCCTCATCCTCCTACTATTTCTCGAAAATTTAAATCCATTTTCCTTCTTTTTGCTCTTGTCTCATTACAGCTTTTTCCCCATCTCCTGTGGCTGCAGGATGAAAAGAGGAACCAACGAAGGCTTTTCACGAGCACTAATTCCATCCTGTACAAGAGACCAGAAGCAGCCAGGGGCAGTTTTCAATCCTCCTCACAGGGTCACAAGTGAGGACTCAGTCGGTGTAATCAAAAATTTGCCCACTTGTGTGTGTTAGTGAATGACAGTGATGCACAACTCCTGCTGATAGTCGGTTCAATACTATGATCACATAATCCGATTTATGATCACTGCATCGTATTTGTTTGGGTTTTTTTTTCAGTGCTATTCTGAAACCATTGTCAAACAAGCATAAAATATAAAACGATGGTCTGCAGCATGTGGACAAAAAGCTGTGGAAAAACGTGCTCCCTTTTATTTTGTGCTCCCGCCTCAGGGTAAACACCTCCCCCGATCATTTAGATAACTTAGCCCATTAAACCTGCCTAATCAATCTTCATATTGACAACTGCAGAGATGAAGAGATACCGTGTGATCAGGTAAGCATAATAACATCAGGCAGTCCAAGCGTTGCTCCAGAGAGTATCAATTTACCACAGGAGATTAGATTAAGGTTCATCCAATGATTGTTTTATCGAATTAGGTTTGAATGCTGAGGTTGAAGGAGACACTGCATCTGCATGGTGGGCGATAACACACTTGTGTTGTATTCTAAGCATTCGATTTACAATTGTGTTGTTTTATTCCTCCATTTTTCCAACTGCGATATTGAGACATAAAAATGCGTTTAATTTTCTCCCAGTCGAAAAGGCGTCATAAAAGCGATCCCATTCCCTCTTCTTTATCACTTTCATTTTGTATCATGACTTTTGAGAAAGTACCAGGTGGCATTAATACACACCACCACAAAGATATGAGGTTTTTGTATGAGGACAGGGCTTTATCATCCTAACCTCGACTGGCAGGCTGCAAATGGTACACAACTTTCAGAAATCATGTCAGCGCAAAAAGATGGCTGTGGTCTGTCGCCATCAGTCCCATTGATAAGTGGTAATACAGCCCAACTGTAACAACTGGAGCCAAGCGGAGGGATTTATGGCAGCTGGAGGAAGGAAGCAATGACAGGATGGAGGTGACAAAGTTAAAGAGGAAAACAGGGGATGAATTTTGCTCACGATAACTTTTAAAGTGAGAACTTTCAACCAGCAGACATCAGCACATGCTCTTCTTTAAAATGTCTTTGTTTAATGTGAAATACAATAAGAACATTTAAAGAATGAAAACATGTCACAGAGTTGAATGACAGTTCATGGGATGAGGATGAGATGATGCATTCCCTTTTGGGAAAATGTTAATTTAAAAAACTCCAATGCAAACACATTAACTGCACACTGTAAAAAAAATTAAATTCAGGAGGAGTCAATCCCCCATGAGAGGAGATCAGCGGAGATAACAATGGACCAAACAGCAGCTGAAGTCCAACCAGCAGAAATCTTCATACTAATAACATTAGTCTGTTACTCAGGGGTCACTAACTGCACATTGTGAATTTTCAGTGATGCTGTCGATGAAACTGGACCCATGGACAGGTGAAATCTTAAAGGAACCTTCACAGACGGAGTCAGGCAGGTTAAGAAATGGACAAAACACCAGGCAACGAGTGAGTTCTGAAAGACAGACGACAAAAAGCCGAGCTGGGAACAACAAGAGCAGCAGAACACGACAAAACTCTCCAAGATGGACAAGCACACGTGACACAGCTCAGCTCAGAGCCCAAAATCGAAATACCAGGCAGGGGAATTTAAAAAGTCACCATTGAGGGTCACGCTGATCAAACCAGCAGGAAGTCAAGACCCCTGGAAAGAGTTCACAAGCTGGGGGAGAAAGAAACAGAGAAAAACAGAGAACACGACTCAGAGAGTTTCTCAGAACAAGGACAGAAAAAAGGAGCATTTTAGGGATGTAATGGAATCTGTCTACATGCAATAAACAGACAATATGATTATTATCACTGATGATCACTCAAGACTACACACTATTGCTTTTCTTTTGAAAGGTCTTAATGGTTTCAAAATGTCTTTAAAGTGTGGGAAGGACCATCTGTGACGAAAGATATTGCGAGCATCGTGAGCAAATATTTACGTCTGTTGTACAATATTTACAACTTCTGTTGTACAAGCTTGAGAAGCAGTGTTGTGAATGAATCGTTTAATTTAATTTCCAACACTCAGATTAAAGTTGACATACGAGAGATTAACCATTATGGGTTGATAAACGTTTGGAGTTGTGATATTAAAAGGAACTGATATGTTTTTCGGATAGATTTTCTCTCTGCATCTAGGTTGTACGCTACAGTGACCGTCTCCCAACCAACGGGGGAGGGTACTATCTGTCTTTGCATCTAACTCCACACCAGAAAGCAATAAAGTACATTTATGTCCCCAGAACCCCACAATATTCCTTGGCAATGAAGTAATATTGTGGTGTTTGTTTTAGTTAGAGATAGTGAGCAGCTGCCCCGGCGAAGCATCACTGCTTTAACGGCGACGTCCTTGTTGTCTCGGTGAAGCTTCTCCACTCAGAGTCTGTCAGTGTGATTGACAGCGGAGGATAATCGGTGGGCTCAGAGGCCCTGGTTTTCTGCGTGGAGCTTCACATCGAGACATGCCCACACACTCCCGCACTGACAGAGTAATAAAGCTGTTGTTAGAGATTCGGTACGTCTGCGCTCACATCGTGGTGCTGTCTGCAACCCTGGCCACAAACCTCTGAGCGGATGAAGATATGACACATTACAGAGACAAAAATGTTGTACTATAATCAGTAAAGGAAAATCTTTTGAAGATATGAGGTTTTTTTAATCACATATGGATTAAAGTTAATTGCAGATAAGCACATTTCACCAACAATATTAATTTAGCCAACAGTTTGAAAACAAAATCCAGTAATATTGTTTCATCAGACAAAGCGTTCACAGTTCTTAAAGGTAATTCAAAGCATATTTATTGACATTTTACCATTTGTTCTTCTTTTTCCCATCTTACTCAGGTCTTTATTCCAGGTCATTGGGTGTTTCGGGTTTTCAGTATCAGACACTTTCACCCAGGTGACCTGATCAGGACTTATCAGACCTCAGTCTGTGTGTCAGTAGCATCAGTCAACATATCTGCCATCTTGACCCATAAAATCAATATGACGGGTGTCATATTTCAGGTTTGAAATAAAATTATTTTCTTACTTACTTACTTTACTTACTTACTTATCATAGTTTTTCCCAGGTCAGCACTGTGTGTGCCTGAGGAAGACCCTGAAGCCCCGCTTCTCCCTGGGCACCTATCCTTGCCTTTATTGTTGAAGTTAACTATCAGTAGGATGAGTTAAATGCAAACAAGGAATTTTGCCAAGCAGAGCATTAAAATGTGCTATCTTCATTTCCCTGCTGGCAACGCTGTTCTCCAGTAATTACGATAAGGTATGTATGAGTGTGCATAAATTGAAATTATTGCTCCCAATTATTTTTACTGACTTATTTTGTTGGCGTGTATCTGTGCACATTACAGACACAGACAGTTTTAAGGAACACAATCCAATATTCATGTGTTTTTGGGATTTTATTTCTGTTAACACTGGTATATTTTCTTTTTACTTTGTGTTTTCACAACAGGTGAATTTTCTGTCAACTGTTCGGTGGATACAATGTAAATTTGTGCTTCAGGTTATAGTGACCTTGTATTTATGTGCAATATGTGTACGGACAAACCTCTCTCAAAGTATTTTGCAGATGACCTGGGTACTCACTCAGTCACCATTATCACTGACCTAATCAGCACCATTTTAGCTGCAGCTAATTGCTTGTGACTGAGGGCATGATAATCATCCCCGCAGTAATTCAGTGTGTCGTTAAAAGCACATTAAAACCCTGTGAAGGCAATACAAATGATGGTAACATCATCGGATAAGTCTTTTGTAAATAACTGGGTGCTGTGCTGTTTGTTTTGACTCCTGTGTGGGAGGTGAATTGATGCAGGAGGGCTGACATCAGTAGCCTATACTGTGCATCAGGGGAAAACAAAACGAGCATCGGGAGGGGAAATGGGACAGGTGTAGCCATGTGCAGGAAATAAGGATGAGTGGTGACGTGCATGTCTCACAATGTGACTGTTTATCTGCCTTCAGCTTCCATCCAGCTGTGATTTTATCTATTGCTATGCTCAAACTCTGTCCACTGTGTTTTTCCACATAATCATACAGAATATTTTAGAAAAGTTTATTTCAGATTAAATAGGCCAATGATTCAATAATGTACATCTAGAACTGTAACTTAGTTGTTTTCTGTACAATCACAGGCGGTCTAATGTTTAGAAATGTATTTGTTAATGTTCCAATTCTTTTTTTTTTTTTTGGATCCCTAAAGACTGTAGAGTTACTTAAAGCCAAATGCTGACAACATATCAAAGAAGGAGCCTCCAAAATAAAAGCAATGTGCAGGTCGCCAAGTCTGCTCCAGTTTCACAAAAGTGAACCATTATGTCTTCCCTATCATTAGTACGTCTGGCGCTCCCAAAGGGAGTCCTGGACACCAACACATTTCAAAAAGAAGTGCCTACAATAATTTTTTTTTCTATGCAATGTTAATATTAGGATTACTGTCTATAAAAGATGGATGTATTAACATGAAATTTCTGCTCATGATTGTATCACTGAAGACGTACACCACAACCGTCGATTCGAATTTGCTCTCATCTATATTATATTCATACAATTTTAACAAGAGAAATTGTTTAAGCTGGTATATTCTTTGGTTTCGACAGTCACAGTTTGTAATAATCCACTTACTAGAGCCAGCGATTGATTTGGTTACACTGCTGACTCTGCAATCTATTTGAAATCATCAAAATATTAACACGTAGAAACGAGCCCCAGCCACAAGCATGTCCCTTAAAAAAAAGGGACAAGACAAAACAAAAAGTTGTTTACTTTCACTTGGCGTCTGCAACCCTTCAACTGAAGAGTCCCAGTGATAGTGGATCTTTTTCTAATATTTGTCAGTCTACCTGCCTCTCTCTCAGCAGCACAGCATGTGAACCCTGATGTGAGTGAACTTGGAAGATACAACCCCCAGGCTCTTGATGCGCTCACACACAACCATTACTCAACACAAAGGCACAAAAAAACCCCCAACATAGTTTGCTGTACAAAAAAGGGACGGGACAAGGAGAGGAAAGGAGAAATCAAGCTCAGCCAAGAGGAGAAAAAAAACCCAAAAAACAGCTTCAAATGAAAAACAACACATATGGTGATCTGACTCATTATAGTAAGATTCAAAAGTGAAGCCACTGACATTTCCCTGATTTCATAATACGTCTGGCCTGCTGTCGCCCTCTGAGCATTATCGCAGATGATTAGACGCAGCTTGTGTCGCAGGTGTGACATTAGCAGTGATTGGACGACGGCCGTGACGAGACAGACGGAGCACAAAGCGGACGCGCCACGTTCAGGGTTAAGTATAAAGTGCGCTGCAGAACGTTGCTCATCAATGTCTGTTCCTCGTGGACAAGGTGGGAGCCAAGCAGAATGACAATGAACATCTATTCATCTCCATCAAACGTAGTGAACTTATCTCAGGAGGCAAATGACTGAAAGGAAGGGTGGAATTTGAAGTCACGGGGAGAATATGTTTATTCTGGAAAGGCCCAGGGAATCGAACCAGGGGTCTTCTCGCCATGCTGCAAGAGTGTTAACCACTCAAAAAAGGACCAAACATTTTGCCGTTATGTTATCAGTTACCTTTTTATTAGGTTTTTTTGTTCTGTTGTTTTTTGTTTTTTTTCCAATGTCTCAAAATGAACAGGCACAAACACCCAATACAAGAAAAATGATTGTATACACACTTGTCCAGCTTTCAAACAAAGACTTGGCAATAAAACAAATTCTGGTTCATGTCATGAGTATAACAAGATGACTAAATATAACAACAAGACAATATTTAATGACCAACACAGAGAATAAACTACAAAATGATCTCAGAGTTTTACTGTGCAATCTAAATGCTGCATCACTGACTGACATGACAGGACTGCATTCTTCTGGGTATACTTGTTTTTTGGGGGGGGTTTTCACACTGCACCCGTGACATATCTCCATTTAAATAGTTTTCAGCCATTTTAACGCTGTGCTAAGTTGAAGCCGTGGCGACTTCATGTTGAAGGCTTTCCTCTGGTGGATGAGGCGTTGGCAGCTTATTGCAGTGCCTCTATAATTATCTTTGTAATACATTTTTATATAATGTCTTTTTCCATTGCTTGATGCTTGTGAAAAGTAAATCCTGGACACCTGAGAGTGTAACATGCACGTGGCTCAAAACATCTTGGACCTCCAGCTGTTTAGGAGGTGAGACTTTCAAAGAGCTGCATGTCAAACGTCAGCAGATCTTCACTCTGAGTCTATTCTTGTTCTCGCCTCGTTGGCCTGCAAGAGTCTTTGATCGACTCCAGTGTGAAGTGCTCTGCTGCTGCTGTGCGGCACATATGTTCTCAACTGGAGTGGCGCTATGACACCTTATCCTCCAGCAGCACACTTGCCATCATCGCCAAACGCACACAGATTCTATAGAAGCCTCAGTGAAATCTCCCAAATGTGATGCATGAGACAAAGCGGCGCCCAAAAATAAACCGACTGGCTCCCACCCTGCTATTTTCCTCTTGATGTGCTGCGAGCTGGGAGCGGAGCCCGTCTCCTCGGTTTGTCCCCAGAGGCAGATAAAAGGGAAATACTGACGAAGAGGAGGCAGGTGATGGATGTCGGAAACAATAGCGTGAAGGTGGAAACTGGTAATAGAGTTGAAGAGGAGTGAATGGTCAGATGAGAGGGTGGACGTGAAATGCAGTACAGTCACAGCCAAACGGCAGGAGACTAATATCTTCCTCTAATGTCCTCTGAGCCAAAAAACAACAACAACTCGTCTACCGTTTGTACCCGAGCACAAGTTACCAAAAAGAGATTCAACTGCAGATGAAGACAAAAGAAATCTGTCAAATACACAAATGCTGGCAGTGCACTTTTCAAAAACACAGCCCAAAGTCTCAGGCTGAAATTCGAAACTATTAATACTGAACTCAGAGAAGACCATAGCTTACGTATGTCTCCTTTTTTGCAGGATAGGTTAGTAATCATCGTTGGGAAATTTTTTTACTAATTATCAACAAGTAATTGATACAGTGTGTGTGGATTAGAATGAATTGTGTCAGGGCCAATCAAAATGCTTCAGTCAGCTGTTTCTGGGCAACTTAGATTATTATTATTATTTTATTTTTAATGCATAGATGATTAAATGCATTTTCTCCCTAAAAGAAGCATTTCATACATGTGACTGATGCAGATTTCTGACTCCTGCTGCAACAACATCAACAAAACTGAAATATAAATACTGGAAAACCTTTTGGAAAAAGAAAAAGGTTTTAAACTCGATGACGCTCCTCACTGCCACTAAGTTTGAACAGCCCAATGATTTTTGCAGCTGCTTTCCGAGATGATGGCAGATTCTGTGTTTTGAGCCGATAGAACTTTAACATGCACACACATGTATCTTATGTGTCTCAAGAAATATGATATGAGATATGAAACACAACAGCAGTCAGTCTGCAAGCTAGAAATTCAAGGCCTTCTATTGTATTCTAATATTTGTAAATCTGACTGTAAAACTCTCATTGCCTGTCCTGCAAAGTGAGTAACCAACAAGGTTGTTGTGGTTCGTACTGTTACCTCACAGCAAGAATATAACTGATTTGATTCCAAGTGGCTCACAACCTGAAACCATCCACCAAAATCAATTATATTACATTCCCTCCCTCAATGATGCCAGTCAGGCTCCGGCCCTCATTAGTTGGATAAAGCAGTTAGGACGATGGATGGATGTGGCACTGCAACAGTGTGTCGTACTGTCAGCTCACAGTGAGATGATTCAGGTTAGATTTTTGGGCGACAAGCTTTTCTGTGATGAGGTTTGTTTTTGTCCCTAGACTTGCTTGATTGATTGATTGATTGATTGATTGACTGATTGATTTTTCCCCAGATGCTCCGGGTTCCCACCACAATTCCAAGGTTTGCAAAGTGAATTAACTTAATTAACTACAGCTGTGTGCATTACAAAGATTGTGCGTCATACTGCGTTATCGGAAGGATGGATAGGCGACCCATCCAGTGATCCAGTGTCCAAATGCCCAAAGCGGGCGAGAATGGAGTGAATTAATACAGAGATCAAGATCATTACATTGGAAACGTTAGTGAGTTCTCATATCGACCTGAACAAGTGGGGTGAACCTGTGTAATACACAAATAACTGCATCTGCAGGGGGCCGAGCCTGTGCTCTATATCCGGAATCTACTCTGTGTGTGTGTGTGTGTGTGTGTGTGTGTGTGTGTGTGTGTGTGTGTGTGTGTGTGTGTGTGTGTGTGTGTGTGTGTGTGTGTGTGTGTGTGTGTGTGTGTGTGTGTGTGCGTGCGTGCGTGCGTGCGTGCGTGCTTGTTCAATCGTGTTCAAAAGGGTATGGAAAGGTCAAGAAAGCGTTGCAGATATTTATTTTCCCAGTAGTAACTGTCTATAAGCGTTTGTACAAATGACTTGTAAATGTCACATCATGCAGCGGATTTCACGTCTGAAAGGCAGAGATCAGAATATAAACTGCATCTAAACCCGGCAAAAACGACACTAGATCGGGATGTGTGCTTGTGCCTCAGGCAGGAATTCGAATGCTGAATGCTTCTCGAGCTCCCTCAGCCTCCCACCTGTCTCTTTAATGCTTCAGTCAGCATGCAGAGCTTTCACTCTTTGCGTGCGTGTGTGCATGCGTGTGTGTGTGTGTGTGTGTGTGTGTGTGTGTGTGTGTGTGTGTGTGTGTGTGTGTGTGTGTGTGTGTGTGTGTGTGTGTGTGTGTGTGTGTGTGTGTGTGTGTGCAACCAAAGACAACCTGCAATAAAATTCTGACGCTGTCATTTGAGGTTTTCGTGGCTGCTCATGTCACCTTGTTGTACCGCATTATGTAATAATGGTGCAATATGCGATAATGTAGTACACTTTCAAGTCATTAATAATAACACAACATTTTGTAATAACCTGTTGCATATTGCAACAGTTATTACAAAATAAAATGATTAAAAAGAGTGACACATAATTCTTGTCCAACTGAGTTTATATATTTTTTCTAATTATTAAACATAGAACCATGATACAGATAAAGGATAACATTTATGACATAATGCACCAAATTATTACAGTTTCTTAAAAAAAGAAAAAAAAAAGAAAAAGTGGAACACCCACATTTTGTAATAACGGTTGCATTATGTAACGAGTTATTACAAAATGCAGCAAAGTTGATTAGGAAATGTGTTAAAGAATTTTATAATAAAATGCGGCAGATACATAATGAGTTGAAAATTTGTTACAATCTTATATAATTACACCATTATTATATACAGACCTACATCAAATAATTAAACAATAGAAAGGCGCTACAATAGCAAAACGCGTCAAAAAATGTATGTGGGATGTGAACAAACATTTCTTTGAGAGATTTCTCTATAAACACAAATCCTACAGCTGCTCTGTTTCGCACGCTTATGACGTTTTTATTCTTGTGCAGTTACGTCAACTCGCGTAGATTGTAAGCTGCGATCCAGCTTCCATTTTCATCATGCATGCTGCGCACAGCAAACTTCATCGTTTGTGCCGAAAGTTTATTAGGTTCATGTCGTTCAGTGTGGCGGGCGGTGAACTTAAAATCGCACAGTGTGTCGGTTAGGTGAGCTCAGTGTTTCCAGAGCTCTCTAAAACTCTCCCACGAGGAAATAGGAAATGTCTTACTTCCCGGTTAAGGTGGATACGTTCTCAAGAAAACTAAAGAAATGTATTTATTTATTGCATGTGATTTTAACAGGATGAATGGTCTCATCATGACCTTTTATACGCAATCGTCTCGAGTGCAGAGCGTTGGGGAGGGGAAAATGAGTTATTGAAAGTGACATGATTGCTGTTATGCATTAACTGTTATGCACACGTGTCTGATTAATCACACTCAAGAGCTGCTTGGAACCTCATCAGAAAATGCCTGCGAAAGAAAAAAAACGATCTGCCAAAAAAATGTTTTTCTTATCTGTAACAGAGACGCAAAGAGCTGTATATATTTTCTAACAAACTTGAAGCACAAAATGCAATTTAGGCCTCGTTTACAGGTACCTGGGTTTTGTAAACCTAGATAGGGAACTGTCAGTTTTTATAAAAACCCAGATCTACATCCAAATTCGTGACATTGTGTATTTTCTTTTTTTTTTTTTAAATAGAAAAGCCCAAAATATCCACATGAGCAAGCAGGATTATTTGCAACTGTGGAAAGGAAAAACTCCCTCTAACAGGGAGAAACGTTTGCATTGACGTTGTGTATTTTCAAGGATTCTGATTGGCTGTCCTGGCTTCATGCTTTTTTTTGTCACACTGGCCCCTACAGGTTTGGCATGCACATAGAAGGTCTGAACCAGATGTAAATAAAGATTTTTTTTTTTTTGTCAGTGGAGGGGGAAATATACATTTTTCTATAAAACTTGGGTACTGTAGATGTGTCCTTAATCAGTGCTTTGCAATCCTGGTCATAAAGAACCATTATTTTTTTTTCCTCTCACACACACACACACACATAATGTCACTGATTGGCTCGTCACTGAGGTCTGCAGAGGTCTGATTATGAGACTTTAATTTGAATCAGTAGTGTCTGAGCACGGAGCCGTTTCAAGCATGCACAGCAGACCACACAGGCCCGGCCAGTGGGACACTTTTAACCACATGAATGCACTGGTTTAGATCTCATTAGTGAACAGTTATGTATGATTGAAGAGAGATGGCTACAGAATGATATATATCGGTGAGAAGACTGAAATTGTCTTCTTTTGAAACGGCTGAGCACCTTCGGTGAAAGAGTCCGCAATGTGTTAATGTCATAGAGGAATCTGTCATTTAAATGCTCTTCCTCAGGGGCAGATATAATTGATTAAGTGAAAAGTCAGAGATACTGATATATGATTCATGAAACACCTAAAGCCCTGCAGTACATTACATGCTTACCATAGAGGCAAGAAGGACACAAACAGTACAGAGGTGAAACCAAACACACTAACGGACATATCAGTGAAAAGGTGAAGTAAACATCAAAGATGCTTTGCCACGAGCTACAACTGTGGGAACTACTCTGAAAACGGTTGCAGGTCATCACTTTAAGATGGTATCCTTGAAGCAGCCACATTTTGGAACCCTTCCGCATCGTCAGCAGGCATCTCAGGTTCACAGGTGTTTCGCCCCTTAACCTGTACACCTCGCCTGAGTGGGGCAGCGAAGACTGACTAGGCTTCACCTGCGGAAGGGTTCCAGCTGTGAGCTCTCTTTAGCCATATCCATCTTGAGCTGGACTCGGCTGCTGCGGCTATCTCCCTGGTGGCTTTCTTCAGCTGTTTGGGCTCCAGCCCCATCCTCTGGAGGAAGAACCGCACCGACCTTGCGGGAAACCCACGGCAGCCGACTTCGATGGGAAAAATTGTTGCATGCCATCCTTTCAGGACAGCTTCGTCAATCAGGTCTTGGTACTTGGCTCGCTTCAATTGGTGAGACACGTCCAGCCTCTCTTCCCAGGGCACCGTGAGCTCTGCCACTATGATGGTTTTTGTGCTTCTGGACAGCAAGACTATGTCTGGTCGAAGTGAGGTCACTGCCACGTCCTGTGGAAAGACGAGCTTCCTCTTCAAATCCACACTCAGCTCCCAATCGCAGGCGCGTTGCAGGGAGGAAGGTAGGTTTTTGGCTGTTGTGCTGGTCTTACGAGCCGTTTCCCCTTCCCTCACAAAGGTTATGGCTTTGGGCGGTTGAGCGTGCTTGTTGTTGGCTTTGACCCGCTGCTGCTCCACCCAATTGGCGATTTCCGAGAGGACCTTATCATGCCTCCATCTGTAGCGCCCTTCAGCCAGCGCCTTTGGGCACCCTGTCAGGATGTGGTTCAGCGTGCATGCGGGTGCGTCGCATTGGTTGCAAGATGGGTCTTCTTCTCTGCCCCAGATCTTCAAGTTGCGTGGAGTGGGCAACAGGTCGGTCACAGCGCGCAGGAGAAAGCTCAACTTCCCTTGGTCGGTTTGCCACAGCTCTTTCCAAGGCATTGGCCGCTCCTGTGCCTGATCCCACTGTGTCCATCGACCCTGAGAGGCGAGTCCAATCGCTTTCACTCGTCGGTCCTCCTCTGCTGCCTCGCGAACTCTTTCCACCACAAGAAAAGAGAAGAGTAAAATGCAGTTTAGGAAAGTCAAGATTTTGGTTTCATTTATGGAGCATTAATAACTTCACAGTCTGACAAATTGACAATTTGTGAGTAGCTCTGTGGTTCTATACTACTGGAGACTAACGTATGAATATATGGTGAGATATAGCATGTTGTGTTGTCAAAGCACATATATTGCTTGACTATTCCTCATTTTAATTCTAATTCTAATTATACCTAAAGATATGTATAGTTGCATGCCATCTGTGTAGTAATGGAAACGGATGCAGTGCCTCCTGAATGGTATTGAGTAAAGAGGCTGCGTGAATTGAAGTGTATTCGTCCAAACACGGAACCCTGCTGGACTCCACTGACCCACACTGAATACCCTTGAGAGTCAATGTAAATACTAAGACACTAAGGAGGTGAAGTGGATATTGTTTAACACAGTGCAGGTAAAAAAATAAATAAATAAGAATGTGATGGTCAGAATAAAAGTTTTCATTGTAAAGCAAGAGCACAATGTTTAGAAATGGTGTGACGGTTGTGGTTGCCAATGAAAAAAAGAGGAAAAACCCAAGACACGAGTTACTGCCAATCAACAAGTTCTCTCTCGCTCTCTTCACACCCATTCCTCATGGTCTTGCACAATTCACACCACGATTTGAGTAAGAAGTCTTATTGGTGTGAAAGAACCACCACATGTTTACAACTGGGCTGGAGAGGGGGAAAAAAAGACCTTGCTTACAACTTTCTACTTCCCTCATCTCTTCCTCAAGACAAGCATGACTTCATGCATGTATTCCATTGCGTTTGGTATCTAATCTTATATCCTTGGTTCAGATGCCACAGCCAGATATATTCCGTTGTCAGTTGCATGGGGGAAGTCCCATCCATCTCATTTAGCTATCATAACCGGCATCCACTGTGTTTTGGATCTTGTTGATGAATTAGTCTGGTTCCCGCGATAGAGTTGATATCAATGCAGCAATTGTGTGTTTTTTTTTCCCCCCTCCAGCAAAAACAGTGTTGCCACAGTTACTTAAAAAAAAAAAAACTAATCCGATTATTGATGACTAGTTTTTAAAAGTAACTTCGGCTACTTGTTTTTAAAAGTAACTAAGTTAGATTACAAGTTGTTTTATTACTTACTTTCATGAGCTGCAGACAACACCCCCCCCCATCGTCTGACCATAAAAATTACAAACGGTTTTGCCAAAAACTCTGCTGATCGCTGCTTCCTGCACCATGTTTATACATATTTAACCTTTGACCTTCATTCTTTGTTGTATTTATATCTGACTCATGCTTTTATTATCAGATTTTTACTATTAGTGGTATTTATTTACCCAGAGATGTAGTTGTAGTCTGTTGTTGCGCTATTTCTTTATTAATTTGCACTGCCTGCTCTATGCGACTTCATTTGCCCCCCCTCCCGGGCAACTAAAGTCTTTGATTGATTGATCGATTAATTTAAAAAGGGGGGCTTATTGCAATGGTAAGGTTTATTGACGACAATGGTTGGTTCTAATTCTTTTCTGTTACCTGAACTCAGCGTTAGAGGGAGTTGGCCTGTGATTGGCTGAGAGTGGAGAAGGGGGCGGGTTTGTGGATGTGTCTGTTTGGCAGCATATGGAGGAGTGGCCTGTTCTGTTTAATAATAAAGCAGCTTTGCAGACAAGAAACTCGCCTTATTGGACGCCACAACAGTAACGCACAGCGAATTGGATAAGTAACTTCAATCTGATTACTGGTTTGGAAATAGTAACATGTTAGACTACGCGTTTGTGAAAAAAGTGGTCATACGAGAGGAACTTGTTACTAATTAACGCGTTACAGGCATCACTGAGCATAAGACACTTTTATGTTTAATAAATATCCTACAGCAATGCTCTCCCTCTTAAATGGGGTACATTTTTCTAATTCAATGGCAGAAAGCAAGAAAAGACAGACATCATTTAAATGACATTATGTTGACCTGTTGCACGGTGCTGCAGTGATTAGCACTTTCACCTCATAGCGAGAAGCTTGAGGGTTTCAGTCTGTAGCAATATACAGAGCTGGATTTAAAAACGTTTGAAAGTGGTAGGGAGAGTTGGTGTACGTGGTTTCAGTTAATACGTGTGCACAGTGCTTGAGTTTTTTGGGGGTTTTTTTCCATTTCTGTATGAGATCGTGTTCCGTTTATTTCCTTTTGTCCTTTTGTAATTAAAATGAGAGAATACTGCAAATAATGGAACCTCGCTGCAACAATGGGTGCTTTCAACCAAAGGCTTGGCTGGACCGGGCGGGAAATGCCGAACAAGTTCACACATTCATTTGATCTGATTCACTTTCACGCTGCACTTTTGAGGGTTGGAAAGAAAAACTGACACAAGGTCATTCAGCTACAACAGCTGGGGATGTTAACAACAGACAGGGACACTTGTTTTTAGTGACCCTGGTCAATGTGTTCAAAATGGTTTATGCTTCGCTCTTTGAAAATAAGTGGAGCTTTAGCATAGCTCCAGTTTGGAAAATAAAATATGTTGGTGCACCAAATGTTGACAGCAGGTCAAGGCCGTCAAGTCATTAGGTTTTGATTAATTCTCCTCTCCTGTGACGTCTTTATGAGATGAGATCCTGACAAATGGCTTGGCGGGTTGTAACACTGGTTCATAACGTCGGTGATCGGATGACTGGAGCGAGGCAGTGAGACTCTTCCAGACCTTTGACTGCACCTCAGCAAAGATTAATATCTCCATCATATGGTCAATATATCGGCTGCTGGTCTGAAAAGCTCCGAATTATTGATCAGCTCTGGGTCACCACTGGCCACACATTTCACAACACTGTAATTCTGACATTTATATGTCATAATACATGTGAGCCTGGAACTTCATGATGAGACATGATGTGTCACCATCATATTGACCCCACTGCTGGTCTATGGTGGCATCTGTGGTTCATTTTTTTTTCTTCTTGAAATCGATGATGTGTTAATGTGCTCTATGTGCATTAGTTCTGCAGTGCTGCTGTATGTGAGTGCAGTGGCTGCTTGTTATTGTGAAAAGATCATCTCTGCTCAGCTAAATCGGCAGGTATCTAATCGTTTTGCCCTCTGTGGTCAGTCTTCCTGGGTGAGTGTTGATTCACAGCGCAGCGCCGTCGCTTCATTTGAAGTGCTTCATGAAAATGAAAGCAAATCAGTCTATTTTGTTTCTGAAGCTGGAGGCTTAATTCAGCTCAGCAGCTAATGAGACATTTAGAGGAAGCACTGTGAGAAATGTTGCGAAGCAACGAGCCTCCTTTCCTTTGTTTATTGAGAATTCGGGCAAGTCTTATGAAATGAAAATGTGATATGGGCTGTTGTGCTTTCTCAGGCACGGCACTGTGAAGCGCAGTCAGAAACTAAGAAACATTTCATTCTGAAATGAGAGAATTTGAAAAGCTATATAAATTGCTTTTCATCATTTCTTGCTGGGTTGGTTTTTTTTTTTTGGTTATCTTTCGCTTCTTATTACCACCATGGCTTTTTGTTTCTTCTGCATTTTAGCGCTGCATGGGGCTTTTGGTCACTTATTTGATCTTAATCAAATCATGCATAGCGGAATTAATTAGGTTAATGAGGAGCGAAGTACTCCTTTAACTTTTTACATCAAGCTGACCTGTGCATTATTAAACTACCAAATCAAATACACCATACGATTCATTTTATTTCACAAGCAGCAGACCTCACAAAAGTCAAAAAAATTTAATAATTGATGTATTTATGTATTTATGTAAGCCTGGTGTTGCAACACGGGAGGAAAATGAGGCACTCCGAGGAGGGTTCTGGCCTCCAGTGTTTCCAGTGCCACAATGCTTCAACGCCTCCTGAATTTAATGGAAGTGCTATCATGAACATCTCCTGAGAGGATGATAACAAACCACTCGTGATATTCTGGTATGCTGGGATAAGTCATGCACACAACCAGGTGTCACCACCGGTTTTTAAAGTAAAAAAGAAAAAAAGAAGACAGAAATAAAATTTTACAGGGTGTCAGGAGCACATGTAACCACAGGACAGGGTGGTCCGGGCTACAGCAACATACACACATTCTCACAGGCCCAGAGTCGTAAACATACGTGCACTTTATGTTCATATCCTTGTTTGTTGAGCGTGAAGTGGCCTTTGTAATTTCTTCTTCCTGGGAAATTCCATTTAAAAGGCACTTAAGGTGATGCTGCGAGCTCAGACATGTACCAGACACTGGATGAAAATAAAGAATGAAGGAAGGGGGGAAAGGCTACGTCCTTATTAATCTGCCCTATGAGTCAAAGCCTACAAATCAATACCTTTTAAGAGCACTGCATATGGGATGTTTCCTGCTTTCACAAATCTCGGATCAAAGTTGTCCTCGAGGGCTTTTTTTCCTGCTACCATTGTTCAGATTAAAAGGCAACTCAGACCTTCAGGCACAAAATAAGCCAATTTAAAGGGAAATAGGTCACCACCTAATTTGTGTCCAATGGAGTCAATATTATCATGTTACATTACTGTGTGTGCTGTTTTGATAAAGAAATTGTGTTAATTGTGCAGCTGTGGCAGGAAGCGGAGAGCTATTAATCTGAAGCTAATCAGCAAGGCTCCTCAGCACAGGCACAGCTTGTCAACATGGCGTTAATAAAATAGCTGCTTAATTGCGCACCTTCCTCCTTGGCTCAGAACAGTGATTTCTTTGACGCCGAGGATAAAGTGCAGGACATTTGTTAATCAAATATGCCTTCATGCCACATGCACAAAAAGGAATTTATAATAGCGCTTACGCAGTTTCCCAATGGTATAATTGAGTTTTGCAAGCAGAAACTAACGTCATACATAATAAATGCTTCTTTTTTTTTAACTCACATTCTCAAACAGAAGAAGAAAAATATTGCTTTTAAAATGCTTTAGTTGGAAATGCTGAGGGGCTACAGAGGACTCATTCTTCCCCGCATACAGATATTAAAATTTAATACCAAACTGAAAAACAAATACTGCACTGTGATGTTTTACCCTTTCATATTTTAGTTTACTATAAAAGTAATATAACATGTGCTAATCTGTACTAAAGGAGCCAACTATCCATTTGCTCAACCACTATTGAGGATGACAGAGTAGCGGAGCCAATCTCAGCTGATTATGGTTTTAGACAGTGTGAAACTGGGTAGGTAACAGTCCAACACAGAGAGACAGGAGACAGACACTCACACTTATGATGAATTTAGTGTCACTTATTAACTGCATGTTTAAAATGAATGTTGAAATGTTTTTCAACAGAAAAAAAACGTTTGTTTATTGTTTATGCTTTAATTTACTTCATTTTTGGTAGCCGCTCACTATGGTACAGCCCATCACGTACACAATATGAACAAAAGCTGAATTGTTGTCCACTTGAAGTATATTGTCTTTACATTTCTCGGCTGAGCACGCAACAGCCAATTTCCAATTCTAATAAAGTCCAGTTCACACAGTTTACACCCTGCACCATTTGAATATCCGTTTTACAGTGACTGTATCTCATTGCGAAATTTAAACGTGTCTTAAATTGAATAACATCTTCCTGCTGCCTGCAAGAGTCCTGCATTCAGCTGCTCCCAGTCTGGCGCACAAAGCGAGAAAAGTGTGAGAATCGCTGTGTCACATTTGAATAAATTATTGGCTGTTCCTGCAAAAAAAAAAGAAAAAAAGAAAAGAAAAGTCAATTTTTGCAGAGGTCACATTGTGTCAATGTGGTCCATTTTTTCGCCTTTTATCTTTATCTGACACACACACACACACACACACACACACACACACACACACACACACACACACACGATCCAAGTTATGTATGGTGAGTGTCAGCTGTGGTATTTATTGTAATCCTGTCTATTGGAGGCTTATTGAATTTCTTTGCTGCTGCCTGATCCAAAATGCCTGTCTTGCCCCTTTTGCCCAAAAGGGAAGTTGAGTTTTGGGGGTTTAAGCTCTGGGTTTGGGGGATACTTTGAGTTCAAGGGTGTTCCCTGTGAAAGTGGAGCTCAAATCCAACAGCAGGCCAATTCGATGCAGGGAAAAAAGATGAGGTCATTTGTCTTGCAGCTACAGCATTGAATTCCGGCATACTCATGATGAGGTTTTCTGGGCTTCTCTGGGACAATCAGGATTTCCCCATTGTGCAGATTTGGTCTATCAGTTTCTACAAATAAAACTGATTACCTCTGGACTGGGGAGATTGCAGTCCAGAGGGGAGGAGGCAGGAAAACAGCCCAAAAGCATCTGTCCCGGTGATTAAGAGTCAAATCAAGTGCAAAACAAAAAGTTGTTTGTTTTTTCACCCCCCCGCCCCCCCAATACTCTGCAGCTGGAGTTTCAAGATCCGGATCACAAAGTGGATCGTGCTCAGGCATGAAGCTTTCCAGAGAGCCAGCAGAATTGATCGCAACGCGCAGCAGCGCTGTGGCGGACGAGCAGGACGCATGACGCAGGTGTGCGCAAAGGAAAAGTCTTCTGGACGGAGAGCTGCGCCTTGTTTTACCGGAATGACACATTTGTGAGAGCGAGCTGAGCGATGGGAACCGGTGGGGAAAAGTCCCGGTGTGGATTATTCTGAAAACGTCTGTGCTGTTTCCAATCCGATTCATGACTTTAAAAGTTGCCTGGTGAGGATGAAGGACTTTTTCCTCCTCCGCGTTTTTGTCTGGGCAGCGCTGCAGCGGTGCTACACGCAAATCACTGTACCTGCCACAGGTGAGTAAATGGAGAAGGCAATAAATAAGAAACACGGACACAACACTATAGTGTCAGTCGCTAGGAATTCAGATAAAGGAAACCATTTTTGGCCGCAAAGATAAATCTAAGTAATCAAGAACTAAAACCCAACTTCTTAACAAAATGACAAATACATTTTAAAAACGGTTCTTAATCGCTGTGTCTAAAAAGTATTCAAAGACTCGGCAAAGTGAGACGTGCAACTCGTGGTACGATCTGTCTGGATCATTTTCACATGCTTTGCGGTTTGAACAAGTTGTCACAAGGACAGTCGCTGCAGTTGATTTACAGCTCAACAGAGTTTTATTGCGTTTAATTCCATAGTGCATGGAGGGTGCGTCGTTTCGTGTTGTTGCAGTTTATGATCCTGTCAGTATAATTATCTGTAATAATGATAATGGATGTAAATCGTTACTGTTCTTTGTTACTATAAAACACACTGTTGGCAATCCCTGATGTTTTTGTTTCTCTTCACTGGGTAAAATCTTTATAGGATATTTTCACAATACTTTACAGGTTTCTGTTGCTTCATGGGCATCTAAACCCGTGATAAATATCTTTTCACCTCAATTGTTAGACATGATGATTTTTTAATGATCTGATGGCATGATATGATAAAGTGAAAACGCATATTTCCATGCATCATAATAGCGGTTATCAGGGCCATGGGTTCAAGTCAGGACAGGACCTTTATGTGTCAAGCTTGCGTGTTTTTTCTTGTGCATTAAAGTTCAAATGCAATTTCTACCCATCCATCCATCCAGGATACTCACTGGACAGGTCAGCAGTCCATTTCTAACTAACTAAACATGGTTACTTTATTAACCAAATGTAACCAGTTTAATCATCCAGGATATCATTTGCAGGAAATCGGTTAAAAATGAATTCCCCCATTTTACTTTTCTGCATTTGTGCTTATTATTTTTAACTGTGGAGGGTTTACAACTTATCCTGTCTACATAGTGAAGGAAGGTACTTAAACACATGACATAAATTGAGTTTGTATGTCAGAGTGCGTAATTAAAGTCTACACAGTTGAAAACAATAGATCCACAAGCAATAGTTTACATTGGCCTAAGAACTGTCAGAGGCACTCTCTTTATAAGTGAAAAACATACATTTCTGCAATGAGCCGCCCTCAGTGCAACGTTTATTATGGTCTGCAATACATCCTCACAAACGATGAAAGTTTGTGTTTTAATGATGACCAAATTATTTGAACTGTGTTTGTATTTCTCTTTTATTTATGTAATGTTCTTTAATTTTTTACTTGTCACTACTTTTGTATTTGAGATTACTTTATTGCTGCAGCTGCTTTGTTGTTGTTGTTGTTGTTGTTGTTGTTGTTGTTGTTTTGTTTTGTTTTGTGGGATAAAGGTCCATGCAGCTGTAACTTTGCTGGGAAGGTTCATGTTGTAGCCATGGAAACAAAGATTAGTCCATTAAAGGTCACAAGCTATAGTAAATATCACATTTGCCGATCCCAGGCGCTGAGGTTAATTCACTGGATTCTGGATTAAAATATTTTACTAACATGCTCAGGCCAACAAAGATGGTTTTCGACCAGATGTAAAGCTTTCAATCTTTTGCTGCTCTCTGTTCACTCATGGCCTCTCAAACCTGCACAGAGATCGCTGGCATTGGCCATGATAATAGCTAAGAGACAAATTTTGAGGGAATGAAGTCTGCCTTAGCGTCATGTGGATTACTGACATGCTTTCGGCAAATTGGGATGGAAAGACTGAATGCAAATGACTGGTCCTATTTAAAAAAAAAAAAAAAAAAAAACGTTTTTGGCAAACTGGGAACAATTCCTCGCCTTTCTAGATGAAGCAAAGAAGGACTGCAAATTCATTGACAATCATTTTTACTCCTTGTGTCTCAGATGAAATGTTAATAACAACCTGTTAGTGACATTTAAAGAGAAAGACACAGTTTGTTTTGACAGGACAGGGATTGTCTCTCTGCCTCTCAGCTGTTGGCACTTACTTTGCATTTACTGTCAAGCGATGAGTGCTACTAATCTTCTCTTCTAACGCTTGACAAGAAGGTTTAAGATGTTGCATCCAAACAATAGGAAAATGCTGGAGTGAATGACACACTCCGAGGAGCAGCTACTGGTGGTAAAATCTTATAAAAACGAAATATGAAGCTGGATATTTAACAGTACTTCAGTTACCTTTCCAAATAATGTCCCCCAGTGAGTTTTGTATCCCTACATTTTCGGACAGTCGAGGCTTTGTTCTCGGTGTCTTTGACGTAGAGGTTCAAAAGGCCAGACCTAATTAAAAGTAAATATTTTAACTTATCAGCATGTTAGCGATCCCGGAAAAAGCCCTCAATGGAATGAGTGGAATTTCTTTGAATTCTGTGTCTGTTTTCTGCTGGAAATCTGTACATGGTAGCGGCAGAGTAACTTGCAGTCTATGTGTAGAATATTTGAGATTATAGCCATAATGTTGGTGCACCTGCATCAGTGGATGGTGCATTTGTCAACCTCCCGGGAGTCATTAACATTCCTTTCATTCATCTGTCCTGTATTGCCCCCCAGGATACGACGAGGTAAAGCTTGAATCAAATCGAATGAAGGGTACCATGCTCAGATCTCTCACGCATTTACACATTCACACAATTTTCCTTTGAGGAATGCAAAGATAGAACAATCCCACTCATATACATCAATCTCCCTCTAATCGTTTTTCTCCTCTTTTTTTCTGCTCTGCCTGTCTGTGCCCTCTCCTCTGTCTTCATGTATTTTCACAGATGTTTCACTTTGTCGAAGCAGGGCCGAGGCCCCGTGGAGTCCACCCCTCTCCTAATCTCAATCAGTGTTTGCGTGCCTCCATTTTTAATTGTGCTTTTCCTCCCTCATTTCCTGCTCTCCTGTTTATTTCCCTGCTGTTTCATATCTACCCCCCCCCCCTCTCTGTCTGAGAGTAATATGCTAATGAACCATTGCTATAGTAGAATAATTACAATTTTTTTTTGGCGCTATATGTGAAAGACGGGCATGTGAGTGCTTTGGAAACCACACTAATGCCTTCCTGCGTAGCACACTAGCTTAATGTTTATATATCAGAGCCAATGTAGGTTTTCTAAGGATATTGTAGGTCAGTTTTTCATGATCTTCAGGTACAGATTTGCCAAACGTCCCACGCAGGGATCACAGGGGTTTCCAGGAGGAACAGATAGTAACTCACTGGTTTTATTGGAACTGAGCTGGATGGAACATGTAAGAAGGACTGATTGTTTCATTTCAGACATTTCCGGTGATCCAACTTTTTCATGACAAAACGGAGTATGATAGCTTCTTGGAACCGATGATTGGGGAGAAAGGGAGAGAAAAAAAAAACTAAACACTGTGCGTCCATTCTTTTAAGGGATCCCAAAGAAATAAGATCTGCTCCTCGTTTGTCATTGTTGTTTCTACTTCAATTTTTCGCTGATTTATTCAAAGTGTTTCATATGACAAATCGACTCCCATGACCCATCCTCCTGGTGCCGGGCTATCATAAATCCCCCGCTGCGTCGCCATTTAAAATAATCTCAGTGCAATATTTTCTGACACATGTTGATAAAGTAGGACCAGATTGGTGTCAGTTATGCACACGACAGCTCATATACCTGTTATTGCACGTCATCCTTGATATTAATACCTCCCCAAGGACAGTAACTGCACCCGGTGACAATAATAATAAGATCAGCCTTGCCAACGATACTTTGAATCATTGGAACTTTTTTTATATCACTGTGTTATTAATGTAGTCACGACGGGATGATTCATCGCTGCCAAACATTTGTAATATTTTTGAGATTGCGGCAGCTCCTTAGGATTCACCACACTTTATGAAAATCTCACCCTAAAAAAAATAGATCATTTAAAGCTTGCATAAATTCGATCACCAAAAGAGAGGATGGTAAAGCAACTCTGAACCCAAATTAATCGTGGATAGATTGTAGAACATGGCGTTAATGTGAAATTAGTTCTATACAGTCATTGATTACCTTTTCTCAGTTGATTGTAATGTTTTTATGTAATGAAAAAATATAGCTTGGTGATCCTTTTTTTTTTAAGTTCCAATATGTTTAAAACAATAAGCCTTCCTGAAAACTTTGTGTTCATTGTGAAAGTTTCATTTACATTTAGGTTAGCAAGGTTTCCACCAAGTAGTAAAGAGCCCATACAATAATATTTATGTGTGTCATTGTGAAACTTCAACAGAGTATTTCAATATCTTCAGGCCTGCAGTTTTGCTTTGCTCTTTTTGTAACTGGTTCCTTTATTCCGGTGGTTCACACTCAGACAGTTTGTAACTGGTGAAGTAATGTGACAAATAGTCACTTAACAACCAGATAGTTATGCCAGTACAGGGAATGATGATGCAATGAGCTTTTTACTTGTTACTCTTGCCAAACACAGCTCGGGGTCAAATTGTTTTAATCCTCTTGTTCACCAATCTTGAACTAACTGATGGCTGCATCGTGAACGACGTCAACAGTTCTCATCAGTTTGCAAATCTATTTCTCTCAAGAAAATGTGTCGTGTCAATTTCTACCAAGCTGCCAAAATGTTCTCTGACCTGTAGCTGAAAATGCCACACATTAATAATGATTGAATGACTCGGACTAAAATAATGTGTGTACACTGGCAGACCTCCAGTTAACTGACCTAATTTCTGCTTAGCTTAAGGAGTGAATAAGATATTAGACTTTGACAGCAACACTGCAATGACACAGCTCTGTGCCCATTATTAAGGCATCCTAATCCACCGGGGTAATGAGACGTGACTTTTCAGAGTCACAAGTATCCATTTATTTTAATTAACAAGTAAGTATTAAGTATTATCCAAATACCGTACTTAATCAATCAAGTAGCAGTGGCGCAATACTGGTAGCTAATGAAGGGCAAAATTACAACAACGAAAATAATGAATCAAAGAGTCTTGTTTTTCTGAATCACAGAAACAAACTTCAAATAGAAAGATTCTTTTTTTCCATATGTGCTGACTGTTTTGAATGACGTCCAGAAACTTTGTTTTTAATCACACAGCTAAGTGATTTGGACAAAAGTATCAGGTAGATTAATAGATGTAACCCGTAATCCCATTTATTTCTGCTGCATTTGTGATGATAAAAGTCAAGTATGAGAGACAAGAAAGCGGTATCACGCTGAAAAGAACAATGCTGAGACTCAAACTCTCACAATAAACGAATCACCAGCATCTGTTGTTGTTCTCAGGGCTGAGCGGCTGCGAAGGCGACATCCTCGTATTGCTCGACTCTTCGGGAAGCGTGGCGAACTACGAGTATTCACAACTGCTGCTCTTCACGGCAGAGCTGGTTCACCCTTTCTCGATTGGCCGTGGCCGCGTCAGGGTGGGGCTAATTCAGGTGGGCACAAACCCTCACCTGGAGTTTGGCCTGGACGTCCACGACAGCCAGGAGAGTCTGCAGAAGGCCATGCAGCGCGTCAGCCAGCTGCAGGGCGACACCAACACCAAGGCCGCGCTCGGGCTCGCCTGGGAGCTCCTCGTCAACAAGGAGCAGGTCCCAAAGGTGCTGCTGTGGCTGACGGACGGCGTGCAGCCCGGAGACGTCGACGAGCCCATGTCGGAGCTGAAGGAGCAGGGAGTGTCTGTCTTGGCTGTGTCCACAGTGCACGCCAACTATAAAGTGTTGCAGCGTGCAGTGACACCGCCTCTGGAGTCGCACCTGTACTCTGTGGACATAGATGACATCGACATCATCACGCACGACTTACGGGAGGCCATCATCAGTATGTGTGTGTTTCAAATTCCAGCATTATGAGTAGTCACGTTTAATTTTATGTTCTATAATTGACCCTTCTCTCCTTGTTTTGTTTTTTTTTCTTATGTAGAAATAATTTGCGCCGAGCTGCTGCGCGTGGTTCACCTGACTTCCCACAGTGCAGTGCTGCAGTGGCATCCTGTTGTGGACGCAGACAGCGGTTACTATGAATTTTGGTACAAACCGATAAGGACAACCAAGCCCGCGGTGAGACGCACTTTATCAGGCGACTCCAGAAAAACAGAGCTCACCAACCTGCAGCCTGACACCACCTACACAGCCTCCCTCCGTCCAGAGTCCAACCACGGCTTGTTCAACACACTCTCTGTAAATTTCACCACGCTTCCAGGTAACAAAAAAATTCAGGGTATTTCTCTTTTTATTACATTTGCTTTTAATTTTCTATCATGAAAGTGCCTGCTTTCCAGTGCTTAATCATTGTTCAGATGAGGTCAGTTTGATCGTCATCACATTTCAGATGTTCACAATTCTTGTAGGATAAAAATGACAAACCAGAGCACTCAGCAGGACGAGTGCTAATTGGGAGGATTGTTCAGTTTCTTCTTTATAAACCATAATCCTATTTACGAGCCATTTCCTGCCACGACAAGGCCGCCTGCTAATTTACAGTTTGCAATAACACAAACATTGATTCATACAACTGCATGGCAGTCAAAAGCTCTCTGCCTGTCTTCTGCCTGAACCACATTGAAGTATTATCCAATCTTCTGTACTGTATCGTACTTCCATAGTGAGGCAGTGGAGTGAATCATGGGAAAAATCTATATTTTATGTACTTTTTTCTGATTATATTGATCCGTTTATTAAATTAAATGATCAAATATAATAAAATTGAAAAGAAATTATGTTTTAAAATAGTCTGGCAAGACCGGCTTGAATACACTTTAAAGAGCCAGTCTGAGGTTCACAAGTTGTTGGGGTTTTTTTTGTTTCTGTTGTTAAAATCTCTTTTTTTTTAATCTCTTGTTTGTTATTTCTTCATGTTTAAGATTCTGCATTTTGGGGAAGTGACCATAATAAACTTGCATCGTCACTCTAGCTGTGGCTGTGTGTAATTGTAGGAAAGGGATAGTTTCATAAGTCCACTTTGATGAATAGAGATAAGATAAAAACATGTTCCACCATTTTTTTTTTGTCCTCTAATGGTTTGATTTTTTTTTTTTTTTTATATTTAACCATTTGAATATATATGCAAATGACATTATGTTAGAAGTTCAAAAGGTTTGATTCCACTTGTATTTCAAAGCTTGAGATATCACCCATTGGGACAAATCCAGACTTGAATTGTAGCTTAACTATAGAAAAATGTATAACTTTCTCTTTGAAATGTAATGCGGAGTTTGAGCACACTGGACATCGTGGACAGGTTTCCCTTCAATCAGAGTGTTTAAAGTATTATTAAATGTAAATGTAAGCACATTTCTCCCCCCCCCACACATCTCTGTGCTCCCGTCAGACGTTTTAAGCCCAGCAGAGGTCTCCGTGTCTGGATCGGGCCCCGGTCAGATCCGCGTGAGCTGGGGACCCCTGCAGCCGGCGCGGGTCAGGAAGTACATCGTGGAGTATGGAGCTATACCCAGCGGGCCCGTTGGCACTGTGACCTTACACAGCCGACAGTCCTCCGCCTTGCTGAGCGGCCTAGAGCCAGACACCGAGTACCTGGTGACCGTCAGCGCTCTGCACGCGGACGGAAAAGAAAGAGCCATGTCCGTGAGGGCGTGCACTCGGGAAGGTACGCCGTCTGACCGATCGCCCCGTGTCCCCGTCCACATTTTTCAGTTTGTGTCTTTGTTCTTTCGTTCCTTCCGGGTAATTCATTTGTGTCGGGTAAAAGCTGTGCACCGGCACCGTTTGTCTCTTTTTTATTGAAGGCTGACATTTAGCAGTCGTCACTTTGGAGAATTGTTGTGAATCATTACCACTTGTTGACGCAGTAGAATCTTCACTTAACTGGGCAGATTCAATTGTTTTCTCTTGTACTCATGTGGTGTTTTTTTTTTTTTTTTTTTCCTTTCCGGAACAGCTCTCCCTCCCTTGGCTGACCTTCAGTTGGCCCCCGCTGAGCAACAGGAGGTGCAAGTAACATGGGAAGCCAATCAGGACGGCTTGAAGGGCTTCTGGGTCACCTGGGAGAGGAGAAACTCCCGCAGCACCTCCTCAAACCCATCGACATCCTCCGTCTACCTTCCTCCCAGCACACGCTCAACGCGCCTCGCCCGCCTGGCGCCAAGCGGTCGAGTGTGCGTGTCGCCTATCTACAGCTCAGGGCGTGGCGATGGCTTATGCTGCACAGCTAACACTCTCAGAGGTTGATTGACATTATTGTTGTCAAGCAGTTGATTTACAAATGTCTACAGATACTCTCGCAGATGACAAGTTTACTTCTTTGACAGAAATGAGGCAGTGGGGTTAACAACCGGAGACTGTGACAAACAAGCAGTGACAATAAAATGGGAGAAAGCAAGCTTTATAAGTGCTGGACTATTGTTTTTTCAGTCAATTGAAAATTAGTCACAGTCCAAGAAAAGGTTTGATGATGTAACTCAATCCCTCCACAAATTTGTGTTGATAGAAATCTTTGGTTCTCTCCCCAAACAACCCCGTCACCCTCATTTCCCATGAAAACTACTTCATGGACAGATTTGAGCGTCCATACCACATAAGCAAAGATCACCTGACTCAACGTGTCCAACAGTTAAATGTGAGTCTTTCCTGTGTGGATTTAAGAGCTACGAAGATTTCCTCCCAATTGTTTTTCTTTGTTTCATTATCTTAGGTCATCAGTTGCGTGAACATTCACTGTGGAGCCGACAAATTAGTCTCATCTTAAAGATTGGGAGGCAGCCAGGGGTATTTATCGCTTGTTTCAGCAGCAGGGGGGGAAAACAGCAGGAGAGTGGAGCCAAAAACCTCTGCAGAGGTAAAAGTGACTGGTGCTTTTCACTCACAGAGTGAAACGAGTGGGAGGGAACGTGGACCTGACTTTAAATCTGCGGGAGCCTATTTTAGTCGCTGCTTCTGAAACGAATGGCCATGCTTTGAATTTAATGTAGGAATCATAATATAAAACATAAATAGCACTGGAGGACTATGGAAACAGTCGACTCATTACAAGATTATCCACCGTTCATCATCAGCCAGTCTGTGGGACGTTTGCATGTTTTCTCTGTATGTGGAAAGAAAACAGTCAGAAAACATGCACGTGAGCTTCGATTGCCTGTAGGAGTGACTGTGTGTTTGTGTGTGTTTGTGTTTGTGTGGATAATGGAAATAAGAACCTCAAGAAAAAATCACTTTTTTGGGGGTTTTTTTATGTGTTTCGTTTCATATCAGAATAACTTGTTCTTATCAAAACTGCTAGTTTGTCACAAGTTGGTCTTGGTTTGGTTGAAACATCAACACGGTCAACTTCGCTCGGTTGCAAACTTTACTGCCTCACATTAATGACTTTTTCATGGGGTTTAATAGTCTCCTGGGTTACAAGTCCCATATGTCTGCCTTCTCACTATGAACATTGCCTCATATGACATTTAAAGTTACAGTCTGCAGTCTGGACTTTGTTCACTGGACTAGAATTTGTATTTTTTTGGGAATAGGATTTTTATGACACTTGACCAATGACCACGTCAAATTACATCAGCTGTGAAGCACAGCTCTCCTGTAACCCAGAATAGAGGAATATATTACCATCTCTGAGCAGGTGCTGTCCGCCACATCACTGCACATTTGTTTGAGCATATCAATCAAGTGTAGAGACTCATAGTTCTTGTAATAGTTGTATCCAAATCCTGCAAATCACTTGATTTATGAACAAAGGTTACTGTCTGTGCTTTGAATAGAGATTTGGTAACAATGCCAGGAAAATGTCTGCAGTAAAGACGAGCTGAATTTTTTTTTCACAATTCATAGTAAAATATTCTCATTGATAATTGCATACATTTTTATTACGTTCAGAAATGTATTTTTTTCCCCCACCGCCGTACTTACAAGAGTGTAGATGAATGAATAATAATTGAAGCTTGAAGCTGAAGAAGCCTTGAATCCAACTTAATCAAAGACTGCACCATCAGCTGTTTGATGAGTATTTCTTTTCTGCAAGCAATAAAGAACACTGCACGCTGTTCAGACACATGAATATTACAGTTCAGGCATTCCTCGTCCAATAAAGGGTTGCATCACAAGAACATGTTGGAAGCAGCTATATAACACTAATGCATCATAATGACAGATCAGTATGCAGGCGAATATTTTAATTTTCATTCATTTTTAAAATGAATAAGGTTGTGGCCCACATGTTCAGATTAAGACTGAGCCAGAGAAGTTATCTGGTTGGACAGATAGTCTTCAACCATGGCACTCGGTAGTTGTCATATATACAGTCTATGTGCTCAAATAGAAATCCCTGTCATGTTTCAGCCAAGCACGTAGTTCAAGATTGTATTTTATGTTATTGGCTCTTTGAAATAAATGTAATTTTGGAATGTGTCAGTAGTGTGGTTCTGTCCTGTGTTTTAAGTATTTAAAGTTTATCAAGCTCAACTTCCCAATGTTTTGCTACTGAATTTAAGTCTATCTACTGAACATATAATTCAGTAGCAAAACATGTATACATGTACAGTATACGGTTCATGAGCAATGTTAAGAGACGGTTGAATAAAAAACATAAACAAAACGTTGTTCTTCTCTCTGGTCGAGTATTAGATTGAGCTTGAGGAGCCATCTAGTGGCTGTTGGCTGCCATCAAATGTTGAAAATGAAAAGCGAAACGCCACTCATCATTCATTGAATATGACTGGAGGACCACATGTGGCCCACAGAAGCCACTTGCAAATGTCTGATATGAGTACAGTTTAATGTCTCTTCAGTATTTAGGAAAGTCGTTTTATCTTCTCAAAAGACCCCTAATTAAAAGCTTACTTTGCGTAATATCATTGTTAATTGAACCTGATTTTAGTTCTTGTCACTACTATCATTTCTCAAGAATGTGTACATCTGAACATAAACAGCTTATAAAGTCTCACACATATATACACAGACATACAGCCACATGTCAAGGTTGTTGATGTATTTGGATGATTCGGGATCCTATCTGAACTGTTTCTATTAATTAACTGCCCTTTGTCAAACAACTTCAAAACGCATAAATGACAACTTATTCTTTGTCATCACAATCAAGATTAAAAACAAAAAAAAGAGATATGAAAGAAATAAATATATTCCCAAAGTTGTTAGACTTTGTTTCTGAATTTGATTTAAATCAAAGGGAGAAGAATTGCAAGTGATCGACCTCTGATCACAGAATGACAGGCAAAGTATCTAAAATAGCCTGGCCATTGATTTTAAGTGAAAATATCCTAAATGAACAGAGATGATCGAAACAATAATAAAAGAAAATCCAAATTTTAAGCAATTGGTTTGACTCGTTGGTAGAGCTTCCACAGCAGGTTCAACTCAGTTTTCACATACATACATACATACATACCGTACATACATACATAGTGTGGTTTAAATATCAAATGTTTATTTAGACATGAGTACAGTAAACAACTCTAGTTTGATAAAGTGAAAAGTGAAAGTCCATCAACAAGCAAGTTCACCTTTTACATAAACAACTCATGCTCTTCTTATGTAAAGGCTAAAGTTGCAAGGGAAGCACATTTGAAGTAGGGAAAGCTGATTATTCTCTTGTGTTTCATTAATGTGCTCCTAAAGCTCCCAAGGGCCCAGAACATTGTAGAGCTTCGTGGCTTTCTGTGGCTACAACGCTGATCGTCTCACGAGAACACAGAAGAGACGAGTCGGTTTATCACAGCGAACCCACGGACTGGATCATCGTTCTCCACTGGTCCTATGAAGGAGTGATTAAGAGGAATCGAATAATTCATAACTATAGTCAACCTTCTGTTGCTCAGCATGTCAGCAGGATGCCAAAAAAACGAAACCAAGCTATAGTCACTTGATTTCTATTCAAAATGAAGTTGGAGCGGGCTCTGAAATCTTTATTCAGTTAAAATTGTTTCACAGACGTAGTATTTTTTATTTTATTTTTTTTGGAGATGGTGGCCAACGTGGAATCCGATGATGCAGAGCTTGTGGGAATGGGACTTCGTGTCTCTGTGTCCCCTGCACAAACTGCCTTTTACATTATCCTGGTGATGCTGGGCGTTTTGGGTAATGCCACTGTGGTCTGCGTTATCGGGAAGAGCGTGATCATTGACGGAGGAGGAGGCCGTAACTCGGACATCATCATCATCAACATGGCACTGTCGAACCTGCTGGTGTCCGTGATGAGGAACACGCTGCTGATCATTTCTGACATGGGACTCGAGGTACGTCCAAGTGACACCCTTCTCTCCCTTTCATACTGTACTCACTATAATCCTCTAATGCTCATTACATTTTCTGGCAATGTTTTGGGTCAAAATGTGCCTTTTTTTTTTTGTTTGTTTTATTACGCAAGTCCATTTGCACCTATCAATTCTCCTTTACAGCTGTACTCGTCCAAAGAGTGGTGTCAGTTCCTCATGGGGGTCTGGGTCTGGCTGCGATCGGTCAACGTGTGGTCAACGCTCTTCCTCAGTGCGTTCCATCTCCAGACTTTGAGGCGTGTGACACCAACTGCTGGGACTGTTCACAGACCCCGGGGTCCTCCGAAGACCCTCCTGCTGGCTCTGGCCCTCATCTGGCTGCTCAACTATATATATTCCATCCCTGCCCACATATTTTCTACTAATGGAAATGTGAACACAACAGAGGTGAGAGAAACAACCATGCTTTGCAGACTTGCGTTATTTGTTTGTTTTTTTTTTGTTTTTTTTCAAAGACAGCTACAGTTTTTACACGATGGGCTCATTAATATGAGCAATTCATATTTGGCCATTTCACAGAATACATTATTTTACAAATGCCTCCATCACTGAATTCACAAGGTCATAAAGAATCATTTGCACCAGCTGTGGTGGGTTGTACATAATATATTTCAGAATTATGTGTATACTATCCATTTCACTGCAGGCTTTTAGGCACTGTGCAGGTACAACCCTGCCAACACTAATGTGGAACTGACCAAAAACCAAGCAAATGTGATGTTTGTAATAATCAATTGACTTTATAGTAGGTTTAAAAATAAACAAATATGATGAATGTGACAGTACAGACAATTTTTTTTTTTTAATTTAGACTACAAATAGCATATATGCGAGCAAAAGGTCATCACAAGTATTTTGAGGTCTTTTTTTTTGCAAAATAGATGAACAGCTCAATTATAACTTGGACTAAACAAAGTTGAATCTCATTGCATGTATTCATGTATTTATCTCCTTGTGTTCAAACTAGCTTAAGGCTCTAAAAGACTTTAGTGCTTGTATTTGCCTTTTGAATTAAAAAAAAAAAAAACCAAAACAAAACACAATTGATATTAAATTCTGACTTTGTGCAGCCTTTCATTCTCCAGGAAATATTTGATCAGGACATAAGAATACAACAGATAGTATTTAGTTGGATGTGAAAAAAACAAACATTCACCTGTCTGAACTTGTGAGGAAAAGGTACGCGTGTTGTTTTTGTCCATCATCAGACCCTGATGCTCGTGAGCAGCACCACGCGCCCCCTGCTGGGCTGTGTGTGGAACTTCCCCTCCAACCGCAGTGGCCTGGCCTACGCCACCACATCCATGGTGATACACGAAACCATTCCCATCGTCCTGATGGCCATCACGAACCTGAGCTCCCTCTACACGCTCTACACCCACGGCAGGGTGCGGAGTTCAGTGCAAGACGCGCCCGTTATAAAGCGCGTGCCGGCTGAGAGACGAGCGGCCAAGGTGAGAACGAAAGGAGTTGACAGCAGCTCTGCGTCTGTGATGAACCCCGAAGTCAATACAACCCAGACGATTTGTTTCAGAAGCCTATTTTTTGTTGGACTTTCAGTGTGTACATTTCACACAATTGCCTGATGTGATTTTTTTCTTTTGTTTTTGTTTTTTCACAGGTGATTCTCGCTCTCATAATGCTCTTCATTGCTTCGTGGGGAACCAGCATCATCTCTGTCAACTACTTCAACTACAACCGTGGCACCTCGGCTGAGTTTCTCCTGGTCATCGCTCGTTTTGCCAACATTATCTTCATTGCCATGTCGCCTGCTGTTCTGGCCTTGGGTCACCGGCGGCTGCGCTCTTTCATCAAGTCTATACTCAGTCACTGACCACCCACCCACAGCAGTATGAAGGTTTTATGGTTGTATGAGCAGAAACACTGTTCTTTTTTGTAAATCTTTTGTAAATCTGTATATTTATATGATGAGTTCAATGGAAAAACTAAATGTTATGAGGAAATGATGAAAATAGCGGGTAAAATACAGAAAATGTTTGAAAATTATTAGTTTAAAGTAGGTCATTTAGTTGTACACCAAACATACGGTCAAAATCTCTTTTATAAGTCAGTGAAGCATTTTCGTTATATTTACGTACATATGCTTTCCTGCATAATAACCTTTAAAATGAAAGAACTCAAGCAATATAAATGTAAGACAACCATGTGTACCCTATGTTTGGACACTTTAGTGTTTTTTTCAACTCAAAAGAAATTCAAATGACGACTCAGAGATGTAAGTGCTTGAATTTATATTTTTAATATCTTATGTTTTACTCAGTTTTCTTACACCTGTGCTACTTTTCTGAGTTGACTATTTGTTTGTCCCCAACAGAGATCAGGCTTGATTGAATTAATGCAGAAATTGTATCTATTACAAAAATGTTCAGCATTTACAAATAGGTCCCCTAAATTCAAACAGTACAAGTGAGAGATATTGAAAATGATTGATTAGTACATTACATTTCAGGTTGAAGAAACAGGGAAAACAAAGACAGAACGGTGGTAATTTGTCTGCTTGATTGCAATTTAATTATTTCTGTAAATCCGACTTGTTTTGTTTGGTGGAGGGACAAAACATCTGAAATATAAAGTTAGAATAATACGTTACAACAGACGGATGGTGGATCTCATTGATCATTTGGAAGATATTTGCAATCACAATTTTCTCATTTGTTCACTTCAACGTTTCCTTCCCCTTTAACTGTGGCCTTCGTCTCCCTTTGAACAAAAGCTGGTTCCTTTACCTTCTTGACTTTAGTCTTTGGAGATTTCTTCCTCACCTCTGTGTTCTCACTGTGACCCTTAAAAACTCTTGTCCAGCCGAGTATCATACTCGTGATTTTCCTCCTCAGCTTGCCGTGTCCGAGCGCCACCACCATGGGACTGAACCCTACGAACAGCGAAGCTGAAAAATGTGCGACGGTAAGCAGCCCCTCTGCGTGATGCCCCCCGTCGTGGTTATAATAAGTCACCGCGGCAACCTGCAGTGCCCAGCAGACCACGAAGAGCGACACCAGCGACATGATGACATGGGCCGCCTTACGTTCAGTGGACACGTGTTTGTCCGGCTCCCCGCCGTTGCCCCCGGACTCCCCCGCCGACGTCACCGCTCGTATGTGCTTGGCCAGAGCGTGCAACGTGGCCAAGTTGGTGACAACCATCAGTACCAGAGGCAACACCTCATTGAGCGCCAGTGAGGCGGAGGCGAAGGCTGAACCCTGCTCGTCGGAGGGGAACTCCCAGATGCAGCCGAGCAGAGGCCTGGTGGTGCAGCTGATCACCATCAGCTCCACGGTGGCGTTCCCGTGAACGTGAGTGCTGTACACCAGCGCCGGGGCGGAGAAGGCCAGGTTTGCCCCCCACACCACACCGAGAACGATCCACACCCGCCGCCTTTCCCTCTGCAGCGCACGCGGGCCGAAGTTGACGCGCTGTCGCCTCAGGGTGGCGCAGTGGAAAACGCTGAGGGCGAGAGTCACCCAACAGCCCACGGCTCGCCACCACACCCACAGCAGCATGAAGACCCTGCACCAGCCCGGAGACAGGGACACGTCCAAGCCCAGATCCGACACAAAAATGGGCACCGTGCGGAAAAGTGAGGTCAGCAGGTTGGCTAAAGACAGATGCACCAGGATGGTGTCGGAGGGAGCAAGTCTCCGCGATGGACTCTTGATGGCCGATTGAACCACCTGGGGGTGAAAATGAGACACAGCGGCATCAATCCTGGCCGAACACATGAGGCTCGCTTCAAAATCAAAAATGTGTGTTTTCTCACCACATGGATGACCAAGATGTTTCCCAGAATGCCAGAAAATACCAGAAGCCCAAACAAAATAGCCTCTACAGTGAGGACCTCTGACATGGCCTCATCCTCTGCAAGGTCACATCGTCGCCTGTGTCTTCGTGACGAACGTCTACGTGAGGGTGACACATTGAGGCTTCAACCGTCCGCTGTTGCTGTTGCTGCTGCTGCTTCCACCGCCCTTCATATACACACGCCAGATAAACAAACGCGTTCCTCACACTTGAACACATCTTTGCTTACCAGGCCCAAATGTCAAATCGAATTATCACGGTGATGGTTCGAATCACTGGTGGCGGGCATTTTCCACGGTTTCATCCCGGATCACAGGCAAAGTGCAGAGGCACAGGACGTCTCTCACCGTGACTAAAACCACTTCAGCAGGTGTGAGTCACTTTTCACTGCAGGTCAGGACGGACCACTGATAAGCCAAATGTATTGGCTTGTTTAATGTTTAGTTCAAGTTAATGTCCCTGTAATGAGCACTGCAAAATAATATTACCTTGTATTCGATGTATGTCCAAAACAATAGTTTTACCCAGTGATCCCATATTAGGAAGCGCTGGAGCAAAGTAAGCCGGTCCTAATGATTCAGCACTGTATGTCGGTGTAGTCAGACCTTTATGCCATCCCTTGATACTAATTATTTACCGGGTTGACAGGTTTACCTCTTGGGACAAAGCAATTAATACTCTGAATAGCCTCACCTAAGCATGGCTTAATTAAAGGTGCAGGTTAGTGAAGCATCATGATTATAAATCAGCATTAAACTTTTTTTTCTTTCTGCTGTGTCGGGGGTTATTTGTCATTGAGTGTCTTTATTTGAGAGAAGAAAACCATCAATTACACTCGTCTTTTTACGTGTTTTAGAAAAATGTACTCATTCTGCCGATTTTCTTGCTTTAAAATTCATTTTAATTGCATGTTGAAATGCCACAATGAATTGGAATGAACATATTACAATACATAGCTGTGATTTATTTGACATTTTTGACACACGGCTTCTTTTTTTTTTTTTTTTTAACATTGCTCAGAAGCTTTGTGTGTCCTCCCTGCTCATGCTTGGGTGTAGCACCAGGGTTTTTTTTTATTTTTCCCTTCCACCGGCATGTGTTTGAGGCCAACTAAATTGGCCGCAGGTATAGATGTGATTGGGTATGATGGTCTGTCTCAGGGTGTTTGCTCTGTGATGAAATAATGACAGTGGGGGGGTCATTTATATTCAGCTGTGATCAGCTCCACCCTCACGTTTCTCGATTAGATTAAGAGCTATCCCCACAGAGGTATGGTCACTAAAGAAAATCAGACAGTGCTGTTATATTAAATGGGTCAATAGCATATCATACATAAGATTAAATACTTTGAAAGTGTTCCTTTTGTTGTTGGTACAGTTTTGTTTCTTAATGCAGATCTGAGTGAAATGAAAATGCAGACGTCATGAATCGAGAAATACTCTCCTGTTGAATTAAATATTTTGATAATGGTTGTATTTATTTATTTAAAAGCTCATTCAAAAAGGTTATAAACATATGAAGTATGTTTTTTATTTAATTTTACATTCTGAAATGTTTATATATGTTTGAGAGAGATCATCAATGTGTTTAAGTATAATGTCATGTCCTATGTGTGGGTCAATTAATCATTTTCCAAATTGAGTGTTTACCTGGAACAATAAAATCTGATTATTCATGTCAGTAGTCCCTGTTTGATAAAGAAACCTGGATCAGGTATTTAGCATTTTTGCTTCCCTGTATGAGAGGCTCAATGTCACGTTCAGATGTTATCATGTTGTAACGCATGAAAAGGATGTTCAGTCACATGGACAGAGTACATCCACTGAACTAAACGTGTAAGAAATAACTAACTTGGGATCAAATCATAAATGTGACTTGATCATCATCATCCGGGGGTGGGTTCGTTCCAACTCTCCATCCACAGCGCCGTCGTTTCTGTTTGTGCCGACAGACACCTGAAGCTCCGTGTGGAGCGATGACTCACAAAATAAACGACCGCTGGTGACTACAAATATTTTGCGCACGCACCCACGCTGCTTCCAAGCACTCCGAGGCGCGCGCTCCTCCACGTGCACTCTCGCACAGCGGGCATCAAAGCGTCTACGTAAAGCCAGACAGGAAGAAGAAATCCAATCTGATGGCAAGATAGCCGGGTGACATCCAGATTAGTAAGTATTTTTAATACATGCGACTGCACCCGGACCTACTCGAGTTTACTGTTATTACGACCACCTTTTTTTTTTTTTTTTTTACTTTATTTTGCATGGATGTACTGCGCAAGGTCACAGTCGAATCTCCTGGACGTCCGCATGATGATCAGGCTTAATATCATTTCTGCCGCAGACGTCTACCCGCTCCTTTTGGCACATGGACGTTCTACGGGCTTCGGTCGTGTGCGATGAAGGAGCTGATCTTATGGCAGACGCCAGCAACAGCCCGCCTCGTGCCATCGTCCGTCTGATCCACTGTGAGAGCGAATGACTTCGGGGAGAGGACGCGCGATGAAAAACCAAAACCGACCATCACTGCTCGCCTTATCGGCGCTCCTGCTCTGCACATTACAGCAGCCGGCCGGGTCTCATCGCAGCAGCTCGGCATCCTCCTCCTCGTCCTCCTCCTCATCTTCATCATCGGAGGTGCGAGGCAGGAGTAACGCGGGGACGGCCCAGAACGGGCTCGCGCGCACTAATAGCTGCTCGGATGGCAGCGACAACCACGAGCAGCGGCCATCGCCGACGCTTCAAGAGGCACCGGAGCGCGCGAGGGGCTTCAACGTCAGCCGAGGTGACATTTCCACTGTGACATCCGGACGGTCCGCCCGGACGCCCGGAGGGGAGGGGGGCTCGCCGGTCTGTGCCTACCAGGTGATGGAGGGGGGCATCGGGGGGCAGCTGTGTTTTCGAAATGCACTGATTGGGTACGAATGTCACGCGGGGGACTGCAGGACGGCGGTGTCGGCGGGCCGCCTGGTGGCCAACCTCCTCGTGAACGGCAGCGTGCTGCTCCAGTGGACCCGGCGGGACGCGCGGGCCGAACCAAACGGGACAAATCCAACGCCGCCGTCCAACACTGTTCTCAGCGGCCGACGCCACAGACGCGGCGGCTACGAGCTGAGCTGCTGGTGGAACGGCAGCTACACCCAGTTCGAGTGCGCCGGTGTCCACCTCGGGTCGGGCTGCACGGACTTCCTCCTGGCCGAGCTGCACGAAAACATCCCGTACCGCCTGTGCCTGCGCGCCCTGGCCGGGGGCGCGGCCGGGCGGCGCGACTGCGTGGAGTTCACGCTGCCGCCGTCGGGGATGCAGGACATCGTGATCGCCATGACGACGGTGGGCGGGGCGATCTGCGTGATGCTGGTCATCATCTGTCTGCTGGTGGCATACATCACGGAGAACATCATGAGCCCCTCGACGCAGCACGCGTACTCCTACCGCACTCACTCGCGGCACTGACGCACTGCTGAAGAGCTAAAAAAAAAAAAAAAAAACACAAAAAGTTCACATTTCACATTCACACATGGAGTCATGATCATGGTAAGCCATTTCCATAACAGATCTTTTTTTTGTATGTGTCAATATGATGCTCGTCCTGTCACGATGACCAAACTGAAGCACAAATCTACTGTGGCTCTGCAAGTAACACGCCTTGTCAACCTCTAAGAGGATGCACTAAACCAAACGTACTAATAAACCACGTTTAATAATATACAGCAGTCTACTGTTAACTTGTATTTAAGATGGAATGTTAATCACTCTGTAAGTCTGAAAGCAGTCATTTTATACAGCAATAGAAATCATCAAATGGCTTTTGATACATCCGACACAACAGTTTTACAAAGTGAACATGTCCTTGTTGGGAATGAAATTTTACTGACACGCATCCTTAACTAACTCGTGCCACTTTTAGTTTTGCTTTTGGGTTACAGTAGGTAGTAAGCTGTGTGTCGCTTTTTTGTAAAAGGCAACACAATCTGGTGTACAAAATCTAAATACTGTTTCACACAACTTGAGGTAGAATGCCTGTCTGTACTGTTATCAGTGAATAAAGTACCACAAGGTCATTTTTAATACTTCACGACTGGCTTTATTGTTCACCTTGTGTCTATTTGTACATGTTTTTACATTCAAGGTAATTTAGAAATGCCAAAATCAAACATGATGGGTTTTTTTCTACTACAACAAAAGCAATGGACAACTGTGGAAAACATGCACATCTGTAGGTTGATTCATCCATTCGTGATCTGTGGGTATACATTTTTTTTAACAAAATAATTTTATTCTCGTTTTTTTTTTTTTTTATTATCCGGAAAGCACACATCTAAAATATCTGATTAGGAGTTTAATATAAGTTAAATTGCAATTGTATTGTCCTACTGGGAGCTACTTCTGCATCTCCATCCCTGCCGCCCTTCTCTGGATATTTTTGGTCTGCCCCGTCTGGAACACACCTCATTCAGGTAAACAAACACTCATCATCAAGCTTGACTGAAACCACAACATGTATTTGAATAAAGAGTGTCCAAACTTGAATATATTCAAAACTTTTAGAATATAATTACTTCTGGTGTGTGTGTGTGTGTGTGTGTGTGTCCACAGCCCTTACTCATTAAACCGATGAGGCAAGTTTTTTTTGATGAAATTCATACCTCTTCTCCCTCTGACTCGCTCATATGATTTGTAAAACCACATTGTTTGAATATTGTATCATACTGTAATAACTATTCATTTTTGTTGATGCTCTATTGACAGAATCCTTCACAACAACACGATGACTCACAGACTGCCTGAAACATACAACAGCTGTAATCAGAAATTCATGTAATCTCCTGAAAGACACGTCACAGAAAGACACCGTCAATTAACCACACTGTATCCTGTATATTCTATTCTATTCTATAACTTGGGAACAGTAAAGACTTCTATTCCAGGGAATACACTTTGTTTCACTCCAGGTTTTAGTTAAGAGATAGATAGATAGATAGATAGATAGATAGATAGATAGATAGATAGATAGATAGATAGATAGATAGATAGATAGATAGATAGATAGATAGATAGATAGATAGATGGATAGATAGATAGATAGATAGATAGATAGATAGATAGATAGATAGATAGATAGATAGTTAGGTGATCACGTTATTGTCATAGCACGGATGACTGGCTGCTTTTTTTTTTTGGTCGATAGAAAAACAAAACACCGCTTCACTTCACTGGAAAAAAATGTTTATTTACATACGTCACTTTTGCGTCGCTGCATTTGTTCCTGCGTGACGTACGGGAAGCCCCGCCCCCGCATGACATCACCTCATAAAGCCGGAACGGACCGGGCTCCGCCATTTTAACTTCCTGCTTATAACAGCGGCCAGCCAGCACAGTGTTTGCCGTCGAAACGCGTTGAAGCCGAACCCAAACCAGTCCCGTTTTTTTTGGTTGATTGTTCCAACACGGAGCCCAGTAGCTGGTTCGCATTAGATCCTGCTCGCTCGTGTCGCTTAGTTTCAGCCGGAGAGTCGCGATGCCGAGCTACCCGCTGCGCGTGGCGGTTGTGTGCTCGAGCAACCAGAACCGCAGTATGGAAGCGCACAATTTCCTCAGGTAAAGACGAAGAAATGAAGAGAAAAAAAAAGCTCACAGGCTGCGGGCTGTCGAACCGTTTTGTCAGCCAGCTGCCGAGCCGCGTCGACACTTGACAGACCGTCAAGTCCGCCGGGCCTCACGCTGTTGAACAATGGACTCACATTTCATGGACTCTACATCGTTTTATGTTTCTTGTTGTTGTTTTTTTAGTATCCAACTGTGTCTGTGTTTCTGGTTGACGATAGTTTACAGCACTGCTTCACACAGAGTTTGCTTTCAGATTCAGGAATTTCAAATCAAGGCCCAAGTTTTCGGGTAGTTTTTTTTTTTTTTTTCTTCTCCCCCCTCACATGTTGACAATAGCGCCTCCTGTTGGAAAGGCGAGGGGGTGCAGTTTGGCTCCCATCTGTCACTACATTGAACATTAAAAGAGTCGAGCATTGTGTTTAACATCTGGACAACAAACAGGCCTGAGACCAGTTAAACGCAGCTGGAAAACACAAAATTTTATTCATTATTCCAGAGTTGACAGGTTTTTTTTGGGGGGGGGGGGTCACAATTTGGACAATCTGATAAGACAGAAGAGAAATCTGGAAATGACCCTACATATAGCATTTACAGCAAATGTCTTAAAATTCACATCAAGAGCTCGCAGGCACACTTTATTCCGACTTTTGGACAGGTTTTATCCGATTAGTTCGCACTGTGCTTGTATGTGTTGGAATGTTCTTGTGAAAATCAGTACTCACCTCTTCTGTTCTTTCCTTTTTGCAGCAAACGTGGATTTGATGTGCGCTCATTTGGCACAGGGTCTCATGTGAAGCTCCCCGGTCCCGCCCCGGATAAACCAAATGTGTATGACTTCAAAACATCATATGAACAGATGTACAACGATTTGGTCCGCAAGGACAAGGAACTGTATCCCCTGCTCACTTTTTTTCTTTTTTAACACACATTTCCTCTCCAGTGGGCAGTGAAGCAGACATGATGGGCCATGTTTGTTTGTCTCGAATAGAAGTTCATGTTTGTGGGCGCTCCTGTAAGTGTATGAGGCTGGAACAACACAAAACGTGGGATGTTAAAGGGTAAACAACCAGCGAAGATTTAAGGAATCTGTGACCGATGCATGTTTCATTATTGAGACTAACTTAAGTGGCGATAAAAAAAAATAAAAAATACTGGATAATGCAACAGGTCAGCAACAGCAACTGGGATTTAGAGGTTATGGTTTTATTTGTATTTCCCCCCCCCCCCCCCAAGACCACAAAATTGGCATTATTGGCAAAAATAGGTACTTTGCCTGAACATTATCACACTAGTAATGCAAAAATGTTATCAGAACTCTTAATTTATGACAGAACCTGAGTGGTCACAAATGCATCAAATTAACTGGGGAAAAAAAAAACGGGGGGGGGGGGCGTAGTGAGAGGACATTTATAACATTTAAAAGATTTGTCACTCAAAGTAAGGTAAGTTCATAATTTGGTTACAGCCAGGTCTCATACTGTTGGTTTTAGATTTGTTAAACCAAAAGTTTTGGAAAATCCTGGACATGCTTTTCAAATTGTGTGACAATCTAAAATGTATTGGTTGTACTTTCACCGTTCAAACATAAATAGTGTTCAAATGTATGTCACCATTGCACAGTTCAATCAGTTAAGAGGCTTAAATGTAGGAATCGTGTCGAAGGATGCTACCGTGGGCTTAGTACTGAAGACCTGGTAGAAATCTGTGCTTGAAGGTAAAAGTATTTCACTTGCTGTCCTGTTGTCCTGTTGCTGTAAAAAAATTTTATATATATTGCTACCGTAGCTTTTAACCAGCCCATACTTGACCTTTTCATATGTCAAAGCTGAAACCCACATTTTCAGGGAAACGGTGAACATGCCACTTACAGTGAAACACTTTGACTTTACATGGTTCTCTGTTGCCCTCGTTGAAACGCAGTTAAAAGCTCGTAGGCGTGTTCACAACCTACAAGGTGAGTAAGGCCTGTTATACATGGCCATGTAATTTTGTCAATAGTACAGCTTTTTTTTTTTATAATAAAAAAAAAACTGAAAGAGTAATTGTCAGAGTGCCTTGTTAATACCAGTATTAAACCTTTACTAAATGGAGAAAGTGCTTTTTTATATATATATATATATGTTTAAAATTATTCTGAAAGTCCCATTTTCCCCAGCGGTGACTGTCAGTAATGAGTCAGTAATGACTCGTCGTCACCTCTAGAGGGCGTTATGGCTCTTCTCTTCCCAAGTCCTTGTCTGATGGTGTGATGAGTGTTGTGCTGCCTCAGCTCCTGCTGTGCTCCTTGACCCGCCGCTCCCCAGATACACACAGAACGGTATCCTGCACATGCTGGACCGCAACAAGCGCATCAAGTCGAAGCCGGAACGCTTTCAGGACTGCAAGGAGAAGTTCGACCTGGTCATCACCTGCGAAGAGAGGGTGTATGACCAAGTGCTGGAAGGTGAAGATTCTCTTCCACACGTCCTTGTTCGTCTTTGGAAGTCGTTCCCCCCCCCCCCCCACTTTCTGACAAAAAGCCGACCGATTTCCTCATTTTGAGACGCGTGTCCTCTGCTGCTCCCCAGATCTAAGCTCAAGAGAGCAGGAGACGCTCCAGCCGGTACATGTAATCAATGTGGACATTCAGGACAACCATGAGGAAGCCACGCTGGGCGCCTTCCTCATCTGTGAGCTGTGTCAGTGTGTGAGTGTCTCCCGTCCAGCTTCTGGCTGCTGATGATCGTCAAAGTGTAGTTTAAAAAAAAAAATATTTTTTAATTGAATTCTAAAGTTTACTGTTATTGTCTGATATTCCTGACTTAAAGCTGTGTTTGGCTGTGCTTCTCTCAACCGGCAGATTCAGCACAGTGACGACATGGAGAATGAAATCGACGAGCTTCTACAAGAGTTTGAAGAGAAGAGCAACAGATCTTTTCTCCACACCGTCTGCTTCTACTGACGCACAACTAGGAACTTGCAATAATCACAGACTGGGGTCATAAGCAATCATTATAGGAAATGGACTTGCACACTTCATGCAGTCATCGACGACACAGTGCGCACACACACTGTGAATGCACTGCTAAACACACACACACAAAGACAAACAGCTTTAGGTCAGCGTCTAACAAATGGCTGCTGTTGGATATGCTGGTAAAGGAAGGGTTTCTCCTGGGTTTCAGAGGACAGGCTTGCTGCTCTCATGCTGCCTTTATACCTTCAGTCGAAGGTCAGGCCAAGGTCGTCCTCCAACTCCAGCCCAGTGAACTCGCCCACCCAAGTCTCCTCAGGGAGAGCTATAACACCCACAACCCACCAGGTTCAGCAAACCCCCCCCCCCCTACGAGCCCTTAATTTCTATTTTTTATTTGTTTTTGCTCTATTCATATTTATAGTGATTTATCCCTTTTTGGTATATTATTGTTCATTTAAGATTATGTTTGATCATTCTTGACTTGAGGACAGTGTCAAATGTTTTTTATTCTTGGGAGGAGAGCAGATTTATTTGAGCTGAATGTTTTTTTTTGTTTTTTTTTTGTGCGACTGTGTTGTAGATGACGTTAAAGAGAGTGGCCTGACGAATAACCAAATGTAGATCCTCAGAGGCTCTCCTCCCACATGTTTTCATTATGTTTTCATTTAAATTTAAACTCTGATATGCGGTCTTTCAGGGCTTAGTATTTTTTTTTTCTTTTGTAAATGTTGAAAGAATTGAAGCATTGTAATTAATTATTTACAAACCGCGAGCGCTGCTCCGAGTGCCTGATTTTTCTGTATGTATATTTGAATCTACTAAATACTAAAACATCTCATGGCTGTTTGTTGGCGTTGTGCTGTTCAGGCTGTGCTTGTCACGAAATAGCATTATTTTAAACAGAGACCATCTTTATGCATAGATGTTAATATTAAACAGGTATGGACTCAATTACAAAGGCACTAATTCACCTTTAGGGATTTTTTTCCCCCCGGATATGTAAATTATTGTATTAAAACTTAAGAATCATTCACAACTTTTAATCAACTTGGCAAATTTGAAAATTATAGATTGCCTCTTCGTAAACAAACTATTTTGAATAATTTTCAAATCTTTCATGTGAAATGTTTGTGCCATGATTGTTTTTTACAGAAAATATCTGCTTCATAGTCAGTCAGCACAATATATCACAATAACATGACATGAACAATATACATGTTACAAGACTGAGTAAACTGATTCCATGTACTATGCATTCATGCTCTCTAAATTCAAATATATGAGTTGCTTATTGAGATCAATTCATAAAAATGATGACTAATGCCGGTTTCAATTGTGAAGAGAAAGAGTACTGTTATTTGTGTGCAGTTACAAATATAAATACTGGCAGTTTGTGTTAATTACAGGCATAAAGCAGGACTAATCTCTATGAAATAAATAATCCTATTAGCAAAAGAAATAAGTCATATTGTGGGTATATTCAGTAGCTTGTTTTGGTTTTAAAATAATCTAAGTCGATTACATAGGGTATATTGTATGGGTTTAACTAAATTGCTTGTGGAGGAAATAACATCCTTTTCCAAATTATTTTTTCACAGATTTTCAGGTAGTTTGACCTGCTCTGAATGTACGTTCAGTCTATTTATGTCTTTGCCAAAAGAGACGAAGCTTTTACTTTTATCACCACGTGGCAAACCTTAACGCTTATGTGTAATCCTCAGTGTCAGGTTTTTCAACTAATATACCAAGAAAGGACACTATTCATTCATGAACCGTAAAACTCGCCAGCTTGTCTTAGTAGCTTTTTTTTCGTTAGTGATTATAATGAACCTTGTTGTCTTGGTTCACTGGAGTCGTTGAGGCTAACATGTTCCGTTACCTGGAAATATGTTTGGCTAGGATTCCCCAGAAAATTTCTTTGGATGTGTGATCCTGACCCAGCGGATTGATGTTATAACAGGATTGAGTGGTTTTTGCTTTGGATGAAAGGCGTTTGTCGCTCAGCTTTCAAATAATGGAGATCAAACCGACTCCGGGAAACCTGAAACCTTTCATCTTTTACTAAACATTTATGAAGAGATGGTTGTAGTAAAATGTCTCTTTTTACACTAAAATTCATAAACATTTCATAAAAAAATACACACACTGCCAATGTGATATATGGTTGTTTTACTTTGATTTACTTCATTAATACCATACTATGATCAAAAAAAGTGTGATTTTCCCATCCTTTTTCTCTCTATAGATGCAATGTTACAACAAGGTCCTTCTGATATGTTCAGTGTCGTCTGAATGTGCCGGCCTTATGCAGTAGAGGTGGCAAGAACACTTCAGTTGTCAAGAAAGTTACATTAAACCACACAAAACCTCCCCAAAGTACTTTGTTTTGTACAGTTAGTCACGTTATGGAAGATCAAATAAACGCCTCTTGGTGTCACACGTGACAAGAAGACAAAGGTCAATTTAACACATTAGTTATCAAGTCTATGTGTTGTATTACTAAATATATTCGAGGTGAAAAGTGATGGAAGTTAAATTCCACGGTATTTCTGAAATGACAGCCCACAGCTCTCCTGTATGATTCTGGTAGAAGTTGGCTTTCTGGTAGTGAGGGCGACACTTTATAAAGTTGCTCTGTGAGTAATTTAATGAAGCACAGTTCAGGTCACCATTGTCATATCCACTCCAACCCTTTAATTCCATGAGTCAGCGAATCTGTACAGCATAGTGCATGAAAGCATCGGATTAGGTGCAACAGGGATTTCTAATCACGTCTGTACCCAAACCAAGGTCAACTTCATGTCCTTGATCCTGGTTTCTGGCAGAAGCTTTCTCTTAGACTCCACTATTACCATGAAGAGTTGAAATCCTATGTGGCTTGGAACTCCGGATTGTTGTCCGTTTAGTGTATCTGATTTCTTTGTGTCTGATTAGTATGATTGAAGGTTAGTCCAATTTGTCATTGCAGTGATTTTCAATTGTTCAGACTAAAGAAAACCGTCATTGTCTGCACTGGTATGTTTGGTCCCTCTGCAACTGTAACACACAATGATTTAAAATTAACTTTTATGAAAACATGGATCCATTTAATCATTTCAAAGACACTCCACTTCGGACAACATGTATATAGTGCGATTACAGATTCTGTGTCGGGTTTCCATGTAAATTAACACTTACATTAAACATATATATTAAATTGAAAATGTTTCAGGCATCATTTGTGGTTTGAAAAGGTAATTTGTTATCTTCTGGTATTGAGACAGTCCAGCAGGCATTTAGACTTAAACTGACAGACTAGCTTGAGAGAGAGGACACTTATCCTTCCAATCCAGACCCCCCTGCCCCCCCCACCCCCCACCCCCAGGGACAACTCAAACTGGAGTTCCCTCTTTAGGAGGAGAAAATCCAGGCTCGTCTTCTTTCGCCTTCTTTGCCTGACTGGAGGCAGCTTGGTCTCCTAAGCTCTCGGTTGCAGTCGCACCGGCATTGGCACAGTCTTTTTCAGCGGGAATGGCACTTTTGTCCTCCACTAATTTCTCGACGTCCGCCAGAGGCGGTACGTCTTCCACGTCTGGTTTCGTAATGACCTGGAGAGCTGGAGCGACCACCTCCTGTGCCTCAGGTGCTTCGCTGAGGGGCAAGGAAAAACCCATTTTTCCAGCGCCGCCAGCAGCGGCAGCAGACGGTGGTGCCGTGAGGCTCTTCGCCTCAGCTTCCTCCTCTCCGTGCAACCAGTCCATCTTCTGAAGGTGCTGCTTGACGGCGTCGTCGACCCGGGCGTCGATCATGGCCTCCGTCAGGACGCCGTCTTCAGAGGAATATGCTGCCGCCTTCAACGACAAGATTAAACTCTTAAACATACCATTCTCTGTAAAAAAAAAAAAAAAAAACTTTTTTTTTTTTGTTAAAGTCATTGTTAAGAAAAAGAATACAAAAATGAAAATGAGCTTTGCTATTGTGACAACAACATTCATCAACATACCTGCCAGGCTACACCCAACTTGGAGATCTCTCGTCCCGACATGCCGTCTGTCCGTTTCGCTATCTCGGAACACTTTATGCCATAATCGAACTGCGCGAGCTTCATCCTCCTACACGCAAAACAGACGAGCTCATGAGAGGGGAATGAAAATAGTTTGTTTATATACTTTTGACTTCATAATACTTTTAAAGTCATTTATCTTTGTACTCAATGAGCCATAAAAAAAAGTCCGTCTATTGGCTCAGACTTCCAGCCAAGGATAATTCTTAAATATCACAAACAGCTAAAAAAAAAAAAAAAAGCAAGGAGACCTGGCACTTGTGCAGTGCTTTGGATGCTTGTTGTGTGCCGGGACTGTACTCACTGCCTCCCTCCGGTGGCTGGCTCCAGCACATATTTGTCGAAGTACAGCCGCACCAGCCGCTCTCTCTCCTCCGGACCCGGCAGGGCGAAATTCACTATTTCATCAATGCGGTCATTTATGGCCCAGTCGAACTGCTCCGGCTGATTACTGGCCAACACCAGCATAAACCTTGCCGCACCACGAAAAAAGGACAACGTTAAGGGCAGTTGTCGGACGTGGCGTCACTTTTGCAAGCCGGTTACAGTTAGTAAAGCGTTAAGAATATGAAGAGCGATGAGGGTTTGTATATGAAAAATGTTTTACTTGTTGCTCTGCTCTCCTGTGCGATACAAGAACGCATTCAAAGTGGCTCTGAGGTCTTCACTGATTTTCTCCTACAACAACAACAAAAAAAAGGGGTGAATAGTAAAAAAATGCGTAGTTCCTTCCTTCAACTCACAAAAAGTTAGGGGTATTCAGCTTTTGGCTTCATGTTCAGGAAGAACCTAAAATGCACATTAACCTTTACAGGTGGACTTAATGTGACCTTCTCTCAACGCTTGAATGCACACGTCCGACTGGTCAACGTTTAAGCTGCTATATCACCGTAGCGTGAACTTTTTTTTTTACGTTTTCCATTAATTTAACCCAAAAGCCAATTTTCCCCTGACTATTTGTGACCAGTGCGTATTTGTCTTCCGTAAAGAAGCAATGAAAGTTTGTCAAAGTTAAACACACGGAGACTTACAGTGGATCTCTTGCGGAGGAATGCGTCAGCTTCATCAACGAAAAGCAGTAAGCTGTAAAAGGAAATAACACAACCAGCATCAGACACTGAGCCGGAGCTGCTCCGACACCGTCATCGAGCTCCACTTTTGAGTCTTAAAATACTGGAGGATGGAGTAGGCGTGCGTTATGACGGCCGTACCCGCGTCGACTTGTGTTGGCCCAGTCAAACACTTTGTGCATGGCGGTCACCCCATCGCGGCCCATCGGTGCCACGTCGCCGCCAGTCATTATGGCGTAGTCCATCCCAGAATGCACTGCCAATTTCTAACCGACACAAATGTTGCACGCGGTTACATGAAGCAGAAGCTTCCGCATGTCTCGACGTTCACGCCATCCAGTTCCCGGTACGTACCTTCGCGAACAGCGTCTTTCCCGTCCCCGGGGGGCCGTACATCAGGATGTTCCTGTAGAGGCCGTGGTTCTGCCTCGTGTTCCTTGTCGCTATGGCGATGTCACGTACGCGCTCCTCCAGAGAGGGCTGAGAAAACACCGAAAACATGTCTTTTGAGTTGAATGCGCGGCCGTTCTTACTTTTGGCGACGACGTCCACTTACGCTGAGCACAACTCCTTCAAGGGCATCCTGAGGTTTACTCTTCAGCCGTTTGGCCGTCTGAGTGGTTTGAAGAACGGAGGGGGAGGGGGGGAAAAAAATTTGATTTTCAGAATGAATTTTGACAGAGGAATACGAACCTTTTGTTCGCATCAACTGTTTGACAGTCACCTTGACCGGATGCTTGATGGCCTCTCCCACAGTGAACCGGGACGTCTCCCGCACGAGAGACGGCTTGCCGAGCCTGGCCTCGATGTAGCGTCCCGCCACCCCTGTGGCATTGCGGGCAGAATACACTCCGACCGCCAGGAGGGTGAGTCCTGCCACCTGAGAACATGGAGATACGCCCATCAGACCGTGTCATGTGATCCACACTGCAGTGTGTCAGTGGAGACAGACCATTATAGTTGAGATTGATTTATTTGAGACCCGTCGTCGTCTTGGTCATCCCTCACGTGAATTCAGATCAGATCATTTGCATTTTAGTTTGTGAGCTCATTTGTAAGAACGGATTATTTTCCTAACCTGAAAGAGTAGCGCTGAAGAACTTATTTGAAGGAAAACCATAAATAGACAAAACTTTTGTATTTTCTTGAAAATACGAGAAAGAATTTACAAATAATTCTCTCATTAATTGTGAAATACGAGTACCCCATTCTCTTCAGTACTACTTTCCTTCTTTACCAAAGAGCTCTCTACAAAGTTTTTTTTTTTTTTTTTAATTCATGTATTTGTTTGTTATGAGGCTTCCAGCTCTCAATCCGTCGCCGTGTTTTAATCTCAGTGGCAGGAAACACCAACATGTAACAAATCCTATCCCAGAAGGAATTTCTTTCTGTAGCAGTGATGTCAAAAGATCCAGTGTTTCTAATGTTGGTCTCTCATGACACCACTCATTCCATAGTTTCGTGCAGTAAATGTGCTCCATGTTGGTGCTTTACAGGAAATAAATCAAATAGCAACAGTACAGCGAGGCCAACCCCTCTATATACTGCGACTTCGTAAGACTATTTCATTCAAACCGAATCGGCTTCTACTGTGTACGTTTGGTCAATACAAGGTCATGTGATGTACACCGCAAGGCTCTTACTGTGGCGGTCACTTTGTCCCAGTCGGACACAAAGGCCCTGAATCCTTCGCCAAACACAGCGCCGGCAGTCCTGTCGGCAAACACAGCTTCAGTGTCAACACACACACCTTCTTAAGGAGCAACAGTGACATTCAGCATGTTTCTAATTTAACATCCCACCACCAGCCGCCACCATAGTGGACGTCGGAGGGGGTCCGCTTACTTTATGGACTCCAAGACAGTTTGTCTGTGCTCTGCTGCTTTCAGGCGGATTTGCTCTCGGATTATATCGGCGTTCTCTCTCTCCACGCGGGCTCGGGCTTTTGACTCGGCCTCGATCCGCAGAAGCTCGTTCTTATGCCGCAGCTCCATTTCGTGCTCTATCGTCGCTGCGGGAGGTACAACACAAGTGCGTGAACATTTAACCAAAATACATCCGAATGCTCGACAAATATCTCATCGTCATCGAGACATTGTCTGTACCTTTTCTCATGGCCTCTTGCTTCTGTACAGACTCCTCCTGTTTACGAAGGTTGTCCTCATTCAACGCTTGCTGTTGATGAAAGAACGCAAAATTTAAAGATACAACCATGATAGAGTTTCTCTTTGGGAAGGTGTAGGAAAAAAAAACCCAAACAAAAACACACCTGTTGCCTGAGTTGGTCCTCATATCGCTGCCTGGCCAGCTTATCTTGGTACTGAGCTCTCTGGCATAAGACAAAGACCACAAAACACCATTTAGCCTCGTCCGCAACACATTTACGTCGATCATACAGAACAAATATCTGCTGCTCTCTCTCTCTCACCGCCTGATGCTGCTTGGTCTCCTCGTTCAGGGTTTTTCTCCTCTCTTCAGCCTGGGTGCGAATCTGGTCGCCTTTGAGCTGCTCAACTGCTGCTTCATACTCCTGTTGGAGACGCACGGCGAGAAAGCGAACACATTAAAGGCATTTATGCAGACACATGCCAAACACTGAACACAAGATATGACAATTCTATCATTTCAAAATTAATCATTGGACACTAAAATAACCTGCATAATTTCACAATTGTAATAAGTCAAAATATGGTGCATGGGAATGCAGGGGGGGTTTTTTGAGTCCATGGAATAATTACAAAATGTTGTTTTTGAACTGGTGTGTCGTTGAGTTGTACACAGATCCACTTCAGCACGTGCCGTGTTTGTCTGGCTATACCTTCATTTTGCTCTGGTGCTCCATCTGAGTGCTCTGCTCCTGCATGCGGGCCAGGTCCAGGGCCTCCTTGGCATGTCCTGGATGACACGGATCAGAGGACAACAGAGGGATGAGAGTTTCAGTCATGCCTCCTGGTGACCGAGGTGATCAAAATAAATCATGACAAAAAAAAACAAAAAAACAAACTGAAATCTTTGCATCAGAGGTTTTGGGTTGTTTGCCCACCAGGCTACACGGTTGTGACCTTTGAACCCTCCGTGGATGACCCTCGGTGCAGTCGAGCTCTGCTCGGTTAGACCATCAGCAGCTCTCGGATTAAATAATCTGGATGCCAGTGGGTGCAGTCTGCCAAGTGAGGGCCTCGTTAAGCAGTTGCATCAGTGCCTCGACCCCCATGAAGCAGATGGGAGTAAGATGCTGCCTCCATCATGAGTCCCAGCTCAACCTGCTATAATCTACCCTCCCTCACCCCCACCCCGTGTGGCGACACCCTCGAACACTTACGGGACTTGTCGAGCTCTTTGGCCGCCTGGGCAGCCCGCTCGAGCCCGGTTGGGTCGAAGTTGCTCCATTTGTCCTTGGGTTTATCTCCCCCGCCGCCGGAGCCTCCTGCGGGCGGCGGAGGAGGTGGAGGCTGCAGCGGCACGCCGGGCGGCGGCTCCTGCTGCCCCCTGTTCAGGCCGAACAGCCACGACATGTCGGCGGGCGCGGATAAAGCTCAGTTTACCCGGTTCAGTGAGGAAAGACGCGACTACACCACCACCGCCGCCGCTGCCAGGGCACTTCCTCCACACGCGTGTCACGCTGCCGCCTGGTGCGCATGTGCAAGAGGAGAAGTCTGCTGGGCTGAACTACAGCTGCGCTGATTGGCTGATTTCTAGTACTTCTGCTTCTGATTGGCTGCAGCACAGCCCGGCTCAGTAGAGGTCATTCATTTCAGGCCCTCCCTGAATCAGAACGGAAACCAGTGAGGGTCAATAATGTAGCGAAAATCTTGTGATTCTCCTTTTGGTTGCATCAGGCAGCATTTTGTGAGTCACAGGTCACAGACAAGCCTGCCCTTCGTCTTTTCTGAGGAGTATGAATTTGATTATTAAGACAGTGATTAGCTTACTACCATCTGAAAAATATATTGCAGGAATTAAAGGATTTCTGACCAAACAGGATTCAGAGAAACTTGTTCATGCATTCATTTTCAGGAAGGCAGATCATTGTAAAGGTGTGTTTACAGGTCTGTTTACCAACACTATGAGGGTGGAGCACATTATACCTGTGCTACCTGTGTGTTAGAGAACAAACTTCAAAATATGTCTTGTGTCTACTTGTCTATAACGCTTTGAATAGTCCCAGGCCTAAATGCAACTCCGATTTGCTTGTAGAATATGAATGTAGACCTCTGAAGTCCCGAGGAAGAAGTTTACCAAGTGTTTACTGAGTCAGACGCAAACAAGGAGAAGCAGCTTTTAGTTCCTACACTCCTCACCTGCGGTACTAACCGCCTGAACACCTGAGGATTATGGGCACGTTCACTTCTTTTAAATCAGGCCTTAAAACATCATTCAGATTTTCCGATAAACAATATGCTTTTCTTATTTTATTACCTTTATCTTAACAAAACTTTAACTTCATTTTCCTTTTATGCTCTCCTTAATTGCTTTGTTTCAGTGTATTTCATCATCCTTTTTGCTTAAGATTATTAACCACCTTCTTTTCATGTATTTTTGTTTTCCTTGTAAAGCAATGAATTGCCTCACATCTGAATGGTGATATAAAAATAAAACTGCCTTGCCTTGATCCACACATGGTAAAATATTCCAAGATGCATTTATGCATGAGTTGCAATCTGAGTTTGACGACATGACCAGCTTGGTGATTTTGATGTCAATACATAACATTTAATTAAACTGCACTGCCAAACCAGTAATACAGTAAATAAAAAGTTAACAGGATTGTCTCTCCTTAGACACCTCAGTGTCCAAGGGAATAAGATAACTTTCTCTATAAGTGAGTCATTGTAATGATAAGAAAACAGCCAATAAGTAATTCCCCTTAACGGAACAGTCATCATACTAGGTGATCTCACAGTTTGGATGATTCAGGGGCCAAAAGCAGGTGCAGAGTTCAGCAGAAAGCTACAAATACAAAAGACCTCAATGACATACCGAGGTCATTCTTACTTCCACATATCGACTTCATTGTCCAGCGGTATTTACCTCAGAGCATGTGGGCCTGTGAGCCTGTGAGCTCTCGCTGCTTCTTGCTCTCCCACTCTGGCACTCATATTGACCTTTATATGAGATTTTTCACATAAATGACTCGGAGTCTGGTCAAGTATCAAAATGTTTAATGAACTAAACATTCATAGGACAGTCTTACCACAACAAATGGTAAAATATATATTTACACAGACAAAAATAATCCAGCCTCCACAAAGTCCTAAGGCAATACACAATAATTTAAGGTTGAAGATAAGGACAATTATGGCTTTTAATCACATCCTGTGTCACACTGACAGAGTTCTTCAGGAGGGATTATTTTAGGAAAGACAACACCATTGGACTGAAGCAGGTGTGTTTGTGGTGACACATTGTGCGCCTAAAAAAAAAATGTAAATACATGCACACATTGGGGAATTCATCAAGAGTCCTTTACTGCAGCATAACTCGAGAGAGGACACCCGGAGGCTCTGTGCCGTCGCCTAGCGCAGCACGGAAACCTTCCTGCTGTCGAGCCCGAGCCAGTTTGGCCAGTGAGAGGAAGGAGCGAGGTTCTGTGATGGCCAAGTCACAAATGACCCGACGGTTGAGCTGAACGCTGCTCTGTAAGGAGAAAAAAACAAAACAAAACAAAAGTTGACCCATCAGTGGAAAGCCCAAGCCACTGGAGCAGCGTTGAGATATCAAACTACAAATACAAACCTTTGTGAGGTTGTGCATGAGGGCGGGATACTTCATCCCATGCTCTCGTGTTGCTGCCGCAATACGTGTGATCCAGAGCTGAAATAATAAGGGCACAGCACACAGGATGAAGAACTTTAACATGATCACAAGTCTAGAAACCAAAATGTTACATGTGCAGCCAAACAGTGTCATACAACACAGAGAGTAGAATTCCTTAAAAACACTGTGATAGATTTCCAGACATCAGCAGCTGTAATCTTGTGACCACGACTCAAAAGTTACTTCTTTTTTTTTTGACACATCAGAAAACGGGCGGGTCAGCTGACACAGTTGTGCCACATAAGAGCAACTCATTCTGACTGAATGGCAATTTGACATGATTTGTGTCCTTGACTGTGTTTTGATGAGTCTTCATGATCAACTCAACTTAAATATCATCTCCAGCTCGTCTTAATCTTTGTGCTACCAGTTTGTTTATTAGCAGATTTTTACCATGCGTTTCTACTTTTACTTATTTTTGGTCTTTAAAAAAAACAAAAACTAATTAGTAATTGGTCTCTGTATGTAATTGGCGACTCTGTATATAACGTTTACGTGTTCTCTCTGTGTCCATTGTTCGTCTCTGTGTTATTACACCCGATAGTCTAGAAAGATGGACTAAAAGCTCACTGACTAGAAGTTGACCTGGACTTCTGTCTCTCCAGACCTGCTGTATCCTAATACACAACTTCGAGGATGGATGATGATGGATGTAAATAATTCCATGCAACTCAAACTGGGATGTGAGCAGGAGCTTTTGACAAGCAATTCAGGATTTAAAAGTCAAAAGTATAGTCTGGATTTTACTGGAAGGATGCATAAAAGGACAGTTTCATCAACCTGCTGTCATCTTACCGTCCTCATGTTGCGTTTCTTGACCTTCCGGGCTTTAGTTGCATAGACGAACGCTCTTCTGACCGCGCGGACAGCCAGGCTGTAGCAGCGGTTCTTCCTGCCTCTGAAGTGCTGTATGAGGAGTATTTAAAACACGTTGGGGGTAACAGATGGGATCACTTTCAGAGCCCACAGGTCACATTAAGCTGTACTTCTGCAGATATTAGTCGGCGCCTTACCCGCGCATGTTTGAGGACTTCTTGTACTTTCCAGTATCTGTCGGGTCCACGGTTTCTGATCCAACAAGACAGGCTCAGAAACACCATCTCCGCCCTTTGGTGTGGTTTTTAACACAACGAAAACTCACAGTTTAAACGACCTTATATCAACTCCGTCCGCAGCCAAACCCCGCGTTACATGAGCCGATCCAACACACGTTGCTCAAACCTAGGAGACTGGGTGCGCTTGTTTTAAAACAACTGGATATCTGAGACATCAAACAACAAACTCACAAAAGGACGTCAAACATCTAAATAACTCTGACTCTTCAGGTTGAATTTAGACCAACATCAAAGATTGAAACAAACTTTTAAAATCAGAGTTTAAGAACTGTCGTCGGTGAAAACACAACGGTCTCCTTCACTCCGGGAGAATCGGGTAAAAGAAACACGCGCCCCTCCAGCCGCGGTGGCTGAAGGGAAAGCAGGCGGTGGAGGTCAGAACAGAAAAACATGGCGGCTGCGGCGCTCACGTCCTTGACTCGATGCGGGGTTTCGGCGTTTCGCTGCCCAGCGGGACTGGTGGTGAGTTGCCACTCATGGGAACATGAAACAAAGTAAAAGTGTTGGTTCGTTAATCGTTACAGCGACTCTGAGCTCATTTAACAGGAATGGCTCCGTCTATATACTGAACTCAGGCTTACGTATCACAGGTTAGCCGGTAGCTTCCTGCTGCTAGCTGTTCTAAACACAACCCCGGTTTAAATACAGCTTTCAAAAGATCTTGGTGCTTTTCTGCTGGGTGTTTATGCGCCTCCATCTTAACAGTCAATTAAAATGTAGACACAGCGTGGCAGAATGCGAGTTTTGTAAACATTGGTTACATAATCGGCTAATTAAAGTAGCATGCAGCGCTGACAGATTTATGCTTGTGACGTTATACAGTGTTTACATTGCTTCAACAACCTTTTTAATGTTTTCTAAGTTCTCCTCTGCACAAGTCTCCAGGCTGCCTGTCTCATACTGTTCACATCTTAATTTTGTATATTCAACAAGTTGATACTGAACTTCCTGACACGGCTCCCCACCGTCTGTGCTACTTTTTACTTGTATTATTAAAGAAGAGCAGGGGAACCAACCTTGTGGATCCCGGATTTTATTAGATTGCTTGAACTTTCATTAAACACCAAAAAAATAATACTTGAGACAAAATGGTAAACTCAGTCTGTCTTCATTTGGTCCTTCGATTAAAAAAAATACTAGACATCTTGAAGGCTTGGTAAAACACCAAAACAAAGTTTTATAAACAACACCCTGTACACATTCGACATAAACCACTCAACAGCTTTTTGACCTTAAACCAAGTTTATGTGTAACATTAGTTTATCTATTTATGACTACCACTTGTATCAATATAATTCTGAGCTCATATAAAAGTATTTATTTTACGTTTGTATGGGAATACAGTCTAAATTATGTAGTGCACTTTTAGTTTCAGTAATTCGGACTAGACGAACGTTCCTCAGTGTGATAATGTTTTTCTCCGCCCCCCCACGATCAGGCGGTGCGGTATGCACAGACGGCGGCAGCTCCCGCAGCCCAGCCCAGGGTAAAGAAGTTCCAGGTGTACAGATGGGACCCCGACACTCCAGGAGACAAACCCCGCATGCAGACCTTCGAGATTGACCTCAACACGTAAGGCTTTTTTTTCTGATGTGATATAATCGTATGCTCTCGTTCAAGTATTTAAGTGGCACGTCTCGGAGGAAGGTTATTTGTCTGATATTCAGAATACGGAGCTGTATCCGTGGCCTGAAGTAAAATGGTTTCAAGGTTCAATGGAGCCGATTGTCTTCAGTTCATAAACTATCCAATCAAATCTGAGCCTGTGTTTCGTGATGCACCCTACCGGCTGTCGCATTTTTTCAATCGCATTTAGTAATGCCAGTGATTACCAGCTGGAAGCTCTGTGCTCGTGGTATTAAAGGGAGCAGCCTGATATACACGGAGGGCTTTATTGATGAAGTGAGTGCAGCCTTCAGCCTTCCAGGTGGATTAAAAACCAGGACAGCTTGGTTACGGGTCCAGCGCTCCACTTTCACCTGTTCCCTGAACACATTGAAAACGTAGACGTTGTGAAACGACTGCTTCACTCATGTGATTGGTTGTGCTTCTTTTAGCTGTGGTCCGATGGTTCTCGACGCCCTCATCAAGATTAAAAACGAGATGGATCCCACACTGACTTTCCGCCGCTCTTGTAGAGAAGGTCAGTTACATGGAGGTTGATATTTGGCGTCACTTTAAAGATGTGTCGCTAGATTGTAATTTTATAAAAATGAAATGTACAAACGTTTATTACAGTTGGCAAGCAAAAGTTTGAGTAGTTTTCTCTTGAGATTATTATTTCTTCTCATTTTCTATTGATGCAATTTAGGTAAGATAATGTTACTTTTAATAACTCCTTGTGTTCTCTATTGCTGTAGGAAATGTGATTTTTGCCTCGGTCGTTGATTAAAAGTTGCCAATTTTGTGTCCCAATCAGGTATTTGTGGGTCGTGTGCCATGAATATTAATGGAGGAAACACTCTGGCCTGCCTCAACAAGATCGACACCAACATCAGCAAAGTAACCAAGATCTACCCTCTGCCACACATGTATGTGGTCAAAGACCTCGTCCCGGTGGGTAAAAAAGACCACTTTCCATTAAACATGTTTGTATTTCAGTAATATACCCTTAAAAAAAATAAATGTTTAATATATGAGCTCAGAACTTTTTGGGGAAGAAAGGTTTAATTTTTTTAATTTACGCATCAGATTTAATTGTTGGTGGAAGTGAAAGGGTTAAAGGTCCCGGGGGCTTTCTGTTTTTGCTGGCTTGTTCCTTGCATGCCCCATTCATGGAAATGTCAAAATGTTTGCTTCGATTTCGTTTTCTAATTATTTGTCGCTTGAACCTGTGTCGTCAACAAAGTTTTAGTGCATTTATCTTTGTTTTGTTTTTGCATTTTAAGTCATTTTACTCACTGAAAAACCCAACTAGAAATTGTTGAAGTCCACAGATAAATTGTGTTATAAGAAACACGTTGTAAAGACCAAGACAAACATGTTAATCTGCAGTGTGCATCAGTCAGAAAACATCTTCTTTACCGCTTCTGAGCCGAGGGAGGAGAAATAAAACTGGTTCTATAAAGTAACTTATCCCATGTGGTCGAGTCTGGGTTCTTGATAAAGTGCTTCGGGCATGACTGGATTGTTTGTGTTTTGCAGGACATGAGTAACTTCTATGCTCAGTACAAGTCCATTGAGCCCTACCTGAAGAAGAAGGACGAGTCTCAGGAGGGAAAGGAGCAGTACCTGCAGACTGTGGAGGACAGACAGAAGCTGGTACGTCTCCCATTTCCTCGCCCTCGTCGACGGACCAGATTTCTCGTAGCAGGAGTCGGAATGTAAAGCCGCTCCCTTGTTTGCAGGACGGGCTGTACGAGTGCATTCTGTGTGCCTGCTGCAGCACCAGCTGCCCCAGTTACTGGTGGAATGGAGACAAGTATCTGGGGCCCGCCGTGCTCATGCAGGTAGGAGTTTTGTCTGGTCACTTTTAATTTAGTTTCATCCCGAAGCGCAATGGAGTGACGGATGTTGTGGTTTCGCAGGCGTACCGCTGGATGATTGACTCGCGAGACGAGTTCACGGAGGAACGCCTGTCCAAGCTGCAGGATCCTTTCTCCCTCTACCGCTGCCACACCATCATGAACTGCACTAAGACCTGCCCCAAGGTAACTCCTCAGGATACTAGTGCTACCGCCACAAGTCTGACGCCATGGCAGCGACCACGTCTGTATCACTTGAGCCTCATAAGCGTCTTTTTAAAACTATACGTTTGACCATGTTGGACCAGATTGAATTTGAAATTGTATTTAGAAGGAAATGGGTGAATAAATCATTAGGATATGATCTGAACGAAGCGCTATTTTAGCAGAGCAAACGGGCTGCTTGTTGCTTGTGAATGACGTCACCGTTCTCTCGCTCTCAGGGGTTGAACCCGGGAAAAGCGATCGCCGAGATCAAGAAGATGATGGCCACGTACAAAGAGAAGAAGACGGCGGCCATCTGAAACCTCAGTGCTCCTGTTGAGCGACCCGTCCCTCCATAATTAAATTATATAATGATTAAACTATAATGCTCATTGAGGTCCGATGGCCTTGGGACAGCGGGTGTCTCCACCACCACAGCCTGCGTTTGTGTGGTCGGACGACTCGGTGTTACAAAAACGCACATGTACAGTTTGAATGCAGGAGCGAGAGTGTTTGTGTGTGAATGAGTCTTACTTGTACCATAACCAAGGTTTTTATCTCCACTTCTACTACCTGTATATCCTTGCACTTGTGAGGCCATAAGCTGCATATTAAAAGTCGGAACAAGGCGCTTTGTGGGTTTATATAGCTTGTTGCTTTTTAAGTTGGCGCCTAATTCACAAACATGTCTCCTCGACTACTTCTTCCAACTTACCAACAGAAGTCTTTGTTTTGATGGGCAATAAATATCTGAAATGTTTACGTGTTCGTTCGTTTGATTGTCTGATGATGTTCTCTGCCTACACTGGCAGGTTGTGTCCTCCGGGTGTCGCTGCAGTGCAAAAACAAGGACTCGGCAGCTTCACAGATGCAGATATAATGCTTTTTGAAAACGATTAAAACTAATGCAGGAGGTGTTAAATGTCTCACAAGGTTGGTTATTTAGTATAATGTGAGTTTCAGGAAAAACCAAGGAAATTGCATATAACTAAACCAAAAATCAAACCTGTCATCTCATCCTATTCAAAGTCTCATCTTGTTCAAAGTTTTCTGAGCAAGATTGTCTTTAGTGTCTATTTGAAATGTTCCCATGGCGTCAAATCTAAACTAGTTTTTGATGCTGTAATGCCTGGACACTTCGTCCCACTGCAGCAAATCTATCAGAATAGCAAAGCAATAGAATCATTATTGCTGACTTTATGGGTTCTGACGTCAATTAAGACTCGGCTGCACATTAAACTTTAGAGAACGGGCTGTACAGCAATGAAAACTCCGTGTGGCTCCCTGACGCTTTCACAAAATATCACATGGTTTAACATTTTGATTTGCACTCGTATCCCCTGGTTAAACTGAAAAGTAAAATGGCTGAAATTGCTAATGTGGCTTATACAACCAGAGAAGCTAAAAAGAAAAAAAATGTCTCATAATTTCTAAGTCAGAACTGAGAGCAGATAAAATTAATAAGTTAAACAGCTGAGGTGGATAAAACTGTTATAAAGTGTGAAAAAAAAAGGAAATTAAATGCAAAAACTGCTTAAAACAGCCACAGAACTTAAAGTAGTTTATGTTGAAAATTTTTGAACTATACGACTGTGTTATTCTCAATTTAAAAGCTGAACGTGTGGCGGAGCCAGACAAATTGTACTTTGGTCAAAATTGAGCAGATAAGAATAGAACAAAGTAGAAATACTCTATTAATCCCAGAGGGAAAAAAATATTTTGGTCCTCGAGGTTGCAGATACCCTGGTTTGGGGTCAGGGGCCCAGTTGGAGTCTGAGCTTGGAAGCCTTTCTGGATGGAGGCAGGGGGGGGGGGGGGCAGGCGGGAGGCAGAGGGGCAGGAGGCCGGGGGCAGAGGAGCAGGAGGCCGGGGGCTGAAGGCTGGGACTGGGACTAGACGGGGAGGAGACTACAGATGCGGGGTGGTACAATGTGGCGCTGCGAGGTCCTCCTGCACTCACAGGACGCAGGAGAGCAGCTGCAAGTCGGAGCAAAGTGATTCAAAGTTAGGTAAGAACACTGGAGACAATGGTACTATTGTATTTGCATTTACCTTGACCTCATTTGTTTGGTTCCACTTCAAGCTGTGTAACTCAGTTTTATTAATGCTCAGACATTTGGAGAGGGAGACAGAAAAAAAAGGAGACATGAGGTAATTGTGCAGAAAATGCATGCATTCATCCGACTCCCTGTGTTTCAGGGTCATTTCGTGTTTGTCATTGTACTTCATGCAAAAAAAAAAAAAAAAAAAAGGAACTGGGACATTTGTGCTTGTGTGTTAATGCAGAGTTGACATGTGGTCCTGTGTTTTCACTGGAGAGAAAAAAGGAGGAGGGACTTTCACAGCACAGCCTGCAGTAATGGGACCAGAGAGAGGGGGAGAAAAATCAGAGGCTTCCAAAGAGTGGGGGTCGTTGAGGGCACATGAAAATATCCTATTTTATTGTCAGAGCTGGCCTCCGGAGAACTATGAAAACAAAAGATTTGAAATAGGATGGGATGAAAACCTTCCACCTCCTACAACTACTGTTGTCCTCAGAAAGTCTTACTACTCGTGCGTGTGTGCGTGCGTGTGTGCGTGCGTGCGTGCGTGTGTGTTGGTGGGGGAGCTTGCAGACCCACGGGTCTGTGGAAAGGGAAGGACTCAATGGGGAGAGGCTGGCTGATCACTCCCAGATGTGGGCTGTGAAAACATATGGTTTCCGACAGCCACTGTGATGCACAAGAATAGTGTGTGTGTGTGTGTGTGTGTGTGTGTGTGTGTGTGTGTGTGTGTGTGTGTGTGTGTGTGTGTGTGTGTGTGTGTGTGTGTGTGTGTGTGTGTGTGTGAGTTTCATTTATTAATGCACATTCGTGAACATTGTTTTGATCAGATGCTGAAGAAGCAGGAACTCACCGGCTCACACTGTGGGTACGAGGAGGTTTGCAGAGCTGCAGTGGAAGAGGAACAGTCATACTTTCCACAAAAAGGGAAAAGTAGTTGAGTTGGTGTCGGGGGTCATTACAATGATGGCTTTTACTGTATTCTACAGTGCGACTTCCTGAATTTCACTGAAAGCCTTAAAACTCTGGTTTACTGGTCTGTGATGATGTGACAATGTCAATGTTCAACTTTTTTTTTTCTTTTTTTTTTTCCATCCACACTTGATTTCCACAGACCCAGAGGCTCTTTTGCTTGTTGGGCTGAAAAAGAAAGAAAAAGGGGGAAGAGATGAAGAGGAGGGGGAGGATGAGGAGGAGGGGGAAGGGTTTGAGGAAATGACCAGTGAGGGCGACAGAAGGGAAATGAAGGATGTGGAGACTGAGGGGAGGGGGGGGTTTAAGGGGGTCCTCTGTTACTTTTCCTGGAATGCGGCCTCGAGACTGTCGGCTGCAGCAGCGAGGAAAAGTAGGAAAACAGCAAGATTGTTCTTAGGAGGTACGACATGCCAAATTCTTGCTGTTTTTTTTTTTTCTTCCCTGTTTGGGGAGGTCAGTGGTGAGGGGGGGAAGCAGGGAGGATGAGGGGTGAAGGAGAGCAGACAGATGAGAGGGCGACATGGGGTTGGAGGGGTGCAAGATTTCAGGAATCCTGAACACCCAGCACTGAGAAATGCATGGCTTCCATGTTGCTTTGTTTTTAATTACTGCTCTCCTTGTCCAGTGCTGAAGTCAGTCTACCTCCCACAGCGACCATGAGAGTCCTCCTGCTCATCTGCATGCCAGGTAATGGCACCGCACCCCTCTCTGAAGTGTCTCACCCTCATTTCCCCTGTTGCAAACGTGACGCTTCAATTAATGTGCAACATTCAAGGCTGGAAAACACAATGTAACATTAAAAACAGCAACTATTTATGGGTCATTTACATAATGCAAATATGGAAATGAAATGTGAATCATCTCAATCAGCAGTAACACAAAGGAGGTCAATTAAAAAAAATTACAAAACCACAAATGGCGCAACACATCTGACAGTTGTATCCAGAGATGAGGAGGCCCAGACCACCTCAAGCTCATCTTTCAGTGTTTTTTTTGCAGCTGATGTGCAGGAGGTGGCTGTTTCTGAATGATTATCTGTTTAAGCTATAGGTGGTTGTGAAGTCGCAGCACTTTGTTTTACACGCTGAAGTAGCGTCATGCGTTTTGCGAGTCCTTTTAGGGACATCGCTGTGAGTGGGTTCGACAGATGTTGGCCGATAAATGGGGGGATTCATCCAAGGGGGGAGCAGCACTACCTGGTGCAAAATGGAGCCACGTTGCCCCGTTCTAAAAGGAAACTTCATGACCACCACTGTGTCTGTACAGTGGATTCAAAGTCACTTGCATCAACCTGCTTACCTCATTGCAGCAAAAAAGACATAGATGAGTGGAAATAACCCGTCCGCAGGTTTACAGGATACAACACTAAACATTTTCCAGCTTAAAGTTTTCGAATTCAAAACTTAGATCTGAAAAATAATATATACGTAAATAAATAAACCCAGCACACTGTGGTTTTACACAAAGTCATAACTTGTTTCTGGGTGGACAGCCGTCGCAGGGAGGGTGCAGGGGATCGAGCGGAGGAGCGGAGCAGCTGGTTCCGATCTTTGTGCTTTCAGCTAAACTTCAGATGTGAGCGTGGTCTAAACCCCACCATCTGCCAGACATAGAAGAAAGTATTTAATGAAACGTCCTATTAAGCCCTTAAAGTTTATGGAGAGGAGAACTCATTCGGTATCATACGGAGTAGCAAAACGCAGAACGTCACACATGGAAATGTCCGAGCAGCTGCTCAAACGCATTCAGTCTGATTTTCCTCACGGCGTCTTCCAAAACCTGTCGAACGCCTTCGCCAACTGTAACGCGAGACATTAGAGAGACATTAGATCATGAAACCATCGAAAACATTCGATAGTCTCAAAATATTGATTGTGCCAATGCGGTGTCTCCATGGCAACCAAGAAGAAAATAATCCAAATAACTGCAGTGCTCATGTTTTGGGAGACGGAGTCAAACTTAATCAGATTCATTGTTATTTGACTTTGGAGAAAGCTGTGTAACTCCAATAAGAGGGGGCAAAGTATTAATTCTCCTATAAGTTATACGTTTAATTTGTGAGAACAAATCCACTTAATTTTACTCACTGCATTACACAGAGACTTTGCAGCCTTTACTTCTGAAAGAGGGGGGCTACTGTGGATGTCATGTATCTCATAGTACTTGTGAGCATCAGCTCTATTGTCTCTTAAACTCTTTATTTATTCTCTTCGCTTCTAAGTGTTACAAGAGTATAGAAAGCAGATGAAACAACACCACATCAAAAAACAACAACAACAAACTAAGCCAAATACACAAACAACAATAGAAAGCACTATAAATAAAGAAAAGGGGGGGGGGGGGTAATTCTTTTGGAGAAACACTTTTAAGCATCACCAATTCAACAATTGAATTGATCTATATAGTTTGATAACACTGAGCAAATCCAGCACATTGTATTCATTTCGTCCTGATTGAAGTTGGCACTGAGATGAATTGGCTGGTGCTGCTCTAACGTGTATTCAGGGATATCCAGAATGAGACAAGCTGACCAAGTTTGGACATTTAATATCCGAGACACACTGTGCAACACTGGGAGATTCACCCGACGCCGGTTTAATCAGTATTAAGTTTAAACCTTAAAGTTTGGGGAATGCAGGCAAACGATCCGAGGAGCAGATGCAGACTTTGACGAAAAAGAGAATTCAATGATGATTTCCAGTGGGGGGGGGGAAACAAAAAACGATGAACCAAATACTAGAGGAAAAGCAGACGAGGAACAGGCGTCGCAGGACTAAACCACGGAGAACACTAGTACTGTTGCACACATGCACACACACGGAAAAATAAGACACAGCTGGCACAATTGAGGGTGGAGCCAATCAACATGAGCAAAGGCTGCAGGAGCACATAAACACACTGAGGAATAAAAAGAGAGGAGACAGGTGTGTCAATTTGAGGTCTGACAGAAAATGACGTCCACAAAATGAAAACAAGACAGCGAACAGAATATAATAAAACCAGACTAAGATTCTAACACAAGGCAAAAAACCTTTCATTTGACCGGGAACTCTGGTGTAACGTTGCTGAGATTAGCCACAACGGACTGCAGGACGCCTGTTTGTGTTCTAAAACTCTGTGCATTTACACATTTAAAGTGTTTGAACGTGAGCCGAGATTGACGTGTTGAAGTTCCCGAAGGCGAAGTGTGCAATAAAGCTTGAAATCTCCAAAGCAAAAAAAGCGAAGGCCCGCGTGATACGGAGCTCATCCGGAGACTTTCCAATGCCTGCATCTCTCTCATCACTCCATCTCTGTGATTTATTTGTCCGAAATGTCAACAGTCCTGCTGCTCGCCCAGGCTCAGTACCAGGAACGGTTTCCATTTCTGGGTGAGTTCATTAAGAGAATATTGGCCCCCATTGTTCCCGCTCGGCCCGAGGTTTACATCAGAGCTCTCGCAACATGTGTTGCTGATTGCTCTCTGTCCTCGGATGTGTCACCTCGCCTCCAGCAGTTCTCGCTCCTCTTTCCACTGTTGTTTACCTCCCGCATGGCAACTGTATCACAGTGTAAATAGCACTTTGACTCTTGCATGTTTTTATTTGCAAACATCTTGCGTATGAAGTCATAGATTACAGCCCCACCAAGCTGCTTGTTTACTCCTCGGAGGCGTGCAGGTGGTTCATTTTATAAGCTTTGTGCAGCGCGTGTTTGTCTTTTCACTGTAACTGTTGATCTCACGAGACGTTTCTCTCCCTCCGGCTCGTTTTATGGCTCTGCAGAGGACTATGGGCCAGATTATTTAACAGGTGAAAGCATTCACACACGTCTTTCGCTATTCTCATGCTTGATCATCGGCGTGTGACGACTATCCGTCTCCTCTCGTTTGTCTTGTTCAGAGAGTCCAGACTCTGAAAATCTTCCAGAAACGTACCAGCAGCAGGTCCGGCTGGAGCCAGTGATCCGTCCAGAGAAATCAGGTACCTCGCGTTGACTCTCCTTCCGTAACTTAAACACATGAATTCACTGGTGTGACGAATTTGAATTGTATTAAAAAAAAAGTCTTTTCGTCTGACTTTTGAATCTGTTTCCCATTTGAACGTTAGACTCTGATTTGGAGACGGAGCCTACGGAGCCCGGCCCTCTTGGTAAGCGAGATGAAGAGACGACGGATATTCAGCTGTTTACACTGACGTGGGACATTCATTGCTTCTCTATATTGGCTCTCAGATTGCAGAGAGGAGCAGTATCCTTGCACCAGACTCTACTCAGTCCACAAGCCATGCAAGCAGTGCCTCAACAGCCTCTGCTTCTACAGGTAACAACTTCGAAATGAGACGCTCGCCACCCCCCAAAAAAATGGAAGCACGGTCATTATCGCTGATGCTGCCGACCGCAGCAGGCAAACCCCCCCCCCCCCCCCCCCCCCGAGTGTGTGGGACAAACAAAGCACGTTGTAATAATGCCACACGGAAGCCATTTCAGCCCCCTCTGAAACCTTCAGAAAACACATGGTCGTTATAAAGAAATCAGAAGCACAAAAATGCTAACATTCACCTTCACTCCAACCCTTTATTTAGCAACGGACTTTGTTTAGGAATATACCACATAACTTCTGAATAATCCATTATTTCAATCATGAAAATAGAACACTTTGGCTTCATCCTTCTCATAATAACGATCTATGATGTGTTTTGTCCCTTTTACTTTGAAAATGTGTTCCTTACTTTCAGTCAGTTTACGTGATGGATATTTTTAATTTGAAAATATGATAAATGTGACACTATTTCATTATATACAGACACACGATGCATTTTGTAGGTCATATTAATGGTACATGCAAATAATTGACAATACTGTAGGACAATGGCGCTCTGTAGTGGCTACGATGTGGCAAAGCAACTGGCAACTTAGTCACCAATAACCCCCAGTTGCATGTTTGTTGGGCTGCGGGTGGAAACTAGAGCGTCATATAATAGTTTTACTCTCTCAAACTAGCCAGTAACATCCAGTACAACAGGTGTTCTCACATAGTCACAGTCGCTACTCCGAGAGTACAAAATGTAAAATAGGAGATAGAAGGTTTAAAAGAGAACAATAAACATGCCTGAGAAACACACACACAACATACAACAGTTATTGCTGCTTTCACAGGGTCCACAAGCTTTACTCTGGATGAACTGACAGACACATTTTGAGCTGCAGGATTAGGCATCTCGCTCATGTCGTCGTGGGATTCATACCAGTGAACTTTCAGTCACAAACTTGCATCCCTACTCTCTGGGCCACGCCGAGTCAAGATCTGTTTTAATCTGTTCTGATCTGTTTTCAACACAAGTATAATTGGAAACATACGTTTGGTGTTAAACTAATTTGATTTTGGTTTGAATTTGGAAGATTTGTCTTTATTTGTTTCTGCCTGTCTCTTGTCACGAAGGGTGAACGGATGAAAATGAGACAAAAGACAACACAGGAGGCAGATTTGATAAAAGGTGTCTGTTGAATGTGATCATTGCGATGGAGCCCGAGAACTCAACAAGTGAAATTACAGTGCAGCAGCAACACTGTCCATCCCTTATGTAGTTGAAATCTTATATATTATCGACTTGAAGAACCAAACATTTACACCTTGTTCTCTGATATTATACGTTCCAGAGCTGTTATTTCCTTGGTTTTGCCTACATGAAGAAGATAAACCTTGACTAGCTTTGTAAAACTGTAACAATGAAGAAGACTACTATGTTTTTGCACAAGTCTCTGCACTTGAAGAGATGCTATTTGGTCGATTCCTGAATGAAACACAATACTTGAATCTTCCTCGACTCAAGTTGAACCAGGTCAACTTGACTTGGTCGAATGTCTCAAAAGACGTTTATCTAAGAGTCTTCATCAGTTGGCGCTGTCCACTCGACGGAGGCTGGCTCGTCGCTTAAGTGCAGTTTTCGTAACCGTCTGAGTTCACGGCGAACTCCAGCTTTAATGTCACCGTGTGCTTCATTGTCTGCGCGCCTCCCACATGTGTTTCCATTCAGTTTGCGACGGGTGTACGTCATCAACAAGGAGATCTGCGTGAGGACCGTGTGTGCTCACGAGGAGCTGCTCAAAGGTGGGTTCCCCTGACTCCGTGTCCGTGCCGACGCCCGGTGGCTGTCGTTGCTCACCCTAAGCTCTTGTCTTGTGCCCAGCCGACCTGTGCCGGGATCAGTTCTCCCGCTGCGGCGTGGCGGCGCTGAGCGGTCAGTGCTCATCACTCGGGGGCAGCTGCGGGAGGAGTTGCGGTGGCTGCTGATGATCAGGGACGTTTACCTGCCCAGACGTACTGCCGCTTCGTCTTCGTCCATCCCCGTGTCTCCCAAGACTCCTTTGTAGCACTCATTACTCTCCTGCATTTGAGTATCGGTTATTGTTTGTTGTTTTGTTTTTTTCCCCCCCCACATGTAGATCCTGTGTGTACGGATAAATATACTCCAAGGAACATTGATGATTGTATGAATCACTGGTGCTATAAAACTATTAGTGGTGCACATAAAACTGCAGAACATCTTGTTTCTTTTTTTTACTTTTTTTTTTCTTTGCATCCTGTACCATATTAATCTCATGCTTTGTGTTTTTTTGATATGTTACTGTATATTTGTGTTGAGAAGCAGTCATTGCCATGATGACCAGCTCATCAGTGGTGGGCCACAGTGCACTGACATCAGATAAAACTCATCAGTTTCCAGCCATCGACTCAGTTTTTTTGTACTACTGCCACCTGGATCTGTGCATAGCAACTGAGCCGTGGCAACTGGTGCTTTGAAAAAGGCGTCTCACAAATGGCCTCTGTACTACTGCTTCACAAAACTGTCACTATAAAGACTGAGAAAAAAATAAACTTTTTTTTTTTTTTTACTACGGCTGTGTGACAACCCTGTTGTTGTGCCTGTTGTTGTCTTGTGTGTTTATTATCTCCGCATGTTGTAAAGATCGGGGGGGGGGGGGGTCATTCAAGGGTCATTGATTGGTGAGGGTAGGGGTCACTGCTGTCATCTCATTGGACGGCCGCTTCAGTGTTCAAATGATTGACAAGTCACGAGAAATGGAAATGGTTAAGGACCAGAGTTACCAACAAATAAGACTTTAACTTCTCCATGATCTTGTGCTTCCAATCGTTGTTATTTTTGACTCTCCTTAACTTAAAAAGCCGAAATGTACCATTTCAATAATCTCAACATGCTTTACATGACCTGTCACATTCATTCATTTTCAATACAACAATGTGACTGCTGCCAAAACAAGATGCTGTTGGGGAAAAAAAACCTGGTGTTGGCTGTTTTGCTCAAGGTCACCGACACAAATGGGGGCAAACAGGGGAATTAAACTTTAAGCAATGAGGAATGGGGGACAACCTTCATGACATTCAGATTTATTTGTCTTTCCTGATTTCTGGCATTTAATCAACAGAATGTCCATTTTTGCCTGCTCCCTGCCTCCACAACAGATCACGCATTCACATGTTTGATTTGGCACCAGCTGAGCAGCTGGGGGCCGAGGGTCTTGCTCAGTGGTGACCCACCAGCAGTGGGATTTGAACCAATCAACCTCTTGGCCAAATCAGCCTCAATCAGGCTGATTATAGACATGATATTCAACTGAATAGGGGAAATGATGAATCTGAAATGAAATCTAAAAGTTCAGCGTTTTGGCAATCAAGTCAAAACGGCATCACACTGCCGCTGATGTCATGCGCACTACTGCCAGTTTCTACTGATTACAACTTCAGAATGATGAGCGTAGAATAGAATAGAACAGAATAGAATGGATCATGGGGAGTACTGAGCTGGGGGCGTGTGCAGGTAATGTGAATACAGTCGCTGGTGGGTCTGGGGGAGATGTGATTCCCTCACAAGAGGGTGTGAAGCTTTGAAGCTGTGACGATTGAGTGCATTAGGCCCGTCCACAAATCCATCCACCTTCCTCTCCACCCTCCTGCTATAGTTCTCCCCAGCCTCTCTGATCTTTATCTTCAGCTCCTCTTGTAATTTCCTCACCTCCTCCTTGTCATCTGGCTCGAAGGCCCTCTTTTTGTTTGAGTGTGGCCTCGATGTCGTTTGAGGAGACACACAAGAACCTGCGCTGTGACAGTTTCTAGGGTTGATTAATGCACGATGTGACTGAATGTTTGCTTTGAGTACTCTCTATTCATCATGTTAACATAATCAGTGTTTTTTTTTTTTTTTAATGGGTTAATTGGTACTTTATTGTCTACATTAGCATTTGTTCAAGCATTGTTTTGAACCGACAAGAAACATTGAGTTGTAGGACACACAGATGTCTGTCTGATTTGAATAATGTCACTTTGTCATAGTTTTGTTCCGTCGTATTTGCTCACTTACTTTAGCTGTTCCAGTTTGTTCAAAATGAGTTGCAGCCATTTGGCTGCATCACACTTCACTCACATGTCATCTTTCGTGCAGCGACTTCCACTGACGGACACGTCATTGTTGATTTCATTTTCGATTAGGCTATCCCGTTTTCTCTAGTGTTAACTTCATTTGCATAAATAATGTGTGCGTGAGTCCATTTTTTGTCACGACTGCAGAGCCCGGTTGTGTGACAGCAGTAAACGAAAGAAGAGACTGCAGCTCAGTGTGCTGAAAGCTGTTTGTGAACAAACATGAGTTATGCTGCACAGCCAGTTTATTCTCCTGCAAACATGTGGTTCCAATATACATTATCCACATTATAATTCACCCGTCTGTCAAGAAGTACACAATAAGCAAAAAGTAGAGTCATCTGGTAAAACAATATACTAATAAAAACACTGTAGGTTTATAGTCAAACTGCGGTTAATATCCTCGCAAATACTCATAAAATACTCTCTTCATGTCACTTAATCAGTCAAATCTGTGCCTGAGACAAAATACAGTGCAGTTCCTTCATTATGCTCAGAAATCCTGTTCTCAGCTTTTCATTTGAATGTGGAGGAATCTTGGCCGAACCATAAAGCTGGCAGGTTTTCATCCCTCTCCTCAGTCTCGGCGGTCTGCAGGAGAATCCTACAGGGTTTTTTTTTTTTTTTTGTGGGGCTTCGTATTGAAAAGAAGCACGAAGTTTATGGACAATGTTGAGCAAAGATTGAGTGCAGATGGCTTCCCGTAATCTGTCGACTGCAGGACTTTTTTAACACAGCACTGAATCACATCTCTACATCTCTTTGGACCTCATCTAAGTTAAACAATTCACCAGGTCAAAAAAAAAAGAAAAAAAAGAAATGCCTGTAGGATAACAATAGTGTTCAGTGTCACAAAACAGACAGATTTTAAACAGTACAGTTAGAGAACAAGTACATTTCTGGGAGTTAGAGTTGTTAATAAACATTCATAATGAGCAGCGTTGCCCCGGGTGAGAGAGCGGCGTGCCGGTGCTCCTCAGTTCCCCGTCGACAGCAAAGAGGACGGAAGAGACGGCTGCCGTCGTTTAATCTCCTGCTGGAGCTGCTCCTTCAGGGTGGAGACCTGCAACAATGATGGCAACATGTCACAAACAATCATGTCAATTCAGATTTGGATCTACATTCTTGGCTGAGTGAGAGCTCGGCAGGAAGCGGATGTTCTAACATCACAGAGTGAGTCTTTTGTTAATGGACGTCAAAATGTAGAAAACAGTCTGACTCAAGTTTTGCTGTATTTAAAGTTAATGGCAGCTTGGACGCGTTTTGTGAGCTCCAGATGACGATTGTGGTTCCTTAGTGTCATCTTTCATGCAGTCAGAGTGCGACTGAAAGCTATCTATTCAAATGAAAAAGCTTCAGTTCTAACACTATTCTACTAGCTTTTGTTTTTAATTAGAGTTCTATTGGGGGCTGGCTCAGATCATCCTAAACCATTTTCTCGACGAGCCGCTTTAGGTTTACACCTCTAGACCATCGTATTTCATGCATATAACTGTGAAACGATGAATAAAAGCCGTTTCTCAACATGGAAGACTTTCATAGATGTAGCAGAATATAGCAAATTGCTTGACGACATTTTTGTCCGACTATAAACATTCCGTTACTTTGTTGGAAATGGAAAATTTTGACATGGAAAGAAAAAACAAACCCAAAACAGCAAAAGAAAAAAGGCTAAATCTCAGCAGCTGAAAAAGTTTGGTAAACGAAAGCCATATTCTCCCTAAAGCACTGAGCGGAGCAGCTGCTACAACAAATATGTTGCTTTTTTAAGTACTGTAAGGCCTAAACCACCAAATCCTGCTGCCTTCTTATAAATGCAGCTGTGCAGCCATGTAAATGTGCACATGTGAACATGTTTCAGATCGAGGTTATAGAATATATAACCAGCAGACTGACACCGCTCGCGAGACAAATCCAGTCTGCAGGATGCAAGATTCCAAAGAAAGAAATGTTTTCCTGTAGGTCACACTGTCTTAGTAAAATAAGCAAATATGTCACGACAGAGACCCAGAAATGAACGACTTTAATTCATCTTCTATACAATGTTATCTAATGCATGGACGCTTAAGGGGAGTACACTCTCCACAGGCTACCACAAACTGCGCAGCACCAAAGACTGAGAGAATCAATGTAGAAAAAGTGTGATTCGACAGTGTGACGTGTGCCGACCTGCTCCTCCAGCCCCTTGACTCTGTGCCGGTGGGCTCGCTCTCTGGTGCCCAACGTCCGCTCCACCTCTCTGAAGCTGCTCTTCATCCTCTCCGCATCTCGCTGGGCTTCATCGCGCTGCCTCATAAAACTCTCGCACAGACCGTGAGACTGCTCCATCTCAGTCAACTGAGTCTGGAGAGGAGACACACATGCAACAAACATGAGCGAGAGGCGAAGGGACGGGCGGCGCAGTGACAAATTTCACAATAGAGCGGATCATCGTAGCTCAGTTGAAGAACAACAACATGAGAAACAAATGTCAAAACAGTAACACATGCAGCCTCGGAAGTTCCTAATTTCAGCTTTTTTGGCCACAAGCCCTACATAGTCTGGGAAAATCTTTGAAAAAAATGAAATGAAAAGTGGCCTAAGATGTGAAACCGGTCTGAAATAAACAACTTTAATGACTGTTGTTTAATTCTCCTAAAAACCCACTGCAGCTTTATTTATTTGCTCATTTATAGCTCGTCTGTGGTTAAAAAAGAAAAAAGAAAAACAAAGTGTTTCTTGTTCAGCAATATGGCTCTAAAGAGTAAAAAAAAAATCAGAATCTTTTTCATTTTGTGGCCTGAACGTTGTGTTGATTAGGTTAGATTAGACTGTAACCGAACCAAATGGCAATTAACCTGAAGTTTTTACATGTCTTCAGTCTGTTCACCTCAGACTTTCACTTCCAGCTGACGTGTGAAGCAACAGCTAAAATAAACCATCTCTTGAGCAGGCAGATGAGGCAAGAAGTAAAATATCTGTACTTTGGTTGCTGAATTCAAGTAGATTTCTTTCAGAACACGAACGTTTACTTAAGGAAAGAAGTTATATTGGGAATTGAGTAAAAATGTGACTGCTTTCATCACGTCCGGCGGCGGCGTTGAGGGTGATTTGGCGTTAAATGTGGCGATCGGTCGGCTGTCGTTCACGGGGGAGCAGTGAGTGTGGCTCAGATCACCTGCAGGATCACGATCTGCTGCTGGGCTTCCTGCAGCTCCTGCTCGGCAGTGCCCAGAGTTCGATCCAGGCGGTTTTTCTCTGCGGACAGACGCATACTGCCTTCCTCAGACTTCAGCTTTTGACGCTCCACCTGAACAAAGACGTGATGAGAGAAACAACCAACATTTCAACATCGCTCATATAAAGCCGCTTCTACATATGATCCATGTATGCTGGATATAATGTTTCTATTTGTTTTAGTGCAAGGGTACAAGTACTGGGTGGGAAATCATATATAATTAAAAATATTTTAACAGAACCTGAAAAAGCTGTGTTTATTGCAAGTGTGATTCCAACAATATGCTGTTTTTTAAACTGTCTGTCCATAAAAGAAAAGAAAAAAATCGTTGTTCTTCATTTGATACTTATGTCATCTCCTTTATCACGCCAAATCTACACAAATATGCAAAATCCTATCCGTTGCTATGTCTTTCTTCACTCTATTGTTTTTAAAAGCCGTCAGTTCAAGTTTTTTCAGAAATCTACCCTAACAGTGTGGCTGTTGGAGTGGCCCAGTGATGGGCCGGTTTTGGCCTGCAGGCTGTATGTTTGACATTCCTGCTATGTATACACATACTTACATTGCTGCAAATCCTAAATAATGAATTCTAAACTTTGAGAAAGCTGAAACTAAACAAAGCAGAGATGCAATGTGTCCTAAACCTCCCTGCACAGATCAAATGCTGCTTGTAAGGCAGTCAACTAATAGTGACTTTCCTTCCGTTCACTCATTTTACATTCTGTTGATTGATAAATTCAAATGATTTTCGTACTGTGAAAGCATTGCGGTACCTTTTTTTTTTTTTTTTTTGCAGTTTATTTCCAAGTCTTTAGATTTCTTAAATACATTTTTTTTTTGTTGAACCGACCTTATCCAGTGTGTTTCTCAGTGCGTTCTTGTCTTTCTCCAGCCTGACAGCCTGTCGCTCCGCATCTCTTTTCTCTGTCTCCAGCATGGCGACTGCTCTCTGCAGCGCCCGGAGTCGTTCCTCCAGAGCCGCCCGTTCGGTCTGGGCGGTCTGGACGCCACGCTGAGCCTCCAGCAGCCCGGCTGAGCGCTGACGCAGCGCCTGAGGTCAAGCACAAGGGGTCTGTATTTGTCTGCAGAGTTAAACTATAGAATCGTCTGGGATACTGTCTTGTCGTCACATGGTTTAGGTGTTGATGTGCTCATTCCTCTAACCTCCTGGGCATTGCTGAGCTCGAGCTCCAGCTCTTCTCGCCGCAGCTCGCTCTGGTTCAGCTCACTCTGCAGACTCTGCACGCCGTCAGTGAGAGTGGCCACGTTTCTCTTTGCTTCAGCCAGTGAGGCCCGCGTCTCATCCAGTCGATCCTAACGAAGACAGAGTAACCGTCACGTCCACTTTATCTTCCAGCTCCACGTTGCACCTCCCCGACTCGCTCACCTGCAGGAGCCGCTTGTCCTGTTCGACCGAACCCAGTGTCTTCTGCAGGGCAACCAGACGACTCTGTGTGTTGCTGTGCGTGGCTGCCGCCTCCTGGAGCGCCTGGTGGAGAGACGTGGTCTTCTCTCGCAGCAGAGACTCAGTTTCCTGGGCTTTAACCAGAGTCTGGTTCAGCCTCTCCACCTCTCTGTGCATCAGAGACACACGAGATTCTCCATCTGCAACCTGCAGTGTGAAGAAATGATGGTTTCAATTCACCAGAGAGCAAAAACAACCAAGATAACGCACTGAGGTAAAAAGTGGTCAGTCACTGAATGGGACCCGGGTTTAAACGAGTCGTCTCTGAGTCGCCACTATTGAAAGGAACCGAATCGTTTGCTGTATTTTGTAGTGAAATAATTAGTACAAAGTTTTTAGGTTATATTAATATTTACATAAATCTAAGCACATGATAACATATATAACTACTGTTTTTGTAAAACTGTGTGTCTCTATTGAATAATTAACAATTACACCACTCCAAATTTAACCTATATCATTGTTTTGAGCCACAAACAGAAATATTTTGAAAATAGAAAAAAACCCAAAAAACTGGTAATAAACTAGCTGGACTTCAGATAAAACACTCTGGATTCCATGTAAAACAGAATTTTCTTTGTTAAACAAAAACAGGAAGTCTTGGCTTTCTGCCATTATTGATGTCACTTAATCTGTCAACTTCTGTAAACCTGCAGCTTCAGTACTGATCAGCTGCTTTCATCCTTTCACTATTACTCTCAATCAGCAACACATAACATAACAGGAAGTGGGGAGTAGAAAGGTATCTGTGCTCAGATTCACTACAATTACTGGATGGACGTTGTGAATGAATGAATGACTGAGTGAGTTTCTGCTGGTCTGACCTGCTTGTGTAGAGAGTCATGGCGTTCCTGGGAAGCGTGGCTCTCAGCCTCCCGGTCTCCCAGACTCAGTTTGAGCCTCTGCAGCTCCCCCTCCAGGCTGCGCCTGCCCAGCTCCACCCTGGTGGCCCGAGCTTCAGCTGCCTCCAGCGCCTCCCGCAGACGCCTCCGCTCCGCCTCCAGACGCATCTCGGCGGCACGCTGCTTGTTCAACTGATCCTGCAGCAGTGCGAGAGAGATGGAGGCCACATTACTACTGGAGACTATGTATATTCAAATACATAAAAACATGGGTGGTGCCCACCTGAATACAAATGAGAAATTCACTGGTCTCTTCTCAAATCTCTACTGTGTTTTCTGCAGTGTTTTTTTTTTTTTTTTAAACAGCCTCAGTTTGCTTGAGTGTCGACTCCTCCTGCAGTGCGGATCCTTGTGAAGGGTGCTACCATTGAAAACAACCACACTGAGACCTGACAGGGCGCGAGTGTGTAGCATCTGTTGTTATTATGTTCCCTGACACACGCAGCTCGACTATTGAGTGCTACCATATGGCGACCGCGGCAGCTCAGCGGTCGCCGCCGTCGGACGACGATAACGAGCGACACGCCGTTTCTCTACAGCAACTCAAAACGTGTGCAATACCTGCGTGTGCTTCTTTTCTGACTCTGAGGCCAGCAGCGTTCGCTCCAGCTCCTTCACCCTGTCACTGAGCGCTCGCCTCTCTCGGTCTCCTCTCCTCGCAACCTCCTCCTGCTGCTGAAGCAGAATCTGGGTGGTGGTCAGACGCTCGTCCAGTCCACGCTTTCCTACAATCACACACAGCACAACGACACAGGCTGCAGTTTTCGAGTGAGCTTTGGTAAACAACTAGATTCGTAATACATTTAAGGAGCTATATGCAGTAAAAGCGCCTCTATCAGTGACTGTGATAATGGCAAAAATCGCAGGTGACAATCATTTCTTATATACATTGTTTTTTAATTAGTTTTTTTTCCATTTTTGGGGGGGGGTGAAGAAGCTTATGGCACTGTAGGGAAACAGATTTGATCTCCCTTCTGCAATTAAAGCAATTCAGCAGCATCGAGCAAAGCTTGCACTACGCTGACCTTCATGGTAATCCTGTAAGGTGTTCTGCAGCTGAGCGAGACGACTCTGCGCCGAGTCTCGTTCGCCCTTCAGCTCCTCCAGCTCTCGTTGCAGCGTCCCCAGCTGGCACCGCACGTCATCCTTTAAAATCAGCAATAAACAACAGACTTGAGCCAAACAAACAAAAAGATTATCCTTGGATTACCGCGAATATGTCTTTTCGAGTTTGACCTCTCTCACCCGCTCCCTGTGTGCGTCACGCAGCTCCTGCAGAAAGTCTCGGAGGCTCCCTCGAAGGGTCTCGGGGTCCAGTTCGACCTGAGGAAGGGCCAGAGGTGTGTCTCCTCTCTCAGGAGAAGCGGCTCCTGAGCCTGAGGTGTTTTCGGGGGTGCCGACTCGAAATTCTGCAATCGATACGACAAAGAGTTTCCGTAATAGAGTAAACCCGGAGAGAGTACACCAAAGAAGAGAACAGAAGCATTATTTCAGTGTTCTCAAGAGGGACTGGGGATGAAAACAGAGATAGATGGTCTTTAAAAAAAATGTTTGTTTGACAAAGCAGCCTCATAGTTTGTCATAGTCACTTTTTCCTGGCACGAGGTGGAAGTGACTACACTTTCTGTCTGGTCATTTTCAAACTGACCTCTGGAGGATTTATAATCATACATTGACTGTGTGATGTGGACACAAACAATTGCCGATGAGCCTGTTTACTAGGAAGAATTCTTGAGGTCTTGATCATAACTTCACAAAAACAACATTCATCACATCAAAAGAGATGATATTTACAAATCACTCGTACCTTTTGGAGGCGACAGCGAGGACCGCAGTGGCGAGACGCTGTGGTGGCGAGACATCGTGCCGGGAGACGTGGAGCTCCCGCCGGGGCTCCTGCCTCGGCCTCCTCTGCCGCTCGCCCCGATACCCAGCGTCCTGGTCAGAGCCGACTGCAGGCTGCTCAGGCGAAACTCCAGCTCCCTCCTCCCGACCTCAGCCCGGGCCAGTTCGGCCTCGGTGGCAGCCAGACGCCCCTGCGCCTCGCTCAGCTGCAGGCTGGACTGGGCAGCCGTGTCCTGGGCCGCCTGGGCGCGCAGGGAAACGTTCTTGGCTTCGTCCTGGAGCTTCTTCTCGCAGCCGCGAGCGTCCTGCAGCTGAGCCATCAGCTCCCTCTCGCAGCTTCGCCAGCCAGACTCCGACTCCAGCAGACGCTTCTGAGTCACGCAGAGCTACGGCGAGACAAAGACGTCACACTCCGAAGACAATCGCATTCGAACCAGGAGCGGCGAATCTCTTCACTTCACTCCGTCCTCACCTCCTTCTTGAGAGAGTCTCGGACTGTTTCAGCTTCAATTAACTTCTGTTTGAGGGTAAAAGCATCTCTGCCCTTCTCCTCCTCTCTTTGCTCCTCCAGTGACAGACGAGTCTGCAGCTCGGCCACCTCCCTCCCTCTCTGCTCCTTCTCTCCTTCAACAACCTTCAACTAAAGACAGAGAAAAAGCCACACACACTACCATCACCACCAAGACAATCTTCAAATCCCGAGACAGATTTCTATTTCACAGACTGAAACAGATTTGTGACAGAAAATATGTCTGACCTGTCTGCGGAGCTCCTGCAGCTCTCGCCGGGCTTCCAGCCGTGACCTCTCCACCTCCCTCAGGCAGCTTCGCAGCTCCGTCACTTCCTTCTGAGTGGACGAGAACGTCTCCTCCAGCACGGCGAGCCTCTGCTCCTTCTCCTCACACTGTCGTTTCACACTGACAAACCCAACACACGATGCCAAGGAACGGGCTCTGAGTGACTCCCAAGTGTTGAACACAATAAATAACAACAAAGGGAAGTTTAACAGTAACGTGCAAAAGTACGTTCGTGTTGATATATTAGGGCGACTGAACCGCCACGCGTTTCGTTCCTGTTCGCATGTTTACCTGATCCTCTCCGAGTCTGCACCACGCAGACTTTCTCTCAGGTGAGTGTTTGATTGGCTCAGAGCGTCTCTCTCCTTGGAGACGTCGGAGAAGTTGCGCCGCAGCTCCGCCGCCTCCCTTCTGCACTTTTCTGCAGAGTCCTGACTTTGGCTCAGGCAGCGCTCAGCCTCCAGCACGTTCCGCTTCAGTTGGTCTCGACACTCCTCGGCCGCCGAGAGAGACAGTCTGCACTGCTCCAGCTGCACAGCGAAACACACGCTTGTTTCGAATCAATTTCAGTTAAAAATATGGCCAATATCTTCATTTCACCCACCAAACATGCTTAGTTTGATCCTCAACTGTATAAGTTGGGGATGAATGATGGATGATTATATCTCATGATACATGTGCCACAACTGAATAATATTACAGAATTTTTTTTTTTTTTTTACAGCTTTTAACTATAATGATAATGTAACAGGTTCTTCCAAGTTCCAGTTTTAATGCATTACTTCCACATGGTCTCTTGTCCTGGGTCCGTTACCTCTTTAAGCGCCACATCAGTGCGCGACTGCAGATCAGTACAAGTCTCTCGCAGACTGTGGAGGTCCCTGTCGCGAGCAGAGGCAGCATCTTCCTGCTGCGAGCGAAGCTCCAGCAGCTCACTTGCCAGAGCACCAACTCTTATCTGAAAAGAGAAAATGTTTCCGTTCAGCCCTTTGTGCACGTACGTGAACAACAAAAGATGAATTTGGGTCACAGTGTGATGTCTCCCGGCGGTCCCCAGTCACCTGCTCCTGCTCTTTGTAATGAACCACTTCCCTGAACATTCGCTCGGCCTCCAGGGTCGCGGCCGACAGCTCCGCCTGCAGACTGGACAACCTGTCAGACAGAACTGTTTTCTCTGCCTCCTTCAGCGACAGAGCCTAAGGAACGAGAATACATCTTGTCAGCATGAAGGGAGAGGCAAACTGGTGTCGAAACTGCAGATGACAAAAGTCTTCGATTCACATCAGCTGCATTATTTGATACGAAAGTAGGAACTGCTTCGTCAGCAATTTCCTAAAATGTTTCCCAGTGTCGGAGTCGGAGCAGACCTGTTGTTTCTCCGTTTCGGCATGCAGCAGACACTGATCTCTGTCCCGCTGCAGACTCCTCAGCTCGTCCTGCAGCTCCTCCCGCTCCCTCTTCGTTCTCTGGAATTGATCCTCCATCTCCTGCCGGAGCTTCCTCAACTCACCCTCGTGTTCCATCAGCAGGCTGTGCCGCACGACTTCCTGTCAAACAAAAGAAGCACAAACGGGTGAATGCAAGCTCATCTGTGTCAACACAATCGTTTCCATGAGTAAATAAATATGCTAATTTGTGTGTGTGCGTGTGCGTACGTGTATATAAACAGCAAACCTCTGAACTCGCTCACCTTTTCTGAAACCAGCCTGTCCAGCTCCTCCCGGTGCTCGGCGGTGGCCTTGCGCAAGGCCTGCTGGGCCTCCAGCTGTGCAGCATTTAGAGCCTGAGTCAGCGCCTGTTTGTCCCTCTCAGCCTGGGCCGACACATTCTCCCCATCTGAGCGTGCACGCCTCAGCTCAGCTGCACGGCAAAAACAGAACAAACAAACTCAACCATTCGGTTCTCATTGTTGCCACAACACGGAGTCCGCGCTGTCTCCTATTAGAGCTCCTTCTGCCGCATTCCCATGCGCTCTGCGTTTTCTCTCACCTGCAGCGGTCTCACATCGAACGCGAAGGCTCTGGTTCTCCGTTTCCAGCTGCTCTCTGCGGGACTCCACCTGCACAAGCTGCTGCTGCACATCGAACAGGCTGGTTTCCAGGGATTCCCGCTCTGACCTGCAGGTTATAAAACGCAAATCACACACATATCAAATAAGACACAAATTTTAAATGCAACACAGAATTAAAGACAGGAGTGAAGTCTTTTTTTTTTTCCCCCCACAGGAGGCGATTCATTATTAAATAGAAGACTATGTACTGTGCAAATTGTTGTTAGAAAATAGAAATAAACTTTCATTATTATCACAATAACATGTCTTTTTAAAGAAAATAGTAAAGATGTTTCGACCCCATACCATTTAACGTGTTTCACATTTCTGTCCCGTTAACCCCTGATAGATGCAAAATCAAGTGCAAAAAATGAAGTCAAGTTCTTGTATTTACTTGCAGTTTCCTTTATAACACACATTTCGTCATTTGATATCAGGGTATTTCTTCCACTCTGCACTACAAGAACTGAAGAAACACTTTCAGAGGAACCAATAACATCAGGGTCTTTGAGTCCTGGATCAGAGGCTGTATTGCAAAAATACAATAAAAAAATTGATTTAAAAAAAATAAATAAAGAAGCAAAAGTCTAACCTGAAAGCAGCCAGCTCCTCTGACAGCATGGTGTTTTCTCTCTCCGACGCCGTCAGCTGGACCACCAGAGCTGCTTTATCTCGAGCCAGTTCGGCACGACTGCGACCGGCCTCCTCTAAGGCCACCTCATTCCTCTGGCCCTCTCCTCTGATGAGACTCAACTCTGAACCCAGAGAGGTCACTTCCGCACAGAGCTGCAAACAGAGAGAGATGAGTTGTGATTGTGATTGTAAACAAGAGAGATTCATCTGTCACAAGCACTTTTTTGAGGAATATTTGTAATGTCGATCAATCTGTGGTCAACCTGAGTGACTTTCTCCTGCAGCTTTAGCCTCTCGGCCCTGAGACTCGGGAGCTCCGCCTCCATCCCCAGCCGGCTCAGCTCGGTGTCGTGCAGCGACTGCTGCAGCACGATGCGGGACGACTCCTGCTCCAGTCTGTGCTGCTCCAGCCGGACCAGCTCGTCTCTGATGGTCAGCTTTTCCTGCTCTGCCTCGCGCTTCTGAGCCTGCAGGAGAGCCCTCTCCTCCTCCAGCTGACCGACACACACAGGAAGGAAAGTTCATATTCAAGGTTTTGGAAACAAGAGGATCTTTACAAACCACAAATCTGCTGCTGAAGGTCAAATACAGATTCTGGATATTTTATTTGAAAGAAACGTATGCCATCAATGATTACCAATATCACATTATTTAATCTGAAAGTTCGTTTGGGCACTTATTTGCTGTCAATCCAAACATAATATGATCCTTATAAATAAGCAGGAATTTAATTATTTCTGTTTTTTGTTTTCTTTTAATTCCGATGATAATTCTTACTGGGACGCTTACACTGATGGTTTTGCATTAATTTGAATACATTTCCCATTAAACTTACAATAAAGTCAGTTCTAAAATTTGTATTTGAAATGAATAAGAAGTGCTTTCTACCATAGTTTACTTTTTCAATATTATATTTCCATCTCAGATGTGACCTGTCAATGAAAATTCTTGAAAAGGTGTCAGAGATGTGGAGGGTTGATACAGTTGATTTCCAGATTGTTATAGTCTTTCACCTCTCCTAATCTCTTCTCACCTGAAAGATGTAGGAGTTCAGGTCGACTTTATCCTGGGCCAGGCTCTCATTCATGCCGCCCACCTTTGCCAGGGTGTCTCTGAGAGCTGCATCCTCCGACTGGAGCTTGTTGAGCAGCAGGGACAGCTCTGTGTTGCTGCTCTCAGCCTGGAGGAGAGGCGACGGACACGCACGGCATGACAAGGTGCACGTGATAAATGTGCAGACGTTCCAACGGAGCACAAGTCGACTTTTTTCCTCACCCGAGCAAGTGCTTCAGACAGCTGGGCCTTCTCTCTCTCCAGCAGCTGCCTCTCAACTTCCCCCTGCTGGTGGGTCTCCTTCACTGACGACAACTCTCCACGCAGAGCCGAGGCTCGACTCTCGCCATGATCCCACTGCTTGTGTCTGGATGAAGATGATGCAAAGCTTACTGTACATCAAGCAGACAGTGTGTGTGTGAGTGTGTGTGTGTTAAGCTCATTGTCACATCCAGGGCATGGACTTAATGAGGACAGTCTGGGTGAAATGCAGTGTGTGTTCACAGTGGAACAAGCTTCATTCTACTTCTTCAACGCATTTCGTACATTTAGAATAGAGTCAAGAAGGTTTTCATGAGAACGTTTTGGTTCAAAAGTGTTTAAGAAGAAGTCAGATATACTCATCATTGCTAATGCAGGGCCACATAAACACACTGTAAAGCTGGGGCTTTCAGTCCTCTGTCAATGTCTTCCTGGTCCAACACACTTGAATCTGAGGGACGTGTCGTCGTCACACTCAGCAGAATATAAGCTGTTCAATACCGGCAGTAATCTAGGAGCAGGGTGGTGTTTTTCTGAGGCATCCCTGGGAAGTGGAACCATCAAAAATCTTCACAACAAATGGCAATCGACTGTTATCATATCTATTGCCCAATCCTGTTTATTAAAAAAAATTAATAAACGATATGACTGACAGACTATTTTTCTCACACTCTGCCTGAAGCATACTGGATTGCTGGTCTGACCACACCTTTGTAGCACAACATAAACGAATGTGAATATGGTGCGCCGTGTCCTGGAATCTTTCTAATAGCTTCATGTGAGTGTGTGTGTGCTGCGCATTGGGGCTTCTCTTCCTTTGGCGGATTAGCATTGGCATCACATTAAATTAATCACCATCGATTAGCCCTGCTTACATCCTCTGAGCCTCCGCCTTTGCCCGGTCTCTCTCCTGAATGACGGCCCCCTTCTCCTCCCTCTCGTGGTCTCGGTCTCGCTGCAGGGAGGACACGGTCAGCTGGAGCTTCTCACAGTCCATCTGCAGGATCTGACAGCTGCTCCGTGAAGTCTGAACCGTCTTCTCCAGATTCGCCTTCTCACTGCGTCGTTCAGGGTGTAAGCAGACACACAAAGGAGTTCATTACAAGCCAGGGTCTGACGGTCAGAAGGACACTGCAAATGAGTTGATGGGACCGTCAGTGGACCTGGTCAGTGCGTCTCTCTCCTGCTTCAGACGCTCCTTCTCCTTCTGGAGGGCCTCCCTCTCTCTCTGAGCCGAGTCCCTCTCCCGCTGCAGCGCTTGGTTTCGCTGTTCAAAGTCTTTTTTGGCCAAATCAGACTCTGAGAGCTGCTTTCGTAACTGTTGCACCGACGTCTGAGCACAGAGCAGACGACCTCGGACCTCCTGCAAAACATGAAGGAGATGAGTCGGAAGAGTCTCTTTGAGTTATAAATTTAAAATGGCCTGTGTGGTTTTAATAAACGTAATTTATCCTCATAGGGAAGTTGAAATTTTATCATTTTCCAAGAAAAAGGTGAATAGTTAATTTTTTATGTAGCACAAACATTTAAGTTCCGCAAACATATAACCATCGTTAGTTTTACTTCCAGTGAACAATGTTAAAGTGTTTCGCGTGTTTGTTTGTTGTCGTCATCGTCTATCTCAGCTGTCATGATGTTCAAACAGAACCGGCGAGTTACATTTGCTTTTTTTCTACTTCTTTATTATATAAGATGAAGAAAATATAAAACAACACCCAAACTTTAAGTGACACATTTTTTTACTTCTCTTTCTTATAATTGTAATATAAATAAATAACAATGGTTACAATAATATTATTTCTTTGTGGAGCTGCCATGACAGTATCTGACTGTACTTTCTTCAGAATTTGCCCAAACAATGCTGCATCACTTTAAGGTAATAAGCAAAGCAAATGTTAATATATAAACGTGTCTATTTTAAATATTCACCATAAATCAGCATAAAGTAAATTCATTAAGTAAAATAATATATAGCAAGAAGTCATATGTATCACAAAAAGCCCGAAGATTATCTTTTTGGAGTTTGGGTCTCAAAGAATTAAAGAAAAACCCCACAAATATAAAACAATTTAACAATTTGGCCCATTAAAGTACTGTAAGCTCCTCCACTGGTAAACCTTCATTTATTAAGCAATTATTCAGCTGCTCCCATCATACCCCTATTTGTAGTTCTGCTCCCTCTGCATGGAACTATCTTCAAATATCACTCTGTGTGTGTGTGTGTGTGTGTGTGTGTGTGTGTGTGTGTGTGTGTGTGTGTGTGTGTGTGTGTGTGTGTGTGTGTGTGTGTGTGTGTGTGTGTGTGTGTGTGTGTGTGTGTGTGTGTGTGTGTGTGTGTTTCCTCATCACACTGCGAGTTCATAAACCGACGTGTCACCTGCAGCTGGAGCGTCTTGTTGGCGACTGCCGAGCGGAGGGCTGAGAGCGCGGCTTCCGGGAGAGGCGGCAGCGAGGACGCTCGAGTGGGGGAGGCCGACCTCCGAGGAGAGGAGGCTCTGAGAGGGGCGGAGTCACGGATCATCAGTGACAGCAGCGGCGCCCCAGAGTTGTCCTGGTCTGCTTCTGATGACGACTCCCCATCTGACAGAACGGTCTGTGAGAGGACACGGAAATGAAGCTGCCTTCTTCATAATCAAGTGTCCTGTGTGTGTGTTTGTGTGTGTGTGTGTGTGTGTGCGGTGTGTACCTGTGCAATGTCCCGCAGTGTGTCCAACAGTGTCTCACTGTGAGTTCTCACCATCTGCAAGTCGGTCCCGTCGTCGCTCTGTTCCTGAAACGAAGCACAGGGTTACGGGTGGGAGGAGGAAGTTGAGTAACGGTGAGCGTCACCGTCTCCAGGACCGGCGTCTCACCTCCAGCTTCCTCGTCAGAGTGGCAATTTCTCTGTCCCGCTCTTCAATTTGATTCTTTTGTCGCTCCGTCTCTCGCAAAGCGTCCGTTAGCCTTAAAGTGCACACAAAGAAGAAAACATTCCATGAGGTCTGCTTTGTAACTACACATTTTAAACAGAGCTCATGTTTTATAAGCTGTAGCGAGCTGTACTGTATAGAAGGCAGATCTACTCTTCATAGTCAACTAACTTACTGATGGCATTTTCTCAGCAAAGCTATTCGTCATCGTATTTTGAAGTTTTACTTGGGCCAGGCTCCTCAGCCATCTCAAACCATTTCATGAATTATGCTGCAATTAAAAACCTGCTCTGTACCTCCATGGGGAGGGTGGTTGGAGTTCACTGACCTGAGGTTGAGCTCACTTCTCTCTGTATCTGTTCTGCTCTGAAGATTCATCATCTCAGTCACTCGATCTCTCAGCTGCTGCTCCAACTGGACCCTGAGAGATTTCTCCCGCTCCAGCGCCAGAGCTGCTCCACCCTCCCGACTGTGCAGAGCGGCAGACAGACCGGCGCAGGACGCGTGAGTGGAGTGGGACATCCGGGCGAGCTCGTTACGCATGTCCGACAAGTCCCTGAGGTTTGAGGGACAGGGGGAAGAAAGACACGATGAGCTCAAGCATAGCAAGGACATGCCGAACAAAGCATAACACGCAGTTTTTAAAAGTTTTCACCTTTCAGTGGCTGTCTTCATTTCACAAACGTGTCTCCTGAACCCGACGACTTGTCGCCACAGAGTCAAGAGGCGGCCGTGTTCACTGCTGAAGTAGCTGTGGAAAGACTGAACGGGAAACGGCAGAATGAAATTAAATGAACAAATTGAGAAAAATCCACATTGTCATGAATCCCCCCCCCCTCTACGCCACCTCCTCCTCTCTCCTCCAGTCGGACTCCTTTTGTTCCAGCTCCTCTCTGGCTTTTGTCCAGTCCACGGTGAGCCGGCGGATGTCCTGACTGAGAGCCTCGTTGGCCAGACCGGCCTGCTCCAACTGCTCCCTGAGCATCGCGTTCACTGCAGACAAACTGCTGCTCCTGAAAACACACAAACACATAAGGACATCAAAAATAATGCAATTCAGCTATTATCCATTAAAAGGATGATGCTATTTATTCACTACAATATTTGACTACACAGAAATATGAACAAGTAAAAAAAACAAACTATTACAAACAAGTCCAACAGTGCATGTGTGCATGCATGTTTGTTTTTAACGACTGATCTCCAATTGAAGGGAGATTATTATATTGTGCACTAATCCTATGAACTGGTTTTACATGCCAAAATGGTAAATTCCCATAAAACAGTCACTTAGACTTTAAATAGCTTATTACTAAAACAAATATAATAATATTTTCATCATACACCAGGTCGAGGAGCCGCCATAACAGAACCCGTGGAGACTGTATTTTCATACATTCACATATTAAGTGATAGAGGACATGAGGGTGGACCTGTTGCATCAAACGTGTTTTATATCGTCATTGCAAAACCACATAAAGGCAACACTTTATATATATTGTAATTTACCATACATGATACTTTATACAATAAACACAAACACAGCTATCTCCTTCCATCTTTCTGGGGTGGAGGTTGGACGTTGATTTATCCCAAAGGATTATGATTCTAACCATTATTAACATTATTGTTATTATTTTGTGTAAAGATGAAAAACAAAAATCACATTTGCTTGAAGCCTCATTATTTGGATACAGCCATGAATCTCTGATGGTGATCGAACAGATTAATGTGAGTAATGGCAAGAATGACGAATGAAATCAGAAAGATGGAAAATCCCTAGTGCTTTTCTCCACCCCGGTTCGCACTGTGGATGTTATAGACGTGAAGTAGAAAAGCGCAGCACCGACACAACATATTGAGGTCTGACCTCTGCTGTTCCTCCTCCAGACGGATCAAAGCATCCTCCAGGTGGCTGCTCGCCTCGTCGTGGTGCCGCCCGTTTGAGGTTTCACTGTGGCTCTAAAAGAGACATTGCACGCGAGAATAAGATCTTCGGAAATGGCAATCTGGGCGACTTTCTCATTAAAAGATCAATACACTTGACCTTACACTCTCACTGTGCTTCTCCAACTCGGAGGTCTTCTCTTGCAGCGTCTGCTCCAGATCGCCACACCTCTTCTTGTACTGAAGCACCTGCAGCAGCAGAAGACGATGTTATCGTCCGCAGCGGTGTCCACGTCTCAGGCAGGGACGGGACTGAACCAGACCAACCTTGGCCTGCAGCTTCTGCACAAGCTGCGCCTGCCTCTGCTGCCCCTCCTGGTAGGCGGTGAGTTTACGCTTGTAGGCCGCTTGCTCCTCGTCCAGCCGCCGCCGTAAATCCACGTTCTGCTGAGCCAGGCAACGAGACTCCAATGAGTCATGGTCCCCGTCTCCTGTTTCCAAACGCAGCGCCTGCTCCAGCTGTGGTTTTAATAAAGGTCGGAGGCAGGGGGGGGGGGGGGCGGAGGTTTACTTTCACAAAAGGATGCTCTATGCAGACGTTCACAGATGTGCACAGTACTGTCGTGATGTGGCTGCAGACAAAGTATCCGTCCATTTTCAAAGCAACCGTGTCTGTCTTCTGACTTCTTAATTGTGTGGAATGCAACAAAATAAAAGAAATCAAGCAATAGACAAGTGGTGGAGGCCTGTTTTATCGCTTGGTTTCACTTAAAGAGAAGAATCAACGCAGAAAATGTGGTGTTTTGATCACAAAAAGAACTTTACAAAAAAAAAAACCCCAACAAAACAAAACCAAATGGCTCAATTAAAAATTGGATCTCAAAATAAAAGTCATGGGGGAAAAAACTTCTAACGGACATGCCTGATCTTTCCTCGGAACACTTCTGCTGATGGAAAGCTGTGTGGCATATTTCACTTTTTTCAGTGGGCTTGTTCCGAGTTTATGCAGTGAAATATAAAACAACAAAAAAAACCTTCCCTGCATTTAGTGAATATTAACTTTGCATTTGCAAACATGATGAAATACCAAACATGCAAATGGGGGTTAAATTGGCGACACCTGAACGATTGTCATACAGTTTGAAAACAAAACATAAATTTGCATTTCAGCAGTTTTGGTTAATGTTTGCATTTAGTAATGGTTGGATTATTCATTGGTATCGACTGCGAGAAATAGTACACACACCGGTGCTGTTGTGGAGCTCTGAAAAATGAAACCTGGTAACATCTAAACTGCTTCATTGAGCTCCACTACATTCAAAATCATGTTTTACTGTTGGACTAACAACACAAACCCAGGCTGGTAAAAAAAAGAAAGAAAAAAAAGTGATAATTGGGCACAATTCAAGGTTTTGGTATCTCAATGGAGTCAAAAGAGAGATTTTAAAACGAGCGACGTGTTTGTGCCAGGTGCTGTTGAGAAAGGCATTGTGAAGTCACTTCAAACAACACTTTGTAGAACAGAGGGTGAAACTTTTTTTTTCTTCTCCATTGAACCCTTTCAGATCACCACTGCAGACCACAGAAAAGGTTCCTGCATGCCATCCATCCCTCTAATTCCCTGGGAAACTGTCGTTTCTTAGCACAATATGAATAAAATTGAATTGAATCAAGATCAACGATCCATGATCATCATCCACCTTCGTTTTGGTACCATCCCAAGCTCGTCTAAAGCCCATGAAGAAGCAGACTGAAATTCGTGATTTTCGTTCATCATGCTCTGTAAAAACGTGCATTCAGTCGGTAATACCTGGTGCGGCGCTTTACATCTAAATTAATCAAGTCATCTAATGACTACTTTCTACTTCAGTGTTGCACATCGTAAATAGAAGGAAGCGACACATCAACAGCCCCTGAAACCGTTCAGTGGGAAACAAACTTCACACTTCGCATGTTTGCTCCACTTCAGCAAGAGCTAACTTGCAGTTTGCACATCTTACATTGGGAATACCTTTGGTACTCAGTGTCTCGCCCCTGATTTACTCCCACATGCAAACCACTGCAGCCACAGGTGTTAGAATTTTGTAACGCTCAATGAGAGTTTGATAAGGAAAGTAACATCAATTGAGGGTCTTCTGAAGCCGTCTGGCTGTTGGACGCATTAATGTTCAACCCAAAGGAAGCTATGCAGCCCACCCACCCACTGCCACATCTCTCAAAACCACTCAAGCCCCTGTTTACAGTCACCCGGGGTGACAGCCGCCATGGCAACATTCCACTTCAGCTCATACCAATCCCCCCATCACCTGGGAGACGAGCAAATCTCACACAAAGAAAAAGGGCGAAAACAATAAAATGTTGAAAAGAAAAAGTGCCACAGTGTTCCAACTTATGTCCGCACAACCAAAAGCACCCGGAGCCTTTAAGAGACGACAATGTGACTTTATTCCAACTCACGTCCATTTGTCTATCAGTTCTTTAAGTCCCATTTCTGCCGATCCCGGCGTCTTTGCTTACCCGCTCACTGATTGCGCCGTACTTGATGGCGAGCTCGTCCCGGTCGGCTCTGCTGTGCGCCAGCAGGTCCTCCAGCCTCGCCAGCTCCACCTGCAGCACCCGGTTCTCCTCCTGCAGGGACATGACCGAGGACATGGCTCCCCCTGTCCAGAGAAAACAGTGGCGGAGGGGGACAATGTATGCAAAAAATTATAATAAAAATACGGAGCTGACAGAACAGAGGATTCAAACGTTATCCGATGAGATATCAAGGAGGGACTCACCGCTGTCGTTGAGGTTCTTTGTGACGATTTCTCGGACTCTGGCTGGCAGGCATGTAGGGGGGGCATCAGGTGAGGGGCCCCGGACAGTCAGCTTCTTTTCCTCAGACAACACACTCTCTTCCAGCTTCTGGGGCAAAAGAAACCCACAAACATGCATGTGTGACATATGAGATCAGGGGACGTAATAATAGCAGCAAGCTTAAAAAAAAAAAAACACAGCTAATTATGCAGATGGTCACAAATGCAAGATGATAAACTGGGTAGTGGTGACACCGGTGCGTTTGGGAACACATCCACGGAGCAAGGATGACAGGATGAACGTCACATCACAGTGTCAGTGTCAGTACTGCACGACAGAAGCAGTCGGGGGGGAGATGGAGAAAGTCCCGCTGGGCCTCACCTGGATCACAGACTCCAGCTTGTTGGAGTCACTGTCGGAGTTTTCCGCTGTGCTCATCGCGGCAGATACTTAAAAGTCCTCGCGGGAAATAGGATTAACCCCCGGGGGAGTGATGCGTCTCCACCCGCCGAAGCCCCGGCCGGGTACAAGTGGTACAACACAAGAGAAAAAGTCTATGACCTCTGAGGGGTTAGTTCTGTGGCTGGTGGGAGACGACGACTACAGAGTTTTGGTGGCGGAGGAGCAGAGTGCGTCCGTCCTTGTTGCCCCCCACCCTCCTCCTCCTCCTCCTCCTCCTCCTGCTACTCCTCCTGCTTCAGCTGCTCCTCCTCCTCTGCCGGGCAGCAGAGATTGAGGACAGCAGGATTAGCAGGTTTTAAATGCACAGCCCTCGTCTCACCTCCACACACACCTGGTATTTCACAACTAAAGACGTCCCTTAAATCTACAGCATTACTCATATAAATGTAACTGGTATTGCTAATTGTGTTGAATAATATAATATAATATAATATAATATAATATAATATCAATAACAAAAACAATACCTCTCACCAATAGTTCCTGCTTTATAGAAACATTTTAAATACATTCAATTCCATTCCCAAGAATGACGAGTAGCATTTCATTCTAGTTTTCCATTTTATTTGCGATTGTGTTCAATCAAATTTAATTAAAATATTTAAAACACACTCAAACCATGGTTATAAATGTAAGGAAATACACATTGTTTAAGGTAAATTGACTTTAGATATACTAATATTGCTGTTCCAAACATCCAAACACAGCACTGAAAATTAAAATTTACAACATTTTGTTCTACGTCGTTTGTATGCCTGCATCGTTCACACAAGATTTAAACCCTGAAACCACTGAAAAAGCTCGTCTGTTACAAGACATTTTTTTCTGTTAAAAAGTTGAAATAAATCATAGTGTCCAACATATGTCTTGTTTTGAATTAACCTTTATAAAGCAATTTGTCATTGCAGCTCTGTATCGCCTCAGTTTCATGTGTCCCTCAGAACCAAAAGATAAACTTATGTCATGAAATCTGTTTAGTACAAAGTTTAACAAGTGTCTTCTAGTGCAAGTGTCTTCTAGTGCAGTAATGGTTTTTTTTATTATACAAAGAAAAAAGTCCACACTAAATTTCACATTTTGAGTGTATTTATAAAATAAATACATAAATACTCTCACAAACTTTATCTCAACAAGAATTAATTATTTTTCCGGCATAAAAAGTATTTTTTTACACTAAATAAATTGAGGTCGGAGCAACAATAGTAGGAGGAGTCTGTGGAAAATGAAACTTGGAGGGTGTGTCCTTTATTGTGTGGCGTTGGAATTGTCACAGACAAAGGGGGTCATTGTGTTGACACCAGCCCTCTCAAACAAACAAACAAACAAACAAATCCATCTTAGCGTTACTTTAGTTTTCGTACGGAAAGAAATTTGCAGAAAAATCCTCATAGTGAAAGCAATGAGTGTACTCTTACATTTGTGTTGACATTACATGCATCTTTTAACTGTATTTCCTTTTATATATATAAACAGGACCAGTGGCGGTAATCAGCAGCCTCTGTTTACTTATTTACAAACACACCTTTCAATTGGCTTCTTAAATACTTCCCATCCCATGTCTTGCGGTCGCTCTGATGTTAATGCAAAACCTTTGGAATAAAAACTGTTTTACAATCACTGAGCATCAGGTGGGAACAGAAAGAAATAACTTTATAGAGTTCTGACGCCCCCTGTTGGTCTGTTGGTGGATTTTTGACACTTTTAACACTGATTATTATTCAAATAAAAGCAGAAATTCTTAACAAAACGTGGAATTGTGTTTTCATTGAAGTAGAAAAACAAGCTCTGGCTGTCACCTTTCAGGCCTGCTCCAATAAAGAGACTTCTCTGTGGTCACAGCTTCCTGCCTCAGTTTATTAGAAAAGGAACAGAAGCCGCAGTGGATTTAATTCAACATCCTCTTTATACAAAAAAAAAAAAAAGACACGCCCAACTTTTCAAAACTCTAAAGAGTTGGAGCACGGAGGAGGAGGAGGAGGAGGAGGAGGAAGATGGGAGGAGGAGGGGGGTAATTAACATTCAACCACGCAGCATCCAACCAACAAATCAAGCGGACGAAGAGTGAAGAGGGTTGCGTGACAAACACAATCTCAGTGTGTGTCACTGTGGAAACATCATTCTGGATACACGCAGCCGCACCGTGTCGATCAAAACATTCCCATTTCCCCGTGTGAAAAAAAAAAAAAAACCAAAAATATATAGAAATAAAAACCTCCTCACCTCGACTCGGGACTCTGCAGAGACTCATCCTGCCGCGGTCCACTCCCTCCGGGAGGATTCAGACCTCCACGGCCGCAGAAAGGAGCCCGATCGTCCGCAAAGTCAGGATGCGTCGCCTTGTTCTGAAATCTTCTCCTCCATGCTCTTTCCGGGGAGGGACTTCCACTTCACACATCATCATGCTGTCACGCGCTCACATGCTGCATCTCTCTGACGCCTTCAATACAAATAATAGTTGATATTTGTCTCAGTGTCATTGTGATCAGTTGAGCGGCTTTCGTCCCAAACGCAATTCAATTGAGAGTTAAAGGTCGTTTAATAACTGTTTTAAGATGTTGCAGCATTTAAAGGGCAGCAACAGTTTCTCCTGCACATCTTTTGTTTCATTTGGGGACTTTGTGTGCAGATTGCAAGTTCTCCCTCTGCATGTTTCTCAATGTATTCCTGCGACTTGCTCTCAGTCCGAAAACATGCATGTGATTTGTCATTTTTCTTTTATAGGAGGACATCATCATTGTCCTCATTCAATTATACTTACTGGGGTTTCTGATCATGTTTAGATTTGTTTACAAAACAGGAGAATAGTTTTGCCTGTTTCAAGAATGCTTTTTTTTTTTTTTTATGTAATTGTCACAGAAAACATCTGATCTTTTAAGATGATGCAGGTCCTGATTTTAATGACATAAGCTAAAATGATAGAGAACAAAAATGAAGGTAAGACAAATTTCCGCTTAGTGCAAATAAAACTAAAATGTATAGAAATGTCACAAAAGAAAGTGATTGGTAGAAATTACTTTCTGCATCGTGTCATTTTTAAAAGAAAATCCCAGTCAGGCTTTAACTGGAGTCAAGAGCGTACAAATGAACTTGCAGAAAAGCCAACGTGCCTCCAAGTGATGAGCAACTCTGACTGATAACCGGACCAGGGTGACCCTTCACGCAGTCCCTGATCCTGAACTGAATAAAGTGCGTTGACGGATGTGCACAGAAAAACACTGAAATATTATTTATTAGTAATTATAAACACTGAAGTTTAAATAAAATGTGAAATGTTGCATCTGAGTCCCAACCCTGTACTCAGAAAGGCAGCCCTAAATAAAAAGAAAGCACGGCATCGAAATATATATCGTTTATTTACACAGAGATGTAGGTTGACATTTTAAAACTTTCTCCAGGAAGGCACTTGATCAAATACTTGATGCAAACTTTTTAACAGAAGTAAAAGGAAATCGAAAAGGGTAAAAAGGCACATTTTACAAAGGGAAAACACCCAAAAGGACCAAAACAAACGTAAACAGACCAACAGAACATGTTGATGCTTTGAATGACAGACAAAATGACAAGCGCGACTTCTCTATCCTACACTCTGATGATTCAAACAAAATCGTGGTATTTTAAAGATGCGTAGGATGTTTAATCTAAAACTAATCATTAAATATCAATAGAGCTTTGTAGGATCTAATTTAAAAAACTACTGGAAAGACCGACAACGTTGCACACGGAAAAGTAAAAACACACGTGCTGTTATACAGCCGAACGAAACAGGAACACGAGCTATTTTCCCAAAAATGGCGAAGAAAAGGAGATGAGTGTTGCGGCGGCGATGACGTCGTTCGGGAACATGCAAACACATGAAGCCGGACAGACGGGGACAAATCCTACCATCCTCTGGGGGGGGGGGGGGGGGGGGGTGTTAACAGTGAAAAGGACATTTGACTTTAAGGCAAAAGGAGGAACATTTTATCAGGTTAGTGTAACGAGGCAACCTTTCCCTTCAGCCGACGCTCGCTTTCTTTAAAGAGCTGAAACCTTCCATGTTTGGTGGCTGCCAGAATACTAAGATGCATCCTATTGCATACCAGAGTGGAGAATAGTGTAAAGAATAAAAAAAAAAAACAACAACAAAAAACAATATGTACACCGTTTACGGTTTGTTCCTCCAGAGCGTGTTGGTCGTCAGGCTAAAACTTTCCTTTTTTGAACAGAGTAAGTGCAGTGAGCGAGCTATCTGCTCCCCCTCGGGTCGTCTTTCTTGCTACAATCCTCACGTCCTGTCCGGTGGAATGTGTGGAACCTGAGTGTGTGCTCCCGTTTCTCACAACTCAACTAAACTGCACCCATCCTGATTTGACAGCGTCGTTACTGGAGCTGCGGACGAGAGGAGGGGGGAAGAGGGGGGGGGGGCACAGCGTGAGAGGTGACGGCGACAGGAACCGGGAAAGCGAAAAAAAAAGTGAACTGGACACGTGGAGAATGGGTGAATGCGATGAAATGGCACGGGAGAGGCGGGAGGTGAAATCCTCTCAAAACACTTACTTGGAGCCGGCCGATGTGAAATCTCCCCACACGTCAGAGGCGGGCGGTGCCGCGGGGGCCGGGGGCCCGAAGTCTAACAGAGCAGCTGCGTTTGGGAGGAATTTGTCATCAATATACATTTACATATATACATGAGCTTTATTTTTCAAGCGAATGTTTTATGGAACTACAATGACGATCATCACCGGTGTTGGTTTGAGCGGGCGGTCCTCCGGGAGGGGGCAGGACTCCTCCGGCCTTCGCTCCAGGTGGGGGAGGGAGCAGACCTCCGGCCGCCGGCCGGGGCTTGGCGCCGCCCGCATCCTTCTTCTTGATGTTCTGTGAAACACAGTCGCCGCCGTTTTTTTTAATATGCACTCCGACCTGGAGTCCAACCGATTTGAATCATCTTCCTGCGGTGTGTCGGCGCCGTGTTCACCCCAATGCTGATCTTGATGGTCTGGCCCTCTTTGAAGCTCAGGTCCAGTTTCGGCGCCGTGCTCTCACAAGCTTCCATCTTCGCCAGCTCACCCTCCTGCTTGACCCATCTTTAAGAAGGTAGAAACACCGTAGTTATCAATAACACTATAATGACGGCGAGAGTCAGTCTGTAGCAAGATACTCATGAAGAAAACACCAAATAGGTGAAGGATGAAAAGGTTTATGGATAATAACAACATAGAAGTAAATCACATGTTTTGTAATGTTCATACATTGTTCTTAAAGATGTACAACATTGTAGGATGATCGACTTCTTCATAAAAAATATCAGAACCAATTTTTTTTTTTCCCCCCACACGTAGACATTCCGTTTTTTTCCAGCTTCTCAATTAAAACAGCCCACTAACATCACATTATTGTGTATTTTTGTTTTAAACCAAACTGTAGTTCAGGAGGCTTGAACGATACTTTCCCCGAGCACATCATGATGGAATCAAAGTTATTGTTTCATGAGCCTGTTCCGTCTGTGGAAAAGTTTATTTCTGGATAACGCCAGTTAATATTTAATGATGTTGTGCCAATGCTAATGTGAATACTTAATTATTTAAATGATGGACTAAAATATACCAAATGGTTGCAAGCCAAGCAGGATGAAGTGTGGATTCACCGCCTGATGAAAACAAATAATTTTTTTGCATAATATGCAAACCCAGTGGATTTTTTTTTTTTCAGTGACACATTAAACAAAAGAGAAGAAACAAAATGTGTCTGCATTTGTTATGAACAGCTCATTCGAGATGTATTTGCAGACTCACACAGGTCACTTACTTAAAATGGTCTTGTAAAGCAACGTTGAAGTCAAAGGAGTCTCCGCGATCAGCAAAACCCAGACCGATAAAAGCGTGGCGCCCTATAAATACACAGACATTAATACATTAATCTACTTTGTGGTTTATGTCTCATGCCACTAAAGCGCATACGGCACATAGTCCTGCATCTATACAGCACGGTGATACAGTTATAAAAAAGCAAAAATGGGAACTTAAATCTTAAGTAAATAATGGAGCAGAGTCAAATCTGATGCATCATCATTTTAGAATTAACTCAAATACAAATGGGACACAATTCTTGTAAATTGGCCTTACCGTTGCCGTCCTCTATCCGGATCACAAAATACCTGCTGGAGTCCGTCACTGCTTCGACCACACTGCCGGGATACTGTTCGACAGGAGCTTGTGCAAACAGCTCCCCTGTGAAAACAACATTTCAGCTTCAGGGGTGTTTCGGGTTACCAGCAAATGAAGAAGTGAAAGAGGTTTCATCTGTAAAACAGATCCCAAGCTAACCGTAGAAACTATTGTAACCTGCAGTCGTAAGGATTTTTATTTATGTCTGGGGGTATATTTATCAGGACCACTTTAAAGTTCAAAGTATCGGATGGCTCTGTGAACACCCAGTCCCCGGGCATCTGGTTAATCTCCTTTTCATAGAGTCAAGAGTGACCCTCTTTACCTGTGTTCTTGTCCTCTAACTTGATGTAGGCCATCTTGCCTTTTGCTGTAATTTTCAGCCGACCACTCCATGCAGGTTCATCCAGCTTCCAGTCAGCAGCGCTGGAAAAACAGGACATACGTCTTAACATGACAATGGTTTGTGTAACCCTCATTCATGCAAACAGCTGATGCCCAAACCTCCTTTTTTTTAAAACATAAATAGCTTTTCACCGTAGGATGAAGAGAAATCAATTATTTGCTCACATTCTGAAATAATATGGAAAGAGTGAGCCCAATTTTCTCAAACAAAAACAAATAGGTTTAAAGCTAAAACAACTCCCAGAAGAACTTACAAGATGTGCCTGCATTTGTTTTTATTATTTTTTTAAATATATGTTCCAAGCAAGACACAAATAAAACCTGGTAAAATAACAGAATCAAGTCCTGAAAAGAAAAATTGCACAGACCCTGAGCAGCTAAATTTTAATTTGCCATCAAATACATGATTTTTTTTTCAATGCTAGTTTGGTTCAATAATAATAACAATAATAATAGTTGATCTTCTGTCATTGAGAACCAAAACACTTCTATCATTAGAATGACTTGACGATGTTTACAGCCGCGCTTTCCCTTAAGAAACATTCTTTATAAAGTGAATTAAAAGCCAAATCTGTTGAAAATGTTACGAACTAGCCCATATTTCTTACAGACGACAAATCGTGTGGGTTTATAAGCGCAGGTCAAACCGTGAGGAAGTCGTCGTTAAATCGGTGACCCATTTCCGTGAAATCCGACTTACTGTTTCACAATATCTGGATTAATTCCATTCCTAGCATGTGTCCCAGTTAATTACACCGACTCAAACGCGTTATATGTACCACGGAGCTATAGGTGTAGGTGACAATGGAGACGCTTTGCAGAGAATTGCAGAAAGAAAGTTGCAAAAATGTCCTGACGCTGCAATGTCCGATAATGGATGCAGGGTCGTATCAGCCAACTGACGTGGAGTTCCAGTCGTCACTGCGCTCTCGGACGATCTTACCGGTATCCTCGGTTGGAGGCCCGAGGTGGGATCTTGTAGACGTGAACCTCTGGCTTTACACACAACATCGACTCATAACTGCTGTCTTCTGCCATTTTGGCAAGTTTCACTACCCCCCAAAAAACTACTTCCGACTTTCAATGGACAGCTCGTCTGCTAAAGAGACGAAGGAGGCGCGAAGCCGGATCCGTGCAGCGCCCCCTGCAGGTCAGGAGGTCCGAGCGCAGCACGCTCATAACACTGCACACGTCAGCTTCAAAAATGTTCTTGTTTTCATTTATCCAATATAACGTTTCAATGAGCATGAAAAATAATCACATTTTGAAAACAACGTCGATATAAGGATTATCTGATAATGCATATTTATGCCACTACAAGTTTATCGATAAGTTAAGTTTAAAAATCGTTTAACTGAAGTTCACTTTACTAAACTGAGTTGTAAAACATCACACATGTTTTAACCATTTTGGATTTAGGTAAAGAGAAACAAAAATCCAGGGGTTGGAACTCAGTCATACTTCAGAAATCAATAAACAAATCTGAGGTACAGTATATTGAATATTTCTCACCTTTGGAAAGCTTCCAGTTTAGATAACACACTATTGCTTACTTTATATACACCACATACACAAATATAAACAAACACCAGTATCAGTTTGAGGATGTTTATTAAAGGGTATTCAAATCTAATTTTCTTCAAGTTTCAAAACAACAATGACATCATATAAGCTTCAAACCAGACAGATTTTTTTGTGAATGACTGCAACAAAGCATTGTGGGTACTTCACACAAGTGAGGCAATAGAAATTATCAAAACAATCTGTTTCTTCTGGACCACATTCTTAGCATATCAGAGACGCACCATGTACTTAATGGCGAAGGATCAGATCCAGAAACCAACCTCATCACTCTGCAATGAAAGTTATCGCTGAATGCTAAAATATGGAAATAACTCTGCTCATGTTTCTCAAGCAACAGGTGTTGGAATAAGATATCTTTCGACTAATTCACTGTTTGCGGTTATTAATTCCCCAACACTAAATTTTAATATTTCCAATCCGGTCTGTTAACGATCACCAAAAGGAGATGGAAAAAAAAAAACATTTCAAAACACAGCTGCCAAGCACTTCAGTTTACTAAAACAAAAACATGAATCATCAACAGATCTGTGTTATGTGGGATCTAATAAACATCAGAATTGACCTGGCATAAATGCACACAAGTCCGAAAGATGAACTAGATTCATAATGCTGGAGGTTGTATGTCGGTAGTCAGGATGTTTTTATCACATAAGGCATAAAAGTGTCAAAAGGTTTCCTACTTATGTCTGATTATGAAGGACAGTGTGGTTTTGTTTTAAATCAGTGAGGGGAAAAACAAAAAAACAAAGCACAGGAGGCAAATCATTAAATCATGACAAAGATACTAAATGTAATGTTTTCCTATTTACTTCATGGGATGTCGAATTTGATGTGATCCAGGGAAACTGCTTCTCAAAACATCATACTGTTCAGTTTTGTCGGAGAAAGAAAAACTCCTCTGGATGTGATGCCGCCAAATAAGCACAGCAAACCTGAACCTCCAGTTAAAAGCAACGGTATGCTGCCTTGAGAGAAAACTGAACATTACAACATTTGTAAAGCCGAAGAGTCACGGCAGAACACGTTTAACCCGACGTCGTAACCGCTGACTTTACTTTTTTGGGGGGGGATTCATGTCAAATTTCAATAATCCTGGCAGAATATTCGCCAACATTGATCTTTAACATAAAACCTGCCTCTGCCTGAAACGGGTTTTGGTTTTTTTGTGTGGATAATTTACAAACCACAACTTTACAGACAACCAATCAATCAATAGACTGCAAGTGGTGCAAAAAACACACCAGAAAGTTGTTGATTTCAAGGCAAATGCAGCGAAGCTTTGGCCAGGAACGAGGCAACCAACACCGCCCCCCCCTGCGCACCGACGCACAACAATTCTCAATTCATAACGTTTGCACAATTTAGAAAAGCATCGACTCTTGACACCAGCAGATAAAGGTTCTGTGTTCAGGCTACGTCACACAGTCGCATCCGATCTGCTGACCTAAACTCGGCGCTGTGCGTACGTTCGCGGCGAGCATTGAAAGAATACTGCAACTGTGAAGTCGACCCGAGCGCGACACAAAATATAAGATTCGACTTTTTATTTCCGTTCATTCAATTTGCAGATTCATATTCTTCTTTTCGCTCCAACTCCGCAGCACCTGTTCGTACACGCCTCGAAACATTTGCACAGCGCCGTGTGTCCGGACAAAACTAAAAGAAAACACGCAAAAATAATGTTGACTGTTTAAAACAAAAACACGGTAGGCAATGTGATTCTTAAAAAAAAAAAAAAAAAAAAAAAAAAAATCCAGGGAGTTGTTACATTTTTTTTTTTTTTTATTGCTTGGAAAAGCTTAGATTTAGTGATACTGGTATTCCAATCCATCATCTTTGGCCACAGGCTGCGTGCCCACCGGGCTTTTCTCTTACAGCGTGGCCGGTGCTGAACAGAGGCGGTGGGACTGGAGAGAGTTCTGTTCGGAGCCCCTCCTGTCCACTGCAGTATTTTTTTTATTTTAAAAACTCACCACGGGACGCGGTACACGCCACAGTACCAACCTCCCGTGACCTCACGACTGTACTGCTGAGCACAACGGTCACCTCTCAAGCACATCAAAGCTCAACTGAACTCAAGACGCAAGAGGCCGGCGCTCCCGGTGGACAATCAGCCGTGGTCCACGCGCCGTCGGCTGAACAGCCAGCTCGTCAGCTCGTCTGCGGGACATTCCACAGGGTCGCCCCGGCTATCCTGAAGAGACGGACACCTGATGCCCTGGCACTCGGCCGACCCCGTCACAACCTAAAAGATACGGAGGGGGCACCTCGTGGCAGGTCGGCGTATCACAGTGTGTGTGGGGGAGGGGGGGGGGACGTGAGGCAAAAGAGCCTGTTCGTGCTGCGGAACAGAAGGGGACTTCGTATCTTTGGCCGATCTCTGCCGGCGCCTTCGCAAAGAGAGGCGCCGCAAGGCAGGAGAGCAAAGACCAGGCCGGTCGACGGGAGCAGAGGGAGGGTGGAAAAGGTCATCTAATTCCATGCTACATCTCGAGTCTCTTCAGTCAACATTTTCTTGTCTTACCACCCAAAACCCCTTAAACCACCACCTTTTTTTCTTATTTTGTTTTATTCTCTCTCTCTCGCCTCCTCAGAGAGGAAGATGTTTCCCTGCGACAGGCGGCTCCCGTTTATCTGCAGAGTCTGAAGCCTGAGGTTCCGTCTGGGCCGGAGGGCTGACGGATCACGTGAGTGTTTGGTCGAACTTGTTCTGAAGGCGGCTGAGCGCCGACACGCGCCGCCCTGAAAGCAAGAGGGAGGAAAGCGAGAGAGTTCGATTAAACAGGCGACGATAATTCACGAGCTGTAGGTTTTAGCCAACGCCGCGTCCCACCTCTCCTGGGACGGACTCTCGACGGGCGTTTCCTCTGAAGAAGCGCTGCCCAAGATGCGTTTCCGGGCCTCGGCGTACTCCGCCTCCCGCTGAGCCAAAGACTTCATTTGCTGCGAGGGACGGGAGGCGGACGCGGGGTTCCCCGCGGTGCCGTTATTTGTCGGACGCTTTAAAATTCGAATTTGTGGCGGGGGCGCCGCAGGCAGGGAGTCATCCTGGATCACAATAGCAGTTCGCACCGGTGAGCTACTCGATTTCAAACTGGACTTTCTGCAAAAGAAAACGGAAAATGGAATTATAGCGCAGATTCGTAGTTGAGAAAGGGAAGTGCTCTGGCTTCTTTGAAGGCTTATTGCATATCACTTACTTTGCTTCCTGATTTATTTTCAACTTTGCTTCGAGCCTTCTCTCAATTTCCTGAAAGGGAGACACACGCATTTTACACAACAAAAAAAAAATTATTTCATTTCTATTTATGTCCAAGAAATTCGTACCCATCTTAACCAAATTAAAACAATTATTTAAACACTGCAGAACTATTTCATTTTTAGAAATTAAACTTGTAAAAGACGCCACGACGCGGCAGAATAATTGTATCCGACTGAGGAGTGATTAGTAATGGTGTTTAAACCATAGATATGAGGTATATCTGAATAAATAGGCCTTCGCAATGTTATTTACTACCACTTTTAACTGATTAACAGAAAACATTCTGTATGTTCATGCATGAAAATCACACGTTAAATGTCTTTGCATGACATGTTCTTGACAGTTAAAAATTATCCACTTCTTCCCATTTTTAAATTCCAAGGTTTTTGGTCATCATTGTGAAAGGTGACATACTAAAGACTACGTTGCTCTGAGGTGAGTTTTCAAAACAGGTGTGAGAAAATGTAAAGCTCAACTTTACACTTTTCCCAAGTTTGAAACTCAATGGTTTAAAACAATCTAGACACATGAAAAGAAACTTGTTTCTGCAGTAATCCTCAACCACCCCAGACATATCGAAACATTGGCATCACAACAGAAGAAACCTTAAGACTTTTAAAGGAAATTATGACCAATGACAAATTTTTTACACAATCATTAAGTCCCCGTGTGGAGCCTGGCTCGGGACAGCAGGGCCTGTCAGGCTCGACCAGGAAGACAACACAGAAAGAAAAAGAAAAAACACCCATCTTGACACATTTAAGAACCGGGCACGTCCGGCACACCACGGATTCCTGCTCAGGTTCTTGTCTTGACTTGTCAAACTGACATCGGGTCCACTGCTGGAGCCACGTTTAGCACAGAAAAGGGGGGGCTGTTCCTTACCCCGCTGTCCGCCGCTTCTTCCCAGCTCTCTGCGATCTCCTCATCCTCCATGTTGAGCTGCTGGCTGGCTGGCTGGCAGGCTGCCTGCCTGCCTCCTCGCTCCGCCGGCTTGACTCTATCCCATCCGCGGCGAGGACATGGGGGCAGCGGGCAAACCTCAAGGAGACACGACGGGAGCTCCGGAGGGGGTCGCGGGGGTCTCTTCTCGGGTCGTCGGATCGAGACTGCGCGAGGGGAGTTACGGACCTTCAGTTAGCAGCGAGTTAGCCTGTTAGCTTGTCGCTCCGCTGGGGGCAGTCTCCTCTCCGGACAGCTGCTACTTTAACTTTAACGTCACGCCGAGTCAGTAAACTAACGTCGAGCACCGGAGCGACCACAGACACACCGGCAGGCCGGTTATACGTCTTGAACAGCCGCCCGGTTTGCCACAGAGCGAAGCCAAACGACTTAAGATACAACGTTCAGGTCGGGGAGCGGAAATGACGTCAAGACGCCAGTTCAGACAGGTGGCGTCAGTGATTTACAGCCGCCAGCAGACTGTCAACAACAAACATCTTGTTTATAAAACTACAGCATGTCGGCCTGTAAAGAACTAAGGATTGAAGTCACATTAAAAAAAAAAATTCAACGGATAACTACAACTTCAACCATACGAGCACTTTTTTATTATTATTACCAGTCAATAAAATAAGACAAAAATAATAATGATAAAATACACAAATAAACAAAACAGAGCATCAAAAAAGGCAATGGCAATTTAAACAAATGCTGGAAATCCGACAGAATCGTATCTTCAATAATAAAAAAAAAACAACAAGAATTGACCTCAGTAAATAAGGAGTGGGTGTGAGTGAATTAAAAAATGACGAACACTGCACAAAACATTGCTTATGTTGAAATTGAAGGTAGGGTCAAATCCAAGAAAGCTCATTTTAAAAGGATCATTTCAAGCAGTGGACTAAATTAACAATTTTTAAATCAACCAAACTGTTGAAATAACACGAATCACAATATAATTTAAGCTGAAATAGATTTGCAAGTTGAAACAAGTTTCCCATTAAGTTCATGTAAGTAACAAAACTTAGTTCATCTCAGTAAATGCAAAAGCTCAGATAACAAAAGTTATTTACTCAAGCCAACCTTTATTCTAAGTTAAGACTACTTTTTTATTATTATTATTATGTATTATGTAAACATTTAAGGCAGCCCTGTGAACTAAAATTTTAAGATGGAATTTGGGGAAAAGAGTCTCCTTTGGTCTCCAAGTAATCGCTGAGACCCTTCTGCACCTGCTCCAAAAGCTTGTTGCACATCTTAAGTTTAGCTAATAGAGTAGCATCTGGACACAGCTCAATCACCTAAAAACAGAAACATATGCAGACATTTAAATACAGAATCATCGTCATCATCTTCTGCTAACATAGCTTTAAAATTGGTCTAAATATATAAAATGCAACCAAATCTCTGACCTTCGGATTATCAAAGGCAGTTTTCATGAGCCTTCTCCATGTTTGATCCATTCTCTTGTATGTTCTTCCCTCCACGGGCAGCTGTTGGTTAATATCATCAGAGCTGAAGATGGGCTCCAAGTATAACCAGGAACGTTGGCATATCAGCCACTCCTTCAGCACATCCTAGTATCAGAACAGGACATCAGAACCCCATAAGAGACTATTATGATACAAGACGGACATTCTCCAATTTATTAGTGTTTGTCTGTACCCGAATCATGTTTAGCTTGTTCTCCAAGGTGTTGATGTGTCCCTCAAAGGTCTTTTTAAAGGGTGACAAGGATATGCTCTGCATCATGACAACGTGACCGTCAAGCAACTGGAACACTTCATCTGGACTTTTCAAAATATAAGTTCCTGTCTCCTTGTAGGGCAACACGTCAAAGTGCACTGTCAACCACTCGTGTTCCATCTTATCCAAGGCCTGGGTGGGTGAGAAAAGGTGGAAAACGTAAGAAAAAACTAATTTGGTTGAATTATCTTCAAAAAACTGTGTGCAGTTGCTGCTTCTTTTTTTCTACAGAAGAAGCATTTGTTAATCTGTTTCAATTAACAAAAATGGTTTCTTCTTAGAGGTACCTGCTCAATGGAATACTCTTTCCCAGCCATCTCATCCACATGAACGATATCGTCCACATAATTCTGTACGCCAAGCTCCAGACAGTCCAAGAAGGTCATGTTGGCTTGAGGTTTCATTTCCATCCGAGTGCGTTCTGAAAGCATCTCCCAGTGGCGGCTCTTCATACCTGGGTTCCTCAGCCCGTGAAATATAGGGACGTAGGGACGGAACTCCTCAATCTGGTCACGCATCATATTTGCCACCATTTGGCAATCTAGAGCCACGTGAAACACAAAGACCAGTCCATGACAGACTTGGGTCAATCACATGAACAATTAATTACCTTGCCAGATTTGCATGGTAACAGATGTACCACCGACCAGGGATGTCCTTGAAATCTTCAAGACATTTATGTATGGTCTTGAGGGCATCTGTCACGTTACACTCAAGCTGCTCAGGGTCAATGGAAGGCAGGGGGTCATTGAGCCACCTCTCGTGCCAATATAGCCAATTGGAGGTGGTTTTCCAAAGGTCATCATATGGCTGAAAGTCTTGTATCATCTTATGCACACGATCATACTGTAATACAAATGACCATGTCACAGTCAGAAAAGTTTTGTTTTTCAAAACCACAATTTTTAAAAACCAATGAAGTTGCCTGCACAATATTAAAATTGTATTTATTCTAATATTTTCTACACAAAAGCTCTTTTTCACTTACATTCGTGACAGGCATACCAAGCAGATGCTCTCTGGTATTGTATGTTTGAGCCATAGTCTGGCACTCCTTCAGTTGCTTACTTGTATGTTGGACCTTGTTTGACAGCTCATGAGCATGTTCAAGATCCACATGGTTTGCAAACCCAGCAACCAGCATCTACAAATAAAGTTATAAAATAGAGAAATATCAACTTGACACAAAGACTTATTCTTTTTTTTTTTTTTTAGATGTGCGAATGCATCTGCAAGGTTGAAAATCTCTGGAATGTAATCATAAAATCACAGACCTCGAAAGAATCAATGTGCCCCTCATAGCTATCTTGATCAGCGAGGTGAATTTTGCGGAAGCGCTCCTCATCCTCCACATGCTGGATGACAACTGCTTCCATGTTGCTCATTATCTGCTGAGGCCACTGGACAGTTGTCCACCTGCACAGAAATGTCCTCAGAATAATTCCAACTCAAATCTCAATTCATCTTAGCAGAACAAAAACACGAGTATGACACGTACTTTTTCTCAAAATCCTCATCTGACACATTGTAGAAAAACTCTTCTAACGTTTCATAATCTGACATGATCCTGCCAACGGGTTCCTGTTGAGGAGAGAGTTTGGAAAACAACCAAAAAAAGTGCACTGACACTGTTTTTAGATGTATGAAAAAAAAAAAAAGTACAGCAGGAATATCTGCTACGTTGATTAAACCTGCACCTTGAAACTCTTGAGCTCTTCTGGGATTTGTTTCATCCATTCCCTCTTTTCTATCAGTTCCTCAATGCTCTTGGGTTTCTCGTGTAGCTTTCTGTTCATCAAAGTATATGCTTCACATGCCTGAAGACAAAAAATAACGCTCACAAGGTGGAAAGTGGGATTTCGTGACTCATACACAAACTTAAATACTGCGTATTACACTACCACGCACGTTTTTGCCTCAAAATAAATGACCTACATTGTCAAGCTGCTTCCGTAGACTCATAGCAAAGTGATCCAGCAGGGCATCGGCTAAAGCCTTCCTTTTCTTGACGAGGGACTGCCGTACAGGCTCCACAAGTACAGCAAATGGACCGATCACAATGGAGTGTGGCAGGGTGCGTTTGATCGTCTCTATATCTCTGAGCTGAAGTTCAACCTCTTTTTTCACTTCTTGCGATGTCTGTTCTTCACTGTGAGATCTAGCAGCCAAACAACAGAGGCATGAAGAGAAATAAAGACTCGTTAATGCTAAACATGATTTCATCCAACAAGGAATGAAGATAAATGCGACGCACAGTCCAACGGTGGAACCTTCAAAAATGTTGGTATGTAATTGTAATGTCAAGCAAACTTACTTCAGAAAAGTTTGTATGTCCAAGTTGTATAGCTCCAAGTGTTTCTCATATTCAGCGGCATAGGCCTTGAGAGGGATGACTGCTTGAACCAGAGAATTGCTGACCTTCTCCCTCAGCTCTCTCACTTCTGGCTCCCACAAATTCACTGTCTCAAGCAACTCCACATCATGTATTACCAACTTCTGCAATACAAACTGGTATGGAGGAAAGTGACAAAATAAACTACATTCTGGTAAATCTACAACAGCACAGTCACTTGCTCCATACATCATGATTCACTGATTCATATGTACAGTAAAATGTTTAATGTGTATATTTTTTGGGGAATTAGATGTTGTATGAATCAAGTCATTGCAGCTTTGTTTACCTTGTCAAGCTGTGGTATATTGTGTGTGGCCAAAACACCCTGGTCAAACAGAGTAACAACAGATGTTTCGAAATTCTCCAAAGGAGTGCTGTAATGAACCCCAGTCTGATCCAGGACCAAGTCTACCGCAAACACAGGATTCTTCTTTGGCCTGAATGGCGGACAATGGAGCCATAATTACTGACACAATTCTGAACACTACTGTGACTGAAGTATGTGGAAGAGACAAGTAAATTGGTGATGGCCTTATTCTATCTTACTGGTACGGGCTGTTGATGAGGTCATCCCCCCAGACCAGGTCCTGGGAACATGTCAGCAGACTTTGGCAGGCATCCAGCAGCAGCTGAGTCAGGCTGACCAGAGAATCCTGCACAAGTAAGCGGAGGGAATCCTGCAGCTTGAGGCGCACCACAGCCATCAGCTTGCTCAGGTTGCACAGCCTGTAGACGTCCCAGCGAGACACGTTTACGTTGAAAGGACCCTTGTTGACAGCCAGGTTGGAACGAATGATGTTGGTCAGCGTGGGCACAAATGTCTTCCTGAGTAATAAATTAATCTGCAGAAGAAGTAGAAGAGTTAATGGTTCTTGATTCATATGAAATCCCAGTTTTTTTCTGCTTATTGGCAGGAAAAAGTAATAACAGTAAAATATACCTAATAAAAAAAGCAAGAAAATTTATTGTTATCTATATTTCACAACGACAATCCGCCCAATGATGAATGAGTATCAATTAAATATGACACATAGCTATATGCCTGTAGAACAACTACTGTATATTTCTGATTTTGGGGTCGATTGTATTTGCTAAGACTTTTTATCAGCACTCTGTGATCATTTATTAGCATGCTCCCTATTGAAAACATTTAGAGGAATAGGGTAATTAATTAAAAGAAAACGGCTTCCACAGGCAGTGTCCAGGAAACAATACCCGATGATGATGTGAAGATTGGACATCTTTGAATTTGTCCAGATGAAGCGGTGACGTTGAGGTCATGTTGAACAGCTTTAGGATTGCTACTTTTCTGGATTCAGACGACATCTCGGTTAACACAGAGATCACCTCTGGGCTTCTGAACAGGGTTTTTTTGAAAAAAGCAGCTTTGTTTTCTCCGAAAGTGGAGTAGAGGACTGGAACACACCCTGCGAATTAAACCAGAATAAAAAAACTGTCAAGATCATTGTCACTGGCTGACACTGAACTTAAATGACTGATGGAAAAAATTGAAACAAAATCACAAATAAAAAAAAACAAAAAACTTCACAATACCTTTTTGGGGTACATAAGCAGATTCCTTCTGTGGCAGGGTGATGTGTGAAAACTCCCCAGGGCTGCTCATCACACATTTGTCAAAAACCATGCGGTTCATTGTCCAGTCATATTCTAGTTTGATCTCCTTCTCCAAGTCCCCTATATATCGCTCTAAACTAAGCACATGACATTCACTTCATTCTCCATGTCAGTGACTCAAAATCTTATCTCATAAAGATGTGCCATACTAACAAAGTGCAAATAACATTATAAAATTAAAAGACATCTGCTTACTCATTGGGTCTGAGGCCAGGAGTTGACAGGACCAAACTTTTGATACGTTGGAGGGTGTCAGCATTGCTGGATGGAGTTCCTGGACAAATTGGCATGCAGTTCACAGAGAAGTGGTATCGACATTGAGCTTCTGTGTTTTCTCTGTGGCGTAGAGCAAATTGGATGCGTTCAACAAAGACATGCGGGTCCTCGGCACTGAAATACAGTCTGATCCTGGGAACCCAGTGCTTACTGCCTGCTACCAAGGAGCTCTTTCCTATACACAGAGGGGGAGAAGAAGTATACAGTTAAGGTTATCAGGAAAAAAAAAAGGTAAGAGAACAACATGATACAACAATGTGGTACTATAATTAAATATCATTATCATTATTGACCATATGCTCCTCATCCTTGATGAGACTACCTTTGTGGTCTGTCTCGTTGCTGTTTTGGTGAACTTTCTCCACCAGGTATCGACTCTTCTCCTTACTATAATCAAGAACCCCAACTAAATGCCAACAATAGTCCTGGGATGGACTTCTCAGGTCATCTGCAATGAAGAGTAAAATGTAAACATTGAAGAGTTGAAAGAAAGTACATAAATTTTTTTTTTTTTGAACAAACAACTGGGAAAATATACCTGAAGGAATCACATCATCTTCGGGCAGCAGGGCTTTAGCAGGAATGGGTTTTCGGTGAGATCCTTCAACTTGGCCCAAGGCAAGCCAGTCTTCTGGCGTCCGACAGTCATAGTCCTCATTGTCAAACATCTCAGGAACAAAAAAAACATACATGAGAAAACACCACAAACATGGGGTGTAGGGCACTCAAAGAACAAATGCCACAGAAAGATTGCATTAATACTGTAATAAGCTTACTTCTAAAGGGAGGTAGGGGGACTCTTGTGAAGTTGTGTGATTGTCACTCTGACTCAGATGTCTTGGCACAAGGAGGGTAGAGTCTATTCCTTTGTCTGCCAGCAGTTGTTCAAAATCTAAGTTCAAGAACTCCCTTCGACGTCTGTCAAGAAGCGTAATATAATATAACATAACAACCTCACCATCACCCAGAAAATCTCTAAAAGATGCATTGTAAACTCATATTTGTGCACATTCATGTCTAATGGGGGAGTCTGGCAGCAAGCGTTACAGCACTCCATAAAATATTCTTATTCATAAATAAATATTCTTCAAAGGAAAGAACATACCTTTCTATGGCTACTCTGCGGGGAATATGACCTGGATTGGTTTGGTACGGCATGTGGATTTTAGGCGCATCTCCTCCCTTGCAAAAGTACACGTTCTGCACCAGCTTGCATAGATCAGAGGGAGCCTTGTAGTTTGTACCTATAGGTAAGCAACACTACGTTTACATGTTACAATCAATGAAAGAGTTGTTTTTTTCTACATATTATTTGTTGTTATTATTATTATTATTATTATTATTATTAATTTATTTTTCTTACCATATGTTTATTACAAAGAAGTTTTACTCACTTTGGGTTGATTGGTCATCACTTAACCTGAGGACCAACTTTGCCAGTGACCTCTGCTGGGTCTCAGGTCTCTTTTTACAAAAACATGAACAAATGTTACCTTTTTTTAAGACTAGAACAGCATATTCTTTGAAGAATAATGTCTTCCACAACATGAAAAATGAAGAGAAATGTCAGAAAGCAACAAAATGCACCTTGACCTGGTCGTTGTGCGTGGAGACACTCCTCTGATCCATCAAACTGCCTCCTTTGTTCGGGTCAAGTGGGCATCTGTGACTGAAAGTTGGAGGCTCTGGCTCGGGGGGAATCCCGGGATGTTTGTGGTTCATCATCTTCTAGAACAAAAACAGTGTCTCTGAACACGCAAACCTGCAACGACACATAGAGATGAATTTCCTTTATAAGTTGGTGGATGCTCCAAATATGGGAGCGATCCATTAATTTCCAAAAATGGAGAGAGGGAAATTTAGAAAATACTTGTGACATAATTCAATTGACATTATTATCAGGGTTTTGTTCACAATTAAATAATTCCATGTTTCAACTGAAGCTCGTTAGTTAGCCCTTAGCTGTTAGCATTACTTTCTGCTAAAGGTCATTTCACACATTTTTTTTTTTTTTGGTCTTAAATCATAGAAGCAACACATAACGAAATGTCTGACATACCTTGTCTTGATCACAGCTGAAAGTAGACTCTGCATAGAAGAGGTGTTGGAGTGGTGAACTTGTGAAATCTCAGTTTCGCAGTCAGTGAAGAGTCACTGTGTTGGCGCTGCCAACCGTTGCCATGGAGACAAACAACATTGTTCCCTCCAGGTCGAGCTGAAGCTTTAAAGTAGTTCCCGTTATGGTATTATAATTGACTTTTCTTTTAGATTTTTTTCATGATTGCAAATAAACAAGCCATTTCTTCTTTGTGTAGCTCATGTAATGAAAGAGAAAGAGGGACCTGCATCAGGATCAGTCCAGACTGACATAAATATTGTAAAAAATAATAATATCATCATAATTGTTTTGTGTGCTGAGTCAACCTGTTTTTGAAAAAAAAAATTCTGATTTCATATGCCTTGTTGTAAAAACAGAAAAGATAAAGTTGAGATCCACTTTTTTCAAGTTTCCCGTTTCCTCAAAAGTGAAGAAAGTTGACTTTAAAACACTTAATGATAAACTATATATCCCTCTGCTAAAGTTTTGAGACATTGGTTTAATTTTGATTACAACAGTTGTTCTACAATGAAACAACTGAGCATCTTTTCTTCTTTTTTTCCATTGTAAGCCTAATAATGCTTCTGGTGTTTTACTTGATATACCAATAAAAACAATTCTACTCCTGATTTGGCCATTAACACAATTTTGATTACTGGAAAATTCGATTCACACCAACAAATATATACAAAAACAAAAACAAATTTTCACAAGGATCTATGTCACGACTTTTCATCTTTGAAATGTATGGGGAATAAGAATGCTGTAAAACTGGTTTACCGTTGCAGGTTAATTAAAAAAATCTGAATAAAAAGTTTGAGATTTTTCCTGTTGACCCGGCAGCAGCCTGAGGGCTGCAGTGTGCGGAGACCCACCCCGGTACCACCCACCCGGGTCCCCGCCCGGAACCCCCCCCCCCGGTACGCGGACTGTCAGCAGCCGCTGGAGCGTCGCTGTGCTGCGGAGGACGCTGCTCGCTGAGCGGAAGATGGCGACTGTTTGGAGGCTGCAGGGGAATCTCCGGAGCTGATGCCGGGGACGAGGAGAGGACAGCGCACCACTCAGAGGCCTGAAACGACACGTCTTAAACAACGGTATTGCCACGGCTGTCACTGTTTATTTGTTGTCGGGGCGAGCGGCGTTTGAGCGAGAGAAGCCCGACGAAGTGTGTGGAATGTGGGAGAAGCCCACAGCAGCCGCTGGTGGAGCTAACGTTAGCCTAGATTATCAGCTTCAACAGTACATGACGAACTGGAGGAGTTAAATGTGACCGCCGGGCAGTCATAGAGCAGGATTTTAAACTGTTGGTGTATTTAAACAATGTGGTAAATGGGGTGTTTCAATTTCTTAAAAAAAGAAAACCAAAACAAAGCCAACCTTCAAACTGAGCTTGAAAATTCATTGACGCTAGTTTCCGTGAGCGTGATAGCTTAGCCAGCGTTAGCCGGTGCTAGCACGTAACGGTACACCAGTACTACGTTAGTTAGATTTCTCAACATGTGCCAGTTGGTTAGGGAGCCTCGTTGCAATTTATTTAATTCGGTTCCAAAATGAACACTTGCTGAGGTGTGGTGTGGTATATGCGGGAAGCTTCCGGCGACAGTTAGCATTAGCAGAGCCCGTCGCTCCATTTGCGATGAAGCGACGGGCTAGTTAGCTCGTGCTAACCGGGACGGGCAGTATGCAGGGGCCGGCTGCTCGGGTTAAAGAAAGGCCACCACCCGCTGCAAACAATGGCTGTAATCAAGGTTTGTTGGCTGAGCGGGTAGATGCCACTGTCTATAATGTCAGATTAAACCCCGCAGTACCTCTGGTTTTTCGTGCAGTTCACTTTGGTCTGATCATTCCATTTCAGATGCAGAAATCCAACATTCAGACACGTTTGCCACTCGACATATGGATGTATTTTAGCCAATTACCAGTGTCATTGTAAAGCTTTCGAAAGTTGTCGACCATCCCTTTTTTGTTTGGGACGTCTTACAAATTCGGTTGGCAGCACTGTCACTGACAATGATCACGATGTGCACATGATGCGTCAGAACGCTCCCCAGACGTAGACGTACTTTTCCATTCTTTCTACATCAGCCCATACACAGCTTTTTTAGCTTTTGGCCAACACTTGTTCCAATCGGACATTTAGCTATTCCTTGTCCAGACGAAGTTCGAGCTCTTAGTAAAACTGACATTTGAAGTGCTCTTAAGTCAACACTCCTCACATGATCTCAGTTTAATGTTCACTGGCACAGTTTTACAGTTTTTCTCTGCAGAAATCTTAGCCAAATTAGGTAATCGGTGCAATATAAATAAACAATTACACAATCCTGTTTCTGTCAAGAATGTAGAATATTGAAGGTCCGCCCTATTCTTTCACCTCCGAGCCTGGCTTTCATCACCGCTTTAGGTCTTGTGGTGCGGTCAGTCGGTTTGCCCACATGTCATGTTTAGATCACCCTTCGTTTCCACTGCATTTGTCTTCCCTACGTCATCAAGCTGATATAAACTCTTCAGTATTGCAGGAAGGACCCAGAGTCCCCATGACAAGTTCTTAATCGTGTCCAGTCAACAAAGAAAAACAAGTGCAACTTGTCTTTTGGTATCAATTCCTTGTCATTCAGCAACAACTTGCTCAATGTTTCATCTTTGTACATCTTTAAATTTCTTTTAAACACAAGTTTTGTCAAATGTTTTAATTGTCCCATTGTTGACAATGTGACTTTTTTTTTATTATGTACTCACTGTTATTCTTAATTCTTCTTTCTTGTTTTTTTTTTTTAAGGTGCTGTTACTAAGTTTCAGATATTGCAATGTCAATAGTTTCAAGTTTAAATTATTGGATTAAGTTCAGTAGATGGTGAGCTCATGCACATCACTCGTGTGTTTCTCTCACGTCTCGACAGACAATAATGTCCCACTCCCCTGACAATGAAGAGGGATACTTTGTTGCCATGGATACAGAGGATGACGGTGCAGAGCCTGCAGGGATAAGAGAGGAAGTGGAGTCAACGATGGGGTCCTGTCGACAAGAAGGGAACATGGACAGCAGTGCCAAAGGAGACGGGAGGACAATGATGGAGTTGCCAGAGGAAGTTCTTGAATATATCCTGTCCTTTCTCTCTCCGTATCAGGAGCACAAGACCGCTGCTCTTGTATGTAAGCAGTGGTATCGTCTCATCAAAGGTACGCAGCCCACATTTGCATTATCTTACGTAAAATTGAACGCAGTGAGACTTTTTCTTAATTGTCTAGACACATCCTCGAGTTCTTTAGGACCCACTACTATCATGATAACTACTATTATGTAAAACCGTTAATTGTGCATCTTGTTCTTTTCCACGGTTGTTGCCGCAAATCATATGATCTGCATGTTTGGATTTTTCTTTTCACAAGACAACTTGAGCATTTGGTAGTGAGGAGCTCTGCTTTAGGAAGCTGCAGTGGTGACTTGTCAGCAGTGGGATTGAAACCATCAAACGACTGGCTGCAAGCTCACTTTTTGAAATTGAGAAAACAACACAGATCCGAGTTAAAAAAGCCAAAGTGAATTTAATCTGAGTGCATTTGTCAAATTGTGTGCTAAACTTCTGAAATTATATCTATCCCTATTGATTTCAGTCCTTACATTCTTTGAATACTAAAAGCTCAATTGTCTACATTAAATAGAAAAGTAACAAATGCTATATTGTCTCATTTATGATAATCTTACTGACCAGCATATATAGCTTTACTATAAAAATGTAAATCTGAAGAAAATAACCATAGTACCTTAAAGTTAACTTAAAAACCAGGGAGTAGTATCTGACTCTGTATCCACATGGTGCCTCTATGTGATCCTGCTACTTTCTTGAATGATTTTGTTGTGATGACGTGGCATCTTTTAAAAAGTGCTTCACCCACTAAAAGGCCTCGTAGTGGAGAAGCACCCTGTGAAAGTTTGTAAGTCCAAGCTTGTTCAGTTGTGCTCATCTTCTGCCTTGTGCAAGTAGTGACACCCTCTGTCTCCCTGTCGTTTGTGTTTCTGTCTCCAAACTAGGTGTCGCTTATCAGTGTTACCATGGTTTTTTGAGAGCTGTCCAGGAGGGAAATATCCAGTGGGAAAGCCGAACGTACCCATATCCAGGAACCCCCATCACTCAGCGCTTTTCACACAGTCAGTATATTGTGTGCACACATCACTCAGTGTCACGTGTGAAAATGCTTTTTTTTTTTACAAATGACCTGGTTGCTTTTGTTCCTGTGATTGTTGGACAGTGTTCCTCATACAAGTCAGTTTACAGACTTAGTTTCTTTACATGATTGAACATTGTTCTGCTATCAATTGAGAAGATTATATGAGTCATAAATGAAATTGGCAACATCATTTTACTTGATCTTTTTAATTGTTTCTCCTTGAAATCAATTTTCTCCTTTCATAATGAGTCCATGTCCATGGCAACTGAATTTCAAGTTTGTAATTACATAATTGTCAAAAGAGCAGTGAAGGCATTACATCAATACTGGAAACGGTTGTTTGAAAGTAAAAAAAAAAAAAGAAGCAAAGTGAGACACTTGTTGATAAATTATAAACCTTAAAATGTATCGCTTTTTGAGAAGGACATGTTAACGTCCAAATTTAAATGGTGACGTTTTGTGACGCCTGTTTATCGTTTGAAGATTTAGCAAATGTACTGGTTTAATGAGAATTCTAAATCTGACCCACATAAAAGACAATGATCATGTCAATGATCTGAATATAGTATCAGACCTGGTCAATCATGGGTTATTATAGTGGAGGAAAGTGCTATTTTCAAAAGAAAACTAAATCTATACAGCTACATGTGAAATCTCCTGTATTTATTATTTCTGTACTGCAGTTTTGTTTTTTACAAATTTGTAGTTAATTTATCCTTTTTGGGGGGGGGGGGGTTACAGGTGCTTGTTATTACGACTCAAATCAGTCCATGTACGTGTTTGGGGGCTGCACTCAGAGTAGCTGCAATGCTGCCTTCAATGATCTGTGGAGACTTGACCTCAACAGCAAGGAGTGGATCCGCCCTTTAGCCTCAGGTGAGAGACCATTGGGGAACAAGTACAATCCTCACCTGCTGGGACTCATGACCCGTTAATATGTACTGCCACATGGAGATTATAGAGGAACTGTGGCAGGACGAGTTATTCATGTTTGATCATGTAAAGTGTCTTTAAAAAGTGCTATACAAGTTAAATGTATTATTATGTTTGTGAATACAGCGGCTGGATGCTTGATAGCATCAGTTGAGTGCAGTGTACTTTTAGGAGTTTAGAGCTTTTTGGCTTTTTATTTGCTGTAAAAAGCTTCATCTGTGAGATCTTGTGCCTTGAAGGTAAAAGCATTCATGTTTCTGTATTAATTGGGGGATATATTCTTGATTGTGTTGCTAACAAGTTGTTTACAAGTCAGTTTCTGGCGTCCCGGCAGCATTCGGACATGATGCGAATTTTCCTTTGAGTATTTTGGGTTGAAACTGTTTTTGCATCAACTTATTTACACATAAAGTCATGTTGTGCTTTGTGTTTTAACAGGCTCTTATCCGTCTCCTAAAGCTGGAGCAACTCTAGTGATGCACAAAGATCTGTTAGTGCTGTTTGGCGGGTGGACTCGCCCCAGCCCTTATCCACTGCACCAACCAGAACGCTTTTTTGACGAAATCCACACCTATTCTCCCTCCAAAAACTGGTGAGATGAGTTTGTCTGTGTCCCATGGTGCAAGCGCGATCGATGTTTGACGCGTTAGAATTTCAGTCTGTAATCTTGTCCCTTGTGCCTCGGTTGTTTTTTTGTTGTTGTTTTTTTTTCTCGTCTCAGGTGGAACTGTATAGTCACAACACATGGACCTCCGCCCATGGCTGGCCACTCTTCATCCGTGATTGGGAACGTGATGGTTGTGTTTGGCGGATCATTAGGAGCTCGTCAAATGTACGACTTTTTTTTTTTCCCGTTTGAAATTTATCATAGAATACTTCAAAAGTCAAAGCTGCACCGGACACGATACAGACCAAGGAGTGAGACATCGAGTTTCCAAAAGTCCCAACATCTCACTGATTCACTGAGTTTATGTTCTAAGTTGCAGTATTTTAGATGAACTTGTAAGTGAAACATTACAGAACAAGTGACACAAAGACTTAAGGATGATGGCCTGTGACCAGGGCGTCGCCTGACATCAGCTTCAGGTCCCTGCAACACGAGAAAGCTGTTTTCGTAGATGGAGTGACATTATTTTAACACATTCGGCATTTTATTAGAAACAGTGCCATCCTTCATAAATGTTGTTGAAACTATTTTTACACTTTTTTATTTTTGCCTGTAATTTACTTGCTAAAAAAGACCATTTCCTGCATTTGGATGTCTGCAGGCGTTAGAAGTGAAATACTGAACATAACAACATAAAGGCTGGTTTAAAACTTTGTTCCACAAGATGTATCATTCTTTTTTTCTTTGCCGTCCCACTTCATGATGATGTTGTTCTGCTGGTTCCGAACAGGAGTAACGAAGTGTGGGTTCTTGACCTCGAGCAGTGGTCCTGGTCCAAACCACCCACATCTGGACCGTCGCCCCACCCGCGAGGAGGCCAGTCACAAGTAAGACCGCTCCAGTATTGGACCTCATCAAACTCGAATATGTTCATTCCATTAGAAAATGGCATCACTGTTTTAAGAAAGAAGCTGAATACATATTTTTGGTGGTTGTTGTTTTTTTGTTTGAAAACCTCCCTCTTTTCTCATTGAAACAAATGATGAGCTCCACACCTTTTATTAGCTTTTTTTGTGTGTGTAAATAAGAAACGTTTTCTTATCAGATTGTGATCGATGATCAAACGTTGCTCATCTTGGGAGGCTGCGGTGGCCCGAACGCAGTAAGTCGCCTGTGACGCCGCTATCAGAATATGGGATTCCTCAGCGGTATCCTCGGAAATAATAGTTTTCACTCGTGCCTTTGTCTTCCCTATTAAAGCTCCTTAAAGATGCCTGGCTCCTCCACATGGGGGCTCCTCCCTGGAGGTGGCAGCAGCTGCAGGTAGAAAACGAGGACCACGGAGCCCCGGAGCTGTGGTGCCACCCAGCATGTAGGGTAAGTGTGTGCCGTGTCGTATTACTATTTATACCTAAAAAAAATCACGTTTCGCCTTTTTATCCAGGTATGGTTTTATTCATTCATATTTGTTTTGTCGCTTCGTTTTTTTTCTTCTTCTCCTCCCAGGTGGGCCAGTGTGTGGTGGTTTTCTCACAGGCTCCATCTGGCCGCGCGCCACTCAGCCCAAGTCTTAACTCCCGGCCCTCCCCCATAAGTGCCACGCCGGCCCCGCTGGGCCCCGAACCGGCTTCCCTGCGCTCCCAGTCCCCCGTGCGGAGCGGGGCGGCCGGCGTCGTCCTGGGAGCTGTGGAAGAGGCTCCGTGCGTGAACGGCCGCTGGGGCACGTTGAGACCGCGTCCGTCAGCGAGGGGCGGGGCCAGAGAAGGGAGCCCCTCCTCCTCCAACCAGCCGTCGCCGTCGCAAGGCCCCGACAGCCCCCCTCTTCCTCCACTCCCTCCTTTAATAAACGGCTCCTCACCGTCCCCGCGGACCAGCCCGGCCCAGGCCGCCTCTCCTCCCTCCCGCCCCCACCTCCCCGCCCCCACAGACTATGGCTGGGAGTCCCCTCCCCCCACCGCCGCCCACCCCGAGGTGCCCAGCACCAACGGCCTGCACACCCCTCCTTCGGGCTCCCCACGCACTCCTCCGGGAGCGGTGTCTCCGGCTGCCTTAAGACGAGGGCTGGAGGCAGTCAAAAATAAATCTTCCTCACCTCTACCGTCGTCGTCTTCCCTTCAGACACAGGGGGCTCCGCCCGGCGGAGGAGCAGCGGGCCCTCCGGGAACCCCTCCGTCATCGTCCTCCAGTCCTCCCCAAGCAGCCGGAGCAGACGGACACGCCATTCCGCCCATCGCGCGGCGTCTCGGACACCACCCGCCGCAAAGCCTGAACGTAGGGAAGCCTTTGTACCAGTCTCTCAACTGCAAGCCCATGCAGATGTACGTGCTGGACGTGTCGCGGGCCAAATCTGCCAGGGTGGTTTCATGGAGGGTTTACGGGAACGGGACTCCGGCTGCGGTCACCGGGCCGCCAGAGACCAGTCTTCACACCGTGGTGCAGGGCAGAGGGGAGCTAATCATATTCGGGGGCCTCATGGACAAAAAACAGAATGTGAAGTACTACCCAAAAACCAACGCCTTGTACTTTGTACGAGCCAAGAGGTAATGCAGCTGCAGAGGGCACCGGGAAGAACAGACGCTCCGCCCTGTGGCCACACGAGGGAACTGACACACAAGGCCTTTTTTTTCCTGTAGGAAGGATTTTGAGAAAAAAAAATAACATAATCATTATTAGATGTTTCACTTCAAAAAGTTCACTATCCTCCATTCTGCCTACTGCGAGCATTCAAAACACTTTACCGACACTTTTAGAAACTTTGGCTTGAACGAGAAGTGTGCGTGCGTGTGCGTGCGTGTGGTGAGAACAGGACTGGACATTTTTGTTCTCTAAAAGCAACAACGGTAACGTTTCTGTTTTCCTCTGTCATCGTCCTCGGAACCCGTGAAAAGAGAATCGGCAGAGGAACCGATGCAGTCGACAGAAAACCAACCTTGCTTTTTGTATCACTCTTTAAGCCTGCAATGTTTACATTGGAAATTGTGTGGGTGTGTATGTGTTTGTGTGTGCACGGCGGTGGTTAAAAGTTGTTGATAAACGTGTGTTGGAGGCCATGACGGCTGAGTTGTGGCACTGTACTATAAACATAGTTAAACAATAAAGGCCTCCATGTCCGCTCTGTCACCGTCTCCAATGGTTTTGTGTTTTCGTCTCGAATGTTGCTGCTTTTGTTGAGTAAATGATCCCGTCGTAGTGTCATGAATCAAATGTAATCAAAGATCAGAATAAAGAGTTCTAATAATTCTCATGATGTAAATTCAAGCTATAAAAAAAACAAAAAATAAATATTTGTTCAGGTTTCTTGGCGTCATCCTCATTCGTAATTCAGATTTGCAAGAAAAGAAAAGAAATTCCATGTGTACAAAATATTGGGCTGTTTAACTCAAATTGATTGCATTTGGAAAAACTTGTATATGTATAACCAGTTATCTCTGGGGCCTGCAGGTATTTTAACAATGTTTGAATGACTTAAGTGCATAAATTTAAGACTTCACAAATGTTTGAAGTTTGAAAAATTTAAATCTTTCACCCTAAAGGATACCAGGTTTACCTTGCAGATATGTGCAGATGGAAACTGTTGCGAAACCTTTTGCAACCAGTGTTTTTTTATGATAATGTACTTGAGCGATGAAGAATTAGAATAAGAGGATGTATATGGAGAACAAGCTTCACTGGTTGTGACTGGGACTTTCTTCTTTTTCAAGAAAGAGTCCTGCTCCCTGGGGAGGGGGGGTCTATGAAAAATCTTTTCTACACATACCATTAGAGTGGTGTCATTGACAAATTACAGACACCTGTTTGTATAGTTACAATAAAACATTCATTTTTACAGTACATTCATAATGTGTTATGTCTCATGCTGAGACACATATAATCCACTAAAGAGGCCGTTTCAGTAACTTCAAATCATATTTTTGGAAGATTATTCATGTCCTGATTATAAAAACACTTAAAAAGTGTTTAAAATTTAAACACTTAAAATTTTTTATCAAGGTTTTCATAATGCATCGGAGCATTACACTTAAAAAGGCTCATCATCCAGAACATTATAACCCTCTCTTCTCTTCCCCCATGCTTTTCTTTTTTTTCTTTCTTGGAGAGACTGCATAACCTGCACAACCTGCACTAAGCCCCGCCCCCCCACCATACACACCTCTGGTAAATACAAATATTCTGTTGCAGGCAACTTCTGCAAGCAGTACATGGTTAACATTTGTCTGGACGTGTCATTAACTTGTTTCATCCAAGATGAAGAATAATTCGAATCAGACCTGCGAGCTGCTGGAAAAGCTCCCCGGCCCCTCTGACCCCCAGAGCGGGTTCGGAAGCTCCCAGGATTACATGGACAACCAGCTCTACACCATCCCAGGCATCCGGCGCTACGAGAAGATGTTTGGGGCCGGTTACGTGAGCACAGGTGGACACACCGCCACCAAGGTTTGAATATAGTCTGTTGATCCCAAATACAAGAGTGAGTCCAAAGTCTATTTGCACGTCAAGACAAAAAAGTGGTGGATTTCAATGAACAGAAGTTATGTAACCAATAGCATTAAAAAAAATCTTCCTTAGATCTCCAATTATTTCCTGCACTTTTACTCCGTGCTTTATGTTTTGTGGTTTTCCAATTAAATATTGTGATAGCTTTTGCAAATTCTAAACAAAAGTGAGTATTATTACATCAAATTACAAGTTATGTCTTATTTCTAAGTTGAGGCAAGATTGTGAACAATTACCTTCCGCTGCAAAACCATGCAACAGTTTTAAAAGTGCATTTTCTGTTGGCAGGGTTATGGGAGGCACTCTGTGAACCACGTAGAGGTTTAGATATCATAGACAGAACATAGTGTACCTGTAGTACATGAGACCATTCTCCAAAGTCAGAAAATGAATTGACACTGACACATACCAGATATATCAAATAGGTATTATTAAAGTGATCAAAACTCCACTTGAATTGAGTACTTCTTGTCCCCCAGGCAGTAGTTTTAGGCTTCACCAAGCGGATGTCTGTGCGGTTTGTTCCTTCCAGGAGTTTGTGGACCTGCTGAACCTGAAGCCTGGACAGAAGGTGCTGGATGTCGGTTGTGGAATCGGTGGAGGAGACTTCTACATGGCAAAAGTAGGAGCAATAGTTACCTGACATACATGAAGTCCTACTGACACTGTTTAATTATTAACGTGAGCCCGACAATGTCGGTGTCATTTTTCCAGACGTTTGGCGTTGAAGTTCTCGGCGTGGACCTGTCACACAACATGGTGGCCATCGCTACGGAGAGGGCGAGGGCGGCAAACCTTCCATCGGTACATCAGTTTTCTTGAATTGAATCTAAAATCGACTTGTAAATATTACTGCTAAGCCCTGAGCTGAAACATCATCTGCTTCATGTCAGGTGCGGTTCGAGGTGTGTGACGCCACCAAGGGGACCTTTCCAGAAAACTCATTCAACGTGATCTACAGCAAAGGTGTACTCATGCACATCCGTGACAAACTGGCCCTCATGAAACGCTTCCACGTGAGAACTTTCTCGTCGCCATTTTTTCTACTTCTGCAGGGGACATAAAATAAGTTTTGCAAATACTATTCAAATTCTACATTTTCTCTTTGTTTGTGTTTTTTGGGCTCAGTCGTGGTTAAAGCCCGGAGGACAGCTGCTCATCAGTGATTACTGCTGTGGGGAGAAACCGTGGACGCCAGTGTTCGAAGCTTATGTCAAGCGCAGAGGTTGCTCCCTATGTACGCCCGTGCAGTATGGCCAGGTAAACACAAAGTAAAGGCAGAAAACTGTTCATCTGGGTCGACACAGATAATTCTGGTCCTCTTATCAAGTCCATTATGTCATCCCACTGCAGGCTGTTATTGCAATATTCCGTTCATGAATTGAATTGATCAATTGTGTCTGGGTCTGTTCCAAACTTTTTTAAACAGGCAGCGATAAGTCCTATCCTAAAAAAGCCCAACTTGGACCCAGCTGAGCCTGGCAATTATAGGCCTATATCGAAATTGCCCTTTATCTCCAAAGTTGTGGAAAAGGTGGTGGTTGAACAACTGACTGCTTTTCTTCATAATGATGAAATGTTTGACAAATTTCAATCGGGCTTTCACAAGATGCACTCGACTGAGACTGCCCTACTAAAAGTGTCGAGTGACATCCGAATGGCTGCTGACTCTGGTCAGTTTTCAGTATTGGTCCTGCTTGATCTGTCTGCAGCTTTTGATACTGTAGATCATAAACTGTTGCTACAGAGACTCAACACTGACTTTGGTATATCTGGGACTGTCCTGAAATGGTTGTTGTCCTATTTGACTGATAGAACTTTCTCTTTGTGTATAAATAAAGTTATGTCGGAAGCTACTCCTTTGCTGCATGGTGTTCCTCAGGGTTCCGTTCTGGGGCCTTTTTTTGTTTTTGTTGTATATCAGCCCTCTTGGGAAAATCATCAGCCGTTTTAAAAATGTCTCTTATCATCTCTATGCTGATGATATTCAGTTGTATTTTTCATTTAAGGAGTCAGAGATGCACAGACTGTCAGAGTTGATGGATTGTCTTTCATGTGTAAAGTTGTGGCTCTGTGATAACTGCCTTCAGCTCAATCCTAAAAAGACTGAGACTTTGATTATTGATCCAGAGCAAAAAATCCCTTTGATTGTCAACCACCTTGGTTCTCTGGGCTCCCCGGTTCAGTCGAGCATCAGAAATCTTGGCGTTTGGTTTGACCAGTCTCTGTCCCTCGACAGCCATTCGAGACGTCTGGTCAAAAACTGTTTTTTCCACTTGAGAAACATCGCCAAGCTAAGGCCAATTTTATCCAACTCTGATCTAGAAGTGGTAAGTCCTGCTTTTATCTCGTCTTGTTTAGATTATTGTAACTCCCTTTTTACATGTTTTAACAAATCTGCCTTGAACCGACTTCAAATGGTTCAAAATGCTGCAGCGCGGCTTTTAACAGGATCTAGCAGCATCTCACATTACTCCTATTTTATATTCTCTGCACTGGCTCCCCATCAAATTTCGAATTGAATTCAAGATTTTAGTTCTGACATTTAGAGCGTTGCACAGTCAGGCTCCTAAATATGTGTCTGACTTGTTGTACCCCTACTCCCCCGGTCGCTCCCTTAGGTTTTCGGACCAGGACCTCCTCACCGTTCCACGGACCCACTTTAAAACCAGAGGAGACTTGTCCTTTGAAGCTGTTACTCCTAAATTGTGGAATGACCTTCCTTTGTCGCTGCGTGTAGCTGACTCTGTTGATTCTTTTAAGAAGCAGCTGAAAACACGGCTGTTCAGACAAGCTTTTAGTTGACATGGCTGTGATTGGTTTTATCTTAATTCCGTCTGTACTATTTTATTGTTTTTTATCCCTCTGTGAAGCACCTTGTGATTTTATCTGTGAAAGGTGCTATACAAATAAAGTTTCTTCTTCTTCTTCTTCTGAAATCATCTACTCTTGAACTCAACTGTCCGTTTATAAATGATACCTGTGTGGCAAAACAAAACAAACAAGTGATATATGTCCTAACATTACTTGTTTAGATGTTTGCCATAAATTAATTTACCATCCATCTTAAAAGTGTGAAACCTTTCATGCTTATACATACTTATACAACGTTCATACAAGTGTATGTATCAAAACATAGTGTGACCCGTCTCTCTCTTCCTGTAGTTGATTCAGGAAGCTGGTTTCTGCAACGTCCGGGCCGAGGACAGGACAGCACAGTTCATCTGTCTCATTCAGGCAGAGCTGCAGCAAGCGGAGGCCAACAAAGATCAACTCATTGAGGTTAGTTTGAACAAGCATTTGCTCTCAGATGCAGATGGTGCCAAAATGAGACTTTGCACACCCGTCATCTTAATTTGACGACAACCGAACGTCATTTTTACGCCTGCAAATGAGTCAATAGCAGTCCTGTCTCTATCCACTACAGGAATTGTCAGAAGAAGACTATTTGGCAATGGTGAATCGATGGAATGAAAAACTAGAATGTTCAAACAGTGGAGACCATCGGTGGGGGCTCTTCCATGCCACGAAGAACTGAGTCATCAAATGGAAGCAGAGAAAATAATAAAAGACAAAATAAAGTCATTCTCTTTTCTTTCTTGGTGAAGGTCGTCTCTGCTTTATGACTGTAACGAACAGGAAGCTCGTTCCTTTATTTTGATGCACTCACAGCACTTTATTCAGCACTTTAAAAGGTTTATCAGCACTTTAAGAAGCATACAGCAGTTTAAGATAAAGATATTTGCACATATATAAATGAATTTGCACACAATTGTTGTTTTAACTTATTTATTGAATCGTCTGTTGTCGATAGCTCCGGCCACCTGTGGAGACAACACAACAATGAATGGAGCAATGTGCAATATGTGTATTTAAGATAATCTTATTCTTTTAGTTGTTGATGTGTGTGCTGTGAATGTTTAAAGATGTGGTGTGTGAGGAGTTTCCACTTACCTTGTCTTGTGTTCAGGCCGGTGTCCGAGTAAAAGATTACCCCTAGGACAGACACCATTGAAGAAGGTTCCAGGCTGAACCAAGAGGAGGAGCAAGTGGGGGTGTTGCACATAGTGTTAGTAGGGTTTAGGATTTAATTGACTATTTAGGTGTTTGGTTTTAGAGGTATTGGTTAATAGGAGTTTTGTTTCATTAAGTTATAGTTAGGATTTTGGTTTGGAGGATTTTAACTTGGTTTTTAGACACTAATGTTAACTTTTAGTACCTATAGAGCTTTAATGGTTTCACCCAGTTGAGGGAAGTGTATTTAAGGCGCCTTTTTACATCATTCACTGTTCTGCTGCTGGAGAAGCCACACTCCTCAATCCTCCAATACATTTTTAGCACTTTGTAAGTTTTTGTTTTGGGCACTTGTGAAAATAAAAGAAAGAAAGATGTGGATCACCCTCAAAGCTGACTCCTCACTGATTTTACTCACAGCTCAAACCGCTCGTCAGCCATTCTGAGGCCATATCGGAGATCCGAGGTCAAACAATGACTAAAAACTAAACCCTTTCATCTTATCTCTGGTTTCCGTAGTGCTCAGCAGGTGAGAGTTTATACTGTAACTGTACTGAGTGTCCAGATTTATTTCAAAACATCTGCAAACATCAGGCAGGCAAAGCAGTGTAAGTGCAAGATGGAGGACAAAAGGACTTCTTTAGTGTAAATAAGTTCTAAACGCAGTCAACAACAGAAATGCTCTCCTCGCTGCGGCTGTGAACAGGTGAACATAAACTCATTCATTCAAGCCCACATTTTATGATCCATCATCATCCTCCAGTCCTCCTCAAGCAGCTGGAGCTGACGGACACGCTATTCCGCCCATTGCACGGCGTCTTGGACACCACCCACCACAAAGCCTGAACGTAGGGAAGCCGTTGTACCAGTCTCTCAACCTCAACCTTAAAGTGTCTGTTAACAACTTGTCTCATCTGTTTGAGTAGTGTAGGCGATGGCCAATTGAACAATATGTATAACAAGTTATCTCTGGGGCCTGCAGATGTTTTAAGAACGTTTAAATGACTTTAGTACATAAATTTAAGACTTGACAAATGAACAGTTTGAACAATTTAAATTCAATGAAACAATCTATGAAAAATCTTTTCTACACATACCATTAGAGTGGTGTCATTGACAAATTACAGACACCCGTTTGTATATTTACAATAAAACATTCATTTTTACAGTACATTCATAATGTGTTATGTCGCATGCTGAGGCACATATAATCCACCAAAGACGCCGTTTCAGTAACTTCAAATCATATTTTTGGAAGATTATTCATGTCCTGATTATAAAAAAACTTAAAAAATTTTTTTATCAAGGTTTTCATAATGCATCGGAGCATTACACTTAAAAAGGCTCATCATCCAGAACATTATAACCCTCTCTTCTCTTCCCCCATGCTTTTCTTTTTTTTCTTTCTTGGAGAGACTGCATAACCTGCACAACCTGCACTAAGCCCCGCCCCCCCACCATACACACCTCTGGTAATTACAAATATTCTGTTGCAGGCAACTTCTGCAAGCAGTACGTGGTTAACATTTGTCTGGACGTGTCATTAACTTGTTTCATCCAAGATGAAGAATAATTCGAATCAGACCTGCGAACTGTTGGAAAAACTCCCCGGCCCCTCTGACCCCCAGAGCGGGATCACGAGCTCCCAGCATTACATGGACAACCAGCTCTACACCATCCCAGCCATCCGGCGCTACGAGAAGATGTTTGGGGCCGGTTACGTGAGCACAGGTGGACCCATCACCACCAAGGTAGGAATATAGTCTGTTGATCCCAAATACAAGAGAGAGTCCAAAGTCTATTTGCACGTCAAGACAAAAAAAAAAAAAAATTGAAGTGGTGGATTTCAATGAACAGAAGTTATGTAACTAATAGCATTAAAAAAAACAACTTCCTCAGATCTCCAATTATTTCCTGCACTTTTACTCCGTACCTTGTGTTTTGTGGTTTTCCAATTAAATATTGTGATAGCTTTTGCAAATTCTAAACAAAAGCGAGTATTCGTTGATGTTCCCTCAATAATTACATTTCTTAATCATTATTGCATCAAATTACAAATTATTTCTTATTTCTAAGTTGAGGCAAGATTGTGAACAATTACCTTCTGCTGCAAAACCATGCAACAGTTTTAAAAGTGCATTTTCTGTTGGCAGGGTTATGGGAGGCACTCTGTGAACCACGTAGAGGTTTAGATATCATAGACAGAACATAGTGTACCTGTAGTACATGAGAACATTCTCCAAAGTCAGAAAATGAATTGACACTGACACATACCAGATATATCAAATAGGTATTATGCAACATTGAAAATATTCACGATGCCCTCAGAATAATTTTAAACTGTCACTTCAGAAAGAATCCTGTTTTTTTTTTGTTTGTTTTTTTAACTTCGAAGTAGATTAAGAACAGTTTTTTTTTCTGATATGTGAACTGTTTATCATGTCATTAGAAATCTGCAAAGTGCAGGCTGATGTTATTTTATTTTATCCTGGTATGCAGAGTGAATTGAGACAACATATGTTTATTTTTCACTTTAATATCTGCTAACCAGGAGCAAATAGCAACCAACTGTGTAACTCCATCAAGGTGTAACGATCACAACTTACTAAAAAATATGAGACACATAAAAAAGCTATTTGTAATTCTGGCATGTCAAATTCTTGTTTTGAGTTAACTGGAATCAAAGACCATTGGATGTAGAGCGATGAAGAAATCAAGGTGATATCCAATTGTTCGGTACAGTAAAGTGATCAAAACTCCACTTGAATTGAGTACTTCTTGTCCCCCAGGCAGTAGTTTTAGGCTTCACCAAGCGGATGTGTGTGCGGTTTGTTCCTTCCAGGAGTTTGTGGACCTGCTGAACCTGAAGCCTGGACAGAAGGTGCTGGATGTCGGTTGTGGAATCGGTGGAGGAGACTTCTACATGGCAAAAGTAGGAGCAATAGTTACCTGACATACATAAAGTCCTACTGACACTGTTTAATTATTAGCGCGAGCCCGACAATGTCGGTGTCATTTTTCCAGACGTTTGGCGTTGAAGTTCTCGGCGTGGACCTGTCACACAACATGGTGGCCATCGCTACGGAGAGGGCGAGGGCGGCAAACCTTCCATCGGTACATCAGTTTTCTTGAATTGAATCTAAAATCGACTTGTAAATATTACTGCTAAGCCCTGAGCTGAAACATCATCTGCTTCATGTCAGGTGCGGTTCGAGGTGTGTGACGCCACCAAGGGGACCTTTCCAGAAAACTCATTCAACGTGATCTATAGCAAAGGTGTACTCATGCACATCCGTGACAAACTGGCCCTCATGAAACGCTTCCACGTGAGAACTTTCTCTTCACCATTTTGTCTACTTTGCACACTTTCTTACATTTTCTGCAGGGGACAAAAAAGTTGATATTTTGTCTTTGTTTGTGTTTTTGGGGCTCAGTCGTGGTTAAAGCCCGGAGGACAGCTGCTCATCAGTGATGACTGCTGTGGGGAGAAACCGTGGACGCCAGTGTTCGAAGCTTATGTCAAGCGCAGAGGTTGCTATCTATGTACGCCCGCGCAGTATGGCCAGGTAAACACAAAGTAAAGGCAGAAAACTGTTCATCCGGGTCGACACAGATAATTCTGGTCCTCTTATCAAGTCCATTATATCATCCCACTGCAGGCTGTTATTGCAATATCCCATTCATGAACTGAAATCATCTACTCTTGAACTCAACTGTCTGTTTATAAATGATACCTGTCTGGCAAAACAAACAAACAAGTGATATATGTCCTAACATTACTTGTTTAGATGTTTGCCATAAATTAATTTACCATCCATCATAAAAGTGTGAAACTGTTCATGGAAAACATACTTATACAATGTTCATACAAGTGTTTGCTACAAAAGAAAAAGAAAAAACTGCAGACAATAATGAGTACGTTATGTATGGTACTTCTTTTAAAACTTGGTCTCATAGAAAAGTCCCTGTGGGCTGTGAAAAAGTGTCCTGTTACATAGAAAAACAATGGAATGGAAAGTAGTAACATATTTGGATGTTTAGTGTCATCATCTTGTTGCTATCGGTATTTAGTTATCGGTACTAATGTATCAAAACACAGTGTGACCCGTCTCTCTCTTCCTGTAGTTGATTCAGGAAGCTGGTTTCTGCAACGTCCGGGCCGAGGACAGGACAGCACAGTTCATCTGTCTCGTTCAGGCAGAGCTGCAGCAAGCGGAGGCCAACAAAGATCAATTCATTGAGGTTAGTTTGTACAAGCATTTGCTCTCAGATGCAGACGGTGCCAAAATGAGACTTTGCACACCCGTCATCTTAATTTGACAACAAACTAATGTCATTTTTACGTCTGCAAATGAGTCAATAACAGTCCTGTCTCTATCCACTACAGGAATTGTCAGAAGAAGACTATTTGGCAATGGTGAATCGATGGAATGAAAAACTAGAATGTTCAAATAGTGGAGACCATCGGTGGGGACTCTTCCATGCCACGAAGAACTGAGCCATCAAATGGAAGTAGAGAAAATAATAAAAGACAAAATAAAGTCATTCTCTTTTCTGTCTTGGTGAAGGTCGTCTCTGCTTTATGACTAAAACCTAAACCCTTTCATCTTATCTCTGGTTTCCGTAGTGCTCAGCAGGTGAGAGTTTATACTGCAACTGTACTGAGTGTCCAGATTTATTTAAAAACATCTGCAAACATCAGGCAGGCAAAGCAGTGTAAGTGCAAGATGGAGGACAAAAGGACTTCTTTAGTGTAAATAAGGTCTAAACGCGGTCAACAACAGAAATGCTCTCCTCGCTGCGGCTGTGAACAGGTGAACATAAACTCAGTCATTCAAGCCCACATTTTATGAGGCCCCTTAATGAGAATGTAAAAAAAAAAAAAACAATGAGGTGTTGGGGGTAAAAAAACCAACCTAAAGTATAGCTCGTGTTGAGGAAAAACAAAGTGCATACATATACAAACAAATGCACCTACACTTTATAACACTGGAGGTGTTCAAAGCGTTTCCTTCACTGATTGTTTTCGCATCTTGTCTTGATCGTCGGCTGTGTTTGTAAACAGCGACCGTCGGTTTGTTCGTCGGTCGACTCCTCCTCAGTGGGTCAGTCCCTCGCCAGCCTCTCGGCTCCCAGCCGGCCAAACCGTAACCTTTTACCCAGAGAGCGCTGATTGGCTCGCGGCGGGGGGCAGCGCGCCGCGGAGCCGCGTGATTGGCGGCAGCCTCGGGGGATGTGGTGAGGTGGCAGGCGGCGCGCGCACAGCATTGGCTGTGACCCGAGGCGGAGGGAGGGCACTTTGACAATGAATGTGCTGAGGACACATGTTTACAATGATCGGGGAAGATGAGGAAGAATGGAGCCGCGCCGGGATCACTGAGCACCGTGAGTTTATGTTGTAGAGCCGAGGAGAAAACAAAACAAACAAACAAACAAACAAAAAAAAAGACTTTTAAATCTGTTTTCTGCGCGTGTGTTTGTAGTTTTATATGTGTGACTGTCGGGGACATGTGCATTGTGGTGTTAAATGAGGGGGTTTATTTGTTGTTGTTGTTTTGCATTTTAATTTTGAACATTTGGATCACATTTAAAGTTAAAGATCAGAGGGGGTGGGGTGGTATCTCAACGGGTTTTTACGGGCCCAGCCATGTTGGCTTTTAGGGTTTGGCTCTTACAATTATGCTTGGATTGCAATTAAATCGTGGTGACTCATATGAATGGATTTTCCATCCTGCAGTTGCCACATGTGAACAGACTGACAGTGAAGGAAGCTAACAGAAGTCACTGAAGAGGACAGGCGCCGGATCCTCCAGTGTCCCGAGGAGAAGCATGCAGTCATTGTTGTGTGACTTAACTAAACTGTTCCAACAACACACATAACGTCACTGCACTTTAACCCAAAAAAAAAAAAAAAAAAGGCTGTCAGCACTAATTAAGGATCACCTCTCAGGGATGACTGGTGCCCAGCTATTGAAAGCTTCACCCCAACAGTCAGTATTTGGTGACCAGCCTCTGCAGGGGATGACATCCACTGTGTCTCCACTACCCCGGGGCGTGGTCGGTCCCTCACCTGCACATCGGTCCGTGTGGCCTCCTCTGGACTTCGGCTTGGGCGCTGTGGCCTGCTGTGCGGCCTGCGTGTTTACCAATCCCCTGGAGGTGGTGAAGACCCGTCTGCAGCTTCAGGGGGAACTCCGCGCCCGCGGATCCTACCAGAGACACTACCGGGGAGTCCTGCAGGCCCTCTGGGTGGTGGGGCGCACGGATGGTCTGCGGGGCCTGCAGAAGGGCCTCTCCGTCGGGCTCATATACCAGGCCGTGATGAACGGGGTGAGGCTGGGCTCGTACTCCTACTGCGATGCCCTGGGTATTACCTCGTTCCACGGGGGCAGCCTGCTGTCAGGGGCAGGGGCCGGAGCCCTGGGTGCCTTTATCGCTTCCCCTGCCTACTTGGTGAGTAAACTCTTTCTTGTGAGCCCTTCTAAAGTGATGCTCATTCAATGTGCTCTCTAGGAGAGTTTCAGGTTTCAGTCATCTCTCTCTGCTCTAATTCAAATAAATTGGGGGGTCTCACAAAGCTTGTGCAGATTGACGACAAGACGTTTACGTCAGTGTAACGTGTCGGATGAAAGAAGACATCCAAAACACAAAGTGCAGTGCAGGAGCAGATTTGACAAACACTGCTCTTTAATCATGGTTCTGAGAATATGAAACATTTTAACGGACACTTTTGCTGACATTTCATGTTACTTAAACTTAACGGCTTGCTTTTTAAACGAGTTGCCAACTAAATTCACTTCTTGTGCTTTCTACCTTCGAGTTGTTACTATTTGTCACACATTGCTCTCACTCTTTCAGTCCTTTGAAGAAGTAAATCTAAAAAGTTTAGTGTTTGGGAAAACGGAAGTAGATACTACGTATTCACAATGTTTCTTATTTCCTTCTCTGGTCCTCCTCGTGTATCGAGATATTGTGAGAACAGCACACCAAGGACACGCACGGTCAAATTAATCCACTGTGAGGAAATGACATTTCCATCCAGTGCAAAGTTCTTTTTAAAGTTCATAACAAAGTGACGTGAGAAGAATCCAATGGGAATCCCCCCAAGTTTAGCTTTTTCTGGCATAGAAATATCCTTTCTGTTCTGTATACCTGCTGTGGAATAATTGTACAATTTTATACATTGATTTAAAATGAATCAATGTAATTTGTGAGTTGTCGTCACTGAACAGTTTGATCCTTTTTCAAAGGGCATATGGGTAGTGCTATACAGAGTGCGACCTTGTTCTTTAACTTTTTGGAGTGAAGGTTACTTTGATTAAAAATAATAGTAATAATAATGAAAAACTTCACTTTGAATAAGACACCATTAAGGGAAAGAAGCTGACCTGTAAAGCTGCAAATTCAGGGTGGATTTTGAAGGTTCTGCATTTGACCGGAGCAACAAAAACAAGACCCCGGCAGCTCTGTTTCAAAGGAGTGTCCAATGTCTTTCATCTATTTTAGTCCTGCACAAGTATTTGTGCTGCAAAGTGAAGCACGTGTGCTTAGCGAGGCCAGGTCAATCGTCGATTTGAGCTCGAGCAATTTAAATGTTCAGTTTGATAATGAGTTGTATTTCACAGATCCAACTGTCCTTCCTTTGCATTTAAATAGAATTGCATTTATTTCGGTGTACATCAAGGCACCACCTGCAGAACTTGGTGTTTATTTTCTCGACATGTCTTCACATTCACACCAGCTTCTTCCCTGTGTCATCATTTATGGTACCTTTTTAATGAGTGAACTGTGCTCGTTGCTGTTTAATTGACTGCAGTGATGTTTTCATTTCTGTCTGACTCCTTGAGTCAATACTCATTTAGGCGATCAACTGTTTTTTGCACAGTCATGGAAAACCAATATGTGGTGACATGTTCGTCAATATTGATGTCACTAAATATACCCTGCAAACCGCTTCAGGCCAACTACTGCTGCTCTATACAGTCTTGTGGCTCGTCTGCGTGCTGCTGGCAGAGATGGAAGAAAATAGGATGAAGGTTATTTCTTCAATGAGATCAAGATAGAAATGGAAAGGACCTTGGCTTTCTTTTTTCCCGACAGTGCAATATCAACTTGACACAGAGTAATTCTCTTTCTTCGCGCATGCTAAATAGAAAACAACAGTTTGGTTTATTGGTGCAAATGAATCACCAGACTTTGAACAGTTCCTGGCTGTCTCTGGGTTATGTAACTCGTACCTGGTGATAATTAGCAGTGTCACCTGTAACTCTTGCGTAACTCGTCCTGGTGTCACGTTTAAATATTGTCTGACTTTCGTGGCATCCTGGGTTTGCCGTGACTAACATTTTCTTTTTGCCACAGGGAATTGTATTGAGGGAGTATATAGAAAAAGTTCAAACGTTTTTTTTTTTTTAAGTGTCTGTTTCTACTCCACAGGTGAAGACACACCTGCAGGCTCAAACTGTGGAAGCGATTGCAGTTGGTCACCAACATAACCACATGGTAGGATGTCCCCTTAATTTATTTGACACTTGTCTTAGCAGTGTTACAATAGAGGGATGGAAAGAGATCAAATCTCTCAGTGCTTAAAACTAACAAATATTTAGTCACACTTCGAACGCCACAGTGAACGTGGTGCAACCAACAAAGCTTCAGCCACTAATCTGAGTGGTTTGCAGGGGAAGTGCCAGGTCAAGCAGTGACAGTTTGGAAGGTACAAGGTACTTTAAATCCTAATAAATAAATAATAAAATTAACAAGGAACCAGTGTGAGGAAACAAGTAAGGTGGTTGTTGTTCTTGGTGCAAGTAATTACCAGATAAGTAATGTTTTAAACCAAATGGCAACAGAATTAGCTCAGATTAATAGCATTGGTTAATAAAAGTGAAAATTGAGCAAGACATGAAAGTTTTCGAGCGGGAGTCTCTCATACATGCAGCTTGTGGTCCAATAAGGACCTGTGGAGGATCTGTTACAACTCTGTGGAATAAACTCCTCAAAAGAAAAATCGTAAAGAAAAAAATATATGCATGAATTATAATTCAGCACCTTCATTACTAACAAAACAGTAAAAATATGCATTAACTGCAGACAAAATTAGGAGATGCTGAATTTGTGTTATTTCTGTATATTCAATTAAAGAATTTTTTTCAATGCTTTATGAAAGGAAAAATGAAAACCAGAAGAATATTTACAGTGTTTTAATCTGGACGCATTGATTTATATCGATTCCTATTGTATTCCAGTGTAACGCTGTAGCCTTTCACAGCTACACCCAATTTACTCCTGATTTTGAACATGCATGCATACATTTAAATACTTGTCCACCAATTTTGCACACTCGTGTTTGTTTTTCTTCCCGTTCAGGGGGTGTCGGATGCCTTTGTTTCCATCTATAGACGAGAAGGATTGATTGGTCTTTGGAGGGGTGTGAATGGGGCGGTGCCTCGTGTGATGGTGGGATCAGCTGCTCAACTGGCAACGTTCACCTCGGCCAAGGACTGGGTGTCACATTCCCAGGTAGACGCCATATACGGCCCCCGTTTTTAGAGCCTGGTTAACTCGGCAGCCTTCAGTCTGTAAGTCACCGGCTTCTGTCTGCTCCTCCAGTGGTTCAGTCCAAACAGCTGGCTCACGGCATTGATAGCGGCCGCCATCAGTGGAGTTGCTGTGGCCGTCACCATGACGCCGTTTGACGTCATTAGCACACGACTCTACAACCAGCCGGTTGACAAGTTTCGCAGGGTGAGTTTGAATGAGCTTCATCATATTGGTGACTGCACCCATTTTTATCACCAACATGGTTGACTCCCTAAGTGTAAAGCCTTGTTTTCCCATCTTCTTTGTAGGGGTGTTTGTACAACGGATTCTCCGACTGTATGCTCAAAGTGTGCCAGGCCGAGGGCCCGCTGGGCTTGTATAAGGGCATGGGCCCCGTCTTCCTGCGACTGGCCCCCCACACTGTGCTCAGCATGCTTTTCTGGGACCTGCTGAGGCAACAGGCAGTGAATCACAACTAGAGCCAAGGAGGCAGCGGAACCACCAGCGCACACACTGAACGCCCGTATGACTGGTCACAGATAACGACGTAGAAACAAGCCTCCATTCAATGAAGAAGTCCCTTCAAGGCAGAAACTGAGACCTGTTGGAAATGCACTTTCTTTAATATGGCAATGTCGATACTGCTTTCATATCGGTGTGGTAACAATGGACCTCAGGCTGAGGAACAGTGGAAACAGGAAAACGGCAATCCCAGCACTGATGAAGCTTGTGAACATTTGTTTATTTGATACATCCTAGGAGTAAAGGTTTATAATGTCACTTCACTGCTTCGCGAGTTGCTGGACAGTAACTTTCTAAAGTCTAATGTTTCTCTGCTTAAAGCAAAGAAATATTCAGTCACGTCACCAGCATCTTCACAGCAGAAACGAATGTGACAAAACATGTACATTTCTAAGTTTTTGAGGTTCTTGGTGTGTTTTCCTTCTATTCCCAGTCTTTATTCTGAGCTCACGGTTTCATAGTTATCCTACAGACATGAACACCATCTCTCTCGAGCTCTCTTCTCACTCAACCTTCGATGCAAATATCAAACTCCTGCTTTGTCTGAGACTCGTTCTGATTCAAAAAGCACAGAAGATGCATAAACACTTAAGCACTTCATCAAGATTTTAATGCTACAATCTCTTAAGGTGGTTTAAAGACTTTCCTTCAGGTGACTCAGACGGTTCAGGTTTGACCTTTACTTACCTCAAACGATTAAGTTAGAATTTACCTTGTGACTTTTTCAACATCGGCTTGCAAGGACAGACTACTTGAGGAAGTGTTTAAATCATTAAAATAAACTCTTTATTCCATGTTGGTGATCCAACATGGTTGCAATATTTATTGAACATTAATGCTTAATCCTCGTTGCCTTGTTTGTTCTTTTTATGGATGATATGTTGATGATAAAAAAGTATGGATGGTATATTTTCCTCATTTACTGCCATGACCCACTGTAAAACCAGGAACAGCACTTAATTTGTGGTTTTTTGTTTTCTGAAAATTCATCTCCGGGTGCTTAAAGCCCCTTTTAACCTAAATGTGAGCAATAAAAATGTTTTTCTAAGAAATAGTGTTTCTATTATCCTTTTTGAACTAAAGCGATGCGTCTTCAAAATCCCTCTTATGCAACAGCCTTCGGCATGTTTTCATATTGATTTGTGTAACGTAATCATCATTTACAGTGGACTTTCAGTCTTTTTCATCAGGGAATGATTAAACTGATGACTGTAGCCACAGTGAACCCAACCTTTGGACCTTTAAAGCGATGGAGCCCTTTCAGATCTGACAAACTGAGGCAATGTAAAGTCTTCAAGAGAAACAGAAAATCAGAGGTACCATACTTGGAGCTTTTAAACAGATATCAAGTTGTTGGAGCATGACATCTCAGCAAAATACTGAAAACTGAAGATGTTTCTTTACTGGATTGTAGAATTCAATGATTGGATTCCCTTTGATTCAAACCCAGTCAACTGCTTTCTTCAGGGTCAGTTCATTGCTTCACTTTGATATTTTTAATTTTACAGCACTTTTGCAATACATTCTATTTTTTTTCATGTGTTTTGATGTTCACTATTTTTTATTTTTAAAGGTGTTGTGGGTGCATGTGGAATAACGGTGTTGTGCAGCCTGATGAGAGTTTACAACTTTATTCAAACATGCAGGTGCATTTTCCTTTTAACAAAACATGGATAGATTTGTGATTTTCAGGAGCACTGAAGTTATTTTCCCCATTTCTTTCTATTCAGTTATTCTCAAAGAGAAAATGAGAGTAAACAGAGGTTGTCCTCCCCGGCTGGTCTTCAGAGAGGCTCCTGGAGATCAACTTTCCATTTCTTGTCCCTGACAGTCCTCCTGTCTTTGGTGGGCTCGAGGGTTTCCTCTTTTATTGTACTGGAGTTTTCGCTCAGAGTGGTTTCTGCCTGGGCATCAAAAGGTCTGGTGAGTTCCTCCACTGGGCAAACAGTAACACGTCACCTTTATCTAGTTTTAAATCTTATTTCTGGATTCTGGATTGGAGATGTCGTGCCTGTTGTAATGGATGCAGTGGTGAAGCAAACTGGCCATTAATGAGAAATGTGGGAGGTTTCATGTCCTGGAGTTTGCATGATCTCACTGAGCGTGGTGATACTCTGTTCTCTTCCCACGTTCCAAATCATTTATTTGAAACTTATTGGCGACTCTTAGTGAATTTCTCTGTGCTCACTATGTGATGGATTGGTGACCCGCATATTGTCTCCTTGAATAATTTGGTCAAAGCCTATAATAGACTTTTATTTTTCTTCCTAAAATCAAATACAGAATCATAAAACATTGCTTGTCCATTTATGTTGAGCTCTGGTTGAGTCTTGATTCATCCATATGCTGGTAAATTACTCTTTTATGAAAAAGGTGTTAATTCTTTTTCGATACAAACTGCAAATTAAACTCACATAATGTAAATTTACGGATTTATTTTAAAACAGACTTATTCTAAAGTGTGGGGTTGAAGAAAAAGGTGTCAGCAAAATGAATACTCAAAGCACAGATACCGGGAAACATTAAAAAACAGTCATCTCTGTAGTGTTTCTGGCTTGTTTTTCATCTGTATGTGTTTATCCAACATTTCGCTGGTACTGTGCTGATATGTTTGCATCTGTTTTCAGGATGGAAGCAGCAGAGGCCTGGACCTTCTTCTCATCCAGAGCCAATTTTCTCTGGGCTGCAGCCTTACGTGCACTTTGGCTTTCCTCCACCAGGGGGCTCCACACAGCTCCTTCAGCTTGTTTCTGGCTGCTGCCCTCAGCTGGGCACTGGCAGGCCTCTGCCACAGACTGTGGAGCCATGCTGCCAGCCTCTACCCGCTGCACAGCACAGAGCTGTATTGTGGGAAGTGCATCACCCTGCAGACCTCAGGACACACCATACTGGGCTCGCTGCGAAGAGCGGTTATCGTGGCTTTTGCTTTTGCAGCTTTGGCCGCCACCTCGACCGTTTATGACCACTTCTTGTCCAAGAAGGATGCTCTGAAGTTCTGGATTCCGCTGACACTCTGTTACTCCATGCTTCTTTTCTATATTCAAGGTGAGGGTCAGGGCAGGGGGGAAAAAAACAGTTCTCAGAATGTCCGAAGTAATCCCTTTGAGATGACGCCAGTTTGGTCAGACGAATAGTAAAAGAGACATCTTCGGGCACGGCAGACAGCGTAATGAAAGACGTCCTGGTGGTAATACTAACACACAAACAAAAAGGCAGACCAAAATTACTGGTAATAAAACTGAAATGAAATATGTCTAACCTTGTAATTCTGAAAACAAGCACGCACACGACATGATGGCATCATAGTAGCTCTGTCTTTATGCTCCTGTTTCAGAGAATCAGCAACGGCAGCCTGGTGCAAAGGCCCTCTTCCACACAGTTGTGGTGAGACTTGGAGGCCTGCTGGTGCTCATGCTGACCGTGGGCAACTGGTCTGATGTCCTCCACGTCCTCGTCAGTTTCCTGGGAGAAGGGGTCTGCATGCTGCCCTCGCAGGACCTGCTGCAAAAAGTACTGAAGGTGCCTACAAATCTGCCCTTTCGCCAGAAAACTATACCCGCTCCTCCTTGATTGTTACTTTTCCCTTGTTCTGTATTCAATATGAGTTCATCCTTGTGTCACGGATTCCTTTCAGGAAGATGAAGAAACCAGGTTGAGAAAACATGAGAGCTTCCGTCACAGAAGAAGATTGACAAAAGCCGTTAATTAACAAACTCCATCGAAGGTCACAGACAACCACAGAGGTCAATAAACATATTATTGTGGACAGTTTTCATTTTACTATCTGTCTACTCTGTCACTAAAACTTGTCTGCTCTCTTTTAACACAGTTTTCCCCCAACCCTTTTGTTCACCCAAAATGAACATTTTTGGTTGAAAACCAGACTTCCTCATGTTTTTCACATTTACAAACACAACTATTGTTGTGCTTCTCTTAACATCGGATAAGTCTTTAAATATTGTCTATTTTAATCGGTCTCTAGTACACATCTAGTGAATTCAATTCGAGAAATGAGTCAGTAAAGTCTTTAAATTATAGTTTTACTTTACAGTCATGCTGTGACAAAGCCCCCCCCCCCCCCCCCCCCCCCCCCCACCACCCCCCCCCACTCCCCCGTTGCTTCGGATTTCCTGCTGTCTCAAGGTTACAATCGTCTTTTGCAAATCTTTCAAAGCAAACCAGTGTTTTCCGTGTTGACATAATTCCAGTAATTCCAGAGGAATACTGAGATAAACAGACGGCTTGGCATTTCTCTCTGAATAGTCGCCATTTGACTCCTGCAGCCACAGAGAAAAATCACTCATCAGCTAAAGCTAAGTTCGTCAATGCGACGTTGTTTTTCTTGTCGCTTCCTTCTTTGCCTTCTCTTTCCATTGTTGTCCCGCTGTCAGGAGCAGCAAGGAGGTTCAGAGAGTTTCATAAGGACTGTGGCTGCGTTGGGGGGGGGGGGGGGGGGGGGGGGGCGGAGTCAGGAGATCTGTGGATTGTGTCATCAGTAGGCATGCTCCCTCCTGCAGCCCTGACATCACTACAGCATTCCTTTCCAGAGAGGTGGAACAACAGAGACCCCCATCACCGTCCTGCATAGCCATCCCCTGTTAACCCTCTCCACACCATCGCACCTCATTCCTCTCTCATGCCGACCCACATTCACCAGGAACGTTTATCTCCACGTCTGCTCGCTTGCTCCATCCACCTTTCTTTTCTTTTTCTTTTTTTTTGTTTTAAGCCTTCCGGGAGAGGAGGGGAACCTCACGGGCTTTGGCTCCAGGAACTAACCCAAATATTTGCTGATCAGCAGACCTGATATCACAGCGACCCACTGATGTAGAGAGCTGCAAACATAACAAAGCCACTTTTTCATGGCTCCCACAGACATCACTCACTCAGTATCCCCCCTCTCCTAATATACTAACATCTCCCCTTTTGCACAATGCCTCGATTCATTGCACTGTAATGCCGCTTCACTGGCGAAGTCCACCTCATGTAACCAGACAGTTGGGCTCTGCTTTGGACGTCTGTGGGGCCCGATGGAAGCAAAAGCCATGAGACACTGATAGTGAGTCAAGGCTAAAGTAATATAATGTTGTGGGGGAAGGGAAAAGGGAAAGAGGGAGAAGAAAAAAGGAGGCAGACTCAATGAGGGAGGTAGGGAAAATAAAGCTGACAGAACAATAAGGCAGAGCTGCACAGGGGAGAGAGAAAAGAGGACAATTTGAGATAAAGAGCTGCTGGGGAAAGGCATGCAGGTATAGTCACATCCTGCTGGCGTGCCGACAGATAAAAGCTGTGTGTGTGTTTCTGCTTGTCTCTTTCACGGCGAACACCCCGAAGACGGCTACTTCACTGCATTGTATAATTCATTCTGTGTATGTGTAAGTGTGTGCTTTTGATAGGACTGAACAACTGTTGCATAACCAAGTATGGCTGTGTGTCTACGTGCGTGCACGCAAGTGTGTGTGTGTCCGCCTGCCAAGTTTTCATAGTAAATGAATGTGTCATGCATTTTTACTGCACTTTGCCCGAGATTGGCTGTTCACCTTTTACGGCTGAGAGGGAGTTGGTATTGTCATTCAACCAGAGAAGGAGGAGGGGTCGCTGGCCGAGAAACTCGGGGAGGGAGGTGCACAAGGAAAAGGAGTGGCCTTCTGCAGATAGCTGCCCTCTCTATCGGAGTTAAGTCGTCTCTCAGAGGCAGCTTATAGGAGGGGAAAATAAGCCAGGAGTTTGGATACACATACCATTAAAGGAGATAAGAAAAGGAAGAGAGTTGCCTTCAAACCACATCTTCTTGTAGGTAAGTCATGTCAACTCACTGCCTTTTGTGAGAGGGTTTATAGGAAGGGGATAATTCATATGTGTGCTTCCTGTCCCCCAAAACCATTCATTATGGGTAATGAATCCTGTGAGTGTGTGAAAATACTTCTTCAAAGTGAGAGTGAAAGCTCCCACAAAGCTGACTGGAGGCAATTTGTTAATACCACGGGGATTATATGCTTGCGCCTGATACCCTACTGTTGCTCAGCAAGTTAAAGTGATGTGTTTGGATGTGTGATGTGTTTTTCGTGTCACTTTTAAGTCTCGTGAGTGCAAATTTAAAACTGGAGCTGAAGGTAGCCACAAGTGTGCGTTAACAGCTGTCATCTTTTCCTCCCGTCAGGTTGTAGGGGTGGGGGTGGGGGTGGGGGTGGGGGTTCAATATTTATGGCATCAGCAGCCCCACCAAAGAGGATGGTGTCCTCCGTCTTCATCACACTGGCGTCACCTCACCGAGCCACCGTGACTCACCAGCAACCTGCGCTTCAGGCTCAAAGTGCCTTCGCTCGAGACAAGCAGCACAGTGGTGCGGCAAGAGTCAGCCCAGGTGACGGCACACCTGCCTTCAGGCCGCAGAAGGAGGAGCACGCACACTCACAAGTCCACAGCAAAGTCAACAGCAGAGATCGGACTCGTGCAGCTGCACTGACCCAAGCTTCAGAACCAAAACTTGCCATATCTGTGGCTGGAAAATCACCACTGCAAAAAGAAGACTGGAAAGACCAGAGAAAGGCTCCAGGTAAGATTGATTTAATTAAAAAAAAAAAAAAAAAAAATCTTAAAGAAGATGAGATGAGATGAGAAATGCAGTTATCGCAGTAGCTCCACTTTGCACAAAATATATGAAAAACATAATATTAAAGACTAATACATATGAATGATAATGGTTTAATGGACATTGCGTTTCTCTGGATTGTGATCATTAAAATCCCACTGCATGTGAAAATGTCCAACAACGCTTGAATTACTTGAACCCCCTCTATTCAAGAGGTGCGTCCATACATTTCATGTTAAACGTTACAAATGAAACGTTACTACTATATTGAGTGTTTTCATTTCCATATCCTCATCTGACTTTATCACAGTGGTTTAACACTGGGAAAAAGACAAAAGTTGTATTAGGGTCCAGAAATGGTGCAAGATAAATTGTAGTAGTTTGAATCAATCGTGGTTGGAGTTGAAAATTATCATTAAACTCATCAAAAAGGACCTGGAGATTTGGATTAGAAGGAAGTGAGTTTGAGGCAGATTACTCACATCCACTTGGAGTAAAAACAAACTTAGCCTTCATTTTCTATCAGCATTAAAAGGTGAGATCTTCTACCTTGATTTGGATCATTGTTAGGCACGTTAATGTCCTCTAGTGTGACTCAATGTATAGTTTGTATAATTTTTGTATTTTGTATAATTTGTATAATTTGCATTTGTATAATTCTTTTTTTTTTTTTTTAGTATTTCTGAAGTGACTTTCTGAGTGGCTGCTGTTTCTTCTTACTCATCAGAGTTGTGTCCTCCTCCTCCTCCATTTACTCCCGATGCCCAGACTTCAACATTGAGTCATGAAGCATCTGCACTTTCACCTCTTCGTCCTGCACAAACTCCTTTTTCTCACCTTGTGACCCCAAGCCAGCCGCCCATGGTATTGACACTTCTATTGCTGTGACACCTTAAAATTTCACGATCATAACACTAAGTCCATTATATTTTTTTACACAATCAAATACTATCTGGGACAATCAGTACACATTTCTCTTCCATGTGTCATGCACTTTCAGGAAAACGTTCACATTTTCCTTAATGAACGAACCTGCCTGTCACAGTTTTCAAATTTACTAAAAAGGCCCTTCATGAAATGTATGCAAACATTTCTGCTCCACTTTTTTTCTTCTCCATCTAAAAGCATAATTTCAGTGATGAATTGATAATGCATGGGCGAAAATGCTGAGAAAATATGCAAGATTTTTTCGTTATTTAGTGATTCGTGTTTGTTGTTATTCCTTTCTATTGTTCATGTATAAACTATGTCTTACATTTAATATTCTCAAAAATATCTTGTGAGAGACTTTTATCATGTTTTTACAGCTTCAAGATAATTCATTCCCCTGTATATCATACTTCAAATTTGAGCCGATAGTGTATTTATGAAAATTGGGAGTAGTATATGTTTTATTGTTAAAGAAGCTCTTGCAAGACTCCAGAAAATCTAAGTATAAATACCTAATTCCATCTCCAAATTGTTGTCTGTGTTGGAAACATTTTAATTTTATTCATCAGAAATCATGCCCTTCAACTGATCTGATATGACCTGTAAATAACTTCACATCATCATTCAGCTGGAATTTTAAACCAAACCATAAAACTGCAAATGTACTGTGTTCAGAATGGAGCATTTCTTGTAAGTTGTTTGACCAAACCCAATAATGAGCTTGTATATTTTCCCACAATAACAACAGCAATTTTTTATTTTTTATTTTTTTTCTGTTTAAAATTCCAGGTAGAAACAAGCACACCATCTAGTGGGTTAAACCAGGATAAACCATCTCATGGGGTATACAAAAGCAGCCAAGATACCTGCCCAGAGATCAAAGGTACCATGATCTTTCATTCAGACACACATTTTTAACAACACGCTTTGACGGCTGACGTTTGTGTATATTGCAGATGTGTGTGGCTTCTGTCGGAAGCCCGTGGCTCTTTCTCAACCTGTGATAGAGGCATTGAACAGGACGTACCATGAAGGCTGCTTCCAGTGTCGGTCTTGCCACATCCCCCTGGCTGGTAAACAATACTACAACAAGGCAGGGATCCCGCTCTGTGAAGAATGCTACCAGGTAGGTCCGACTCCACGTGACCTCGAGATAGTGAGCGTTAGACGAGCTGCAAATACACAAACAAATGTCTGCATAAGACAGAACTGTGCATTGTGAATGTTAACTATTGAGCATATGAATTATTAGTATTTCACATTTCTAATAGCGACTGATGCTTTCTTTTGTTTTTTGGTCTGGACAAGTGGATAAACATCCAATTGACTTGAGATTTATGGTCTAACATTTGTGTCTCCGTGAAGAGAATGTCATTAGTAAGTAAACGGATACGACAGCAGGGACATACAAAAGCACAATTGAGTGCGTTAATAAAGATGCAAAGGATATAATCATCCATCCATACATCTTCTATACAGCTACATCCAGCTCAGGGTGGGGGGGGGCTGCAGCCACCCCCCCCCCCCCCCCCCCCATCATCTCAAATGCATTCTTACGAGTTCAGCAGAGAGACCCAGATTTAAACGTGTGAAACTTGTTTGAGCGTTAATGCCATAACCGCATATTGCCGTGTACAGTATGTTATTGTTCAATGCTGCAATTTGATAGGATTCTGAGTTGACTGCAATGAGGTCCACTTATACATTAAGATTATTAAATTGAAAATGTCTGTCATTTGAATAAAAACAGTTTAAAAAACAACAACAACCCAACCATTGTCTGTGTTTGTGTTTCAGGCCAGTTTGGAGCTCTGTTGGGCGTGTGGGGAGGTCATCACAGATCACGTGATCCGCGCACTTGAACGAGCATACCACGCTCTATGTTTCACCTGCACAACATGTAAAAAGCAGATTGGAGAACAGGCGTTTGCTCAAGGAGAAGTTGGAGAGGTTTACTGCCTTCAGGACTATTACAGGTATGAAAAACAATGAAAGAAAAAAAACAAAACTATCCACATTTCACACGGTTGATGTAGAAGCTACTGTATACTTCCACGAATAGGATCAGTTTCATTCATTTTCAAGTTGATTTTACTAGTTATTTCAGTGTTTTTTTTCTTTTCCGAAGAACTCTGATTTCATTTTCTGCATTTTTGCCTCAGAATAAAATGTAAGTATTAAAAAAAAATTATGTGCTTTCTTTCCCTACAACATTGTCAATGAAGGAAATATGCCCCAAATTGCAGCGCCTGTGACAGATTAATTATTCCAAAAGAAGACGGTACTGATAGTTATACCGTTGAGTGTCTGGGACAATCCTTCCACGAGAACTGCTACAGATGTGAGGTAGGCAAACATCATCAAAAAAAAGATCACTGACAAGTAAACAAACACAAACACAAAGATTTCTATTGACCAGTCGACGCGTGTTTCTTATCGCTTGCAGGTCTGTGGCATCCAGCTTTCTCCTGAACCCAATGAGCGCGGCTGCTATCCCTTAGATGGGAAAATGCTTTGCAAGCCCTGCCACCTCCACCTTGCTTCTACCCAGCTCTAACACTGACCGGCTAAACGCAAACAAAGGGATGGCTGAACACGAGGCTCCAGGTTCACAGATGCAGGAGACTGCACATACACTACAGCCTGGCGGAGGAGTGTCTGAAACATCATCTCATGTAGAGAGCATTAACTAAACATGGCTCTTTCTTTTATTTACAATGCTTTATGGGTATTTTCCAATTTTTTTATACTTGTTCATTTTGCACTTAAAAAAAATGTCACAAAGCACCAATCATATTTATGCGACTGACTTTATGAAAGCGGAGGGCCAATATTAATGGACTTTTTGTAATCTCAATCAGTAAGTGGCCTTTTCAATCACACCAGTCTTCTAGATAGTGAGAGAAAAAAAAAAGAAACACTCAAAAGTAAACCCATATATTTTATCAGGCTGGATAGTGGTGTAGTGTGGAGCTCTCATTGGATAGACTCAATATTAAAGTCTCATATAGGTAAAGCCACAGCTTATGTAATAAATTATAGGTCTGTCTCAAGAGCACTTCATGTGGTATTGTATATCTCTGTATCAAATAACATGTAATAAATAATTTTCTCAAAAACAAAATGTGTTATTTTATATTTCTATTCATCACATCAGACATAGGCAGTAGCCAGGTTGGATGAGTAACTCCTCCAAGTCTTCTCTGCTCTGTTGCCTATGCGTTTACCAATTAATGTTTTTTTTATTTTTCTGATAACATATTTTTCAATCGACATTAAGTGAACCTACCAGTCAAATAAAATTTCAATTTTCTTTTTCATGTTTTCAGAATGTAATGCAACACAAAGCTAAATCTTGTTTCATTTCCAGTTCACAATTAGAACTTTTTCTGTTGACCTGCACAAATGACTCATTTTAATATATATAAGACAGTTACTAGTTGTGATCACATCTTGGATGGGACTCGTGGTGGTCTGGTTATCTTCAGATCCATTCTGATCTTGAAGGCTTTTCTGTACTGAATCTCCCTGTGAGTGGGTAATTGACTGCTTTCCTTTTATTCCTCACGATCGAATTACATGTTTGTTTGGTAACTTTCATATTGCATTTGTGTGCGGTTGTCTATTTCCCCGAGCTTGTCTTGTGATGCCCTGGTGAATAAGATGGATGATGAACATCTAGGATAGTAAAGAAAATGACTTACTGCCTCTCAAATTTGTTATAAATAGAATTCAAATAAATACAACAGAAAGCAATACAATTGTTGATAGTGGTAGTGCGCCCCCTACTGGCGGCAGAATTTCAGTTACTGCTATAAGAAACAGGGCGAGTGTGGGAGACAGATTTCGCTGTGGTTAGATTTGTGTTCTTCCATAATAGACCACATGCACAAACAAATCAGTTGCTCGAAATGCAACCTGCCTGTAATAACCCAGAGACCCCAAATAAAGAAGTGACCCCAGAGTCTTGAGTGACACCGAGAGCAGACCCGTGTTATTCTCAGTGGTTCCTCACCTACAGCATATAGACCTATTTATTTTTGTTGTTTCCATGGTCTTTCTATTTCTTTTCTTTCCAGGACGAATGTGCTCTATTTTGTGTTTCAGTTCATGTGTCTCAAAATAATACAAATAATCTTAGTCTACAGGAAGAACAGTTACTCCCTCAGTTGACAAACCGATGGGTCCCACTTAAGCTATAATAATGTGAATAAAATGTTTCTGTATTTCGCCCACTCAGGCACGAAGATTTCTCAATAACAAGTGAGAAACACCCTGTGTTTCCTCTATTTCCATGTAAATCCTCCTCACTCGAGGCGAGAAAATAAACAGAGCGATTTTCTCTTCCACTGATTCGCTGATTCCCCTGTCAACCAAACTCTGAGCCACTCATGAGGTTGGAATCAGGTCGTCTACCCCGCCTCTGTCTCCTGGGTGTTTGCGTAAGAGGGGCGGGGCGGAATCTACTGAAACTATCTGCTTGACAGTGTTGGCGGCGAGCTGTGTAAGCATACAAAAACAAAAATAAAGAAAGAAACGCAACTAGGAATAATTACTGGAAAAACGAGTACAAACTTGGCCTTGGCAATTGCAGTCTACGACAAGAAGATCACGGGGTCGCGCAGCTCGCCCCCGAGCCCTCCAGGAGCGAGCGTCATGCGCGCTCCCGCCGTCGGGTCGAGGACGCGGCAGCTCCAGTGGCAGCGGGCTGAGGACTGAAGACCGACGACAGGCCCCGATCGTTCATTTTGTTCAGGCGGACCTCCAACCGGCACGGATTACCCAGACGTGAGAGATCATATGTGTGTGGAGACCAGCGCACGATGGTTCGGGAAACCAGACACCTCTGGGTGGGAAATTTACCCGAACATGTTCGCGAGGAGAAGATTGTGGAGCATTTTAAACGGTACGTTACGCAAGACGGAGCCCGTGTTCTTGCGAGCGGCGCGCGCCAGGCGCAAAAGCGGGTGGCGTTGACGATCGGCAAGCCTGCTAGCGATGCTAACGCGGCTAGCGACTTGGAAGTTTTTATCCGCTCGGGGAGTTCGTGTCCGTCGCCGCGGGCCGCGCTGCATCGCGGGGATTCGAGTCGAAGGGAGATGCGCCGGATAGAGACACGCGGGTGCAATTGTTCCGGATTTAATGGTGTTTTTGTTAACTTTTGCTAACGCCGAGGGGTAGTTAGCTCGGCTCGCTAGCCTCTACGAGCTACCACCCAACCAACCATTTTGTGGGCAGTCGGGAGGTTTTCGTGATCCCCGCGATCAGGAGGCAGCGAACGCTAGCTGACAGCAGAAGCACAGCTCGGTCCGTGTTGTTGTAACAACCGTAAAACCTCGATCTTAACCAGGTTTTTTTTCCATCGTCGGTGAAACGGATTTGCATTTTTTGGTTTGTTTTTTTGTTGTTGTTTTTTTTTAAACCGGATCACAGTATCGGTGGCCAAATGTTGGCGGATCGTTGCTATCGCTGGCTCAGACTGAGCTAATGTTACAGTTTACCGCGACTACGACTACATTTCTAACCAAAAGCCCAAAAGTGTAAAGAAGATCAAATCCCAACTGCACACCGTCCAAAGTTTATCGATGGCTCCGGAACATTATTCATCGTTTCCACTTCACTTGCAAAGCACTTTGTGCTTTTTTCCCACAGACCTCTTAAATTTTTTACAGCCGATTTGTGTATATAGTAAACACCGAAAACCTAAAAACAAGCCTCCAAAGTAAAATAAAACACATTGTTGATACAGCAGCTGCGATTCCAGTCACGTGTAATGCACACTTAAAATAGCCAGCAAGCCAAACAAAGTTGCTAAGTGCTTCCATGTGAACCATTCACATATCATTGTTTTTATAGCAAATAATGTGATTTGTATTTTTTTTTAAAAACCAAAAAAAAAACAACCCATGATGGGTCAACATTTTTCCTTATGAGATTAATTTACTGAGCATTGCTGTGTTTATCTCTCTACCTATCCTGTTTCGTCTATGCCAGGACTCTTTGAACCAGCAACATTCAAAGAACTTCCTTACTTTTTTGTAGGGCTTCAAGACTTAACAGCGCTCACCTACACACAAGGGATTTATTTCTGTGCCTGTACATTTTCTTCTGTGTGGTTTTGATGTCACAATGTGGGAGGGATGTACTTTTTCTGTGGATATAGTCCTTAAGTCAATAAGTTATGGGTTGTAGCAAAAAGGTGTCTCTCCGAGCCTATGTATGTGTAATTTCCCCTTTTCTCTCTCTCCTCTCTCTCTCATTATAATTTCCTTTCAGGTATGGCCGTGTGGAGAGTGTAAAAGTCCTGCGAAAGCGAGGTTCAGAGGGGGGCGTTGCAGCCTTTGTGGATTTTGTGGATATCAAAAGTGCACAGAAGGCTCACAATGCTGTCAACAAAATGGGAGACAGAGACCTTCGGACTGACTACAATGAACCCGGGTCAGTCCCTAGCGCTGTTCGAGGCCTTGAAGACGGCTCCCCCTCGAGCAGTCGAGACGTAGCGGGATTCTCTAGGGGAACAGTTGGTCCAGTGTTTGGCCCTCCTGTGTCCCTTCACACCAGAGAGGGACGTTATGAACGGAGAATAGATGGGTAAGTGGACACGGCGTCCCCTTGAAATCCAGGGGAAATCTAAGTATCGGGTGTAAAACCTAAATACATAGTGGGGGTTTTTTCATGAGGGATTGATGCCTTGTGGGGAGGGTCACACAAAGTTAATCTAGGGATCGTTTCCACTTTCCATCATAATTGACTCGCCTTGCCCATGGGATCTAAGTAAATTATCTACACATTATCATTTGGTAAGGTAACTATGTTTCAAGGTTTGACATCTGGTTTGGATACTACATCTGTGAGGAATATCCTGGTGAGTTTTGGATTTATTACATTCTGTGGGGAACTACCTTGGGGAGCTTTTGGATACTTTCTAATACGTTTTTCCTCCGAAATACGGGATATAACCTTGATTTTCACGTGGAAACTGTAGAGGTTGGAAGTAAGTCCCTATTATGAAGGATTCAATTTTCCCTTGAAGACATCGACGTATCATTACTGGAAGAAGCTTCCATTGTGGGTTGTCAACTCTTTTTTTTCCCCTACCCCACATCGTGGCAACAGCCCGTGGTTGGACTACTTTTACCATTATTTTTCTGTGTGGATACCGCCTCTTCTGGATTTACGTTTCGAAACCAAGTGGATAGAAGACCTTAACGATTGTTTCACTTCACAAGACTAAATTGCATACATCCCAGGTTTGTTTTTGTTTTTTCCAGTCATTTTAGGATAAAATTATCTATATGTGAAATACTTTCTCTCAAATATTGGAAGCTATATCAAGAAGACAACAACATTGAGTATCCTGAACACCCAACAAGTAAAATTTGTGGAGCTATTGTGGTTTCCGGGGCTGTCGGCCATGAAGAAACGTGAAGAATAACCTAGTTGGGATGTAACCTACTGGATGTACTCACATGGTGGATGTACGGCTATGGACCCTAGTTCCAATAGGTCTAGCTGCCATTTATGTGGATTACGGAAGTGTGGATGTAGCCGTGTGAAATCTCAATCATGAGAAGTTCCCAACTATGTTAGAAGCAGCAGAAGACTTCTTTTTTTTTTGGGGGGGGGGGTTTGTTTATAATAAGACAATGCTATACAAAATTAAGATCTTTCAGTCACCTCACCAGATGGGATCCATCCACTGTGGAATTACGTCACGTCTGTTAACCTAAGAGGATTTTTACATGCTGCAGTATGTATCAGACAGATGGTAAATAAGTTGACGCTAACCAGTGGAATACATTTTTAAAAAAAAAAACAATTTTTCACAGTATAATGATTACTTTTTTTGGACACAACTGATCCAATGGGATGTATTTTGTGTCTTGGCTCCCAAGTTACTTAAGCGTCAATCTGGAATCGGACGAATACTCAGATATTCATCATCCTTTTTTTATAAATCATATTTATTTATCAAAATTTCATGTTTCTATTTTTTTACCCCTGACATTTCCCCAAATCCATAAAGCAGCCAATTTCTGTGATTTTTTCCTTTTTTTTTTTTTATTTTTTCCTTTTTTCCCACATCCAGTGAGGAGATATAAGTAGCCTAACTCTGGATTTTACATCAACAATCTACTGGCCTGTTCCTCAGTGTTCGAAGATAATGTGAGGTACAATTCAAGAAAACAGTTTTTGCCTATTTAGATCAATTGAAAAAAAAAATTTTTTTTTTTTTTGGGGTGCCCCATGGTTTTTCATTCGGGCTCTCACATTCTGCCCTGCTAGATTTTATTTGGATTAGATTCAGTAACCTCTTTTCCAAAAAGGTTGGTATTGCTCTGCCCTCTGTATACTGTCTTTCTATAACCTTCCTTAGTGCTATGTTTGATTAAGTGTGCACTGTTTTATAGAGGAATTGGATCTATTTTAGAAGTAAATATATTTTTATGAAGTCTGTGTAGCACACCTCAGTATTTGTAATGTTTGTTTTCCAGCTTTGACCAAAATCCCCCGTCATGATCTTTAACATTTAGCACAGTCGTGTTTTGCATTTTAATTCATCAAACATCTTGTTGGAATTTTTAAGCTGAGGAGCAAAATAATTTTTCAGTCAGTTGATTATAAAGTGTCGGCAGGAATTTATCAACAGTGGCGCTCCACAATCGGCTCCTCCTGAAATTCCTGAAGATGTACATAGTCTGTGTTTCTGCTCCAGGTAATGCTATATTATGCTTGTATGAGCAGATGTTTAAAGTGACACTATTTATACGAATTACTGCTTTTTGTTGGATACAGTGAGCTAAAAAAAAAAAAACATTTCAGAATCTTATTTATTCGGAGCTATATGTTTTTTTCAATTTAGACAGTGTGAATATATATACAAGTTATGTAGTATTTTAACATTTTATTAGTGTAATACTTGAATCTTGTAAATAGGGGCTGCCAGCTTAAAACCTTAACTTTTGTTCTGATCCTTCTGGATGACAAGTAAACAAAGCAGCTCCTTCAGTGACGGAGTTGTTGACAACGGAAACGCAAGTCTGTTTGATAGATTCTACTAAATCATGAACTGATTTAATACAGAAAGTTTTGAATCGACTTGAGAATGAAATGATCGCACTTGTCAGAACACTGGCACCGTTCCTTTTAGCCAAACAAATCTATAGCCTGGTTTTGATTACATTTTTGTTGCACTGGTTATTTTTCACTACAGGAAATTTTAAAGCAAATGTTTGTCTTTGCCGTTCAAAGCTATAATAACACTGTTTTCCCTTTCTGTTTTTTTTTGTTTTTTGTTTGTTTGTTTTATTTTTTTTTCAATTCACAGTAGTTCAGAAAGTCGTGAGCGCGCATACGATCACAGCCCATATGGACATCATGACCGCAGTGGCACTTTTGACAGACAGCGCCACTACAATGCCGATTATTACAGAGACCGCTCTGTGTTTGCCGCTGCCGGCCCCGGCAGCAGCGCCATTGCGGCGACCTTCGACGCCTCAGACCCACACTTTGACGCTCGAATCCGAGACCCTTTCGCTCTCACGAACTCCACACGACGGGACCTGTACAGAGACGACAGAGGACGGCGCGTCGACAGGACTTACCATCAGCGCCGGAGCCGGTCATCTCATTCCTCACAGTCGAGGCACCCTTCTCCTCAACGGACCACGGGGCAAACCCCCAAACCTCCTCATTCCCCTAAACGAGTCCCAGTGTCGCCTGGCAGAGGGCCACGGTCTCGATCTCACAGCAGATCGTCGAGCTCGGATTCCGTCAGCAGCACCAGCAGTACGGGCAGTGGCAGGTGTGACATCTGTTCTGTTGAGGTTCAATAACTTAACTTCGACTTGTGTTGTCCAAGGATAAGGCGATAGTGTTGAACGGTTTAAAAGTGGCTGAATGCTTTGGAGCTGAGAACGTTCTCGACGTTTGTGTTTACGTTTGTGTTTTTTTTTTTTTTCCCCTTCTCAATTGAACGACAGTGACTCAAACAGCAGCTCGAGTGACGGATCTCGAGCTCGTTCGGTTCAGTCGTCGGCTGCACACGTGCCCCCACAGTCCTCCATGGGGCTCGACTCTGAAGAGCCACGGAGAAGCTTTGGGATTAAGGTGCAGAACCTACCCGTGCGCTCCACAGGTGAGTTCTGACGTCGACTTCTCGTCAACAACTCCGTTTTCTCTTCTGAAATTGATGGATAACTCCAGGAAAATATGCTTGTTGCACAACTGTTTGTTGGGCTACACAAAGCCCCCCATCACCGTAATAACATCAACTTTGTGTTCTGAACAAATGCTCCCCGAGTCATTTGATATTAGGGGAGATTTACCACTTTAATTTTGGCTGTTGCAATTTATTTCATGCCCGGTAGAGCACATTGTTATCCTGCGCTATAACAAAGCCATGTGTTTATGAAATGGCAGTGTAGAGAACTAATTGCATACTTGCTATATACAACATCCTTCAAATGAACTTGGCCTCCACCCCCCAACCAAAAATAACGATAAATGTACAGTGCTGGCCTAGAGGTTCCATGAGCGGACTTGAGATCGGAGGTTTGAATCCCATCGTTGATAAGTCACCACTGGGGCTCCCTGAACAAGGCCCTTGATTCCCAGCAGTTTCCTGGGTGTGGACCATGGCAACTCGCTGTGCGTAGACAGAAGATGGGCTTAATGCGGACCAATGTAGAGTGGTTGTGTTTAATCTGCATTCGGTGCTATTTTACAGCATGCAAAAAGTAACACATTAAAAATAAACAAAAAAAAACTTTCGAACTGAGTTTATCTATATTTGCGTTGGCAAATGGTAACAACCATTTGAATCTTAGAGCCTATTGAAGTGTAGTTGGTAAAACAAAGGGCTTATTTCCATGTCGTTTGCACCAACTACTATACTTTATCTGCATTTAATCCACAATCACAACTACAAATATTATGTATTCATATTTGCAATCTGTTTTGAGACAATACATTTGATTGTATTCAAAAGCGTACATTATCTAATTTCTTATTCAGGCCAGTGCTGCTTGTACAGAGTCTAACCATCTTAAAGTGCTTAAAGATTCTCACTATTCCTACTCATACACATCAACAAAACAGTGATTTTGACTTGAAAACACCATTGCAAAATAAATTGAAGTTTAGACACAGTAACTTCTATATGAGCCTTTGGATCATCATTGTCAGTATCTCCAAAGATATTGTTCTTTTCAGTGTTCTTCGCTGTGGTATAATACTAATAAATTTATGGGTTTTTTTTCTGCAGACACAAGTTTAAAAGATGGACTCTTCCATGAATTCAAGAAACATGGAAAGGTTACCTCTGTCCAGATCCACGGAGCATCTGAAGACCGTTATGGTTTAGTATTCTTCAGACAGCAAGAAGATCAAGAGAAAGCCCTCACCGTCTCCAAAGGAAAGCTGTTTTTCGGCATGCTTATTGAAGTGACTGCTTGGAACGGTCCTGGTAAGTGGTACTTGATGTTGCAGAAAACTATTGCCCCCAAAGGGACTTTTCAAAACTTGATGCGATTTGGCATGAAGTGGCATGTTTGAGATATTAATGATAAACCTCTCCATTACTTCAGAAACGGAGAGTGAAAATGAGTTCAGACCCTTGGATGGGCGAATAGACGAGTTTCACCCAAAGGCAACAAGGACACTGTTCATAGGGAACCTTGAAAAAACCACCAGTTACCAACAGCTCCTGGACATTTTTCAGCGCTTTGGAGAAATAGTGGTAAGTTACAATTTTTCTATAAGGTATGCTGTATGTGGTTCATTTATTATATACCTCTAATTTTCTTGTATTTTCTACTTAAGGACATTGACATCAAGAAAATCAATGGAATTCCCCAGTACGCTTTTGTTCAGTATTCTGATATTGCGAGTGTTTGCAAGGCCATTAAGAAGATGGACGGAGAGTATCTGGGGAGCAACAGACTAAAGGTAGCATATTTACAGAAAACAGTGTCGACATTTCTGGTTTTTGTATGTTTTTAAAATGGCGTAGAGAGTTCTTTGTATGCATTACTCATGTCGTTCTCTTTGTCCTTGAAGCTTGGGTTTGGAAAGAGTATGCCCACAACCTGTGTCTGGTTAGATGGTTTGGCAACCAATATTACAGAGCAATACCTCACTCGCCACTTCTGCCGTTATGGACATGTCGTCAAGGTAAAGAGCTCCAGTTTGTCTTGTTTAAGGTGTACTGTTTATGATTGTTGTGCTGCTTTTCAAAACTGTAAATATAAATGTTTGTTTTTTGTTGTTGTTTTTTAAGGTTGTGTTCGATCGATTGAAAGGGATGGCCCTCGTTTTGTACAACAACACAGATTTTGCTCAAGCAGCTGTAAGAGAGACAAAAGGCTGGAAGATTGGTGGAAATAAAATAAAGGTAAATGAATCTTTAAAAAAAAAATGTTTTAATGTTAATATGTTGGTGTTCTTAACTCGTATGTGTTTATGTCCTATGTTAGGTGGATTTTGCGAGTCAAGAGAGCCAGATGGCATTCTACCGATCTATGCAGACTTCTGGTCAAGACATTAGGGACTTCTATGAAATACCTCCTGAACGAAGGTAAAACAACCATATGGATAATTTGCATACGGCTGTTTCTGTATTTATTTAAATGTTTAACACATACACTTTACTGATAGGATTTGGCATGTACATATGTGATGATCAGAAACACTTTTATGTAGCAATATGCACATTATTTCTAAATTGAAGGCAACATTGTAAAGGAGTTTGTAAATATTTTAGGTAACGTAAAACCCTTTATTCTGTATATTCACTTCACAGAGAGGAACGCAGACCTCCATATCATGAGTTTACAGCAGAAAGGGCCTACTATGATAACATACGAACCCCTGGCCTTTATCCAGAGGAAGCTCGGAGAGACTATGCTGCCCGCAGCAGAGAGCGCTTTCCTGAATTGGAACATTATCAAGGGGAACACTTTGACCCACGTTATCATGAAGACCCAAGAGATTACAGGGATTACAGAGACCCCTTTGAGCAAGACATTCGAAAGTACACATACATTCAAAGAGAGAGAGAACGAGAGCGAGAACGTTTTGAGGCTGATCGTAGTAGGTGGAGTCCTTCTCATCCACGGCGCCCTATTACTCCAGCAGTTTCACCTTCGCCATCTGAACGTGCTCCCAGAGACCCTGAACGCCGTGTTTACAGCCAGTCCTCCGAGAGGAGTGGTAGCGTTAGCTCTGTTTCACCAACACAATTTGACAAAGCTGAGAAACCTCTGCCAGAGCATGCCTCAAAGAGTGACAAGACCAATCAGCCAGATCGTTTGGCTGGGGCTGAGAAAATCAAACGTGCCAAACGAAAAGAGAAAGGAGACAAAGACAAACCTGAGAAGCTTAAATCAAGGAAATCCAAAGGGCAGTCGCCATCCAACCCTCTGCCAGAAGGGGAGCTTGAGACTGGTGTCGATGGTGGTTCAGGAAGAGGAAAGGGATCAGACCAAGATGCTCTTGAGAAACAGAAATGTAAAGGAGAAAATGACACTCTTCCTGGGACTGTATTGTCAGCTGCTCATCTGGAGTCGGTCAAAGGTGAAAAATCTGAAATTGGTAAAGGTGAAAATTCAGACCTGGATGCAAAAACTCGAATAAAGAAACCCCCCAAGTCTGATTCTGGAACTGATGGGAAAGATTCCTCGGTTGATTCAGATCGCCTTGCTGCAAGAAAGAGGCGCTTTGCTGATTCTGGTGGTGGAACTGTTCGACAGAAGAGAAGCAGGCATGGAGACGAGGATGGGAATCAGTCTTCAGACGTGTCTGCTACTGTCATGTATTCGAAAGAATCGGATACTGACAAACCCAAAGATTCTCAACAGAGAGAATCACGACTTAAATCGGATAAAAGTGGTATTCAGAAGGATGGTCAAGAGGAACTTAAAACACAACGAGATAAGTTGGAAGCATCTCTGGAGCCACTTGAGCCGAAAAGACAACCAGGACATGTTTCATCTAGAAGATTTTCCCAGGAGACTCTTGCAGACCAAAACAGTACACGAGAGCAAGATCATCTTGCTGGTTTCAAGTTTAGTCAGAATTCTGAACCTGTCAAAAATACCAAGACAAAGGAAGACCATGTTGACATTGATCTTTCTCAGAGTTACCGTAAGCAAATGGAGCAAAATCGACGTTTACAGCAACAGCAGCGTGAATCTGATAAACCTGACAAACCAGAAAGTCCCCATGGAAGTGAAATGGAAGACTTGGAACATCGCAGTCTTGTACACGATGTTGGAAAGCCACCCGAGGATGTCACGGATAATTTTCCATCTCACAAACTGAAGAAACAAGACCAGTTTGATGCTGAGTCGGTCACAAAGAGAGAGCGTGTCTACAGAAGCTTCAGACACAAAAGTGAGGATCCTGATTGGAACAACAGCTCATCTCCAGGGCGTCAGCACTTCTCTCGTCACAGAGATGAAGACTTTGTGGATGCTCCTCAGAAAGAGCTTAAAAGAATTGATGAGAAAAATTATCCAGATTTGGATATGTTAGTTAAAAAGACCCCTAATACTCAGGTAACCAAAAACATGTCTTTACTTGGTATGGAAGAAGAGCAGCAAAAGAGATTGGAGGGCAGAGTTAAACAAGACTTGTTACCCAATATAAACTTTTCAAGAAGTTTAAGTAAGAACATTCACAACCGAAAGCGATTAGAATTTGGAATTTGGCCAGACTTGGAGCCTGGTGAAGTTCGATCCGACTCTGAAGAAGACAGAGATGCCAAGCCTCATTCTCCTGTGCCCTCTACATCTATGCCCTTTTCTCAGAGGCAAAGGCCTGACAGGTTTTCAGACCCCAAACTAGCGCAACTTGAAAGGAACAAATTCTATTCTTTTGCCCTTGATCAAACAATCACTCCTGATACAAAGGCTCTACTTGAGCGTGCAAAATCCCTCTCATCTTCCAGAGAAGACAACTGGTCCTTTTTAGATTATGACACTCATTTGGCAGGTCTTCGTAACAGAAAGGACACAGAGAAAGTAGAAGCAACACCAAGACCTACACCTCCCTGGTACATGAAAAAGAAGAAGATCCGAAGTGGATCAGAAGATAAACTTGATGACAGAAAGGAGGAGCCCAAGCCAGAAGAACAAGAACGCAGGGAACTATTTGCTTCCCGCTTTCTTCACAGTCCTGTCTTTGAGCTAGACTCCAGACGACTTCAACATCTGGAACGCAGACATGAAGAACCTGAGCAAATCCAGCAGCCTGGGCAGCAAGCTGCAGTTGATGGTGAACCTGATTCTGGTCCAGTTGTTCTTTTTCACAGCCGCTTTTTAGAGCTGACAAGACAACAACAAAAGAACAAGACTCAACAGGTACAGGAAGTTAAAGAAGAGGTCATTCTCCCAGACGAGAGCAAAGTAGAAAAATCGCCAGTTCAAGAGCAGCAAACTCAGCAGTCGGTAGAAACTGTTGAGTCTATAGAGCCAGAAATAAAGCCCATCAGTCCAGCTGAAGAACTGATCCCTGAACCTCAACTTCTACCTGCTTCTACCCCCCAATCTATCAAAGACAGTCCTCCATTGGAAGAAAGATTCGTTGTGCCAAATTCAGCCCCCGATATTCATCCCCCTATGTCGTTCATAAAGGAAGAGGTAAAGGAAGAGGTGAGAGAAACTGAACATGTGGCAGTTCCCCCCTCACCGACTGGAACACCAGATCCTGAACATGCAAATGTTTCGATGTCTGAACCCAGTCATTTGGGGCATAGAGTCAGACTTTCTCCTCTTTTTGAAGGGAAAACAGATGTGACCACTGAGGACGTGAAGCCCCCAGTCTCAGAACAACCTTGTCAAAATTCTCTTGAAGAGTTTATTAGCAGTTCTGAACCAGAGCTGGATCCTGAGACAACACAACCAGAAGTACCTGAAGCAAGGAGTCCAATACCTCCTAGTTTAGATGAACAGGACATTGTCAAGAAAGAGCCTTCTCCTACTTGTAAAGTGGAAGAAGAGCCTGAAGAAGAAAATAAATCTCAAATGGATGAAGTGCATATGCCCAACGACAGTGACACAAATGAAGAGCCAGTGTCATCCCAGAAAGAGAACAAAACAAAAGAAATGAAAAATAAAAAAGGGAAGCAATCCCCTGCTCAAGTTTCTTCAGCTCCCATCATGTGTACTTCTGGTTCTGAGAAACAAGCTACACGCAAGAGTGAGCGCATTGACAAAGAGAAGCTAAAACGTGGTTCATCCCCAAGAGCTGAACGAAAATCTACAGCAAAATCTCCCATTCATGGATCAGATCCCGATACATTAGACCAGAGCAGATCAATTACTAGAGCAAGACGAAGGAATGTTAGATCCGTATATGCCAACTTACCGGACGATGATGTACCAGTTTGTTCTGGAAAGGAAATGACAGAGTCTCCACGCTCTGCGCGAAAGCGAGGTACTGACAAAGATGCCACGCAACAAAATACTGAACTCGATCCACCAGCTCCAGCCCCTGTAGTAAAACGGGGACGTCCTCCCAAAAATCGTAAACCACGTGATGTGATTTCAACTGCTAAGGTGGAAAAAGCTAAAGTAGACAATAAAGACACTGACTCAAATGAATCTGAAAGTGGTGAACGAACCCCAAGGACATCTAAAGGCAAAGCGTCTCCTCATCTTGCTAAGAGTTCAACAAATCAGGCGTTTGCAGCCCAAGGGTCTGGGTCTGCAAAGAAGGGGGACAAATCTCAGGCAACTGATGATCATGACATGGATTTCACAGTTGACGATCCTTTGCCTTTTCAAGACTCATCACTTCCGTATAAAGAGGATTTATTGAAAATTGAGCAAAAGAAAGAGGAGAAAGACGTGCAAAGCTCTGAACTGATTAAAGATAAAGAGATGAGCGTCCATGAAAATACCAGTGAGGCTAAATCAAATGGCAAAGAGACTGATTCTATTGTTTTAAAAGAGAAACCCACTGACAAGGTTGTTAAAGGAAAATCTAAATTGCAAAAGACGTCTCCCGTCCTCAAGAACCTCAAAATTAGACTCAATGTAACTGAGGTCAAAGATCTTCTTCAGTTGGGAGAGGAAGAGATTGTGAGTCAAGAAGACACATCAAAAAAGCTCAAACCTATTGACCATGGTGATCATATTTCAAAGTGCTCTGACAAAGAGGAAAAGGAAAATTCTACTTTGGAGAAAACCCTGGAAACATCAAAAAGCTTGATATCACAGGAGCTAGAGTTGGAACAGGCTGTAGAGAACATTGCAAAACTCACAGATCCAACTTTTCCAACCGAGCTGCCAACTCCCCCTGTCCCACCAGCAGAGCTAAAAAGTGATCCAGAGGAAGAAAAACCTTCTAATCCTGCCAGTGAGACAGAGCTCATGGCTGCCATCGACTCAATAACTGCAGAGGATACAAATGCATCCTTAACCCAAGCACCTCCACTAAGCGCAGATGTAGGTTCAGAACCTGAGGTCCAAGACTTCACACAACCAGTCAAAGATGAACCTGAAACTCCATCTAATACACAAGATGAGCTTACTTTCCCAAACACACCCAAAAAAGGATCCAGAAAACCAAAAACACCAAAACGTCCTAAAGGCCAAAAGCAAGTAAAAAAGGATTTAAAGGAAGAACCTGCATTAACAGAGGAAGTGATAAAGCCTTTAGCAGAAAACAAAGTATCTAATGTGAAAGATGTTTCTGAACCACCTTCATCAGCAGCAACTGCAGCAGTTATTACTACTACTACCTGGAAGCCAGAACCTGAACTATTGGATGTCAAAGCAACAGATACGAAAGCGGAGTCTACGTTGTCTTCTGATGACCAATCTCAGAAATCTATTTATCCTCATGCTAAACGTCCAGTGGGCTCAAAACAACAACTGATGTCGTCTGATTGTGTCTCCTCTCCACATCCATCACTGACCAACAGACCAAATATCAGACTAATTACGTCAAGCAGCGTTCCTGCCTCGCCACCTGATTGGCAACAACATCCTAAAGATGCAAGTGTTCCCTTTTCACCGGTTGTATCGTTGGGAGCAAAGGAAAACCAGCCTTTATCAACCGACTTGGAAAATACGGGTGCTGATCTTGGTACAAGTGACTTGAGACAGATTCTTATGAAACACAAAACTGTTCCTCTGCCGGGTAGTGTTCCTGTTCCCACCACTTTGCCCAACCTTCGAGATCACAACCCAACTGAAAGTAATGCTCAGCTCTCAGTTCTTGTGTCAAATAAGGCGCCGCTCCCCGAGAGCAAAACGCAGGTGAATCCTGTCCCGCCAATTGTTCGACCTCCAGCCTCCCTAACGTCTCCTGAGACAAAGTCTGTCATCTCAGTTATTTCATCCACGGCGGCGTCTGTTATTAGTCGTGTTCGCAACCCTCCTGAACCTGAGGACAAAGTGAACATAAATGTTGGAAATCCTTGTGTGGATATGACCCAACCCAAACAAACTTTCAGGACCAGTAAAGACGACAGTGGATCGTACCATGGGTCATCTCTGGGTGATGATGGAGCAAGTTCTGCATGTTATGTTACTGGGTCTCTCCCCGGCTTGAGAGTAAATACTCGTGAAGGAGTGGTGGTATTGAGTCATTCGGGTCAAAAAAAGGAGGGACGCCAGCGAATTTGTACAAAGCTGACGCAAATTCCACAAGCAACAGCAGGTGATATAGAATCTCAGCAGTTGGTGTCCATGTCGCATATTAAGCAGGAAATGTATGGTCATTCTCAGTCCGGACTTCAAAAAGGGCCTTCGTCACAGTCAGATCATGGACATTCTGGAAAACAACAGTCTGCTCTATCCATCAAGCAAGAGAGTACTAGTTTGGAAAAGATGGATGCGAGTTACATCACTGGACCTCCAGGAGTAGTGAAGCGCATCACACCGGGTAACCAGCAAGTAATGAATTACCATCAAGACTACATGTCATCAAAACACCAAAAGAAAATGGATAATGCCGATTCTCATGGTACAGATGGGACTAAACCACCTTGGACTTCTGCTGTGAGTCCTTCTATAAGCCCACATTTGCCCTCCCCGCCAGGAAACCATGTCGGTTTTGTTACAGCACCCGGTGACAGAGCAACTTCCCATCTCAGCGGGATCAAACAGGAACCTCGTTCCCCACGCAAGTCGGGCCATCCACACTCTCCATTCACGAAAGGGTCCTCACCTATAGGCTCCTCGTCACCTAAAGGCCTTCCGGTGATGTTATCGTCTGGCCTTCCTGCCATGCAGCAGTTCATCACAGGTGTGCATCATCCAGAGCAGTCTGTCATCATGCCTCCTCACAGTGTGCCTGGAGGCTTAGGGCGGATGTCTCCTCATTGTGTAAGCCAGTCTATTTCAATGGGACATCTTGTCCAAGGAGATGTTCGAGTCAATACTCCAACCCTGTCTGTGATGAACTATGGGATGCATAGTGAGATGGAAAGTCTCCAATCGGATCCTCGGGGGACTGTCCAGTTACAAACGTATATGGCACCGAGTGACAGACGAGTCTTGTTACACCCACAAGGCGAGCGTTCGGCTGCTGATCCGCATTCTGGACACATTCAAGAAAATCTCCCACCTTCTTCGCCAAGACCACATGTTTTGCCCAAAGCCGTGTCTGACAAAGATCTAACGAAGTCACTCGAGGCAAAGAGGCCACACTCGCCTCTGCCCAAGGATGCAATGATGGGGATCAGGCAGTCTGGAGGCGCAATAGCATCTCCTCAGAGAGTTCAGCTCATACCACCAGGACCAAGTGCCTCGTTTCCAGAGTACTCAGGACTGTACTCAAACCCAAGAGGCCTCCATTCTCAAATCCCAGCGGTGTCCCCAGTAGGACTCAGCCAGCCTCCCACTATGGTGAGTGACCTGCATGGCATTTTTAATAGGTTTATCTAGATTAAACCATTATCATTGTTGCAACCTGACTTGACATTTGTATTCCACTTGACTAAAATTCCTGTTTAGAATTTTGTACAATATGATGCATTCAGATCACCAACATTGCCGAAACATTTACTTTCCAGATTAGTTCAACTATTCCAGAATTATTTTGCTGCTCATTTTTTTTCTACTTGTGCTCTTGTGATGCAAAGGTTGTAAAAATGAACAATTTGTTTAGACAATTGATCTCGGCAAGTATGTGAACTGTGTCATGGTGTTTTTCTTTTCACAACACTTCTCTAACAGCGATATTTTCTTGAACACTCAGGGTACTGACCTGCGGGTGAAACCAGATGGAAAGACGACACAGAACGTGAATATACTGACTGTAAGAAACCATTGTCATGACATGATCTACTCTGAATTATCCATCTGAACAAGATCGTCTCAATGAGCTTTCATTGTTTTGTCTGGCATTCAAACAGAAATATCCTATAGTGTGGCAAGGCCTGCTGGCACTAAAGAATGACACGGCTGCCGTCCAGTTGCATTTTGTCTGCGGCAACAAAGCTTTGGCTCATCGATCACTGCCTTTACAAGAAGGAGGCGCTCTTCTCAGGATTGTCCAGAGAATGAGATTAGAGGCTTCACAACTGGAGAGTGTGGCCAGAAGAATGACGGTATATTTTCGCTTCACTCCCATTTAGTATTGGCTTTTTTTTTCTTACTTAATTCTTCTCACATGATAAACCCTGTTCTCGTCTGCAGGGAGATACTGACTACTGTCTTCTCCTCGCGCTGCCTTGTGGACGAGATCAAGACGACGTCCTGAATCAAACTCAAGCCCTAAAGGCAGCATTCATCAACTACTTGCAGGCAAAGTTGGCTGCCGGCATCATCAATATCCCCAACCCAGGTTCAAATCAGGTAAAGAATGACACACTGGTGGTTTACAGGATTTTCAAAACTCTAAATGTTTATAATAGATTGTTCTTGTCCTGTCCCCTTAAACTGCACAAACATTTCATGTTCATAAGTGATTTGTTTTGTTTTCTTCTTCCTTTTCCAGCCCGCTTATGTGCTCCAGATTTTCCCACCATGTGAGTTTTCAGAGAGTCACTTATCACAACTTGCGCCCGACCTCCTCAACAGAATCTCCAGCATCTCGCCACACCTCATGATTGTCATCACCTCTGTGTAACCTTCACTGTCGGGAGCTTTCCCCGCAACGGACGTTCCACAGATGAGCCTCAGGAAACCAGAGGAATATAAAAGATTGGGGTTTTTTTTTTTTCTGTTGTTGTTTTTTTGTTCCCTTTTCTGGACACGATGGAAATTTGTAGGATTTACCCAATCAACAGTTTTTAATAATTTTTGCATCAGTCTATTTTTTTTTTTTCCCCCTCTCTCTCTTCAGTCACTCCTGTCTGGTGTGTTTGTCCTTCTTGAAAGAACTCAGGGATGGACCAAGCCAGCACGAGACTTACTTGACCATTTCTCTGCTGTATTTCTATTTATTGGAGTTTTATTTTAAATGTCCGGATTCGAGAAAACAAGGCGAAGATCTTGGATGAACACAAATCTGACCGGGCGGCTTGTTTCCTTCATCGGTTCCACTGACAATCGTTTCTTCACGAGAGCGGATCACAGGGGCCGACGAATAAACATTTTCAACGATCATGTGTGGACTTCCTTACCCACTCGTTTCTTTAGAGGAGAAAGGATTAACTTGCAAAGTGACGGGAGACCCTGTTGAGGACCACATTCATTCAACAACTCTCCCCGACCTGCTCGTTTTCTCACACTACTGAAGCAGTCACATCTCTGGCTCCTGCCTCGACATCGAACAAGCTACGGTATAATTTGGGAGTTTTTGAATACAGGACCTTGTAAAAAAAAAAAAAAAAATGTTTTAAATATTTAAGCAGAACTTGGACGACTTAATAGTGACATGAACTCTGGGACTTTGACCAAGCAGAGCGTGGAAATTTAGATGGATCTCTAATTTTTGGGTGTAAATACTTGTAACACGAGAAGGTTGGCAGGCTCTTGTGTGGAGTCTGCCGATGGCACTTCATATTTTGTAACTCAAATAAAAAAAAAACCCATCAAATCTTTTTTTTCCCCCCCCAACCTTTTTTTTTTAATGGCACAGCTCTGATTTCATTGAATGACGACTGCTAGTTTCTCATTGTAGACTTCTTTGCAGCTGTGTGAACGTGGCCCAACGCTGCTGAATCAATGGAAAAATGCTGAGGTGAAACTCGTCTACCGGCTTATATTTCATGCCGAACTACAAAGATTCAAATAGAACAGAATCAGTGATTGTTGGTGACTAGAAAACATGAACAGTTATTTGAATATTCAGGATCGTCTTGGTATAGCAACTTCACTTGTGAGTGTATGCCAATTAAAAAAAAAAAAAAAGTAGAACCTACAGCTTTGAGTATTCCACATGGTCAATAATTAAGCAACAGTGCAGACCGTCATTAACACAGACATACAGCGAGATTCGGTAAAAAGTTTTTATTTAATTTTTTGTTTACTTAACCTAATCAGAAAAACTCCAAACTCATGAGAAATAGGTGCAATCTGAAATGGTATGAATTATTCTAATACTATATATCTCACCATAAGCTACTTGTGCATTACTACAGGCTTTGCTGTTACTGACCGTTCAGCTCCTGGTCTCAGTGTTGCGGTACGTCCGGTTTATGGTCTCGGAAATCACTTGTTTCTTTTTCCATCAACAAAGAAAAAAAATACAAATATACTGGAAATCAATCACCATTTGTACACTGATTGACGGGGTAGATGGTTTCCCTCGGCGCGGAGCTGGACAGGGAACGATCACTCACTTACTATAAAACTGTGTTTTGCCTTTAGGGGAGACTGTGTGCTACATGCATACTGAAGTCGGGTAATCGTGTGTCCTAGTGTTTCAAATCGTCACTGGAGCCAAACAGCGCCACCAGCTGGTCTTCATACTGAGAGATGTTCCTCTTCATGATGTTCATGCAGGGTCCCAGCAGACGCTCGAACGCCTGGATGTCGATGACTGCGGGAGAAGTGGCTCGTTTAGATTCATGACACACCACAGGCTGTCAAGTGCTCTCTCTCTCTCGCTCTCTCTTTCAAATTACACTTTTAATAAATAAGTGATACAACTGAAATAAAGGTAAATTAAGCTAAAATGAAAAAATCAAGGTCTCGTTTGACTTTTCACAGTAGAGGCTCCCAAGAGGCTTCCTGTGATTATTTCTCTCTCTCTCTCTCTCTCTCTCTCTCTCTCTCTCTCTCTCTGGATCACAACAGCTGCTGGAAATATCTTTTACATATAGTGAAAGCCGAGCATTCAGCCAAAAGTTACTGCTTCAACATCAAGGTGAGGTACGTGTGATGTTTAAGAGCGAGATTATGCAGGTCTGTTTTACTGATATGCTGAAATATTTCCATTCAGGAGACGGTTGGGGTGGATGGATTATCATGACTAGATAAGATATACAAAGTCATGTGTCCTTTTCATTTACCCATGACTAAGGAGCAGAAGGATTGTAGAGATAAGAGCCTCGGAGACAGAATAAGTGACACACCTAACAACTTAGTGTCTCCCGCCGCGTAAACTGATGCTGCTCGCGGTTTGTTGGTGACCAGAGCCAGCTCCCCGAAGTACTGTCCTCTGGAGCAGCGAGCCACCTCCACCTCCGTGTTGTCCTGCTGGCCCGCCTTCGTCTGCAACACACACACACACACACACACACACACACACACACACACACACACACACACACACACACACACACACACACACACACACACCTGGCGTCATTCCACACAGCTCCGAGACTCCAGCTGAAACATTACGAGCGCCTCCAGGAAGCAGACGTCTGTACAAAGAGTCGAGGGGAGGTCTTTCCCCTTTGGATTCTCGAGGAGAAATTATAGTAAAGGTTGAAGGTTGATCGTCCTCCAACTCTTTTAAAAACTTCTTTTTGAGAGTAACAAAAAGATAAATGCTCATTTATCTGTGAAACAAACAAACACGATCATCATTTCACTTAAATAGATTGTGTCTCTGTTTCATAAATCATCAGACTGAAAAAAAGCTTTAATTGAAAGTCTTCGATGAGAGAAATGAGCGGGGAGGTTTAATTCTTATTACTTAAAAAAAAAAAATGCTACTTATGGTTCTCCGCTGGACGAATATGAGAAGTACTCACTTTGCTTTTGATCATAATCCTCACTTGTCCCGATTCCACAATGTAGAAGCAGTCCGCTTGGTCACCCTGCGGGTGAACGACGAGCACAAGCGTCAGCCTCGCTCCCGGGAATATAGAATATAGAAACATCCCAAGGACAAGACGACAAAAGCAAACCTGCACACCTGAGTTATTATCTGCTCGCCGTCTTTAAAAGCCCGAGCCCCCAAGACGTCCACGATCTTCATTCTCTCGGAGAGCTGCGGGCAAAATCAGCAGAACTCAACCGTCGACGGACACGAAGTGACACGAAGTGACATCGCTTTTGTTTCGCTCGCCGCACAAACCTCGAGGGATTTCAGGAGGGGAACGCTCTCGATGAAGGCCTCGTACATCCTCCTCTTCTTCGCATTGTTTTTCACAATCAGCCTGTGGAAAGTGGCGCGATCCTACAAACAGCGGCAGGGTGTTTTTGGTTTTCATTTCAGCTTCCAATCTTTCTGGTTCATTGTAATGTCAATCTAGACTCACCATGGCCCACAGGGCGCCTTCTTGCGTCGCGACGATAGTGGCGCCTCGGGGCGTGTTGTACATCAGCGCCAGCTCTCCGAAGCTACCCTTGTTGTCGTACTTCCCCACGCACAACCTCTTGCCGTCTTTTTCCACGAAGATATCGAACGTGCCTCTGAGGTGAGAAGAAAGTCCGTTATGCATCTGTCTTCTATACTGCTTCACACACACACACACAAGAAATCCCTCACTCACTTCTCTATGACGTAGAAATTGTCGCCGTCGTCTCCCTGGTCGATGATGTGCTCCTCGGGTTTGACAAACACCTCAAACATGGCGTCCAAAACCTCGGAGAACTGCTCCTGGAGGACGCCCGGCAACAAAAAAGGACCGGTTTTACTTTGCTCGGCTCTTCTTCAGTCAGACACACACGTTTTCACTACAGTCTCCCACGGTTTCAGTATCGGGTGGCGTGATGAATACGATTCAAAGTGAGAATTAAAAACGTCATTGCGAACAGCGGAACAGAAGATTATATATATTGCATGTTGCTGTCACTCAGTTTTACAACCAACTGCAACATGGGCCCAGACACTTCTTTGGCTTTAAGGTTCATACGTATCAGCTGCCTGCTCAGGAGCGCCACAGTCTGGTGACACCTTCAGTCACCAGAAAGTCTTCATCACTCTGCACCTGCTCCAGCGTCTTAAACAGCAGGATGTCCCCGCAGGCGTCCTGCAGCCGCCGCCGCTGCTCGTCCGTCTTGGGGTGCACGATGCGAGGCTCGCTGTCGTCGTCTTCGTCTTCGTCGGGGTTGTAGGGCTCCGCGCAAACTGCCGACGGGGACAATACGAGGTCAGAACTACCGGACACGCGTTGCAAATGATTGAAAACGCGTGACGTGTTTTTTTTTGGGGGGGGGTCCAGTTCCTGACCTGAAACTCTGCGGTTGTATTTGGCCGTGGTGGATTCTGCAGGGAGAGACGGAGGTCAGTGCTGCTGAACCAAACGTTTGCCACTATGGAGGGCGGGCTATGGAGAATGCCAGATGTTGGATCCATATCGCTTTACACAAACATCCTATATCACATTTATTTTCATCTACAAGTGCAAAATAAAGAGGTTTCTTCAAGGTGTATTTCAGGGGGCTGCAATGAAACTCACTGATGGCGTCTTTCTCCTCCGCCTCGTCGTCTTTGTTGGCCTCAGTTGAGTTCGTCTCGAAGGTGACTCCTTTCCGTGCAGACCTGGCGCTGCGCCTCTTGGCCCGCTGGTCATTTTTCTGGCCCTCCAGAATACGCGTGAAGTGTTGCACCGCGAATTCGACCAGGTTGGGAGGCCTGCGGCGGAGCACCTCCACCGTGTACTCCTGCAGCAGCTCCTTCAAACCAGCTGGGATCTCGACAGCACTCATCATCCAGGATCGCCAGTGAGGGGCTTGAACTTAGAATTAAAACAAATTTTAAAATAAAGAGAGAGAGAGAGATAGAGAGAGAGAGAGAGACTTCTAGTAGGCCATTATTTTCTCTGATCTCAGAAATCTCAGCGTCAGCAGCAGCAGCAAAGGCCCCATAAATCTAACAAACATACTACGGGCTCATCGTCACAGAGAGGAAAAGCTCCTCCTCTCGCACTCGGCGCAGTATTGATGTCTGTCGCTGGCACGGCCCGCTGGAAAGTATTGAGCAGGACTTTTTTTTTTTTCACATCACATGTAATTAAGGGCTGTCATGTAATGGATTGTGCCTCAGAACCTGATGGTTTGGCACAGAAACGAGGCACGCGGGGCAGTTTTTAACAGCGCAGCCTGCAGGCGGGATAAATAAAAGGTTTTTCTTTTTGGAAGAATGTGGATTTTCCACATATGTGTTTATCGAGACTCTTTTCTTTGACTCCACGAGCTGCCGGACACAGTACGTCAATGCCTAATATAATATGTTAGTCTCCCGCATTCGGCAATTCATGGCAAAACCATTTAAAGTCGTTCGTTCATTCGCTAAGTTTGTTTTCACAGGTCAAAAGCGTGTTGGATGTTTCAGGACTCCAAATTGGCCAGAAGTATAAACGAGAGCGTTTTCCTACCCAGATGGAATCATCTCCGACCCCATGTGACCTGAGACCGGATTGAACCGCTAAAAAAAACCAATTCCTGCCAGAAACAAAACTTGCACCGCTTTATATTTATTTGTATTTATTGTCACGGTGTTTATTTTTGGTGGTTTTTTTTAAGTCTCCCTCATTTCTGTCCGTCATGTTTTCAGTATTTCCAGCTCCGTTGCCTTTGCCTCTTTGAAATGTTTGTCATTTTTGTCAAGCTCACTTCTCTTTCATGTTCAGCCGGTCTGAATTGCGACAGTGGCTGGCAGAACACAAATAACCCGGATCAATAAAAAAAAAATAAAAAAAAAATAGGCGAGCATTTCACAGACTTCCAAACATTGTTTTATGGCTGTGAGATCCATCACAAAGTAAAAGCTTGAATCTCACATCTCCAGATTCAGACTTGGCGTTTGTGGAATTGTAGAAATTTTTCGTTTTCCTTTTCATGCTTTGCTTGAATCCATTTATTAGCTAAACTTTGTGGTGTGTTTGGTGTACTTGATTCATATTTGTAGCTTCAGTTTTTACCATTATCCACTTAAAAAAACAGACAATATAAAACCGTGTAGCTGTATTTTCCAAATGGAGATCAGTTATGACGGTTTATTGAAAACTTATTAGATTTTTGGTAACAAATGAAATTGTCGCCTTTAATAATGAGTCGCAGCAAGTAGATATGAAAAAGGATTTCCACTGAATACATGTTTCATCAAGCTGTTTATTTTTATTTCGTAGCAACAATTCCTTTAAGCGTCACTTATTCAGAACTTTTTTCCGTTTCAGTTTAAATATAAAAGCTTCAAAAATGACCGTCTCCGATTCTCCGTTTGTAAATAAACGACGGTCGATAACGGAAACGAAACCAAAAAAAAAACGCTCCACACGTCTTTTGTACAGGTAGAATCAGCTTTTATTTTCTATACACGCTGACATTCAAACTGTCCAGTCGCTCTCATTACGACTAAAGTTTCACATTAGACAAACGGAAAGTGAAGTTCGAGTCTCGGGTCGGTCACTGAGTGGAGTGTGACCGCGCAGGATACACACAGCTGAGAGGCTTTTATTGCTGTGAGATTCAACACACACAGTACCACCAGAATGCACCGCTTCCCTGATACGTATACCTGATCGCAGTTGACAACAGGTAAGGCACATGATGTTCATGTCACTCCTTTTTTTTTTTTTTTTTAAAGAAATAGATAAAAAAAAAAAAAAAAACATAAAAAAAATGTGTGAATCAAAAAGGAGTGAGAACATTCGAATGTTTGTACTGTTTGTGTGTTTCTTTCTACAGGCACTGTTTCACAGTACCTTCAAAATAATCAAGTATAAGATCGGAAACTGATTAAAATCTCGGGGGGGGGGGGGGCGTTGCTGGATTTCACTGTCGAGTCTCCATCACAGGTCGGGAGCCAACCAGTTCAGAAACTTCATCGCAAACTCAAACCCTAAGAAACAAGCCTGAAAAGAAAAGAGACAGGTTGGTTTTGGTTAAAAGTGATAAAATGAGGATAAAAATGCTTTAGATTTTGTTTTTCTTAGACACATATTCACTATTAGCAACATATTTAACAACAGTAGATTATTGTGCTTCAATTTATTTATTTTTTTAACCAATTAATGTCATTTTATATTTCTATTGTTCACATTTCTAGAATATTTCTAACAACTGTTGGGATACTTTGAGTATAAAAAGCGCAAGTCTTCTTTAAATTTGAAATACCTGGTCGTCTGCAGCTGTCAAAACTCATGGTTTTAATTTTACTCCGAGTTCACGGTTAAAAAAAAACATTTTCTTCAGATCAAATTTGAGGGAAAATTTTCAATGAAGTTGAAATACCATCTTGAGAAATATAATTTGAAACTTCAACTCTTCTTCTCTGTGATTTAAATCTCTTTATGTGCCATTGTTTATCATATCCTGCTTGTTTCCTTCCGTTTTAGTCCGAAAAGACGACTTTGTGTTTCTGCAGGAGTTGAAACAGCTCCGACTCAAATTTACTGTCTGGAAAATAACAACCGCCTATTTACAGATTATTCTCGTGGAGGAAACACGATCCATGTTGTGGCTTTGTGTTCGGTCAGACTGTCCAAACTCAAACTGTGTTTTTATGTTTCGAATATTCCAGATGTTTCAGCTAAAAAAAAGAAAAGAAAAAAGGACTGGAACATTTTAGAGTAAACACATTACGTAATTCCGAAAGGATTTATTTATTTATTTTATTTTTTCACTGAGTGACGAGACAAACACTCACTGCGTTGGCGGGAAAAGCTCGAAGCATGACAGCGTTGAAGCCTTTGTACAGCGAGAGCACGCCCTCCTCCCGCACCAGCTCCCGCAGGACGTCCCGGAAACCGTTGGGATACTTTCCATCAGGAGCTTCAGAAAGAGACGGGGGGGGGAGAGATTATCGAAGTGGAGAATATCTTGAATCGCATGGAGAAACTCTCCTGACCAGAACAGACGGACGTCTGAGAAAAATCTTCCCCAACCAGGAAGTCCAGTTCTAACAAACGCCGCATGCAGATTTGCAGCGAGGTGTGTGAAGGCCGTAAACTGGTCGCTTCTTCGTTTTTAATAAGACGTTTCGTCGGGAGGCGAGCGGCGAACGCTCACCCGTCTGGAAGCGAGACTTGAGCACGTCAGCTGGGATGGCCACGGCCCAGTTGAAGATCCCCGCCATTCCTCCAGCGAACAGCACGCTGGGCACGCTGAGCTCGTTGTGGCTGCGGCAAAGGACAAGAGAGACCCCCCCCCCCCTTGCTGCTCAACATGTCGTCTTCTTTGCGCAATATTGCGATGGAGGAAGCAAGAGAAACTCACCTTTTCCCCGCGGGCGTCAGGAGGTTCTTCAGCCACTCGTAGGACATGAAATACATCCCGCTGGCGGGAACGTCTGAGTCGCAGAAACGAATAACAAAGAGTCTCGTCATCGATTCTGGCGCACGCTTTGTTTTTCCTCTTAAAAGCTCAGAGTCGCAGAGCAGCGAAAGACAAACGGTGACATTATTGACACAAATGCCGTGTTTGCGAGACTCATTTGCTCAGTACAGGGAAAAAAGCTCAAAGCGCTCAAAGCCCTATTAATCACTAAACACACCGGTGAAACAGAGTTTGTGTTCAGCCCGTCACTCAACGTGCTCGCAGACTGAAAAGACGGATGGATGAACGGTGTGACAATAAAAATAAAGTACCTCTCATGAGAGTCAGCGCCGTGCCTTTGTAAATCCCTCTAATTCCAGACTGCCGGTACAACTGTTTGGCGCAGTCCATGGGTCCCGCGTACTTCACCTCTCCCGACGCCGCCTGGATCTGTGAACGCATTGGACACATTTCACGTTGCTTCCAAAACCGACTCAGCGTGTCGCTCGGGCACATTGACATCGTTTAAACGCTTCGCGTACGAGTGAGCGAAATAAATGAATGACATTATTTGAGAAGACCGACACTAGTGTATTCTGTTATTTCCCTTTAACAGATGTAAACGTGTTATAATCAGTTTAGGAAAAACAGACATGTATAAAGTAGCTATTAAAGAATTATTTTTTTTAAAAGCACAATATTTGAAAAACTAAAGCATGTTTATTGCATTTATCCCTCTTATTGATCGCCCCCCAAAAACAGCAGATGCCAAGACTTTGAATATCAAACACACATTTACCACTTTAACATTCGGTAGCCTCTGACCTGCAGGAGACATTTGATGCGCTCCCCGGGAGCCATGATGGCGGTGGTGAACACGCCGGACAGCATTCCTGCCGCAAACAGCTGTGGATACCTGCAGGAGACGAGAGAGGGAGAGAGGCCCCCCCCCTCCCGCCAATAGGGGGTAACAAATCACAACGCCAGCGTGGGGAGAACACGCCACGACGGAGCCGTCACCTACGTCAGAATGTCATTCGGGCTTTTCTGTTGGAGCTTCTTGCCGAGGCCGAATCCGAAGAAGCAGACGGCAAACATGGGAGTGACTCCAATGATCGGAGCGGCCATTCCTTTATAGAGTCCTTTGACGCCCTGCGAGGGAAGAAGACATCCGTGACGAAGAGGCGAGGGAGGCGCACTGCGTTTCATTCAATGCGTCGTCCGCCGCGGTTTCATCTACAGGCATTCCTCACCTCTTTGGCTAAAGTCTTTTTGAAACAGTCGATCGTTCCGGCGTAGGGGAGGGTCTCTCCGGGTTTGGCTTTGGGTTGAGTCTGTAAACGCACCTGTGGAGGAGGGAAAAGACGAAGCATTCACAGGTTTCCATCCAACCTGTGGACTTTTATGATCTACGATTAAAAAATAAATAAAAAAATGTACAAACTGCAGAATTCTTCTGCTCAGTAAAAAAAACAATAAGAGTTACAATAATTAACTATGGGATACATAAATGTCTCTCTCTTTGGAGAATTGGAAGCAGCCTGCTTGATTTGAAAAAAAAAAAAAAGGTGAGAGTTCATCACGCGAGCAGAAACATAAAGGCTCATGTTGCTGCTGGAAAAACAAACACTGAAGTCAATGTTGTCGTGACTCGGCGCTGGAGGCGTCGGAAGACAGATATTAGTGTGAAAAGGTGGTCGATGTAACAATTAAACCCAAAAAATGTTCGTAAATACACTCAGAGTAATAAAGCCAGATATTTTGTCATGGCTTACATCTCCAATTCATTTTGCTGATCTTTAAGTTGAGCGTGTTTCCCTAGAATAAAGACACGCGGATGATAAAATGCGTTTCTCCCCTGATCAGTGTTATCTGGTTCGTTCTCAGTCGTGTCTGACAACTGGGCAAACGTGGGCAAAGATTCTCTCTGGTCGAATCTTCCTCTCTTCTGACTGAGACCTTTGATTTGATTGTTTCCGTTGTTTTAACAACTATTGTGCAGAAAACGCACTCATGTTACCGTCATATCCATTTGAGCTTAAATCAACCCAGACGCATGGAGAGGACGCAATGATGGGACAATCAAATCCTGAAATGTAGGATAATACATGCACAACTTAAATCTATAATACAATAAAAAAGTTAATTGACTGAATTCAAGCAGTAAAATGTATTATAGCGTCATTACACATAGGCCAAAATATTTCATTCTTTATCATTGTAGCTCAATGGAAAGAAACAAATCTGCCTCTTAAAATAATAGATTTTATGACATCAGACATTTCCTTTTTTCTTTTTAGATAAGCCATAATTCAAATCTAAAGAGATATGAAACGTTTATAAGACATGGATACCGATGCACCATTCAGTAATAAAGCAGAAACACCCCAAATCCTTACTTAACCAGGAAAATAATGAACTTTGAGATTCAGCTGATTCACTATAGACCGATCTGTTTGTGTGTGTGTGTGTGTGTGTGTGTGTGTGTGTGTGTGTGTGTGTGTGTGTGTGTGTGTGTGTGTGTGTGTGTGTGTGTGTGTTTTTTGATTAACACAAATATATCTGCAATGTGTTTGGCTCAGTACTGGTGCTGATCCCTGGAGGTCTGCAGCAGAGACACTCGGGTTATCAGCAGCAGGAGGCCACAGCAGCAGCAGCGGGACTCATGTGAGGCTGGACGCGGGTCAAAGTGCAACAGAGGCCGAGTTTCCTGGAGCCGCTTTATTAAAACTAAAATGTACACGTATGGAGCAGGAACACATCGGATCGTCCTGCACAGATCCATGTGCTGCACCTGACAGTCAGCCAATGACACAGACACACACACACTAGTACACGTACAGGTACAGTTGCGCGCGCACGCACACCTGAAGGGTTCTCCATTACCTTGATGGTGTCCAGAGGGTGTCCAGCGAAGACGAGGCAAACTCCTCCGAAGCCTCCAGCGAAGAAGTTCTTCAGCGGACTGATCGGTTGCGGTTGTTTGGACATTTTGGACGCTCTGCGGGAAGAACAAAACACAGACGGCGGCGGATGAAGGGGTGAGATGACGCGGAGGTCCGAGCGGTGTCACCGGGGGCCGGAGCGCGAGCTCTCACCGGGTCGGTTTAAAGCTCGGGGGAGGAATATGTCAGTGAGCGTCTGTCACTCCCGGGCTCAAGGACCTTTCACCCACTTCCTCACCCGGAACACTATGACTGAAACACCGCTTGCACGCCGGGTGCAGCTCTGTTTGTGGTCCGGGTGGAAACGTGCGCCTCGCTGATATCGGTCAGGATGCAAAACTCTCACAGGATGGATGAACGTGCAAATTACACATTATTAAAGGGTCCCGTCCTGACATAAACCCGCAACTCCGCTAACCACTCTCCCATTTTGATACACATATAGTAACATAGAACTTTTTTTTTTTTTTTTTTAACTACTAAAGGTATATAATTACTGGTAACAAGTGATACAAAAATGTGTTATCAAGGTTGCATAAGTGTATCCCCTCAGTGATGTCACAGTGCTTACCACTGCACCATGGCTTTATTGGTCCCACACATTAATTCTACTTGGGGGGGCAATCACAATTTGATTACAAACCAAGAGTGTAGAGAGGTGTTTGTCCAAAATCCTCCTGTGTTTAGTTTGGATGATTGTGACAAGGGACAGTGAAGACCAACGCCATTTACTGACATTATTCATATTGCTGAATTCAGATGTCACTTTGTTTTTCCTGTTCAAATACCAGCATGGTGGTGTTTGATGAAATAAGCTCCAAGTCTTCTTTCAAAGCTCACTTAAAGCAGGTTTCCCCCATTCATTTTACCTGGTGTCACCTGGATTGCCTCTGGGAAAAGTAGAGGTCTCCCTCTCCAATGTCCAAAACATCCCAGTGAAACGCTGGTGAACATTAACCAACATACAAGGAACCATCACTTTCCTACATTCTTACATTTGATGTCATTATAGTTTCTGTTACCATATTGTAAAAAAAACAACAACCTCAGAGCAGTTGAAGCCTTGGTCCACCGCCACCACTCATCCAGTTGGGTCCCAGGCCCCCAGGTTGGCAAACACCGACTGATTCTCCAACTTACCTGAGGTGATGGCGCTACTGTATATTTCCACCTGTAATTGTTTATCAGTCTAATTTTAATGTGCTTTCTCAGACGGATACAACTGGAATTCCTGTCTGGCTAACAATGTTTCTTTAAGGTTTTATGATCCTGAAAACGGGTCCTCTGCTGTACAAATGAGTTTTTTCATACTCATTCTGAGCTCCAACCATCAACTTGTTTTCACGACTGAATCATTACAATCAAGTGACACACTCGGGTACTTTTGAAATTGAAAATAATAATAAAGAAACACAGTCAAAAAAAGAAGAAACAGTCACTGTTAAAATAGAGCTTTATTAGTTGTATTATAACACATTTGCAGCACTTTTGCAGATAATGTTATTGATGTGGATGGCCACACACACATTCATTCACTCACTCACTGTAAACGGACACATAATTAAGAAAGAACATGAACTAAAACATGATACCACATGTGGATAGTGTCAGTCTTCCAGACGGAGAAGCCATGCTGGGACTGAATTAGAGTGTGTGAAGTCGAAGATGGGAAAACAACATCAGTCACTATGTTACTGGGATAAATAAGGGAAAATAAGTACATTTCACTGGTAAAAGTACTAAAAAAATCACAAGGAGTTTAAATAAATGCCCCATATTATATTTTCTCCTCTTCATCTTTGCTTTTCAGCACAAACAAACGGGAAAAAACACTGATGCTGACTGCTCTCAGAACTAAACTGCACTCAAGATATTAAATGCTCTTCCCCTCTGTGGTCGGACAGGATTTCACAGCGAGTTGTCATAAAACTCTATTCCAGCGACGGTTCCACTCAGTCTGTAATCAGCTGATGACATTGTGATGCACGAGTACAGAGCGATTGTTTTCAAAGTGTTGGAGGAAAGCCAGTCTGAGAAACCTGCAGCCACATTAGAGACTCGACACGCAGCAGCCACGACTGACTCGGCACAAAGCTCAGTAACGACGACGACGAGAGTCAGAATTTCTCATTAGAATAGAAAGCGAGTTGAAGCCGTTCTGCTTGATTAAAAATGCTATTGTGGTTAACGAGATAGAAGAAAGAAGGAAGTCAGTGTTAAGAATACAGCGCTCTATGGCGAAAACACTGCTCTCTCTTGACACAAAGTAGTTTGGTCCGACTGAAAGGGAAGCACGTGAACGGTTTAAATCTCTCTCTTTCTCTCAGCCCTGAAATATTGGCACCGATATCCACGACATCTGTGAATCGCCATCGCTGTAACTTTAATCAAAAAAATATAAAGGATGTACGATATTGGATTGTTTTTACTGATTTGGCAGATCACCAAAAATCCTCTGCATATTTTTCTTCCTACTTCAGGAGGAAGACTATGTTTACTGAAGTGGCACAAAATGAATGTTTAAAATTTGATGATTAGATCAGGGTTTTTTTTTTTTTTTAAAGTGTCATAGTATCCCATTATTGGGTTTACCGATATATTGATATCCTTTAAGTACACACATGATGCACAATGATATGTTTTTACAAATCTTATCGCGTCATGCATCAAGCATTTAGGGGCCATTAAATTACAATTCTATCAGCAAAGATATATATTTGACAGTGATAAATCATCCTTGCAAGTTTGTGCAGCTAATTCGCCTTAATTTTCGTGAGGTTTTTATTGCTAAAAAATTCCCTTCAAAAAGAAGCGAAGAAGTCCGGCCTGTGTTTTGGCTATTTTGGCATTTACAAGTACAACAAACTTGACAGGACTTTTATTTTGTTGGGTTTGTTGAACTTGTGTCTTCTCTTAAACACACCAAAGAAACAACCCCACTCATTATTCTTCGAAAAAACTCCTTTTGAGATTGTAACACGTTTTCACATCAACCGACATGCGTTCTGCAGCTTTGGACTGCAAGTCCAAGAAAACAGGCTGCTCAGGCTGCTCCCGGAATACAAAACTTTATGGTACCTCCCTGACGTGGATTGGAGCAGACTACAGTGTGTGGGCAATGGTAGTGATATGGTTAGTCCTGGTTCTCACAGATCTGTGGGAACTCCTTGTAGATCTGCTCTACAATTAGCTTATCCATCTGTTTCACTGTGGCACTCCCTTCATCCTCTCCCGGGTCCTCCTCCTCCCTGAGAATCCTCTGCAGCGCCCCCTGCAGGTCGGACAGGCGGTGCTGGTGCTCGAGGTAGTCCGTCGAGCGCATTATGGAGTGCATGAGAGAGAGATACTCCATCCGCAGCTTCGAATGGAGGGGAAGAGACGTGACAACCATCAGACAAGGAAAAAAAACAAACAAACCCCAAAACTGTCCAATCGTGGTTTGTCCCATTTCTGCGAATAAAGCTGTGCAGTGTGTCCCGCCTTGTCTCACCTTGTCTCCAGGCGACAGGTCGGATATCTGTCGAACGGCGATGTCGATCATCACCATCATGTCGGTGCGGTAGAAGATGTTCGCAGTCTCTCGGTTGGCAAAAACGTCCTGAAGAAACTTGAGCACGGAGTGCGGCGCCGGCGGGGTGTGCTTGAACATGCACACCGGGTCGTCTGAAGAAGGGTGGGGAGACGAGACGGTAAACGTGAGACCTTGCCACGCCTGCGTACGGGAAGCGCAACGCGCGACACTGCCGTCATACCTCCTCTGTTCAGAAGCAGAAGCACTTTCTCCGACAGGATCTTGACATTTTTCTTCTTCAGCTCCTCCATGATTGCGTTGTTGCTCGGTGCTGGAAGACGAGACGAAATAGTGTCACTATTGGAAGGGTTATTTATATATATATATATATATTAAAAAATACAGCTTCTTAGTAAGGATCATGTTGTCAATGAAAAAAGTGTGATTATAGCCCGACACAAACTATTTTTCTTCACATTCTAATTTATTCATTCAGTTTTATTCCAAACATTTAGTTTGATGGTACATAAATATTGAAATCCTTTTACCTTTCACCTTGTACGTCATGAAAATCAAAAGGTCAATATCTCAAAATTGTACAAGGTTTCACAGCATTCATCACCAACCACAAGCCACACTTATCATGGTTTAAAAAAAAAAAAAAAAAAGATCCAAACTTGTATGAAAATAAGTGACGCATCCACATTTGCGACGTTCCAGGAGTCACTGTAAGTTTCCAGACATGCTCAACTTCTTTAAAACAAAGTTTTAGCATCCAGATTGGGGGAAATAAAAAATAAAAAATTGCTGCCGTTTCCATCTTGACTCGCCAGCCCCAGGGTTAGGGTTAGAGACACATCTCACCTGTGTGATGCAAATTGAACGACAGCAGGAGGTTGAGGAAGATGTCGGGCAGCTGCTCAGTGGGATCAGAGGGAAGTCCGTCTTCTACCACTCCCAGCAAGAACTGAACAAATTCAGCATTCAAGTGTTCTGCAAGCACAGACGTTCCTTTCTTATTGACGCAGATATTATTCATTTGATGCACCTTCTAAATTCCCCACTTATGTTTCGTGATTTGTTTACTTTTGTGAAATGTTCTAATCTGTCAGATAAGTTCTAAAAATTCATCAAGCCAATCTCAGCACAAGATATTTCTCGACAAAGTATATATATATATATATTTTGTTTGTTTTTTACCGTAGTGATGATATGGCACCTGCTCGCCCATTGAAAATATCATTGTAAGTACAAGAGCTGTATAACACGTCTTCTGGTGTTCTGGTGGAAAAAACCAAACAAAAAATACATGACATAATTGCATTTTAATAAATACAAATAAACAAGAGGAGGGGGGGGATATGACAGGGTGAATATTTCACCTTGCGTGGCGGTCTGAAGGTCTCTGGCCAGCTCCATGGGCAGGATGCAGTTGAGGAGAGCGGAGATGAGGGCGGCGTCGAGGCTGCACATGGCGCCAAACACTTTGAGCAGCAGCAGGCGCAGAGACACGCGATGCTCCTGCGCGAAAGGCCGAAAACCAAGGAAGTGTCCCATCACATAAACGCACAGTGCAGCAGGATCGTCCCACGTTGGGGGTGGATTTACAAAAAAAATGATAAAAGTATCCGAACACATTGGATATTCTTTTCAACTCTTCAAGTAATAACATGGACACTAAAGCATGTCTAAAGTATTCAAAAGTACAGAAGGTGGGTGACAGAAGTAAAGAAGCTTCAGCAGAAAACAAATGGAGCCCAATCATGTTTTTTTGCTTGATTCTATTAATACATTTAGCCTGAAAATAAAAGTAATCATTGCTCATTTTGCTTTACTGAGACAACTGAAATAAAATACTCAATTTCTTCTCACCATCTGATAATATGAAACCAGAGACATCACGTTCTCGGAGTCGTTGGTCTTGCACATCCTCTTACACACCTCTGGGTCCGCGTCAGTCTGGGGACCACAAAAACAAAACAGTCTTTCAGTTTTCAAAAAGCAGCGACGCAAATTTTGTGCAGCTTCACCGGCGACCTGTGGCGATACGAAAAACGAAAAACTCCCTCTGGAACAGCCCCCATCTGACTCTGAGTCGTGACAAAGTGCCAACTCCTCATATTCAGCGGGCCTGAAGCGTTTCCAGATTCGGTTCTTAGGCACACAGTTGGATTTGTAAAGACGCCTGAGCCGCTGTGATCCTATCAGACGTGTCTGGTGTTTACAACGCAAAACATCTGGACGGGACCTCGGGGTCACATCACCGTTTCATCACGGGGAGAATGTTCAAAATGTCATCGTGAAAATCAATCTGCGGTTTGGATTTAAAAAAAAAAGGGATTCGGGTTTGATAAAGCTCTCATACGATAAGGAAAAATGTTGTAATTACCACGTCGTCTATTCATGTCGGGTGTTTTAAAAAAAAAGAAGTATTTGTGTTCATATTTTCGAGCCAAATTCAAACATTACACCTTTTAATGTCAACTAACTTCATCAGCTGAATGATTTCAACCAACACGGTAAAAAAAAAAAAAAAAAACACAGATGAAACTGTGGAGCGTGTTTGAGTCCTTAAGTTTAGCGATCATTTTTAAAATTCAGAATCTTCTGAGCCCAGGTTGAGCCACTAAATAATTTCTGGTACATTTCATCCCTCTGCTGACATTAAAATGACCAGAAACAAATGTTCATGATCATCTTGAAGAGTCAGTACTGACCTCCCGAGCAATTTTCATGTTTTTGTTTTTTTTATATATATAGATCTATATATATATATATATATATATATATATATGTATATCTATATATATATAGATCTATCTATAAATCAGTTCTCATGTGGGTGAAGTTTTGAGAACCGTGTCTATTCCAGAAGCACAGTATTTTGGATGTGATCCCAATGTCTATCGTTAGATAACACAGCTGTACCAGTATCTTCAGCAGCTCCTCCAGGTAGCAGGCGATGAGAGCGTGGTCTTCATGGAGAGCCCAGCTGCGCTGCTGGGAGTCGTCCCGGTGGCGGGCCAGGTCGCTGAAGATCACCTCCAGCCGCTGCTCGTCGTGACACACCTGGCCCTGCGGCAGCGCCGCACTCAGATCCTAGCGGGGGGGGGGGGCACAGAACACTGTGAAAATACCTGCTGCTGCTGCTACGACCTGTCAAACCAGTACAGGAACCTTTTGTCCCGACAACCCCGGCGACGCCTGAAGAATTATAATATTAATAAAAGCAACTATTTATACTAAGGATCTGCGTCACGCCGTACAGCATGTGTGCAAGCAGAATAAGTAGCGAGATTAAACACTTGGAAGCTTTTTTCCCTTTTTATAAATATAATCAAAACAACATCACCGCCAGGCTTTTGGAAGTTCAAGGCGTTTGTAATAAAAACCCATTGAAGAGCCGTTGATCACCAGCTCACACACTACTGCCGAGCTTCGCTATGTTGTGAGAGCGGACACTGTGCACACGGCACTACGTAAACACACGATGCAGCCAAGAGCTGTCAGCGGTGGGATTTAGTGTGACTTTACACACTTCCCACTGTGACCGACCTCACACCCCGACAGCCAAATGGAAGCATGGAGCAGGTCTTTACCAGCTTGATATGACAGTGCAGAGATGTCATTTAAAAATGGAGGCTGCAACGCTGCACGGTCGTGTCCGCCGACTCTTGAAAAGACTCTGAGGAGTCAGCAGAATGCGAGACGGACCGCAACTCTAAACCAGCGTTTCGCTTCCAGGACGTGATGATGAAAAAAACGCCGCTGACCTTGCTCGCCACCAGCGAGAGGAGAACTTGCTCCAGGGCGGAGGAGGCTTGAGGCAACGCGGCCTGCAGGTGACCGACGACCACGCCCACGGCCACCCGCGACAGCTCGTAGCTCAAACCCGTGTTCTTCCGCACCAGCTCGATCAGCTCGGCTCCGGTCGTCATGGGAACCGCCCCGGAGGCGGCGGGGCTGCCGGGGGGGCTTTCGGCCACCGACGGCGGGGCAACGGGCCATTCGGTCTCGGGCTGGTCGTCCACGCAGAGCTGCAGAGGGGACGGGGACGAGGACGGGGACGGGGACGGGGAGGTGGAGGGCCCAGTGGGCTGCGGCGGCTGCGGCGCCGGGCTTTTCTTTGCGGGAGGAGGTGGCTGAGGGGCGGATTCGCAGGGCGCCGTTTGGAGGACGGGGGCCGGGGGCTTCACGCGGGACGGCACGGGGGGAGGAGGGGTGCTGGAAACACTGGGCAGACTGACGTCGGAGGAGACCAGGGAGTGGGAGGAGCCGGACTCCAGAGAGGCGGTGCTGACGGAGAGGGAGGGCGCGGGGGACGGGGGGAGAGAGGACCCTCTGGAGGGGACCTCCGGCTCTGCTGGGGGAGAGACGTGAAGCTCCAGTTACAGACAGAAGAGCGTGAACAGGAATGACCCGACTAAGAATAGAGTGCTTGTGCAGCGCAGAGCTGCGGCAGGTAGCATCAGCAAAATAACACCCGGCTGCAATATGTCACACCGTCATCAGTTCACTGTGGGTGAGCGCACGCACGCACACACACACACACAGACACACCTGGGCGCTGGTTGTTCCTCTGTTTTTCAGGGGGAGGGGGCGTGACCGGAGCAGAACGTCGAGTCTGAAGCGGCACCTGCAAGAGGGAACATAAACCAGGCTGGATCAACACTGCCCAAACACACAGAGACCCCCCACCGAGGACACTGTGTGTGTGTGTGTGTCTTGAAAAATATGGTTCTTTTATTATATTTTCCACTAAAATGTCAGTATCATGTCCCATTTTCTGCTTTGTTGTTATTCGTTTTTCTGTTGTAAGAGGAACTATTGCCGCTTTTTAAATCCTCCACAGTCACAAGAATGTGTTCATAAACTCCTGCGGTGTGAAGGTTAAACGCTCACTGAGCCGGTGACGCCTCGACTTCTCAACTGAGATGGAAAAAAAAAAAATAATTACAAACTCAACAACCAAACAGGAACTATATGCAACCATGGCGTCAGTTCTGATGGACCGTCCAGTGTTGACTTAGTTTGAACCAGTTAAAGGCTGGTACAAAAAAATCTAAAGGAACACAAGGATAATGTATCGTGTCCTGAACACACGAGAGAGCCGTCAGACCTCAGTCACAAAAAGAAAATGCACCCGTGGAAAAATAACAAAGTAGTTCTAACTCTCGTATGAAGAAGAGCGTTGACAGTTTGGGAGCAGGATGGTTGGAATAATGAGTTATTCCAAGTGTGTCACCTGGTAGAATCCCTGCTCCGCCTGCATATTGTCCATGCTCCCCGAGAGGGGCACGCCTCCCTGTCGTCCGTAGTCTCGGTGAAGGCCATTGGGCGGCGGAGGAGTCTGACTGAGAGAGATCTCGCTGCTGGAAGACGGGATGACTTGCTTGTTTCCGGAGGAAGAGGAACTTCGCCGAGCCAGAGTTTCCTTTCTGTGATGGATCAGTTTCCTGCGACACAGAGGGTGGGGGGGGGGGGGGGGGGATTACAGCTTTATAAAGCAGCCTGACTGACGTGGCTCCATTTTTGATTTTCATTCTGCACTCTTGACTCACTGCAGAACGTCCCGCTGCTCAAGATTGTATTTGCCCCCGTTCTTTAAGGCCACATTGTGGATTCCCTCGATCGCTCGGTCAATAGACTGCAGCACCTCGTCCTGCTCTGGAGCCTGCAAGGAGGAAACAAGCAACAAATTAAATTTTCATTAACATGGCAGCATGAAAAAAAAAAAAAAAAAAAAAGGATTAAACTTTCAACAATGTTACGACTCGGGGGCAAATGTCTGTGTGTGAGGCTGCGGGCACAAACAAACTGGGACAGTTGGGTTATCTAACAGAAACAGCCTTTAAACCACAGTCACACGTGTCTGTTGAGCAAATTCTGGCTCATTGAGCCTCCACAACCACCGTGGCTGCCTTCAGGAGAGAGCATTCCTCTGCTGTGAGCCGGAGATACACACAACATGCATGTTCTGACTAGTTTACTGTAAATCTCCTGTAAGACTCCTGTGCCTGGATGGGTGTGACTGAAACTGAATGTGGAGAGGGGAGGGCTGGACAGTAAGAATGAAGGCTTAGAGAGAGAATGACACACAGTCACAGGAGAAGATTAGTAAAATCCCAGTAAAAAAAACAACAAAACCAATTGACTGCTGTATATATGTGAATACTGTGGCCTCGTGAGCTCCTGTACTGAGCTCACTCAGTTTGGGTCGTCTCCTCATCCTCCCGCACTGTCCCATCTCCTCTCTGTCGCAGTCAGCAAGCTGCAGTGCGGGGGTGGGGTGGGGTGGGGGGACAGGGGAAAAGCAAAGTCCCTACATATAAACGCAACCTCGCCAATAATTTATGACTCCATCCACAAGCGGTGATCAGGAGCTTCAGCACGGCCTGCACTGCAGCGGCACCCTGGTTCAGCCTCTGCGGCTCCATCAGTCCCCCCCACCCCACTCCTCCGGGGAGCTCCTCTGGAGCCGGGGGCACGGGCAAGGCAAGACACCCCGCTTCAATCAGCCCAAGGCGAAGTGGGAACGCGGACCAGAAGCGGCGGCTTACCTGGATTTTCTCGATGTACGAGGCGGGGATGTAGCCGGTCTCCCCCGAGCTGCAGCGCGAGCCGAGCCACCAGTGTTTGTTGCTCCTCTCCAGGATTAGGAAGCTTTCTCCGGCCGCGAAGTGCAGCGAGTTGGGCTCCGCCGACCGGAAGGCGTACAGAGACCGGTACATGCTGGGAACACCGCGTCGAGCCGCCGGGATCCACGGAGAAACGAGCGAGGGAACGATGTCCGCGCGCGACGGAAGCACAAGCCTGTGCAGGAGGGTTTAAAGGGGCTGTGGAGGAGGCATGGGCCCCGCGAGCCGCTGCAGTCTATTTACAATGTGGCTGCTGCGATCATCTGACCCCGGTCATACCTCAGACCACCGCTGGGGGGTGCTGTCACCCCAGACACGCCCCCCACCAAACCAGTCTAATCCAAAGCACAGTTGATTGGATTTCAGAATAAAGTAATATAAAGTATTTGTGTTAATCTGACTTAAATTAAATCAGATTTTTTTTAAATAGTGTATTTATCCCAATGGGGGATGGGTGGCTGTTATCCGGTCTAATGGATATCCATTATAAGGTTGCAAGACCCAAAACCAAACATAATATCTATTTCTTTTTTAATCTAAGGAATGAAAAACACTTTCACTAAGTTGTCAAACTATTGACTTTGTGATTTTCACTTTATATCATTAGTTTGCACAGTTTCAATTTACATTTGAATTTTATAACACAACACATTATATGAAGACTAATGAGTACATTTAATTTATGGTTTTGGTTTGTGTAATTGAAGGATGCCCACATTTAAAATTTAACTAGACTCCGGAGGCATAAACACACTGACCCGAGCACCGAGTGACCCGCCCCTACTAGCCTCTGATTGGTTCACTCTGATGTTCTTACTCTGAGTAACCAATCATCGCTCTGCCTATAAATTACTGCCAGCCAATCACATGGCTTCATTTGCATGTTCATTGCGACACCGTTTAACTATTTCTTTTACGTGTTTGATTCTGCTGTGCCGTTTTAAACAGATTTATGAGCACTTTAAAACCAAATAACAAATCTCTGAGTTAGATATAAAGCCAATCTGTGTCTATAAAGTACTGTAAAGCTGCATTACACAACGCCGGAAGCGGACAGCTGGTGTCACACGGAAATAGTTCCCCCTGAGTATCAGTCAACATGGCCACTGCGAGATGTGCAAAGTTTCTCCTCCAGAAATCCACACGGGGCTTTTTGTTCTCCCCAAGGACAATGCCCGCTTTCTCCAGGTACAGTGGGTTTTTCATTTTGAATCTAAAATTAATTTTGCTTCGAGAATAAACGCCACTAGAACACCAGTCCTACTGTTGGTATGTCCTCTTGTGTTTAACATGGGAAGTCCTGAAGGTGTCATTTACTGCTAAGAGACTGAAGCGACATCTCCGTGTAAGTTATATATATATTCATAAAATGTATCGCATGGATGCATATTAGTTCATGGTCATTTGTGTAAATTGATGCCTTCGGAAACGAAAGAACCTGCCATATAACACATTGATTGAAGCTATCTTTGCAACACATACCTCAATTCAATTACTTAGTGATGACCAAAATAAATCAGTTCAAGCTACTTAATCCAAAGTGGTCAACAACAAAACATCTGTGCCTCCTTTGAGAGACTGTTTGAGCTGTGCTCTCATGTAATTTACATTTACTTCTTTATGGTCCCTGTAGGGAGCCAACCTTGTTTCCATGATGTTCTCATTTAACATTCTGTGTCTAATAATTGCAGTCATGTAGACATTACCTTTTTTTTTGTTTGTTTCTATCCTAAACTGAATGTTGGGTTTGTATTTTCAACAGTATTTAGTTGATCAGACACTTCGGTTGACATAAAAATAAGTTATGCTTCTTAAGGTTTCTAAGCTAGGCTTGGTCAGTTTCTCCTGAGGCCTCATCACATACTGTTTATGACATTTATTTTTCCATGCTTTTCCATGCAGTTTAAATCACTACTTCACTGTTTTGATCAACCGATGAGACTGACATAGTGCAGTGGGTCAAATCTCAAAGAGAAAGATTGAATGGTCTTGCTCAGATTTTCTTTACAGTAAGAGAGAAAGCGTTTCCATATTTGTTGCAGCTCTTTCGAGAAACAGAAAAGGTCTTGTTTCTAGCTTGAGAACAAAAAGCCTAAAGCTCCTGGCTGGCAGCCCTGTCAAGTAGGCTGGCGTTCGATTTTTGGCTTTGAAAGTAGGCTGTTTGGCAACGGCTCTGCGGTGCAGCCTGTTGTTCTGTTGAGTTTGAATCAGTGGAGAGCATGCAGAGATGGCATGACATGTTCGGTTTGATTTTTGATTTTAGTTTTCTCCCTTTCTTTGCAGGCCGCCTCTTTCTCGAGCTCACAGGTTGGAACCCACCGACGACGAGCTGTATCAGCGCACGACGGTGAACATCATGCAGAAAGAGGGGGACGGCACCGTCCTGGTCCACAGCTACAGTCCAGCAGGATTTAACATAGATGGCAACAGGGTGTTTGGGCCGTGTGCCCTGTTACCTCCTGCTATCCTGCAGTGGAATGTGAGATCCGAACTATTCTTCTTTTGGCTTTTCATCATTTCGACTGCTTTTATGTTATTTTTACCGCTCTAAAATGTACCCGTCTGCAGGTTGGTTCTCACGAAGACATCACAGAAGAAAGTGTTTCACTCTTCCACATGGTTGAACCAAGAATAGGTATGAGAAAAAAAAATGAAACGGGCACATAAAGGAGACAAATGATGTAGTAAAACAGCAGTATTGAGCTGCAACAGACTTCACTTAACAACTGTCTTTATTTACTTGGATTTATATTGTTTCATCATTTAGAAAAAAAGTCTTCACGTCTTTGCTTTAGATTCCTTTTCTTGACCAGATCACTAGACTAAAGAAGAAACATTCAGTCATTTGTTTTCATGTCGTTTTCTTTCTGCTGTCTGAAGAGATTCTCGTGCTGGGCACAGGCGCAAAGCTGGAACGACTCAACCCCACAGTGCTTGCTCTTCTGAAGCGTAAAAGCATCGCCGTGGAGGTGCAGGACACGGTACGTGTGACCCGTTGATCAGGCGTTACGTGTTGCTTCTTGCCAGTTTTTTCACACACTCGTTCAAATAAGTGAGAGGCCTTCAATTGTCTATTTGCAGCCAAACGCGTGTGCAACCTTCAACTTCCTGATGAGTGAGCGAAGAGTGGTGGCTGCTGCTCTCATCCCTCCGGTCGTCAACAAAGCTCTACAAGTGACAGAGGAATGAGTTGTGATGACAAAAAAAAAAGGATCACGGACTGATGAGCGACACTGTTTCAATGAAGACCGAAATGTTTCTGTTTCTTCTTTGCCAAACTCCCAAACAAGCAAACAAACCCGGTGAGATCCAGTATTGCTCTTTAGTTTCCTCGGTTATTTATTTCATTTACCTCGGGCACATGCACTAAACTTGAGCTCAATTTGAGATTTTTTTTCTCAAATGTGAAGACTAGAGTTGAGAATAGTTCCGCTGTGGAAGCAGTCATCGTTTGTTCGGACATGAGAAGGTTAAGTGACGATGTTCATATGGTGGCGATCAGATTCAGACTTTGAAGTCCCGACGTCGTCAACTGTGCGTTCACCCGATGCTCCAGTGAGGACAGTAGTACTGGATTACTGTTAATAAATGTAAGTATTCCTTGTAATATATGCGGTAAATGCTTTACGTGCAGCAAATAATAACATGTTTACTTATTTATTTTTTGTCTTGATTCTTTAAATGTGCAGCAAGCTGAAGGGGTCCTGCCCGTTTCTTTTCTTTTTTTTTTAAAACAAAACAAAAGCATCGCTCAGGTATATGGGTCAGTATGCTGCAGCCGGACACCTGAGGCGGTGTTTTGCAGTGACTGTCCTTCGTTCAGATAAGCCTCTTTACTCTGTGGGTCTGCCCCTCCTCTCCCTCCGCCAAGCGCGGCAGCTGACAAGCTGCCGGTGCAGCATATGACATAATTCAGCAGCTTTGTCCTTCTCACACATAAGCCTCACACAGAAGAGAATCCCCCAAATCCTCTACGCATCTCTGTGATTCACCTCTAATCATCTGCTCCACTGAGACATGCTCATTGTCGGGAGGAACGCTTAAATCTGCGTCAGCCGCACGCTGGCTGGTTACTTTTAGCCGCTGGCAAAACCGCTGCAGTGTTTGGTGATTCTGAGGAGAACTAAGATAAACTATACATGTCAATCCTTCCATCTTCTATAGGGGGGCGCTAGAGCCAATCCCAGTTTATCATGAGGAAGGGAAGGATTCAGTATACAAGGAAAAAGACAGACTGCAGACTGAGAACAAAACATGTATTGATGATTCCAATGCTGATTTACTGTGTTACCTTGTGTCTCTGCTAAACAGTTGAGAAAGAAAGAAGTGATACGATGGGAAAACAGAAGAAAGCAGTTTTCAAAGTCACACGGCAACATTATATGACCAAAGAAATGAACACTTAAAAAAAAAAAAAAAAACAGTTCACTCTACATGCTACACAACAAACACTTGTACAGTTTTGTCCTGGCATCATCCGACATGTGATTTCTGTTCTCCGGGCGGTTGGATCATTTGGTCTCTCAGTCGTCGTCAGAGTTTTGAGACTGGTGTCGTGATCCGCCGAAGCTGAGCTCCACTCCGGTGAGCCGGTGGTACATGTCTTTAATGTCCTCGCATTCAGTCTCAAAATGGTTCATGGCGTCGTAGGAGCGGGACACGAAGATCTGATGAGGAAATACAATGAAGTCAAGGTTCATCACTTCCCAGAAAACTTCTTGATTCAGTACGAAAGTCTTTTGTTCTGTCATTCCGGTTTATCTTGCCATCCCCTCAATTCTTTTGTGTAACACCCAACTGTTTTTAACGTTTGTCGACACCTTTCCCTGAAAGTTTATTTGCTTCTGATTTGCAGGTTGAGTACCAGTTATTTGATCCCAGACCAGCTGTTATGTCGGCACTGTGTAAAGTCAAAGGATTAACACAATCTGATTATGTTCACAATGATCATCCAGCAGTGTCATGTTTTTTTCAGAAACCTGACAGAATAAATCGAATGACATTACAACAGGTTCCCTACTGAAGAAATGGTTTTACTACCTGGCTCTTCTTTCCATCGTCATTTGGTACCAGCAGGTTGCTGACCGACACAAATCTAGAAGGGAGGGGGGAATAAAAAAATCAATGAAATGACTAACTTTGTTGGGTCTGTCCATGAATAAATGAGACTTGGTGCCACCGACTTGTGCATGATGGGCTCCAGAAGCTCCAGGCCCGGCTGCACTTCTTTCTCCGGGTTGTTGGTTTCTGCAGCCGTGCTCACCGTGGCGACGTACATCCCGTCGGAGGACACGTTGTGAGCGAAGGACACCACCGATATGTAAATGTCTGCGTGAGCGAAAACGCCGGGATCGCGGGTTCAAAGTTGAGCGGATGGACTCGTGTAGATTTACCCGAGCGTTCGAAACGATACCTGACTTTCTGCCGAGTTGCGCCTGGGGGATTATGATCTGACAGGAGTTGGCCTCGTGAGTGTTTTTAACGGGGTGGTTCAATAAGCAGATGACCCGCACGACTCGCCCCACTTTCCTCACCCGGTTGGGAACGTAGCTGGGGTCACAAATCAACTGTTTGCAGTGGAACAGCTGTCAAGAGGGAGAAAATGAGTTAGGCGATGCAAATATACCACTGGACCTCTGAATGGAGGAAGCGTCTGTCACACCTTTCCGTCAGACTTCACTGCTTTCACTTTGCCGTTGTCCACCACAATCTCATCCACCGCTCTGTTCAGGAGGAAGGTGCCTCCGTACTCTGCACTCAGTCTGAAACACACAAAACCTAGATTAACGAACCATAACATACAGTATAAACAACCAGGACATCATTTTCCTGCCATCTGTTATCATTGCGTGTTTTATTTGTACAAATAAGCTCCCATTGTACACGTTTTAAACAGCAGTTACTTTAATTAAAACAACATGCAGTCAATGTCCTTTATGGTAGTTTTACACGTCAAATGACAAATAGTACTTTCTTGAGGGCTGGTTTAGTCTCCCCTGATCTAAAGTATCACCTGCTGTTGAAATAATCCAACTGGCCAGGTATTGCAAGATTTAGGCAGAATACGGAGGAAAAAGTGCTCACACAAATGTTACACATCTCATGAATACAAAATAGTTGGATTGTTGAGAATAAAGGTTTTTGTGGGCATATTGTATCAACTTTGACTTTTTTAATGGTTCATCAAAACTATTATAACTATTTCTAGTGCTATGCTTTCTGTCACTTTTTTTTGTGTTCACTCCGAGAACGTAATACTTTTTTTTTGTAGCAAATTTTTTTCCTATTTGAATGAATCCAAAAATTGCTTAGAAAAAAAAAAAAAGAGCTTGTGTATTTTAACCTGGCAAAGCCCTGTGGCAGTTCTCCCAGCCCGTACACAGGGTAGAGGTACGGACTGATGTTGTGGCGTGTTGAGGACTCGGCGTACAGTCTGATCCGATTGATGGTTTCCACACAGGGTTGGTCCAAATAACTGCAGACACATCCAAACAGGGCGGCTCATGTTCATTTCAGCGTTGTCGGATTCAAAGAGGTGGATAAAGTCCTGACGATTTCTTCTCATGTACTATTACTGTGACATTGCTTGAATTTGACTCAGTTAGTAAAAACAAGTGCTGTTTTAAAAAGTAAAAGTTCAAAATGCTCTCCTCAAAATCACCTCATTTAATCGCCTCAGGAATAGCAAGCATTTCATTTTATTAACCTGTATGATTAAAATCTACCAAGGAAACTTCTTTTATAAACTAGTGTTAGTATAAAGCAGCATCTTGTGGCTTTAAAGGAAGCAAAGCAGGTAACGTAGTTCACATTGTAGGAGGGAGTGAGAATACCTTCTTGAATAGAAGATACTCCGACTATACTACTGTAAATATTTGCCATTCCAGCCGGACCCTGGATTAAACTTCTGCTGACTGACCTATCGCTGGCGTGTAACGCTATAGCGTGACCTGTGAACTCCATCACATCCAGTCCCAGGTCGAAGCGTGTGAACAGATCCCTGGTGGTCGTCTTCACGGGATCCACGTCTTGGTAGGTGCGGGGGTTTCTGATGTCAAAGTTTAGGGCGAAGAGCAGCAGCTTCTTGAAGCGTCTCTTGTCAAACATCCCCATTAGATCTGAGAAGAAAAGACGTGGTTCTGTAATGATTTAGATATTAAAATGTACATTGGACAGTATGATGAGCTGGAGCCGATGGACACGTCACCTGAAGTTTGAGCTTCCTCTTCATTGGCGGGCACTTTGTGCAGTTTTCCCGCTTTATACACGAAGCTGCCTTCAATGACTTTGAAGTCCAAATATCGAGTCACTTCAGTGTGCACCAAGATTCTTACCAGCTGACCTGACATGAAGCACAAATAAACACAACGGTCTTGAGTGTGTTGTACAGGTCCCCTGATCATTCACTTACTTCGGACTCTCACCGCTGGCGAGAAAGAATTTGGGGACAAGGTCCACGTTCCACTCTTTCCCACGGCCCATCAATTTAGCAGAGCCGGACATTTTAAACTTTTTGAACAGCTGGAATTGAGAAGAAAGGTTTCAAATCAATAGAGCATCAATGTCTTTTTAAACATCAGATTTGCTGCTGTCGTTTATTTTTGACGAACACACCTCCTCGATTGGAGAAATGGATGCACTCTCTCCTCCATAATAGGGGTTCTTGTCAAGGTGAAGAACCTTTTTCCCACTGAGAGACATCAAACCTGAGAGGATACATTCCTGGAAAAGACAAGAAATGTGAAACAGTAGCATTTCAGAGCGGTGACTGCAGCTCAGGTTGTTTGACCTATCAATGTGAATAAAAACATAATAATAGAGCCACAGATAGAAACACTTTGCTCGCCCTCCATTTTCAAATGCAACTTTTTACTCAAGACAAATCATAAACATTCATTTTTACATCTATTAAAGCAGGTTTGATCACACTCATGGTGAATAGATTTTAATTGCATCTACAAATAATAAATGGACTTCATTAAAATATTGAGTAGCTCATATTTCTGTGATTCAACTCGTGACTCTTAGCATACTTATTACTGAATAGTTCATATATTTCAAATTTCTTATCAAATGTCAAATATAGTCCTTGTTCAGATACATACAATTGAGTCTTGATTAAAGTATACCACACTTTTAGATAAATACACTTTAACTGAATATTTTTAGACATTAGCCACAATTGGAACAATGATGTCGTCTTTCAGCAGCTTTCTGCCACAACCTGCAGAAGCTCAAACAACTTTTGCTTCTTACCTTAAGTCCTGTCCCCAGTACAATAATATCATACTCCTGCATCCTCACGGTACCTCCACTTTTCACTGCCTCACAAGAGTCACGGCTCTTTTTCTGACTGCAGTCCGATGCAAAGAGTGTGTCTGTGTATGTATTTGTGTGTGTGAATGAGTGGAGGGGTAGATGTGTGAGAATGATCAGTGTAAGTAGTAATTACTTCATCTTCCCCATCGCAATAATCTTCTTAGGGATAGCTTATCATATGCTGCGTGCGACTCTTATGAAGGCAATGTGGACCTTAGAGTCACCAAACAGCCTCACATTAATGTTTTTAGACTATGGGAGGAAATCAGACTATCCTGAGGAAACCCAAGTGCACATGGGGGAGAATATGCAAACTCCACACAGAAAGTCCGGGCCAGTATTTGATCTTATGACCTTCTTGCTATGAGATGAGAGAACTCATCACGACGTCACAAAGGCGATTGGTGGATTGGTGTGATTTAAAAGAAAAATCAAGGTTAAGGGGTTGCTGGAAGTTCAGGGTAAACATGTCTGCGTGAACACAATATGTATACGTTTGCAAGAAAATAATACAAGCAAAAAACGGTTTTCATCAATAATAGACTATAGTTGTAAAGTACGACTGAGAACCAACAAGTTATATTGTCAAAGAAGGTGGATGTAACAATCACTATCGGTGCAGAGACATGTGCAACATGTTTATATTTCACCACGAGATGTTGCGTTGGGAGCAAATAAGCACAGAAAAAACCTTTATTTTATGAATGTTTGTGTTATTTCGGATTAAAAATGAGCATCATATCGTCACCACACAGCTGACAACAAAAACAACACGATGAATTACAGTAAAAAAAAAAAAAAAAGGGAAACACCATTACCCATGATTCTCAGGAGGAGGACTTCCGGATCGGGAACACGATGGGAGCGCTCGTTGTGGTAATCAGGTATGCGGACGGGGAGGGTGGGGACGTGTTTCTTTTAATACCGCTCCGACTCCGCCCTTCTGTTCAGCTCTTCCGGGACACTCCGAGTCAGAGTGGAAGTAAACCTTGTAATCAAACAAACTGCTGTGAGTTTGCGTCAGCTTTCGTCTTCATATCGTTCTCCTGCAGATTTTATTGTATTTTTTTTTTTAACAAGTCATCGAGATGTCGTCATCTCATGCAGTAAGTTGCTTCTTTTCTCTCTGTGTTGTTAATTTAACTTAACCGCACTGCTCCCAGCCTGCCACCTTGTTAAGTTTCAAGTTCAACTCGCAAAACTGGGATTAACTGTCGTTTTGGAGTTTGTGATTAAAACCAGTTGGACTGTGTCGTGTAACTGCGTTTATCTATAGTTTGACTATGACGTCTGCATCGAGTATAAACGTGAGAAACGTACGGAGCACAAGAGAAGTGCCCAACAAAAAAATTCAATAAAAAAAGTCCACGCCCATCCAGAGACTGAGAGATGATGAATTCACTAGAATAAATGTAACAGATTGGTTGTGTTTAAAATCAGTGGTGTTCCTCAGCAGATGTGCACATTTTCATAGTGCCACTTCAGGAGGTTTCGATCTCAACCTTTATTGACAAACACGAAAAGTGAACGTCTTTAACGAAAAGATTGACATTTTGTGGTTGGTTGACTAATATGCTGATGCTTGAAGGAAGAATAAAAACCAAATTAATTTCTATTTACGGAGTAACTTACTCTCTTTAGATATATTACTGGATCAGATAACAAGTTACTGCAATAAAATACTGAAACATAGAACACAGACACATGATCAGCTACAGGAGGAAATTCTTCAGTGTGGAAATGTTTCAGATGCATAAACATAAATAGTGTGGTTAGTAGAACTTATATGTCACAGGCAGAATATCTCTGGTACAAGTGTGTGCCGGGCTGGAGGGCCTTTCTATGTACAGTTTGCATGTTCTACCTGTGCATGTTTTGTTTTTAAATTCCCCCCACTGTATAAAAATATCATGTATTTGAGGCTCGTTGGTCATTCTATATGTTTGAATGTGTGCGAGATCGTCTCTCTTCATTCTTGGAGAAAAAAAAACCAAACTCCATGGCGAGAGAAGGACCATCTGGAATGACGGTGTGAAGACGGTGTTCATCAGCGTTGCCTTTGCACGTTTGTCTCAGTTTTCGGGTAGAAGCCCTGACGAACACAAGCGCGTGACCACCAAATCCAACCCTGGATTCCTGGAGCGTCTGAGTGAGACTGCCGGAGGAATGGTCGTCGGGGTCGGGCTGTTTTTTCTCTCAGTTTACATTCTCTTCACCAATGAGGTACGAGTCTCGGGGCGTTGAGGAAACGTCTGCTTTCCAAGTGCTTCATATATGGGTGAGGACGCGCTCTCTGTGACCGTCTCTCTCTCTCTCTCTCTCTCTGCTCAGGGTCGGGCTTTGCAAACGGCCCAATCCCTGGATGAAGGTCTCTCCCAGGTCACGTCGTTGGGGCCTTACCTCAGGGTCGACCCGCAGAACAACAACCGCTTGGTTCATCTGAGTGCAGCGCTGCAGACTTCACAGGTTGGCTGTCGTCTGTCAAACTTCCTGTGGATTTCACTTATGTATTTTTTTGTTTGTTTTGTTTTTTTAAATGCTTCAGCAGTCCCAAAGCACTTCACATTTTCCGTCACATTCACACATTGAATGGGCCAACAAGTAAAAAAAAAAAAACCCAACAAAACGCATCCTGAAGTTTTTATAGTCTTAGTCTCCAGATATTGACTGGCGTTATTCCGTGCAGCCCCTACATGACCCCAACTACAGAGTGGAGTTGCAGGCGGTGAAGCTGAGGAGGCAGGTGGAGATGTATCAGTGGGTGGAGTACCACGAGAGCAAGTGAGTTGATCTTCTGGGTGGAGCCCAGAGTTAAAATAAAAAACACAAATCTGAACACAAATGACTTGTTACCTTGTGGATGGTTTTCAGGGATTACCAAGAAAACGGTGAAACGAAAACGGAAACAACGTACACTTATAGTGAGTTTTTTCTTCTCTCTCTGTAACTCGCGCTTATTAACGCCGTCACGGTCTGGTTGAGCTTTTTGTTTTGACATGAAGTGGAGCCGTCTGACTTCTTTCCTTCAGACACGGAGTGGAAGTCAGAGTTGATCAACAGTCGTAATTTTGATAAGGAAATCGGTCATCAGAATCCGAGGTAAGAAAATATTCAGGAAAGGATTGTTGCTGTGTGTGGAGTCTGTTTATTTTTTATTTTTTTTAACTAAATGTTTGTGTCCCAGCGCCATGGCGGTGGAGAGTGTGACCGTCGTGGCTCCAGAAGTCCGGGTCGGACCCTTCATTCTGTCTCGGGGTATTTATCTCCACGTGTCTACTCATGGTGTGTCGCGTGACTTTAGACTGACCTCATCTCTCGTGGCCCTCAGGCCTGGTGGAGCAGATAAATGACTTCCAGACGTTGAGTCTGAAGGATTTTCCCGTCTCCAAGTTGGACTCGTTTCTCTCCATTGATGAGGATTATTTCTACCACACCCAACATCCGCGCAGGCCAGAGGTGAGGCTCGAGACGGGATCTTCACACTGACGTATTTCAAATTGTTATTCATAACGGCTCTGTACACGAACTGAGTTTTTTTAATTACATTTTTTTTTGTAATGCCTGAGGTGGGGGATGTACGTGTGAGATTCTCCTACGCTGGACTGAGCGGTGACAATCTTCTCCTCGGCCCGGCTAAAACTGTGAGTGACCAGTTTCAATATTTAATGTACCAGAGGTCTGCAACCCGCCGCTCTGGAGCCACGGCTGGCTCTTCAGCCCCTCTGTAGTTTTTTTTTTTTTTTTTTTCAATGTGCACGTCACACTAGTTTTCAAACCTGGTCTAATCTCCAGGTTAAAAACAGCTCGACTTGCTGAAAACTGATAAAACAGCTAAAACTGCTTGGGGAAAAAACCTGCTAAAATGGCAATGATAAAATCATTAAAAAAGTGTATTTATTTATTTATTTATTTATTTTAAGTTAAAATTGCTCATATAGCCAAAACACCAGGAAAGCTATAAATAGCAAAAATGGCTAAAATATTTAAATTAGGTAAAACTGGGGAAAAAACTGGAGAAATTGCTCAAATTGGCTGATAAAGCAAAGAAATGTCATAGAATTTATATCTAAATTATGCAATATGAGTTTTTTAGTATGAAAAGAAATAATTTTAGACTTTTTTCCCCCCTCTTCATTTCATTTCATGTTTTGTGGTAAAATGCAAAAACTTCTGGTCATAAAGGTTGCAGGCCTCTGCACTATACTACCGATGCTACTGTATACTACTAAACAATTAACTTACTTATGCATTTTCCTCTACGCTTCTATTTTGACACTTGTGACCCTGAGATGATAAAACTCTCATCATTCGACTTTTTAATACTGAATAAAATCACTGAGTTGATGAGTGTTAAGACGCCTTCACACCACCAGTGGGGGGAAAAAACCCCCACATCTGTTGAAGTTTTAATAAACTGATCCGTGATGTTTTCACTGGGATTCTTGTCCCTCAGGTCAGCGTCGTCGCCAAGCAGAGCGGAGAGCAGCTGATGCCGTTCAAAACCAAGTCCGGAGACACGCTGGAGGTCATTTATCTGGAGCAGCTCTCTGCAGAGGTCAGTGTTCGCTCCGTCCCGTCAAACGACACAAGTCGCACGGGCGCCGTTCCCAATCCACGCCGGAGTTCACCGCCGCATCCTTTCACCTGCAGGAGGTGTTCGCGAAGGAGCGCCAGTCCAACAGCATGAAGACGTGGGGCCTCAGGGCGGCGGGCTGGGCCCTCATGTGCCTCGGCATTCAGCTGGCCATGCGCATCATCTACACGCTGGGTAAACGCGCCGCACCTACACGCATCCCGCATGAATTGCATCCCCGCCGCCGCCGCGGTTCACGCTCGCGTTGCCTTTTGCAGTGGACTGGGTGCCCGTCCTCAGAGACCTGGTGTCTGTCGGCCTGAAGATCTTCGCCGTGGGCGTCTCCTGCTCGCTGTCTCTGCTCGTCATCGCCGTCGGGTGGTTTTTCTACCGACCCCTGGTGGCGCTGGCTCTGGGCGCGTTGGCTCTGGTCCCGGTGTTCCTCGTCCGCTCGGGGCTTCCGTCCAAGAAGACCCAATGACTATTAAGGTGACGACAGAAAGATTTCCTGATGCCGGTCACAAGTGTGAAGGCAGCCATTTTTTCCCCCTACAGTGGATTGAAAATTACATAGAACCTGCTTTTTACATTAAGAAGGCATCGATTCAATTAGTTTGCAAACATCAATAAACACCAGTCAGATTTCTTTCTTTTGATATTTGTGTAAAACCAGTGAAATATTTCTGTTCTCATCTCGTGCCGCTTTCACGGGTTCATGAAGCAAGTTTCTCTTAGTCAGCAACTGTGGCTCACGGTGAGCAACACAAGATTAACGTCATATTTCTTTTTTTATCAAAACTTCAGCTGCACTGAACTAAAAGGTGTTCCAGTACAACGGACAGAAACCTAAAAAAGATTGAATTTTTGGATTGTTTTGCGATGGTGACCTGTGCTATTACGCAGAGCAGTGGCTCGAATGTGCGTTCACGAGAACAACTGCATGTGGACAATGTCAAAGAGCAAACTTCCCAGTGACACGATAAGCTGATTTTAACATCACTTGACATGGAATTGTTTTGATTTTTTGTACTTTTGCACTGGTGCCAGAAAACTTATTTTAATAGCAAGGTGTGAAAACCTGGATTTTTATCAGCTAAAAAGTTAATAATATTGAGCGCTCAGCTTCAATCATATGTGGGACTTTAGGAAATTGTAACGTCCAAAATTCAAACTGATTTAAATGTTGCTATGGGGGAAAGCGCTGCAGTCATGAGGATGGATGTGGTGAATCATTCATCTTTTTTAACTTGGTGCACTTGACAAATATATTAAACTTGAAGGGACAATGTTTTCACGTGTGCACAATATTATATGTGGTATTATGCTTAATATTGAATGAACTTGTGTTCATTTCTATAAAGGCACTGGGGGGGGTTTGCAGTTATCTTGTATTGTCTGTACACTCGGTTCAATAAAGCATTTGCGTTTCTATATTTGAAGCATCCGTCTTATTGGGTTTCTGTTAAAATTGCTCAACAGCCTGGATGCACAGAGGTTGAACACGTACAAGCAATAGCTATATTTGACCACTAGGGGGCACTGGCTATTTTCCCAGCTTAAAATATCCTGATCAGTAAATAAATTGCTCTTACTAACCAGTTCAAAATGGATTTTTATTAAATGCTTCTCATCCTCCAAAAAAGGAAAAAAAAAAAAAAAACATCAGACAGGCTTTTACTGATACAACAACCAAAAGAGACACGTGGCTGCTGTCCACCACATGCGCTGAAGTTGAAAGATCAAACTGGCCATTTGCACACATTTCATGTTCCTCAGACGCGAGTCGCTCAATAAGTGACATTCAGCATTCAATCAAGTGATGCAAATGATCAAGATTCTTACAAAGTAATTTATTACACAAAACACTAACCTTCCATTTGCGTTTTTTCTTCTTTTTCTTTTTTTTAAACAAAATGCATTTCCAGTCTCATGATGTGCATGTGATCACGATGCACATATGACTTTATTTATTTTTATGAAGCGAACAAAATTTAGACTTCCTGTGTGCATCTGTTGGTTTGAAACAATTGAGAGGAGGAGGAGGGGGGGGGGGGGGGGGGGGGGACGACGAGTCACAGTGAGCAGGTTCTTCACCCTAGTTGGCTGTGGAAACATTCCTCAGATCAGCAGGCAGGGCTTAAGCACTTAACAGGAGCTGGCAGGTTTGACACAACGGGTCCCCTGGCTGATCTTTCCCATTCGATAGAACGTGGTGGTGATAAAGGAGATTTGATTATGGCAAAAAAAATATTTTAAAAAAATCACTCGTTAAAGTACACACACACAAAAAAAAAAAAGATTTTCCAGAACCTCAAATTTGAATACTGACAGAATCTCACTACCTTTAAGACAAGAAAAAAAAAAAGAAAATAAAAGCGTTACACCTTGAGTAAAAACTGGGGAGAACAGTCTTTTGTATGGGTGTGTTTGGGGATAGGTTTGACCTATTTCTCCTTCTTCTTTCCCCCCCATAGGAAGCAGTCCTCGTGACCCCCCCCCCACCCCTCTTACAGAAGGGCACATTTATTGCTCTTCTTTCCTCGTCTGGCCTGTAGCGCGGCCCTGGTGGCCATCTCGAACACTTCCCTCACGCCATCCTTTGTTTTTGCGGAGCACTCCATGTATCCAAAGGCACTGATCCTGTTTGCCATGTCTCGTCCGTCCTCGGGCTTCACGGGTTCCTGAAATAACATTTGAAAAAAAAAAAAAGAGGAGAAGGTCAACGAAAGCCTTTAGGAAACTGATATTACTGGTATGCAGGTCTCCAGTTTCACCTGCTTCATTTTGGCAAGTTCCCTCCGAGTGTGCTCGTCGTTGCGCAGGTCCTTTTTGTTTCCAACCAAAATGATGGGAACGTTGGGGCAGAAGTGTTTGACCTCTGGGGTCCACTTCTCCGGGATGTTCTCTGAAGAGCAGGACGAAAACAAAGCAGCCGTCAGAGCGACTGGAGCCCTCAGACCTGCAGCCCGAGTCCATCAGAACTCTTATGGTCTAACAGCAGAATAACAGGAACAGTTTGAAATGTTGGTCCACGTGTAAAAGGACTTTAGTGCTGCAGAGGATTTCATCAATCTCGAAACGACTCGAGTCGTTTAGACACGGCTCACATTTCAAACTCCAACACATCCCTTGATAGGAGTCGGCGAATAAGTTCAGTGAATTCTGGGAATTCGAGGAGTTCCGTGAAAGCTTGTGGCACCGCGATTCTCCCTGCACAAGCACACGCGCTCTCACACGTGTCTCTCGAGGTGATTCAACTTGACAATATCGGCGCTCGTTTGATTAATGGGAGGTTGTTTTGTTTTTTTACACGTGAGCAACCGACTTGAACTCCGGGACAATTTCAGAGGAGTTCAAATATGCGCGTTGAACACGGTTCGCAAGCCGCCAGACCTGTTTCCACTCACCGAGACTGTCGGGGCTGTCAATGGAGAAGCACATGAGAATGACGTCAGTGTCTGGATAAGAGAGTGGGCGCAGCCTGTCGTAGTCCTCTTGACCCGCTGTGTCCCAGAGCGCTAACTCCACCTGAAGGAGAGAGTCCAAACCAACCATCTTCACACTGCTCCCAGACCCCGTGACAACACTCCTAATAACTGTTGCGTTACAAGTGGTTGGACCGTGAATTGTGAGGACTGAGCTTGTATATCTGAAACATTCGCCCAACATTTTGAAATTGGCGACAGTGTGCGTCGTTTCAGATCCTGTGATAAAATCGTCAACGTTGATCAAGCGCAGCACAGTAGAACAGGGGTGTCAAACATGCCTTGTGATCTTTCTAAAGTATAAAAAGGAAAACTGACAGAGGCCGAGCTAAAAACACTAGATTGGAAAAAATGACATTCAAAAACCGACTTTGCTCGGGATTTGACCCCCAACATTAATGCATCTGTGGAGGTCACATAATGTTAACACCTTTCAGATTAAACAATGAATCCAATTTATGTGAAATGATGCTTTAAAGACGTAAACTCAAAACAATTTCTAGATGATGACAAGTTGTTTTAATCCGGAATAAAAATGCGGTATCCAGATACAGGTGAATGAGGTTTGTTTTTGCAAATAATATCAGATTTCCTTAAATATGAATATTTCAGAACAGACTGGCAAATTATTACAGTTAGAAAAAGACCATCTTGGCAGTTTAATATGTTATATTTGACTTGTTCGGCCCTCCGGAGGTCAGATTAGGTTGGATGTGGCCCCTCGACTAAGTTTGACACCCCTGCAGTACAAAGTGAGACACTTCTCTCACACACTGCGAGTCTGGATTACTGAATCTCAGAGAAGTGGGAATGAATCGTACCTGTTTGCTGTCGACTTCGATGTCGGCGACGTAGTTCTCGAACACTGTGGGCACGTAGACTTCTGGAAACTGGTCCTTACTGAACACGATGAGCAGACAGGTCTTCCCACATGCTCCGTCTCCCACTATCACCAGCTTTTTCCTGATTGCCGCCATGACTGTTATGCTACACGCAGAGAAGGAGGAGAAAAAAGAAAAAGCACAGCACATGAGGACACTTTGTCCATACCAACAGGACGGGCGATTTATCACGCTGAGGTATTGTGCAACCCACCACACCGGGTGCTGGAGTTTCAATGATACGCAAGTTTACACGTTGAACCCAGGAGAAAAGAAGAAGAAGAAGAAGAAAAAAAAAAAAAAAGCTCCACCACTTCCGCACAACCACTTCAAAGGTACAAGGACACATAAAACTGTACATTTGGGACAGAGCTTTGACAAACAGCATGTTTCTTCCACAGTTCATTCACTTTCTGCGAGAATTTGCCAGAAAGTAAAAAGCTATGGAATTCAACAGAGCAGAATAGAGAATCTGAACAGACAAGAAAGAATGAGAATCACTGACAGCAGAACTTGTGTCTGTTAATCTTGGTATTTGTCTTTACCTCCGATGTGATTAAATATTTGAAGCTCTACGCGTGCTTCTCGTGTGTGAGCGCAGCAAACACAGATGGACTTCTGATTACTGACACAACCAATGATTTAAAGATGATTCCCATGAGATAGGACAGGATCAACTGAGCCTGTCTCGACAATCACTGACCCAAAATACTGTCAAATAAAGGAACCACTGAAAATTCAAAAGGTGGACAGGGGTGTCAAAACACAAGGCCGGTGGTCCAAAACCAGCCGTCAATCAGGCCCGCCAAACGACAAAGAAAATTATAAATATTTCATGGAAAACATACTTTTAAAACACATTTCTTAAAAGTAGCAGACACCCCGAGCTGAAATATCACATTGAAAGCTGCCATGGCGAGTTTGTAAACATTCATAATGCAACAGATAGAATTCTGTTGTCATTTCAGTGTACGTTCCACCAGAAGGTTTACCTGTAATTGGCTTTATGTTCGTATTGTAGTCATTTTCTGTAGTGATTGCTTGGTTTCGTGAAAATATGGACATTTTCACAACTTATGCTCTGCATCACAACAAAGAAAAAACTTTAAAGTTGAATGAACAAAAAGACATTTATGACGACGAAACTGGGCTGTATGTAGCTCCTCAACTAAAATATGTTTGACACCCCTGGTTTATCAGGACCTGAGGAGTGTGAACAACTATTCATTCCCTCGATTTTAAGAGCGAGAAAAATGGCTCTGATGTGGTAGATTTTCATGTGAACATAACTTGTATTACACATGATATGAAAATACTCCAAATTCAAAATAGGAGATTGTCACTTCCAAGCAATACTCAGCGAACAAGTCATGTCATTTTGTTTTTTCTTTTTCTCTCTCCATAAAAAAGGCCTATAATCAGTGAATCTCCAGGAACTTGAACGTGGGCTGAGACGACGAGCAACAAACAATCTCCAGCTGTGTTGACACAAATCCTCAGTAACCAACACCCGGGGCAAACTACTGACACGACACGCACAAGGCTGCTGGCTTCGTGTTTTGCAGAAGAGCACATGAACTGCATTGAAAGTTGTGGGTTGTTTTTATTTTATTTATTTTTATTTCAGTTGACTTGGGTTCGCATTGGAAGTCACACCGAGTGACCCCCCCCCCCCCCCCCCCCAGCCCATGATGAGACATTTCCGCCCCTGTGTGTCTCTGACCCACCCCGACACCGAGCAGCCGGACAAATAAGCGCTTAAACGTCTCGTCTTTCTCTTCACTCCACCAATATCGAACTCATTGGTGCGTTTGGGCAACGGCAGCTCATATCTGGGAGTCAAGTCTACATGACCTAGATTTGATCTAGCCAGCAGGATGTTGTTTACAAAAAAAAAAAACCCGACGCTAGCTCCCGGAGCTAACAGCTAGCCGCGGCTGCATATCCGGCCAAATTCACACTGTGGCGACGAACGTCACAAGTGGTGCGAAAAGTATGGCCAATATACAAGATTCGGAGATTAGTCTAGTGTCACGGTGATTCTTGGTTCCGCTCTGTCCTTTCGAGTCAAACGTCGGATCCCCCCCCCCCCGTTACGAAGAGTTAGCAACACTTAGCTTAGCGTAACGGAAGTCAGTGCGACTGTAACGGTCAGTGGGCTAGCTCGTTAGCCTCGGCGGAAGACCGGAGGAAATGCAGATTAACGCCTCGAAATGAACGGCATACGCCCTCATAATCCAGTGGATTAAAGCCACAGGAGACCACGTTTATCATAAAAACGAGGTACTCACAGAAAGGTTGGTTAAAAATCTATGGAAATGAAGCCAAAGTGGGGCTTTGTTAGCGCTCCGTCGCTGCTGCTGCTCCACTGCGCCGCTGCGGGAGGATTAACAGGAGGGAGGGGGAGGGGGCGGGGTAACAATACCACAATAAAACATTATTATTATTATTATTATTATTATTATTATTACTATTCAGGTTTTTTCTTGTCACTTCAACACATCAATAGCTTTCTAAATACAGTACATTAACCCAATTCATTGTTCTGTTGAAGTAAATGTTTCATTAAGCTAGTTATAGTAGTAAATCTATATTATATTTGCATTCTGCAGCTGCACCTGTATGTTTTCTCGACTGCACAGTTGTACATATTTTATAGTTCTCAATCACTTTCTTAAACTTAATTCAAACTTTGATGTCCTGCTCATATGTCGGGCTCAGTGGAAAGCTGTCTCACTTTTCTCGTGCACCCCAAAGATCAGGATAAGAGTACCCACATAATGAGTTGAAGCACCTGGAATAGACTAATCATACCCAACACATGTTTAATGTGTTGTGGGACCTGCTGTAAATCAAACAATACAGCATCAATCATCTTTAATACTGTAACCACAGTAAATATGTGTATGGCAGCATCAAGCTGTGACACAGACTGCAAGACTCATCAGCACAGAGCGGAAAGATGGAGCAAAAAAAAAAAAAAAAAAGCAATGCTGAACAAATATATTTGGGTGTTCAGATGTCAGTCTGGGTGAACAGTCCACATTTTAACAGGACAACAAACTGAATCATAACCCCAGAAAACACACAGTGGGAACAACATTGTAGCAGTCCTCAAATGGCCTCCAGCAGAGTGTGAAGGTGAACTCTGTGGAGCTCCGGGGAAGTCTGAAAGTCAATTTTCACCAAAAAAATAATATGGCAGAGTTTCATCAAATCTGCAGTGACCCGACACAGTAAAGAAAGGTATTTTAACGTGACATTTTCAATTCACCCATTCGTCTGCCTTCTACACCACTTCATCCAAATCAGTGTTACAGGGGACTGAAGCCAATTCCATTTGACAATTGATCAATCCAGGGTAAATCCTTTACAGTCCATCAGGGGATAAACAAATAGTGCATCGCATTTACTTTCAGACCTAGATGGTTTCGGACTGTGGGAGGAAACCCACGTTCACACAGGAAGGTCATGCAAACTCCCCATGAAAGGCCCTAACCGGACTCAAACTGTGAGCAGAACAAAAACCACACCAAAAGCTTTGGCTTTGGTCACTGTGCTGCAATTGTGTGTGCGCTAATGAGGAATAACCTGAGCCAAACCAATTGTTGGAGGAGTCTATTTAATCTTAATGACATTTAACTGCGGTTTGAAAAAAAGTGATTTATTGCTTTCAGGCTGTTCAGTCGAAGCAGGGAGAGACAGAAAACACGGTCTCCTCTGCGCTGGTGCTGCAGTGTATTAATAACCACAGCTCTTACTCTAATCCTGATAAGAGGCTTTCTCAGCACTGCTCAGTTCCAACTCGTGGAAACCAACTCAGAGATGTTTCCATGAAAACAGTAATACCTCGCATTCATGTTCACGTTCAAGTGACCAGTCATTCAAAAGTGAGAAAACACACCAGCTCTCTCTCTCTCTCTCTCTCTCTCTCTCTCTCTCTCTCTCTCTCTCTCTCTCTCTCTCTCACTTCATAGGAGGGAATATTTCTGAGGTTTATTTCCAAGAAAAACAGCAACATGCATGATCCTCTTCTGAGAAGTCTCTTTGCAAACAGATGTGTGCTGTTAGCTTCAGTTTTTGGCTGATAAATCTTGCAGTCCTTGATCATTTGTGTTGGGGTTTTTTTTTATCTACTAAATGAAAGAATAACATATTTTAGGTTAGAAATAAACTAATAAAATGAATAGAGAAGTAAAACTGCACCTGGTCTGTTATTATGTCTGTTAAAACCTCTCGTGTATCATCTCTGGCCTTCCAGTCACGTTGCAGCAACCTGTCTTTTTACACTGGCGCAACAACTTTTCATATGAGTGTACAGACAAGTGTTTTAGCCTTAAAATCCTCCAATCCTGGATTGAAATAAGAACACACACACAAACCCCCCCCCCCCCCCCCCCCCCACTGTGCATACACAAAAGGAAAACTACGCATGGAAGCAGTAAATCTGTTATTCCCCCACAGGCTGCATTGTCTTACGGAAAACTGTATGAACAACAAAACAATATTAAGAGAGAATATTAACTGGAGACGTGTTAAAAGCATTTCTGTGACTCTGTGAGGATCACTGGTGTCCAGGAGTTACAAGTGTTACATGTGATCGCTGTTAGCTTAGCTATGGTTCACCAGGTTCATTGATTTTTTTTTTTTTTTTTGTGAATAAACACTGCTCTGTTTGACGCTCTTTGTAAACGAAAACCCCCCCTGTGAGCTTAACATCAGAGAAAAACAGAAATCTTAAGACACAGTGGTGATCCCCCCCCCCCATGTTATCTCTTCTCGAACAACAGACAAAACAGCGGCAGCTTTTTCACACATTTATTAATTATAATTTAGAATCACCATTCTCTTCTCATTGATGGAAAATGGGACACAAACACACACAAAAAACCAACAACACCAGCTTTGCATATCGACAGTTCACATGAGCGGAAGCATACATATGAAAGTTTTGAACATGGCAGTGAGACTGTAGTTCATTCATGAGCACTGAGGTCACACTTAGACTGACTGTCTGGACTGTCCGCTGCTGCCTGAAGTCTCCAACTGTCCCAGATCCACAGCCTGGGTGAGCCCGACCAATGTCGCTGAAGGCCTCGGCTCCTCATATAGAGAAAGGGTATTCCTGCAGGTAGCTCAGCAGAGGCTTTGGGAGGGGAAGCTTGTCGGGGCAGTTTGTGTGCTTGTTGATCGCGAGGCGTGTCAGGTGCTGCAGAGAAGGGAAAACATTCAGCCTGTGCAACGGCCGTGCCAACATCAGAGGGACGCCGCTGTCTTTAGCGGGCTGCTGTGACGGGTCACTCTTTGCCGGCCTCTTCGTCCGATGGCGAAGGTCGCCGGGCGTCTGGTCCTGTGACGTGTGGGCCGAGCCTTTGTAGTGCTGTATGAGGCTGAGCACATCTGGGAAGGACTGCAGGTGAGGCAGGCCAGGAGAAATGGAGTCCAGCCAGTAACAGCCCTGGCTGTACTGTATTCGTACACTGGTGGGTCCACAGCGGGTTTTGACTGACAGGGCCAGCATGTGCTGAGGGTGACTGCTGTCCCGCAACAGGAATGTGCCCTCAGACTTGGTCAGGAGGGCTTCCCGGGCTTCACTCGCTGAAATGGAACCCCAGTACCAGCCTGGAAAAGACAAGCAGTTTTGGTCAGGTACGATGCACGCCTGATCTCTTCCTGAATGTGCGGCTCATGCATGTAGGAAACGTAAAGACAGCGGGACCGTGGCTGCACCTGAGGTCTGAAGATACTGAAAGTTTGTGGTAATGCAGCGGAGGTCCTGTGTTGGATCCCAGGATGGAGGAGATGAGTGTGGGCGGCATGAACTTCCTTGTTCCTCATGGTGGAAAATGGTCACTGCCCGGGCCACCATGTCTGAGTGACAGCAGACCTGTGGAGGAAAATGTGCTTGTTACATATCACCTTAGAGTATGCTGAATCCTGTTGAAATTACAGCAAGTAGTATAAAACGTGCATTGCAATTGTTAGATGTGGGTAAATAGATATGAAAGCTATATTGTAAAAAATACCAATAATATCGACTCCAGAGATTTAAGTTTTATTTCATTTGTTTTTAGAAAATTACATCTAAATATGTACAAGCTTTTTTGTGCATACATCTTTTTTTTTAGGCGACTTTAGTTTATTAGTTGTTTCCAGTCTTCATAAAGAAGAAATAGAACAGCCTATGTCACTGTAAACTAGGAAAATCTACAACATGACATCCATGCGCGCACAAACATTCTAGTCAAAAACGTGAAGAATGGCAACACTATTACAGTGATACTTTGGAAGTGCAGCAGCATATAACGCGGTACGACGTTTGGAAATATTACCTTATATCAGGAAAAGTCATTCGAAAAGTCATCAGTGTGGAAAAGCAGCCGCAGAACAGTCCAACACATCCCCACAATAAATATAAACAAACGCGGCCGGGATGGCGCTGAGAATGAAAAATTCCTCGGATGTAAAAAGTGTTTGAAAACAGAATCAAAAAGGTATTCGGTGTGCGGTCCTCCGCCGCACAGACTGCGCTGCCGAGGCGCAGTGTGAGCTCTTTATTCAGCACAGTGCGGCGCAGAAAGCCGCTCAGTTCAGCCGGACTCACGGAGCTTCCCGGAATCGGTTTCCAAGAAAGGTTTTGTGTTTGAGCGCCCGCAGTGACAGAAAAGCTGCTGGCAGCGGCTTCACGGGGGGAACCGTCAACACGCGAGGCCTCCTGCACCGCCTCCACTGCAAAAAAAAAAAAAAAAAAAGCGACGCGCGAGCTGAGCGCGGCGCGGCGCGGCGCGGCACGGCATGGCGCGACGCGGTGCGGTGCGGTGCGGCGCGCGCAAAGTGGCTGCAGGACGGAGCAGCGACCGACTGTAAAACCCCCGGGGGAATGAGATACACAAGAGCGCAAAATAGATGAAAATACACGCTCCTCGCCGTGGAAGACTTTGTAAAAGGAGCCAGGCTTTAAATGTCAGGGTGATAAATTTAATTCCAGTTGGTCATCACGATGACTTTGTCTTTGTCCGAATTTCATTATATAACAGCCTTTTACAAGTTAAAGTCATTTACATCGTGAAATTAGCTCAAAATCTCTCACACCTCTTTGCTACTTCACGCAAACAACTGTGCTGAGAAATGTAATCTATTACAACAGCTCTATAATTAGTACCAACACTGGACTGTGGTCCAGTGGTTAGTGCGTCTTACCTCACAGTGAGAAAACCCCCAGTTAATGTCCCGTTGGCCTATTGGTGAGGAGTTTGCATTTTCCTCCTATACTTGCATCATCGTGGGGGTTTCTCCTGATGCATTACTTTCCTCCCACAGTCCAAAAGCCTTTGAGGCTAAGTGGTCACTTTAATATGATTGTGTGTGTTTACCTGTGATGGATCCAGGCTACAATGCTTAGCTGTGATTAACTCAAGGTCCCCAACCCAGAACTTAATAAAGCCTTAGTAAATACATGTGATAGTAAATATTATATCAAGCCAATTCAACAAATATACATTCTCTTTTCATGGTTTTACTGTTGCTTAGTTTTTGTGTGTGACGCGCAATTAAATAAAGATTCTCTTCTGCTTTTTTGTGAATGATGCTGAAGATATCGATCGGGATGCGCTATACTTTTTTTCCCCCCCTGTGTGTTTGCGTGATTAGTTTGCCTCGCTGTATTTGGTGTGTGATGAACTGTAGACTTCAAAAGTCATCAATCATGGCATTTGTGAACAATAATCCCATTCCTCAGTATCAGTACCAGTGATATTAGTCCTAATCGTAAAAATCCTATGAGATGGAGATGTTTAAACTATTTGAAATATTGTTTGGCCGATATTCTGAGTTTGCGTGATTTCTTCCATGATATATGGAAGGTTAACCGTTTGGCCCAGGAGAGGTGGACTCAGATTATCAGACATCGATGAATGGGTGTCAGATGCTCTCCTGACACTCTTTTTGTCATCAAAAGTCTCAAAGTCAAAGCCCCTACATTTAAAGGAGCGTCAGCATGAAGATGGGAAGCCAAGAAGACTGAAATGAGAGGCAGAGTTACAATCTCACAAAATATCCTTTTAATAATATAATAACAATATTTAATAATAGTGAAGCAAAATATATGTGAACGTTCAACCTCTTATTACATCACGGATCTTTTTTTTTTTAAAACCACATATTATTGCTTATATAACCATTAGTTGAATTTTGTGGCATGAGTTTATTGGAAATGAATCCAACTGTGTCGCATCGGAGGTGAGTCTGTCTTCAAAGCGTCTGTTCTCATCATAACTCAGCCAGTAGTTCATACATATAGAGATAATGGCCACTTGAAAGCAACTATTCATCTCTGAAACCTGTTTCCAAGAAGAAGAGAAAAAAAAAAATTTCTCATCACCCTTGTTTCCCGTGAGCCATGAAAGCAGCAGATCGCGCAGCTGAAGGCTTCTGGGTACAGCGCCTTCCTGGAAAACACACACAACAAATTGACCTCTGCTACTGAGCCGTGACCCCTGCTGCTGCTGTTGCCGCTGCCTGCGTGACTATAGGATATCGCTTGCACTCACCCACGGGCAGAGGAAGAAATGAAGACTCACATGCTAGTGAAATACAGAAAATGTTTTTTTATTGAGAAACCTCGTAGAACAGCAGTATTCCAGTGGATGACGTCAAATGTTGTTCCGACGACTGATCATGAAGGTAGCTGAAAATGTGATTTGCTGGAGCCAGGACTGTGGGTGCAACACGGGCCTCTGCAATGTGATGGCTAATCCACCCTAAAGCAGAAACTTCACGGCAAATTTGAAATGATCGTGATGAGCTGAATCAGTTAGTGATCAAATAAGTTGAGGGCAGAGGAAAAGACGGCCGTGGAGGAAAACTTTGCTTCAATCTACAAAGATACAAAACCAACAAGATATGATCACAGGCTTAACTCTGAATTTCTAAAAATGTTTTAGTTCCAGCAACTTAAAGCCAAAAGCCTGAGGTGACAGCAACCCTCCAAAACAATTCATACACTGGTTTTAGTAATAAACTATTGCGATTATTGTGAAACTTGGTGGGTGGTGTCGATCAGTGTAGTTTTCCCGTGTCATCCTGAGGCTCTCAACTCAAAACGTGCAGTCTTGCCCACTCTGTTCCCGAACATTTCGACTGTGTCCATGAATTGATGGTTTCTTTTTAATGAGAATTACTACGATATTCCAAAAAAGTATTAAAGTTAAGCCCGAGGAAAGTCTTTCCAAACATCCTGAGAACACACCACTTGTGTTGTGTTGGGACAACTTGACACTGGCAAATAATCTGGTGCCAAACTGTGAAAAAGAGTCAAAAAAGTAGAAGGGTACAAGATTGGAGGACGTAAAAAGAAATATCTTTCTGAGGAATGAGATCTAGATTTCAAAGTTTCATATGAATGTATTCTGCTTTACCGTGCATTTATATTTTTCTAGTGTGTCTTCAAGTAAAAATATAGAAGCGAGGAGCTAAATAGTTAAATAACAAGTACATTGGTAGATACCGTGTTCTTTTTTTTTTTTTTTTGTGCGTTATGAGCGTGTGGGACGTCTAATTTTCTTCCTCGTTCTCCCCCGCGCCCTTGATGAGGCGCTTGTTGCCCCTCTTGCCTCCTGGTCCCCGGGGCTTGGCAAAGGCCTGCTTTAAGGTGTGCTCCATTGGGTGGACCTCCTCATACAGGAATTCTTCTGTCAGTCCGTCACCATTGTCAATCTCCATCTGCACGCGTGGTAAACACACACAGCAATGACGACAACAGTTCATGCGCACTTTGATGGCAATCCAACTTTGTGTGATCCGGACCTTTTTGGTAACCTCCAGCTGGTAGTCCCTCTCCACCTCCTCCAGTAGCCGGTTCTTACAGCTGGAGTACAACATTCGCTCTTTGATGCTGCAACTGTACCCAGGCATTGAATATATGAACACTGAAACACACACGAAGACCCGATGATTTATTTCCTCATTTGTCAAACAAACATAAGATGTAATCACCATCGAGTTATATAGAAGTCATTTCAAAATGTTAACAAAAGTACATTTGTCCGCTGAAACAAAATGCTCTTTGTCTATTTGTGACAATCTGAAAAAGGCTGTCAGTGGGGGTTTCCACAAAAAAAAAAAACCTCATAGGACTTAAAGTGTCTTAGTGTCTCTGTCAGAAGGGGGGGTTACAAGAAAACCTCAGCAATTTTAAAATAAAATAAAAAATTTTTATTGAAAAGAACCAATTGAAAAATGTATTTTTCGAATAGATAAAGTCGATCCCACATGAGCATCCTTCATTTAAACACAGAAAACACACTCAAGCGCTGCTTTTATCAGTCGAAAGACAATGTTGTTCATGCAGGTGAACACAACTTGTTGCTTCAGCCGTTGCATTCAATTCAGTGCAACGCTGTCCAGCACAATCACTCAAACTGAGGTCAACGGCTCAGCGTCTTTTAACATACTCTCAGAGTTTACGAAGCACGAATGATTCCAGTGAATTCACGCCAGTATTCACTCAGTGAATATGAAAGGTCACTAGTCCATCACGGGGAAAAACAGTGACGTCACATGGTCACATTGCCACCAGCCAAAGCTCTTTTCAAATGCATTTTTTTGGGGGGAATGCCAAAGATAACCCATGCACACCCGGGGTGATGACGCAAAGTCCACCAAGAAACTCCACCTGGATCATGATATCGGGGTATTCTCTCTGTGACATGGAACAACACTGGTAAATGATCAAATGATCATATCACTTGTATAATCTAAAGCCTGCATTTGCTTTCATGTCCGATTTATTTGTCCCAAGTTGTGAACAAAAAGAATCAGTTAATCCCTGAGCTTGTAAATTCTCCTTTCTGTTTATGTACAAGCTGGTCAGTGTGTCTGTCTGCTCTTTGATGGTGGGGTGTCAGCGTGCAGTAGGTTCCTTGGAGCTTCTTCACCTGAGCACGCCTGCTGCTGGAAGCCAATTAAAAAACCGAGAAATGAAAATGACCGAGACAAATAGCTGAAAATTGCCAGATTGCCCCACAAAGCTGAGGAAAATGGGGTTGAGTGATTCATTCACTGTGGGTAAAATGTCATGGAGTCATATGGGAAGGCGGGTCGATCGAAGTACGCCTAAATACACCCTGTGTATTAGCATCTGACAACAATATACCAAAACCTTTATTGTTGCATCACTCACAGCTCAAGAGTTTGTTTTGTTTTTCTTATCTTTTGTCTTTTACTGACCCAGCGCTTCCTGCAGCTGGCCCTGGTGGGAATGTTTGAAGACGAAGAAGTGGTATCTTGGTGAATCCGTGGGAATCCTGAAGGGAAGCTCGTGGGTTTCTGTCGGTGTGGTGTGAACCAGCTCAATGGTTTCTTTCTCCACATCCAGCCTCTGCAACAGGACATACAAACAAGCTCTGTTCAGCGATCGAGTCATGTAGAGCCAATTTCGCTGCATTTTACAGACGGTGACAAATCTGGTGGCTGTTGCACGCTGCATGTTGAGTAGAAAGTACTCTCTGTCATCGCTCACCAGCTGTATGTAGTTGATGCGCTTCTGCTTGAGTTGTTGCAGAGCTCGCTTGGCCTCTTCTTGTAAAGGGAAGGCAAGACCCTGGAGAGTCTGAGCCCTTTTATCTAAGCCGAACTCCATTGTGACCTGCTGGAGATAAATGCACAAAACGGATGTACCACTCTGTCCCAACGCATCTTGTGACGCAGCGAGGCAGAAGATTTAGTGCACGTCTGTACAAAAGAACTTTACAAACCCGGGTTCGTGCTGTTGGGGTCGCGATCCGTCTACGCTCATCCTATGAACACAAGGGGCAATATCAAAATCTCTGATTTGCTCTTGAAAATGTACACTTTAATCTTTCCCATACAGGAAGTGAATTAACGTACCCACACGACTTTATCCTGCAGGGGGGGGGGGGGGGGGGGGGGGGGGGGGGGCAGAGATAAGAAGCGGCTTGGATGAGCTCTCGTAATGCACACAACTCAAGCATGTGGTAATTATATGCAGACAGAATCTGTCTGCTCTGATCTGTACCTCTGTGACTTTGATTCGTTGCAATTCCTGCTCGGCTGCAGTGAGAGGAGCTGGCGAGGAGCAGGAGGACTTGTGCCGCAGGTACCCTTGGAAGCACAGGTCATCCTGCAGACAGAGGCACGCAGACAGGCTGGGGTTTATTTAACGGCTGCGGACACCCGGCTGACGGGCCGCCGTGGAGAGACGCTTCTCACCTCGACTGTGCCAAACATTTCGTCCTTGATGTACCCTCCGCCAAACTCTTTCTTCAGTGTGGCACGGGTTGCTGCATACACCATCTTCTGTCTCACCTGGCATCGATATTATATTAATCGTGATGAACATTCCACATCATTATTCAGTAAAATAATTTTATATGTATAGGAGTGGCTCTCTAAACACAATATTATAACATGCTTATAGACTAACTGTATATATTTTTTGGGAGAACCTATATTTAACAGTTAAAATACCACTTTTGCTTGTTGTATTAAGAGATTGGATGTTTTGCATTAATTTTATCGATATACTGAACAACCTTTTTAATATATATAAACATCTGAAATATGGAGGCTGTGAAAATAAAGGTTCAAGAGTATGGTTAAGCAAGTGAAAGTCAGCAGATTTAACATGAAATGATCGCATTACAAATACCAGGGGTCTTTCCCTTCAAATCAGTGTTGTGAATAATTTGTACAGTCTTACTATAAAACAATCTGTAGGAGTATCTTAAAAATCTGTAATGTAGTTACAACGAATTCACTTTCAGTGGCCTTGATACTTATGTAAACAGTGTTCGAACTCCAGATCTGCAGTCTCTCTCAGTTCTGTTACCTCTTCACAATATGCTCTTCATATTAACATTAGCGTGCATCACCAATACCTGCTTTTCTAAAAAGGTTGGTTTACCTTTGAAAGTACCGTCTGCATGTTCATCTCAAATGTTTTGTTTCTGTTCTGTGTCACTGTCACTCGTTTACTATTTTTTTCAAATAGCTTAATCGTGTTGTTGGACTGTGAGGAGACTGGAGGACCTGCAGAATAGCAGGGAGAACACGCAGACATCAGATGGAGAAACCCTCAGGATTGAACCCGTGGAGGACGTTCTCGCTATGAGGCGAGAGCGCTAATCACAACACCACTGTGCATTACCTTGAAGTAGCTAATTCATTTTTAATTAAACCATGCCAAATTCCGTTCTATCTTTTAGTAACTTGCATAACTCTGCAAACCCGACAAGGTGAGAAGCTTTGCTGCAGATATTCAGTAACAGTCTGGAAGCAATGACTGATATTTTGCTCATAAATAACAATCAACACGTAAACTTTTATTTTATCTTGAATAATTTTATTGGGACCAATTTGTATTTTAGTTTAGTCTGTAACTAAATGGCTTTCTGGTGCTGATGTGACATACTGGTGACTGGTCAGGGGACCAAGCAATGAAGATCCACTCGTATCCGTGTGCATTCTGGGAGTCCAGTCGGTAGAGGATGTAGCAGGGCTCCTGAGGCGTGAGCAGAGGAAGCAGGAACTGGTCGTAATCCTTGTCCCAGCTCTGTGTGGGCTCCCTGCATGAATCTAGCACCAACTCCTCTGCAGCCATAAGGAAAACCCATTTTAAGGTTGCCGATCTCCACTCAGGTGTGCGTTCATTTCAGTGAAATTCCTCAAGAAACACTTTTTACCATTTCTGATGATGATCTTCATTATTCTGATGGCACCTCCCCTCGCCCGGGCCAGAAACTCTTTCAGCTCAGATGTTGCTGAAGTAACCAGATATAAGACAGACAAACTAAGGCTGGGCTTGAGAAGCCACTGAGACAGGGTTGAGTAAGTAAGAAGCTGTGACTCCACTTTAGAGGGACAATTTGATCCACTGCCAGAGTCTCATTCATCTAATGTGACTCAGAGCGAGGACCAAACAGTGACATAGCAAGGTTTGAGTTTTAGGAATGAACAGAATTCCTCCAGTTATTAAAACCCACAGGTAATACCTAATATCAAACGAGGCGTAGTTATTTGTTGTACCCCATCCTCCTCCCTCACCATGGTGACTGAATACGGCGGTCTCATAAATGATGTAGGATCAGGTGAGAAAGGGGAGAGAGGTACGCTTCCGTCAACCCGCCACACACTCCAATTACCAAATGCCATAATACAAGTACATACTATAGACGTTGCCTATGAAGCAAACATCTGTAGCATCACTGATATGACCTCAGAGTCTTTTTAACCGAGTCCCTCTGATATTAGGTACACGTGCACCTTTTTACTTGTATCATTTGGGTTCAAGTTCAAACTGATCGAAAAGCACATTATTTCGCAGAACGTAAAACATTAGCAGATGTCATGAGTAAGCGTTTGAAGATGTGTTATTGATTTGGAGCCTATCACAGACTATAAAGACTATATATTTTTTTAAATACTGACAATTGATGTTGGATTTAAAATGAAATGTAAAGTTTTTGTATAAAAACGATACGCTTACCATCGATTCCAGTTTGGTGGGACATGTTTTGGCAGTCACTTTTCAGCTCTTCACACTTCTCTTCTGCAAGAAGGACCAGGTCCGGGTCTCTGTGTCCTCGCTCGTCTTGCTCAGCGGCCGGGTTGCCTCTCCAGTGACGGCAGACAGGTGGACCCACGCGTACACCTGTGACATAAACGCCTCGCCGGGCGACTCGGGAGCTTCCTCACACCTGAAATACAATCTGCGGAACTGTAACTGATGAGTAATAACGCTCCTGTCAGTGGATAGGCCACCCTAACCACTGATCACTTTGCGTATCGATTATCACAACTTTGATAGTCTTGGCCGGCGGAGCCTCCCACAGGTCACATACTCTCGTGTGCCATGTGGCGTCTGAAGTGACATCAGTGTCCAGGACCGACTTTTAAGATACTGTCAGTGAGCCACGTGTTTTGACAGTATTTATTACTCATTCACACAGAGTGGCCGAGCAGCTAGGGCAGACACAGCTGCATGATCTCAAATTCCAGCTACCTGGTCACAGAAAGATGACACCGGGCCAGAAACTGACCGGGTGGGGGGGGGGGGGGTCAGGTATTTGTGGTCAGAATATTTTGTGCCTTTGATCAGCAAGGTTACTTTTAAAAGTTAATGAAAATGACAGAACTGGCAAGGTACTTTAAATAAATCCTTATAGCGAAAATATCATCTCGTATCGAATGCTATTCATCCTGAAGTATTTGGGTGAAGATTTGTCTTAGATTACGTGCCCACACTGGACGAAACGCTTTGTACGAGTGGATTAATCAACAGACTCAATATGATAGATTCATACTCTGCAAAACAAAACAAAAACTTTATGGAGTGGGTACTAAACACTATCACACCTCATTTCCTCTCCTTTACTTTATATCTCTCCCCGCACACGCCTTCCTGGCGGAGGTGAGTAAGAGAAAGATAAGTGCGTTCCTGTGAGGTTACCTGTGATGGGATCATTCATTATTCACCCAGTGGTGAGTACACAACCCAAGCGTCTATACATTATTGAACGTGGCTCCCACCCCTCTCTTCAACCTTAGGAGGGCACACTTTATGCCTACAAAAAAGAAAAAAAAGAAAACGCTCATTCAAAGTCAATAAAGCTGCCTGCTTTTTCTCTCACGCTTGTATGTGTGTTCACAGATCAGTTTACATACAAAAGGAGCTTCTGTTAGTGCAGAGTCATTGTTGTGCCACTGATACATGGACCATATCATTCAGAGGCGAAAGATAAACTCATAACCCCAGGATTCTCTTTCACTGTGTTTCACTTATTTATATGCATATATACTATTAAAATGTGTTTCTTAATTGTGGATATTATCAAATGCCTTTTAATAAATGTTGCTCTTTTTTATGAACCTGAAGCAACAAAATGTGTTTGAAATGAATTTGTTTATAGAGGACTGATACAATGTTTTTAATCTTTGATTGTAGTTTTTAGGGTCTTTAGTTGTAGGTCCTGCTATACATTGTGTACGATACTTACAGAATCATGTGCTTTTTAAAAAAAAGATTTTTACACAAATTCACTGTGACTAAATAATCTGCCTTCGCAGTTCAAAATCTATTATTACCATACAAGATAATACTATGTGATGCTACGATGAGTACAGCCCCTAGACAGGATGCCAAAGGAAAAACGCATAATGTCTATATAATCTATGATAATTAAACACATTTTCGAGTTTTCGGTTGCTTTCTCGCCGATAGCAAACAGAATACTACCTCACACAGACCGTGGCACTGTGCATCATAAAAATGGAGCAAATACCAAAAGCTCTTTTTAAGCTTTTATTTACAAAAACTTCAACAATAACAATGCTGATGACAAATTCACTTCTACAAAATAAAAGAATACAGGTTAAAACTTTAAAGTGAATCATATAAAACACAAGTCATCACAACAGGTAAGTGTTATTTTTGTTCAAATACAGCTGCAGCAATGTGTTTCCACCAAGTTTCAAAAATAGTGTTGATAAAAAACTTTCGTAAAAAGTAATAAATAATAAAAACAAACATTTTAAGTGGGTGTATGTTGGTCAGAAAAACAATCCCACCTCACCAACACGGAAGGAGTGTGCTTCGTTTCATCTACAAGTCATCGCAATATGGCAGCCAAAATGTCTGCGAGGGAAACAGAACAGACTGATAAGAAACGAGCATCAAGTTCAAATGCTGCTTGTCCGTGACAGGCCCGTGGCCTTTATTCTCACCATGTTCATGCAGGCACTGGCAAACGTCATGTATCTGGGGTTAAACTGCAGAGTGTTAATGGGTCCTGAGTGCCTCCCATCCAACACAGCCACCTTCATCCCGCTCTCAGTACTCCACACATGGACTCTCCCGTCCTCTGAGCCTACAGGAGAGAAGTTTTTTTTTTTTTTTTTTTTTTAAAACAACAGCCTCAAAGCAACACTAACAGACAGGCCAAACGATAGTTCGAAGCGGAGAGGTTTCAGCTTACCAATCATGACAAACTGTGAGTCAGGAGTGAAGCAGGCTTCCAGGGAGACACCTTGACTGTTGTTGTAGCCCTGAACATGAGCAAATACAGAACCCTTCAGTCAAGTATACGAATACAAAAAACAAAACTCCAGCTGAATTTCATCAGGATTAAGAATGACTTCTTACTGAAAAAGTGTGCAGCACAGATCCATTGAAGGCGTTCAAGACGCGAATCATCCCTCCATTGGTGGAGATGAGAATCTGCTTCCCGTCCTTGCTGAATTTGAGTCCGGTCCAGTCACATCTGCGACTAAACCGAGTCTCAAAGCAGCCAAAGGGACCCTATAACATTCAACATAATATTAAACATAGAAAATATAAAGCAACACCCCGATTTACTCAAGCACAAACTCTCAACACAAGGAGCCGTACCTTGTCATAGGCACGAAGGTCGTACAGTTTGACCGCCTGCGATTCCACGCCAGCCGCAAATATCAGCCCTTCAGGGTCAAACGAACACACAGGCTTCCCCAGTGGATTTGTAAAACCCTGAAGTATAAACACCAAGAAAAACTGTCAGAAAATCTTGAATTTTAAGAAAGTTTTCAAATAACCGACACAAATTTTTCATACTAATGAGTGTCTGAATTACTGATCATTTCATATACGAGCGTCTCAGTTGATTAACTGTAAATGTTATCGGAATTAAAGACAAACCATTGTGTGTTTTTACATGTGAGCATTGTTAAGGCCTCCTAAAGCATGTCTGGAGACCCCCAGTGGTCACAGGACTGAAGTGTGTGAATAGAACACACGGGGCAACACTCCTCCAAAAGTATAAAAATTATTTGGGTTCAATATCAAATAATCAATATGAGACAAAGAAAAAAAAAATCAACAGTTTAGATTATACCTTCTGACTGAACCCAGCCATTTTTCTAGTGAGTGGAATTATTGGAGCAGGACATGCGTTTTGGTGTCAGTTGTTGTCCACCATGAAAATCAGAGAGCTGACTATGGTACGACTGAAGATGACAGAAATAACAAAAAAAACAACAACAACTATTAGATGCATCAGCAACAACTTCCAGAGGGCAGGAGTGAAGATAACACAATCTAAAGTTTAAAGAAGATGAAGGAACCAAAAGTACACAAATCCCTCATGAGTCGGAACAAGGACAGGCTGAAATTTACCAACAAGTACAGAAACAAGGCTCAGAAATTCTGGGATGAAGATTTTAATCTTCAATGATGATGTCACACATAACGGCAGTGGTAGAGTGACCTCAGAAGTCAGAGTGAAACAATTGATCCAGATGTAAATAACTAGATTTGATGTCAAACGCAAATGTTTTCAGTCAACATCTAAAATAAAAGGTACCGGCTTTACTGTTCCAGTACTTCTAGCGAGGCGACCACTGGAAAGAGATGAAGTGTTACTTCCAGACGACTCACCTGACAGTCCGGAGCGCGAAGATCCCAGATGCGGATGGTTTCATCCAATGAGCCAGAGATAAAGGTCTGATCCACCGGAGACATGGACAGAGCGATGACCCTGAATCCACAAACAAATGAACTATTGAGGACAGAATTATTGTTTTCGATAAAAACAAAACAACGGTAGAACAAAAGCGCATATGTCATAAGTACATTGATGCTTTCGCTTTTTTTTTTTTTAAACATCATTTCCTTCCTAACAGCAATGCTGATATCAGCCGAAATGGGTAAAGTAAGGCAACTTTATCTATATGTTTGATTGCACCAAAAGAGAAGATTCAAAAAAATGCACTGGGAGAAGAAGAATAACACTCTTAGCAGATCTTTCTTTTGCATATCTGCACACAGCATTTATTGCAGACAGAAAGAGAGACAGAAAGAGAGAAATGCCTGTAACATGAAGAAATGAATGAAAGTGGACAAACTAACAGAGCAGATTCTCCACACAACACTTATCCATTTCGCTACTATAGAGAATATTTGTAAACATTCGCCACTTTCAGCGAAAAAAAGAAAATTCAGCTAATTTTTTTTACAAAATCTCTACATAAATGTTGCTGTAACTTCATTTGGATCCTTTTCCATGTAGTGTATAAACCCAGTGTTTGCTTTTCCTCCCAGTCATTCAACTTGCATTGGATTCTCCCAATTTCAGTAGCTGTTGCCTCCACTCACCGTGCTGTGTGCCCAGGGAAATATCGGATGTATCTGTTGTCTGTGAGTGAGAGGTACCGAATGGTATCTGAAAGAAGAATGATAATGAAGTATATTTTCTTATATCTTCTCATATATGTTTTATTTCTTATTTCACTATCATGCTACTCTTCTTTGTAGTATGCAGGCCGGCTCCAGAGAGTCTGAGCAGAGACAGGACAGGGGCAAATGGTCGGCCAAATGTTTCACCATATATTTCCTGTTTGGCCTTAAGGAAGTTAGGAGGTGTCAGAAGTGGGACTGTAGATGCTATGGCATCCGATGTTGATTGTCGTAAACTAATTAGTGGCATATGTTGCTGACCATAAAAGCCACAGAGTTTCTTTTGTGTGTCAGAGTTGCATATTGGAAGTCGTTTCTCTCACCCTGTCCGGTCATCTGCTTTTGTTTTTTTTGATGTCATCCTATTCGATATTAAACATTTTTTAACCAAACGAAGAAGCATCGTTGAAGCCTGTTTTATCTCCAGCTTCCATACTGCACTGAAGTTTCCTTCAATAACCTGAATATATTACTTTTTCTAAAAATATTAATCCACATATTTTTCGAAATGTTTGTTTGTTTTTATTTGCTTTGAGTACTGAGTTATTACCATCCAGTTTGTTGGAGCTGTAAATCACATTCTGTGAATCTTGATCTGCGTATCGGATGAGGTCCACTCCATACTTCTTGCTGTACAAGACACTGGTTTGTCTTGATAAGGGACAGACAAATATTACACACCATTAATCTCTTAAATTTGACACCTGGAACCAGGGACCTGGCTACATACCTGTAAAGATCAGTAAATCATTAATGTGAAACATTTGAGGAAAGAAAATAATAAAAACAACATCAGAGGTGTTTGGAGAGTACACAAACCCTGATTAAAACTTTTTTTTTTGAGCCGTTTACCAATGGCGGCTGGTCAATAGAGCGTGTCCAACCAACCATAACCTAGTTTTAAACATGTAATCAAGGCATTTAAACATCCTTTGTGTAGGCTGGATGTGGTGATTATCTGTAACCTCACAGGAGTTTGCATGAAGTTTGCATGTTCTCCCCGCGCGTGCGCGTGCACGTGTGTTTGGGATCGTGGTCACAGGGATAGCAGGGACTGCTCTCAGAGGAAGCGGTACTGATGGTAAATGAATGGATCCCGTGTGCAAAATCTGTTGGAAAAATAATGCTCGAATCTCATGCAAGGGCTGAGTTGGTTCTGTAGTTTGTAATGTGTATGTCTGTGGACCTCCTTGGTTTATTCTCTCATGGAAAAACAGGAGAAGGTCAAGCTCCACGTTGATTGGTTTAGAACAGTTGCTTCCACTGTGATCAAGTTAAAATTAATTAGAAAACCCAATAAGCCGCTGGTCCTGTTATCAGCAGTATTTGCCCACAACATGATCCCACCCAATCGCTTATGAATGTCAAATTTGCAAAACACGTCTACGTGGGTCACCTGATGGAGATACGAGATGCTTTGGCCCACTTACCTCCCCTCTCGGATGTCGTACAGCACGATACAGTCGTCGTCACTGCTGGAGATTGCATGTTCTCCATTTGGACTGTAGTCCACACAGTTGATCTTGTATGGACTTTGTCGAAACGTTCTTGCGACTCTGAAGCTCCGCAACTTCCTGTCTGTGATCTTCATGCCTTCAGATGTTCATGCAACATGTATAAAACCCACCAATAAACCTCTCCATCGGCTCTATGTCTGCTGTTTAATGAGAACTCGCCATATTTTCATCAAGACAATGAACCTCTGCTCAGATTTTGTATAATAACAAGAGTATACGTGTATGTTGGGTTTTGTGATTCTTGACACACCCAGGGGGCGGAGCCTACAGATTGCCGCCGCAATCCAGTAGTTCGGGCGCACCGGTAGGTGTACATGAGAAAAACGAACTTACCAAACAGCGCCTGTTTGGACCCACGTTTAGACTCACGTCACGGCACAATACAGGAAATAGTTTGGCTTGAATGAAAAAAAAAACATAAACAGAGTGCAATACACATTTCCCCAGCTGTGCATTTTGTCATTTTTATTTTTAAAGGGAACTCATTTCAGCTTTTGTATTCAGTTTAATGCGTTGAATTGTCAGGAGTGATGTGTGTCTACAATGTACACGCGTCTGTGCTTTTACCGTGAAAGGCGCGACCTGGAAGTTGTTCTGGAACATGTTTTTGCTCTGAGGGTCACCGCTCCACTGTTTCATGCCGAAATACTTCACCATGGACGGATGCAGGAGGTTCGCCGCTATGTGTGTCCGGAGCCCCGGGCTCACCACGCTCCTCTCTCCGGTCAAACCTCGGACATCCTTCCGCCGGAGTCACGACACTGCCGCGAGACGCGCTCCGGGCCCGGACACCGGCGACAAACCCCCGCTGAGAGCCATAGACCTGGCCCGGAAGGTCCAGCGGGAGAAGGAGAAGGAGAAGGCAAAGCCCCGGTCCACAGAAGCTCCGATGTCCGCGCAGCAGAGGATGCTGACGGAGCTGAAGCGGTTCAGTTCGCAGCTACAGAACGTCCATCCCAACGTGCTGGCCAAACACCTGCACAGGGGCCTGCTGTACCGGGACGAGCACCTGGTGGCCCTCAACAAACCCTACGGAGTTCCTCTCCGAGGTAAACCGGGCAGCTGCCTGGTGGCAGGAGGATCTGGTGGCGTATATTCGTGGATAATCAATTGTTTGGGGGATCTAAAGTTCCAGGTTGGGGAAGTATGACAGAAGTCCTGAAGTTCCTTGCATATCTTCCCCATTTACTAATATTGCAGCTGATGATTCATTTCACTGTGAACTGGCTTGTCCAGTGTTTTATGTAATAGCTATGAAAAGAAAACACAAAAACAACCATAAACAATTCAGTTCCAAGACTCCATTACATAGGTTACGTAGATTACATGATTAAGGATGAATCATGTTGACACAATGGAACTTCACCCACCCACATTTTCAGAGCTTGTGCTAGAGTTTAATGTCTACCTGTGGGCTGATTGAGAATGGTAATCACAATACACATTTTATTGGCTTTCAACATCAGTCTGTCTGAATTAAAGCAACTTCTGCTGTCCTGGATAATAACTGAGTGAACGAGCTGGTGTTGCTCAATTCTTTTTAAGTGTATATCACCATAATGACTATATTCAGGTCATTCGTATTCATTAAATATGAATTTTCATAACCGTGATTAAGCTGGGACCTCTGGACCTGAACATCTGTTGTCTCTCAGACGACTCCAGGCTCACGTCCATCTCCTCTGTGCTCCCCATCCTCTCTAAAATGATTGATGGGATGAAGATGAAGTCGGAGTCTCAGCTGTTTCCCTGTCTGGCTCTGGAGAAAGACTCCACGGGAGTGCTCCTGCTGGCCAGGAGTGAAGAAACGGTGGAGCACATACTCACCCTGAACAAGAGTAACCAAGTGCAGAGGAAATACTGGTGGGATGTGGAACTGTGACAAAGCGACTGAAATATAGCACATCCTTAGTGTTACACACAATTCTAATCTTCTTTCCTATTCAGGGTGGTCACAGTTGGGATTCCCGTGCCATCTGAGGGAGTGATTGACATTCCCATTATAGAGAAGGAGTTTCCTGGTCCTCAGCCACACTATAAGGTGTCATATTCTTTTTTTTTTGCTTCCCTATATATCATAAACGCTTTAACATTTTTAGGGATATTTACCACTGGGCTGCGCCATTGTTCACTGTCCCTTGTTTAATTCCAGATGGCTCTTAGTCCTCTATTCAGAGTGAACGACGCAGGTGACGGGGTCGTCAAGGTCCGCAGTCGCCAGCAAGCCCAGCCTGCTGTGACAAAGTACAGAGTCCTGGACAGCAGCAACGGCTGCAGCCTCGTGGAGCTCCAGCCTTTCACTGGTGAGACGGTCGTAAAAGAATAACGACCAAATCATTTATTTCTGAGCACTTTTTTTTTTGTTTTTGTTTTTTTTTTGAAACCCCATCTGCTTTGGGGTGTCCACAGGAGTGAAGCACCAGTTGAGGGTTCACATGGCTCTGGCTCTTGGATGCCCCATTCTCGGTGACCATAAATACTCCCACTGGGACAAACTGGCGCCTCAGGTGAAACATGTGAAGAGATTTGAATATTTGTGTTGCTGGAGGGCAAAAAAAAACCCCAACCTAAAACTAAGGCATCTGTGTTTATTGCAGTGCTTCTTGCATGCATGCACTCAGTTCATTACTGTCACACTTTGGGAAAATGTGACCGTGAACCGTTCAGCGTCCTGTACCGGGAGTTCAAATATCACTAATTTATCTTTGGCGTTTCTAGTGACGAGGGCAAATTTCTTTCTAATAACATCACGTTATTTCTATTTGTACCATTAACACAACTGGATTTGCTTTAAGTCCAGCGGGAGGTCGTCGTCGTTATTTTAACACGTCGGTGAAATGCTCAACACGTCTTATCTGGTTCACTACATTAAATGTACTGCAATTACTCTTGGTTCTAGTTACGAGTTCACAAACCTAAACAATAGATTTTTGTTCTGCAGAAATTACCGGAACGCGTGCTGGGAAAACTGGGACTGGAGCAGGCAAAGATACGACACGTCCCTCTTCATCTGCACGCACGGCAGCTGTCACTGCCGGGAGGCGGCCAGGCCGACGTCAGCGTGTCCTGCCCCCTGCCAAAATATTTCACACAAACGCTGAGTCGACTATATCTAACGCCTCCCGACAAAAAATAATAAAAAGTGATAAATAACGCCTTTTGACTCTTTGGAACTCATGAGTATCAAGAAAGAAGCAATAGCCATTTAAATTAAATGGAGATGTCAAACAAGTCTCATGTGCAAAAAAAAAAGAAGCTCCTTTTATCAGGACAGATGTGGAGGCAGGTGTTTGATAGTACAGAACTGTACAAAGTTGTTTTTTAATAAATGAAGCTGCAGAGCTATATTTCCCCAGAATAAATCTGTTTGTAAAATCCTTTAAAGGCTTCCAGCTAATCAATACACAATACTGCTTCAACGACGTCTCGATTTAAACCTCTTTAAGATGACTCTTGGTACAAGCATGCTTTTATATCGGCCTTTTTGTTTAATAACTACGACATACAAATACGTTGGCATAAGTCCTGGTTGGCCGATTTCATTACGAGCATGAACCTGAGAAAAATCGTTTCCAATCACTTCAGTATAGCACTTGACCTTGTGAATAGTTGTCGTACTCAATGATTCACAAATTCTGGTGTCATTTTTAAGAGGGGGTGGGGGGGGCAGGCACGTTTTCCATCTTTGAACATAAAGAGTTGAGAATACAGCCCATATAACAAAACAAAAAGAGCAATGGTCCCTGTACTTAAGACCGAGAACTTGGACAAAAGTAAAAAGCGGTTAACGTTTCGTGAGGTTATGAACAATTACATATCGTAATAAGACCGACTTCTACAGGGAAGTACCACCTCTGCTCGATCGCGACCCAGCAGTTGCAGAGCTCACGCCGCCGCACTCGGAACGGAAAGTTCAGAAATTAAAAGGCTCACAAATGTTCGTCATGAGAAACAACGGTCCGCCCCCAAATCAAATGGAAAAAGAAAAGTCTGTCAATCTGGAGCATGCAACTATGATACTCCTCAGAAGAAAATAGTTTTAGAAGTTGGTTTTTTTTTTTTTTCCATTTTATTTGATGGCTATTGAGGTTTATAGAGTCAGGATGGTAATGCATAGTCGAATCCAGTCGGGCCCCCCCCCCCCTCATCTTAGCTCAGGTGCTCCTGGCTGCTGCCGATGAGCTCCTGGATCTCTCGGACCACGATGATGCGGGCCAGCATGTGTTCCACTTGCTGGTTTGAGAGAGGCTGAGAGGAGTACCACATCGGGCTGTTGGGTGCGACGACTGGCTCCGGAGTCATGTAGTACGCATCGTTACGGCCTTTGACACTTTGAGGACTGAAAAAAAAAAAAAGATACAGTATCAAATTGGAAGTTTCTCTACTTCAACCAAATTTCAAATCTCCCTAACTTCCTGTGAGCAGTGCACGTAAACGGCTCGCGCCACCTGATTGAATCAGACAGTCTTTCAACCGTACTCCTCACAAGTCCAATGGTCTCTCTACTTTATTCTGTAGGACATCTGTGGTTTTTCCAAAACTTAATCCAAGCTTTGAATCATCGGACTGAAGTGTTGGACAATACAAGATCTTGTTGGATTGTGCTCACATGGAGCTTTTGTCATTGCCTAATGCAGCTTTAACTTGAGTTTGTGGGTTTACGTGGCAAAGACTACGTTGTGTGCGAATTTGATTCAGATTTTAATGAATTTGTGAGACGATGCTTTAAACCATGTTTGTAAATTATGTTGCTAAAGCTTTGTCAATGAGGGCAAAACGCCAATTCAAATATTGCCGTTAATGGAAAATGAGTCAATATGACATTGCAAAATGAAGTGCAATGTTTGCTAAAATAATAACACTGCATATCCATGTGATGTGATTAAGAGATGAAGTGTCTCTCACCATTTGAAGAGGTAAAAGTCGTAAAGTTTAATGGGACATCGAAGGGGATTGTCAGGATCCTCGATCTGTTCCTCATACACGTCATCTGCTTCTTGAAAACATTTAACGACACATCAAGAACAACCTCTGACCGCTAACAAGATTTCAGTGTCAAAGGAGCTTTACAAGTCACCTTTTTGTAGGGCACTGGGTGGAGCGGTTCCTTTGAGAAGGCGAATACTGGTTGCTTTGTCCTTGGTGTTGGTTGGGTTCTTCCTTGTGTGTCTTAAAACCTTGGAGAAGGCTACTTTCAGGTGCTGTTCGGGCGTTATCAGGTGGAAATGCCTGCAAAATCATTTCAAACGGTTTAAAGATTTGCATCGAACGTACGAGAAAAAAAAAAAAAAAGACCCAGATAATTTTCACGCAGATTGGCAGTTCCTCACTTAGTGTTGAAATACATGAGAGTCGTGAGCAGTGTGGCCGGTGAATGTGCACCGAGCTGTTTACACTCCCACAGCATCTCCTCTGTCACGTGACTTGGAATGATATAACCTGACAAGGAAGTATACACAATTACGCACACGTTTACGACTTTTCTACAATATGCACAGTTGTGGCTCTCGCTTACCTAACGGGTGGACACTGGGTCTCCAGTCATATAGGATTTTGTGTAAACTCTCACAGAAGCGCGTGTAGTACGGGTCGGCGAAGACGTCGTCCACTCGGCCGTTTTCCGACAGATACTGGAAAAAAGACGACAGCGTTCAACGAGTCGGGCTTTGCGTTTGGACTTTCTATGGTTTGTGCGCGGAGAGCCTCACCTTCTGTATGCACAAGAAAACATAATATAGAACATCGGGTGCAAACTGCTCCTCCTCGGACCCTCGCGCTTCCTGGGTCATCAGAGAAAGACCCAAACTTAGCTCGGCCACTGCACTCGACACCAAGTCCTCCTGAAAACGCAGCGGCTGACGGCCTGAGCACAGAAAGAAGAGCAAAGTCTTGTAACGGTTCACGTTTTGTGTGCTTGCTCCTCATTTTGGATCAGTGCTATACAGAGGAGATTTCAAGTCATGGGGGGGAAATCACTGCAAACTGTTGCGCTCCACATGCTTTTCTCACTTGCACTGCGGTTAATTTTCCATTGCTCAACTTCATGTCGTCACTTGTTATTAGTAACAGCTGTTGGAAGCCGGCCCAATATTCCATAGTTGAGGAAACCAGATGGTTCCAGGTTTTTCAGTAAGAGATCAGCACATGAACGTTGGTGTTTTACTCACGGCCGATGGGGGCAAACGTTTTTTCTCGTTTGCTCAGTTCTTCATTTTTTCGCTTCGCCCAAAGGCGCCACACCTCCAAACCCTCCTCGGGCTTCAGAGAGACGGGAACCAGGATTTCTGTTGGCGGCTGAGCCTCCGCCTCCATTTGACCCTTATTCAAAATAATACAAACATTTGATGCAATTTATAAGACTTTCTGTAATGTTTCATAATTTCTTGATCATAAACACATTTGCAGGAATAGTTTAGAAATAATTCCTGTACGTTTAGCTCTGACACAAGCAACAGCACGAGTTCATATCCAGTCAAGTTGTTCTCTGTCCAAGTAGAAAGAAATTGCTTCAAACCTGCAGATGGAGCTGCTGCTCTTGTCCCTCTTCACCTTGAATCTGCTGTTGACTTGGATCCCATATGTGCACGGACTGGGTAGTGTTGTAGGTCCCGTCCACAGTCTGCACCGCCACAGGGATGTGAATGTTCCCGTTCATGAACTGTGCTGGGAACAAGGTCTGCACTATCTCTTCCTGCGTTGCAGCCGAGGCCGACTGCAGGTCTATGGTCTTTGATGAGGAGGTGGGGGACATTGTGTCCTTTCCATTGGTGGTAGTGACTTGCACCGTGCTGTACGTCTCCTGTGGTATTGCGATATGAGTGACGCCCTGCTGCTGCGGAGTGGAGTACACGGGGATGGTCCAGGTCTCCCCGGTGGGACCTGTGATTGTTCCTGTGGTGCTGTACAGCTGAGCGCTGTCAACAGTGAGCAGATCTGGTCGCAGGGACACGTAGCTCTGCTGCTGCCCTTGAGGGATGGTGAGAACTGTGGCCACCTGCTGCCCCTGTGGGACCGCATAGGAGACGGCCAGGGGAACGTCCACCTTGCGCTTCTTGGCTGGTTGGAGAACGGTTGCAGAACCGGGCCTCCTCTCGGCCTCCCTGGGCAACTCCTGAGACATGGCCTCTATGGTCTGGATCTGGATCTGCTGTCCACCCGGCAGTTGGATCTGCTGGCCGGGCTGGAGCTGAATTTGCTGACCTCCTGGGAGCTGAATATGCTGGGTTCCCTGCAATTGGATTTGTTGGCCACTTGACAGCTGGATTTGTTGTCCTCCGGCTACAGCAGCCACCAGCTGGGCCTGGATCTATCAAGCACAGTCAGCACAGTCAGAATACGGCAATAATGAGTCACACTGATCCATTTGATGAACTCAATCCTCTACCTGCTGTTGCTGCTCCTCGGTGAGCTCACCCTGCTGGACAAGCTGGGCCGTTGAGATTCCCTGCAGGTCCTGCTGAGAGGGGGAGGCCACCTGAAGAACCTGGCCAATTGTTTGGCCCTGCTGCTCCTGGATCTGAACCTGGCAGGGAAGAGGTGCGGCAAATTAACAGCCCATCAGCAGGAAATACTTGCAAATCTGTAGCAAGTTAATTTTTTTTCTGCCAGGGGTTCTGCCACAACACTCAACCAAGCAGGCCAGGAAGTCCTATTGCTTCAAATTCTTGAATCGAGAGGAGGTCCTTCAAAACTACTTGATTAAGTACTTGTGTAAGATTAATGTATGAAACAAAACATAAGGTATAGAGTATACATTAAATAAAACATATAAATCATTAACTAACAAGCTCCAAAAGACACCACTGCCTCAGGCATAGAGAGATTAATATCAAAATAGTATAAATTAATCCTAAAAAAAAATGAAAGTGGCAAGTTATTGGAAGAACAGGTTAAGGAGAATCACCCTCAGATGTTAAGTTCTAACTTCATCTTTTACACAATACATTTTTTTTTTTTTATTAATGCAAGAATGTTTCATCCTCGTTCGACAAGTGAATTTAATTTCAGGTCGGACTTCTCTGTTTTTAAAGAAACAACATGTGAAATATATTGAAAAAGTATTATTCATTCTAAACAATGTATTCACACAATAAAATTGAGATGCTGCAATCATTAAAAACAAATACCAGTGAGTCTTTCAAGCCAGTTTATATAGGATTGAAGCTTTCCAATGTTTGTCCAAGAAGCAGCTTTTTCTCCACAGAAGCAAAATTATTGTGGTAGAAGCATATTTTTTGTATTCACGGCAGTGATTCACAGTTAAGTAGTTTTTATATTAGGCTGAAGGCTTCTAATCCTTTAAAGGCAACTGTTGCCTTAAAGACATATGTGCAGAAGTTAAGATAAGGTTCACTGACCCCGTTTAATGTGAAATTGGTGACACAAGCAGGAAGTCACGATATTACAGCTGAGTCAATGATGGATCGGCTTAATAGAATATGTCATGGACCCGTCAGTAAATCCACATGAAAAAGGCATAGTTCAGCTTTCAAAATAACAAAACTGTAAACAAAAACGTGGCAGATTTCAAATGGGAAGAAATCAATCTTTCCCCACATCTTTCCTCAAACAACCAAACACGCGACATCTGACGACATTAAATCAAACAAGTGTTTTAACACGCCACACTGCATTCTCATTTGCTTTCCCCCTTGACAGAGAATAATGATTGTGCTTCTGGACTCATGACAGTGCCATTCATCATGTGGAATTTAAACATACGATGTGGAATTGATATCAATGTAAAAAACTAACCTGCACTTGGAGCTGCTCTTCAGAGCCTTGATGCACAGTCAGTTGGGGTGGAATCTCTGTTGATGTCACCTGAACCTGTCATAAAACACGTATGTGTATGAGGTGCAGAAAATTACACAACACCACACAGTGATGAATACATGACCGCATTCAGAGCAGGCGATACAATTCAGGTGATCGCATTTTAAATATATAGTACTTGAGCACAGGGAAGTCAAGCTGCAAAAACTCAAGAGGCAAAACTGTGATCCAATCACTCAGACCAGAGCAAAACATGGTTGAGACACTTTCTGATCATGCTAAACAGCAGCGTAACTACAATTACATTGTTGAACCTCATAATAGTAATTTTAACCAACTTTCCAAGCTGTATAACGGAGCACAAAGCTACAACATTTTCTTAATCACTGGACAGTCTTTTAAAAAAACAAAAAGCGTATGTGTAGATCTGACATCAATCCTCCTTGGTGAAAGCTCAATCACAAGATAAATTATCTGAAAATTAAGTCACTATGACCAAATAAGTGCATGAGCAGCTCAGCAGCAAAAGTAAAAATGTTCTTTTGTATCTGAAGGAACGTTTTGGAAGTACTTCCGGTTCTGTTATGGATATAATGTGTGTAAAACTGAAAATAAAATGTCAGGTTAACATCTGGCTTGAATGCACTGTACAGAACATCTGGACACCAGAGGTAAATGGAAACGGTTGGTTGAAGTAGCAGCCTTACTGGGCAGGCGAGCTCCAGGAGAGACCCGGCCACCTCAGTGCTGTCGGTGTAGATACAGTTGGCACCCTGCTGCTGGTACACCATGGCTGTGGTTGTGGTGGCCACTGCCCCTCCCTGCTGGCTGAACTCCTGCAGCACCTCAGGGCCCTTGGCGAGGGACTCTAGGAACTCTTTCATCCTGTGTTGAGGCACTGTGCGGGCCTTCTGCCGCACATACTCATCGAAGGAGACCACCCCACTCTCCTGCTCATTCATCTTCACTGGACCTGGGGAGAGGACGATCATATTTATGTTTACATGCCAGATAAACACAAAACTGCATGCTTTTATAGAACATTGTACTAAAGGCACAATAACTGAGGAAGACTAATGAAGAAGGGGCAGCGATTGTTCTCATCTAAAGATATAAAAACAAGAAGATAGCAGAATAAAGTGACTTATTAAGCTGCATGTTATGTAGGGAACGTAAATTGAATTTGTATTGTGCTGCGCCAATTTTTCTAGCGATAGTGTAACCACACAACAGATCAATTAGCGTTAATGTACATTAAAGTTTAGCATGATCGCATGCTTATAAAAGCAGCCAGAGCTTTAGCCACTGAATGTATCCGCAGTGAACAATAATAGTGTCTACATTACAGCTAGTCGTTAGCATTGTAGCATCTCATCGTTAGCAGTATAGTCACAGCCCATGTGGACATTTAGCTCGCGAATAACTGCTGGTTCGATGATTTTGCGTGGTATAAAACTAACAAGGTGAACTATACAACAAATATACACGGTGTAGGTAAAGGTGGAAGTCGGCAAACGCAAAAGGCAATGCTCCATTCATTGCGTTAGCGTGAGGCTAGCTAGCCGCTGTGCTAGCGTTAGCGCGGCTAGCCGTTGGGCTTCGGATCCCGGCATGCTACCTTAAATAAAACGAAATCCTCTCCTTTCCGCCAAGGCACTGTGTTTAAAACGAAAAAAGCCGATAAACGTCTTACAGCTACCACCAGCGTGCCGGTTCGCTCCTCTACATAGCGCAGGGAGCGGCACACCAGTCCCGCAAACAAAGCTGTGGTTACACCGCCAAAGAAACGCAGCGGCGGCACGGAGGCGAAGTCTCCGTTCGTCTGCTGGCTCCAGGCAGCGGGCACCGCCAAGCGAGGCAGCCCGCTGGAAAACTACTTCCACACCTCCAGCAAACACTTGGAAAAACTTCTAGGTTCCCTGCCAAATATCCCCCAAGGTAGTTTGCGCTCTGCCACCCGCACGACCCAGCCGAGTAACTCAACTGTGTTTATCCAGCTGAATGGAAAAGGACGGAAGTAAAGGCCCCGAAAAGGAGGCGACTCCTCTCCACACTGATCTTCAGCCAGTAGCCTGTTCCCAGTGTGGCAGCTCCCGTCAATAGTTCCAGGGACCCCAGAATCTCCAGCAACACCAGTATCTCCAGCAACCCCAGTATCTCCAATAACCACAGTATCTCCAGCAACACCAGCGTCCCCAGGATCTCCACACGTTACCGGGGACCCCAGAATCGCCAGGAACCCCCAACAGCTCCAGAAATCCTAGAAGCCTCCAAATATCACAGCGGCTCCCATCACCAGCTCCACGAACCCCAATAATCACAAACAAGCCCAGTAACAACCCATTACCAGGGAAGTCAGAATTTCCAGAAACCCCAACATCTCCATCAATCAGCTGCTTCAGCAACTCCCATCAGCAGAGACCTGAGAAGTTCCAGCAACCTGGACTATACAAAGTTTTGTAGCACCCAAACATAAAACAGCTTTCTTTCTTTCTTTCTTTCTTTCTTTCTTTCTTTCTTTCTTTCTTTCTTTCTTTCTTTCTTTCTTTCTTTCTTAGACTGAAAATGATAGATAGATAGATAGACAGACAGACAGATAGATAGATAGATAGAGAGAGAGAGAGAGAGAGAACATATCAAAATTAGTTTAGACAAAAGCACAAAAGAGTGTTTTTATTAGTGTTTTTAAATTGTAGTTTTAAAAATAGGTATTGGGATAGATTGTAGCTTGATATTTTTCTATTTTTTGGAGTGAAAGATTGTCCTGCCCCCCCCGTTTTTTTCTGTCTTTTACAACATGTGTAAAATAATGTGACCAATATAACATTTTCAATAGGCCTTCTTGGAATCATTTGACCACCAAATATAATCACAGGAACTGATGTTGCGGTACAATGTTAGGCAGGACTTGCCTGGCGAAGCCTGATAAACATTTGTATGCGTGTACCTTTAACAAAATCTATCTTGCCCAGTCTGCCTTAAAGAGCCACGCATGTGCTGTTGAGGGCCTCCCCCTGTTCTCTCCACAACAAACGGCCTCTTGCCCTTCTTAAGGTGGACCACGATAGATATGCTGTGCGAATGGGCAGGCTCCTCTGTACACTGGATAGTAGAGAGTTAATTCCCACACTGCAAACTATCAGTGGATCTGCAGGAGCTCTTTAATGATGGAGACAGTCAAACATTGTATATATATATTTTTTTTCTTCATTAACATTCACCACTTACCTACAGTGACATGGTTTGATCTCACTGTGCACATAACATTTTCTCCAAATGTGGGAAAATTAATCAACTTTTGCAAAAAAGAAAAAATAGACATACATATATATCGGTGAGCCATTTAGTTGGCATCACTGCTTACTTCTGCTGTGCCGGCTTGCCTTCACATTACTTCTTCATGTGACTTCGTGCCACAGTAAGAATCTTAATGTAATCCTTTTAGTTTGGGGATTTACTGTAAAACAACTGTTGTAGCGGGAGTGTGAAGCTTGCAAGCTTTTATTAATTAACAATTATTTGCAAAATGTGCATTCTTGTTTGGTTGTGAAATCTTAAAATGGAGATAGTAACCATTAGAATAATGTACCTTTTTTTTTTTCTTTCTTTGATATTTGAAGCTTGTATTTAGGTGTTGACCTTCCCTGCTGCTCTGCAGGTGAGATCTCGATGGAGGGCTGCCAAGTAACCAGCCGGTGCAGTAATGGGAAAAGACATCAGCTTTAAAGTCAAATGGGTGTGGGCAATCCTGTGAAGCCATCACGTTCAGCTCTCACCGTGATTCTCTGGCACATTAGGAATCAGACGATGCACAAACTTATGCTGCAGCTTGAGATGGTGTGCTCCTCATGATGCGATAAAAAGAAGCAGATCACAAGGAACAACAGGTAACTCAGCTATTATTTGTTAATGATTTACTTTCCAAACATATAATGTACTATACATTTTAGTTTCAGACTGGATGACTGTTAACTAATTTTTTGTATGTGTTGTTTCTTAACCTCTGTAGTTTTTGTTGTGAGCAGCTATCAAGTGTGAAAATGTATCACCAGAAAACAGAGTAAATATCTGTATCATACCAAAAACAACCCTATGATAGCCTATATAGTATTGAAATATTTTATATTGTGAGTCCAATTGCCATTTATGATTGACTTTTTTGCTTTACCAAGTTTGTACATATGAATACATATATCAGATTTGCATATACTTGAAAGAGACAGCTTCACAACAAGTATGATTCAAAAGGCACAAACTGATCTAACGAGCTCATGCTGCTATGTTTTTGCCAAAATGCATCATATTTATGCTGAGACAAACCTCACACATATATTGTGAAACGTGCAAACCCTTTGGATTATACAAAAGAATTATTGTCTTTTATAGGGCTTTAACACAAGATCAATTATGTGGGAATCTGTGACCGCGAACTTGTGCTTAAGCCAACTTATTAACATTTTCATACCTGGCCCAATTTGACCACTGAAGCAGTGCCAGAGTGCTTTACACTCTTTGTGACATGCATTTGTTTCACACAAACAATAATAGATTTCAAGCTGCCATGCTAAATGCTCCCCCCTTGGATTTAAACACGTAATCACCCACAGCTGGGGATCAAACTCTCAGCCTTGGGACTGAAAGACAACCCCTCTTTCACATGGCTTTCACAGACAGGGCATTTAGAGGGCATCTTTCAGTACATGAAAATAATGAAAATAAATGAATATTTCTTGACCTTTAAAATGAATAGCATACTGTAGTTCAAAATACTTTTTCACGTATCACATTAACTCTTTCGTTGTTATTTCTCCACAGCTCTTGGGATTTCCGAACAGTCAAAAATGGAGTCTTCCCTTTTTCTCCTTGTTACCCTCTCTGTTTCTCTTTCTGCATTTGGAAGTCTTGTTCAGACTTCTGATTTATTGAGCTACTCTGGTTCAGACCAAACGAGTAGAAGCATGAGCAGAGACACCGTTGGGTTTGACAGGTCATTCGGAGAAGAACTGCTTCTATCAGAGAGCTCTGTGGAGGGCAGCGGACACAACGCCGGCGGTAAATCTTCACAGCCACTCATCTATAAGACTGTCAGTCCTAAGGAGCCTGAGCGACTGAGCAATGAAAACCACTCTGGGTCTGGAATAACATTAACTACAAGGCCGGCACTTACCTCACACCACTCTGGGCCTCATGGCCAAGAAGATGACAGAGCTAATACTTCAATTACAGGACACACCCACTCTGATATACCCATAACCTCAGAAGAAGCCGTTTTGGAAAGCAGCCACATCACTACGAAGAAAAATCTGAACGTAGCGAATAATGGCTTCCCAACTGGTAAGTAACTTGTAATATATGATGTAAACCATGCAGTGCATCCATGTTTTGCTTCATATGTGCATACAGAGAATAGGCAACAAAGAGACAGACAACCGCACACAGCCACGCCTACAGACAATATATATCGCTTTCAAATAACCTCAGCCTTTGGACTTGGATAGGAAAACCTGAGTAAAAACTAGGAGAACAGGCAAACTCCACACAACATACCACAGCCCAGAGACCCAGAACAGTCTTGCAATGAGGCAGGAGCATGAACCGCCGCATCACAGTGCAGTTCAAACACTGCAATAAATCAATCAAAACATTACTTATATGAAATCTCCTATCTTCTCAAATAAGAAAAACAATTAAAACACAGATTTGAACACCGTCTTAGATCATTAAAGTGCAAGAATGTGAATAATTGTGATGGTTCAAATCCAAGAGACGTATATATAAGACTTCCCAAGCCAATGATGATGTTTGTATGTAATGACCAGGATGGGGAAAATATACTTAAACTCCTTCATTCAGAATATGACCATTTTTTTCCCTTTGTGTTTTTCAGGTGGCAACAAGCCTCAACACCCCAGACAAATCAACGTGTTTACTTCCACAACAAACTTAAACCCCTCAGGGCCTGGTGGTCCTTGTATTCTTGGTATTAGACATTGTGCTGTTCTTCAGAATCTAAATGGCACAAGTCTACTCTGGGATGACATGAAGCGCACACTTACATTTGCCTGGGAACTGCACGTCTTCGGATCTGCCAGCCTCTTCACACTGATGTCAGTCTTGGCTGTGCTGGGATTGGCTGGCGCATGCACTCTGCCTCTTCCTCCTCCTCTTTGTGATGCCCTGACTTTGGCAAATAGTTTCCTGATTTTGGGTGGTTCATTGCGTACAGTTCTTCTTCTCGTCGATCCGTATGGCACCTGTCAGATCTTGTCTCATGCTTTTCTGGCAGCATTACACAATGTTCCTCTGACGCTTTTTCTGTGGACTCAGGTGGTCTTAGCTCTGGTCACACTCAAAGGTTTCAAATTATTACTTTTCCCCAAAAAACTCCAGCATCCATGGGTGATTGGAGGGCTTGCAATATCCCACAGCACCATATTATTTGTCGCAGATTTGTACTCTTCAACCTTATCTCCCGCTCTCCCTCTTTTGCTACAAAGCCTCTCTATCTTTTGGGGTGTCCCCCTCTGCATGGGAATCTTCACTCAGTCTCTTTCACATCTACGTCCCTTCCTTAGATCGTCTGTTCCACAGTGGGTTCCTTCACAGAGGACTGAGAAACAAGGAAAGCGAGTAACAGCAGTGTGTGCCTTCCTGGGGTTGCTGTGTTGCAGTCTCCAGATGTACAGTCTCTTCTGGCTTTATGGGCTACTGGGCAACTGGAAACGCTTCGGCTGGGGCTGGTGGCTCACTCAGTTTTGGGCCAGAATCCTAGAGGTGGCCTGGGGATTCTCACTCCTTGTCCTCAGTTCTTGGATCTTCTGGACACCGTACAAGGGTTATTCACGGGGAGATCATGGACAAGGCCGAAGTGAGACATCTAAAAGAGTGGAGGAGCAATGCTTGTGGCGTAGAGTCTTGGCCAGCATGTGGAAAGGTCCACTAAAAAAATCTGAGAAATCCTGGGAAGAGCTGATGCCAAATAACTGGTCAAAGTACAACCTGTCCAAGGCTGGCATCAGCAACAGTATGATATGCCCATATGATCATCAGTCATCTACCATTATGCAAGAATTCAAGTCTGATCTTTTAAGCAGTGGCACCTCTGACTCGCAGGCAGCACTCCTGTGGCAAAAAGTCGGTGAGCGTGAATGTGTTCTTTCACTGATAGAATTTGACATGCGGCCCCCATCTCCTATTAACCTAAGGCAAAGCATTGACCATGCACTTGTAACAGGAGGTCTGTTCACACCGCCACCTCCCCCATGGACTCAGGGCACGGACACCATTGATAGAAAAGGTGGTCCATCAGTGATTCCTCCAGCTTATGTAGGCTACAGGTGGATGCTGGACTCAGAGTCTATCTCTCCATCTCCGGATCATTTCCAGGCCAAAGACCCAGTGCAGTCACCAAGTATCACAACTGATTATAATTGCAGCATTGGCCATCCATACCAGGGTGTAAAACTCTCACCAGCAGCACATCAGTATGACTGGTCTGGCGATGATGTCACTGACCTGTAACCTGTCCTCACGACAGGACTGACCACACTAGCTAGTAGTGTCCCACTACTTCATCGTCATGGCTTCATCAAAATAAATATTGATACATTCTGTCAATATGACAATGTAAATAGTTTGTCAAATATTCAGGTCAAAACACTCATTATCGGTATCAAACAAATATATAAAATGTGATATTGTGTATGGTCCAGGGTAGATCATTTGAATTTAATCAGGTTTTCTGCTATCATTCCTTATCTTTGGTATAACATGTAAAGTGCATATAAATTGGAGGCATTTGTTGTAAAAGTATGTATTCATTTTCGTTTTTGATTTAAAGTTTTTATGATGGCAAAGTTTTATAAATTGAAAATGAACATTGTTTACTTTATGGTACCATTATTTGTGTATATATGTCAATAACGTTTCAGTACAAACAGAATATTTCAAACATTTTTAATGTTAGTCAAAACACATTTATCTGCATCAATTAGAGCCCTATCGAAGCTCAGGGTGTTTTTAATGTGTTCTTTGTAAATAAAGCGACTTTGTATGAATCTTACTTAACTATGACACACTTTCATCCTTTCATTATGAATCACAGATAGATTAAGGTTAATTTAAATTCGGCCTTGGTTTGGCTTTGGTTTTAAACACGTCTGGTTATTTTCTAATTAAGATTTTGAGTCTCTCACTGCTTACTCTGTATCCCACACAACCCCACAGACACCAATAATAAACATTACTAAATGTGAATAATATATACTTGTAAACTTACAATATATATGTATCTATATAGTGATATAATATATAGATACAAAAATGTATAATCAGGCTGCACAATGATGCAATGGTTAGCTCCCTTGCCTCATAGCAAGAAAGCTGTAAGTTGACCCAAGATTGTGTGACTGTAAGTCTCTGAGAGCGCTAACCACTGCTCTACTGTGTAGCCACAAGGATATTCATACTACATGTAAATAAACAATATCATGTGACAATAAAACATAGTCTTCCTGGGGTCCGTTTCACGAAGCAGGTTTAAGAAGCCATGGGCTTAACACCGAGCTCTGAATTGAGTTACACTGAGACAGAAAACGCGGAGTTTTCGGTTTCACGACGCCGGATTTTGATCAGTTTGATGAACTCGGAGTAGTTTCACCTGGAGTCAAGCGCGTGCACCACGACTCTAAAAAGACTGCATCAATGGAGCCCCGATTCAACGAGTCACCATGACAACTGAGACGCGGAGGGCGGAGTTTTTGACGCCAGTGGAGCAGGAAGTATTGATCCCATCATATGGCGAATATGAACATATTAAAAAAAAAAATGCAACAGCGCAGCGGCTGCTAAAGAGAGGGAGGCGGCGTGGAAGAAGATTGCTGCTCAAGTGAATGCGTAAGTAAACGTCTTTGTCATCGCAACATTATTGCAAGGGAATACTGCTTGATGGTAGCTTATTGATTTATTTCTTTTGGGTGCAATTCCGCGGGGGACAAGCGCTCTTGGCAGCAGCTGAAAGTGAAATATAAAAACATTGTCCAATCGGGTAAGACCGCTGCCAATTTAATTGTTAATCAATACATTTCTTAACGTAATTTCGATCATGTGTGACATTGTACAGTAAATATCAAGTGGCCATTTGACTGTGCAGGTGTTTTATTCCCAACATAATGCTGTTTTCAAACACATAAATGTCTTCTCACCCATATCATGTGCTGTCAAATAATTAAGGCTAAACTAAGACAGACTTTACTCAGCCAACAGAAAGAAGGCAGATGCCTGTAAAACGGGTGCTGGCCCAGCACCTCCACCTTTAACAGAGGCAGAGGAGCCCTAAGCCAGAATGTTGGGAGGCCAGTGGCTGAGGGAATCCCTGGAGGAGCTCCTCTTCAGAGCTCACCCCTCAAGATACCACTTCCTTCATAATATATAATATGCCGAGGCCTATATATCTCTTTAAGCCTCCTTTTGTTCATCTTTATTTCCCCATCATGTCTTTTTTTTGTCACTCAACAGATTGGGATGGTGCTCTCTGCCTGCTGGACCCCCTCATGCCACAACAGTCCTTGTAAGTAGGCAACACTCCAAAGATCTTGCAAAATGGTAGTTTAAATATACTGAAACATATTCATCTAGGATGAAGAGTACAGGAAACCCTGTCTGCTGCCTTTACAGAGGAGGATCCACAAAGGCCTGTAGAGGTATGATAGTTCTCATCCCGTTTACATTTCTGAAACATTGTGGTGGAATAAAGAGTGATATTTTGTCTACACTGAAGTATTGACACATTATCATCCTTTTTAACAGGGCATGGCTGGGCAGCAGCAGGAGGGTCCCTCAACATCCACTGCAGGGACTGACAGTGAGACAGATGTTCAGTAAACACCAGAGGTTCATTCTGTGGAATTCATGTCCAACTGTAATAATTGCATGTCCTCCTTATGTCTTCCCAGTTATCTGTAAAACAGATCTATAGACTCCACCTGCTCCAGAAGATGGAAAAAACTGGAGCACAAGTTAAGGGTGGGTGTACAGTCCCAGTTGAATTATGCTAACTACTAACTACATTAACTAAACTAGCGCTTGTATTTGAAGGAAATAAAAAAGACCAAATGAATTGTGCATCATGTCTTTATTTGGTGGTGGTGGTGGTGATCAGACCTCGAAGTGATGATGGCATATGGTGTCTCTGACAGCTCTGCCATTTACGAGGAAACGCAGCACAACACACAATATCTGCTATGACGTCAGGGCAAGGCTCCGGCTGGTGATGTTGCTAATGTACAGAGCGATTAAACTGTGGATGTACATAATGGTCTCGGCAGCAAAACGGTACCGCTCAAAAAGGAAGGTGTCTGCAAATGCCAGTACATCTATGCGCGGTCTGATGATGCGAATATTATCTGCGAATATTAAATTCTCGGCGAAGTAACGCTGCGCCTTCATCAATCGGATCATTATCAAAATCACATTCCATATTGAGGGAATAAAGTTGACGTCTAATTTGCCTCGGGAATAAGGCACTGCAGAACTGTTTCACCAAAACTCCCCCGCTGAATGAGGAAATGAAATCCCGTGTCCGTCTGAAAGGGGGCGGAACCAGAGCAAAACTCCGTGTTCACTGACAAAAACCTGCTCCCGACCAGGTTAGTTCTAGAGCGTCTGTTGCCCCGGTAACTGACCGGGAGTTGACGTTACACCGCTTCGTGAAACAGGCTGGAGTTACCCCGCTTCCTCCGGTTTGAGTTACCTCCCTTTGTGAAACGGAAAATCCCGCATTTCCCTCAACTCGGTGTTCAATAACCTGGGGTAATCCTTAAACCTGCTTCGTGAAACGGACCCCTGGTCATTTGTAACGACAGACATTGTGCCTCCAAAGGGCAACCCCAAAGCAATACTTTTTCTACTTTTTTTGGTTTAATTTGCAGTTGTCAGTCCATCAAAGACGTACTATATTGTGGAGCAGATGAATAGAAAATAATAAACCTATTTTTTTTTTAAATAAAAGAAAAAAGGGCTATAGTCTTGTCAAAAAATCTGCCTCTTTATAGCACCGCATGAGATGCCTCTCGATTTCTCTCAGTGTGTTGTTGCATTCTTTCTCTATCTCATATTAGCTGCCATTAAATTTGGGGTGTCCCATTGTTGAGACCAGTAATACTTAATTCTTGTATTCTCATTTCAAACTACCAGCCTAGAGAGCATTGTAACGCCAGGGTTCGATGTGTGGTGGTCTGCTCACTCTTGCAAGGAGAACACACAGAAAAATGGCGAAGGATATTGCTTTGAGCAGTCTCTTTACTTTCATCCACACTTCCTTCTCCACTTTACACCACCCTTCCTGATTACATCCGCCTGTCATAACTCACAAGTCTCAACTGACCAATCAACATGTAGAAAGTTTTTTAACTGAGATGAACATATCTAAAACTTCAGATGAATTCAACAGAACTTAATTATCCATTTGAACATGTACATATATAAAATATATATATATATATATATATAAGAACCCAAATATAGAAATTGTACAAATATTGAAAACAGAGCTTAGCAAATTATTGTAAATGTATTAATTAACTTGTAAACCTTACAGCGTCATCACGGCAACCGCTCCTCCACAGCAGGCGGTCACGCGCCTGCATGGCTGTGATTGGCTGGTCAATTAAGCAGTGTCGGAGTGACCATTAATTCTGTATTGTGGAGGTCTTGGCTATTCGGTCAACATCAACAACTTCAACAATGCACGTTCCTAAGTTAATAACCAGATATGTGATCCCTCGGAGGATTCATTTCATGTGCTTGGCACTGACGGCCCTGGCGTCTCTGTCACTCTGCGAGCTGCCGGTTGATGAAGCGGAGGAAGAGGAGGCCGCGCGGGGGCCTCCTTCGGTGAAGGGCAGACTTCACTTCAGCTCGCTGCGCTCCAGCGGACACCCGGGAACCGACGCACCAACTCGACCCGGGTCACTTTCTTTCAAACTTGCGTCGGAGAGTGACCTCAATTCAACTCGCGGTAGGTTTCTGTCCCGGATGGCGTCTCTCGTCAATGAAGTGATCTCAGGTGTTGCTGATCAGTTTGAACCGTCCAGCTTGATCCACACTTCTTGCAGGCTGAAGGCAGGCAAACCCATTCCCTCTACATTCTATTATATTGATTTGTTGTGCAATCCGGAGATCTTTCAAGTGTACAAACTGGAAATCAAATCAACCATTCTGATAAACAATTGTTATTCGATGTGTGCACTATATTGACGTTGATTTAAAAAAAATCATTGAGTCTGATAAAGCTAATTCTAAATGTTTGCATGCTATTTGGGGAGAAACAGATTTTTTTTGTCCAATATTGATGAAGCCGATGGATTAAAACTGGAAGTTTTTTGCTTATAGTTTGTATTTATCACAAGAAAGGTGGCTTAATTTCTTCAAAAATGTGCCCCTCTCACACAAGCCTAAAAAAGCTAAAGAATATTGTTTCCCAAGTTACAAAAAACTACAGTTCCTCATGTAATTTCATCAGAACTAAATTTCAACTTGATCTAATTTATTTCAGTATAAATTAAGAATATCTTAATGCACTCGTTTTAATGACCTCTCATTGGAGATGTGGTGAAATAAGTTGAATTGCATCAAGTCTTCAGTAGACTGTGGGATGATGTTGATATTTGGCTCTCAGCAGTGTAGAAGTATAGTATAGTATCAGTTGTAACATGATGACTGTTATGTCAACAGCACGGATTGTCTCTTCATCGTGTTACTTGTTACTGTGAGACGCATTAAATAGTAGGTGGACATTTTGGCCTCACTGAGTTGAAAGAAGGCAAAATAGGCAAGCTTAAGGTTTGACAGGAGACAAAATGGGATTGATGGAAAAGACTGGTTCAGGTCATCTACAAACCTACTCCTCTTGTGGGGTGTTCTTGACCTGCAGGGATCAATATCTATCAAATTGTCCATGAAAGAAAAGATGGTGAACTGGCGACGGGACCAAATCCCATTCATGCACAGGGAAGGGCCCGTGTGTCACAATCCAACAGACACAAAACACAAACTGCTGCTTCAAATGTTAAAAAGGTAATCGAGTTCATGCCTGCTGTTTCAGGGCTGGCAGCAAGAGGGCGACCTAAGTGGCCATAATGTTATATACATCATATCAATGCCATGCTTGTTTATGATATCTTTTTTCTTTGGGAGGGGGATCGGCCTGCCTTCGGTTGGTTACCTAAATTCAAAAATTATCATTTGCTCCCAGCGTTGCACAGTGCGATGGATGAAAAACTCAAGCGCTTGGATCCATCGGTTCAGTGTACCAACGACACGATGTCTCTGAAGGTGAAGCGCGTCAGCGCTATGCATTTCCTCGTGGATAATGGTAGGTAAGAACTGAGAATAGTGAGAAGAAGAACCAAAGACACTGTTCACATATTTGTCTCCTATTTAACAGGTGAGACGCCCCTCACTCCTCTGGCTCAAATGCCCTCTAAATGTGGCTTCACAATGAAGAGGTCACACAGAGACGTGCAGTTTGCTGCATCTTATCAGGGTTGTCATGTCACTCACCAGGTAACCTTTCATGTCTTTTACACTTTCATATCATCCTCAAAGTATCCAAACTCCCAGCTATGAAGTTATTCTTGATAATTTTGAATGCTTTTGTTTTGTATAATTTTCTCCCCCCCCCACGTTTTCATCCTGCAGGGTGGTGAATATATCCTTCCATTGCGTCTATGGGGTACACCAATGACCATGTCTTGCCCTGCTATGTTGCCATCTTCCTCTGTTTTCTGCTTTCCCTCTGGGATGGTGGTGAAATTTAGTGGCATCGCTGCAAATGATCTTACTGTGAAGGGTAGGTGGCTCAACACAGCTATAATGTATTGGCCTTTGTTTGTTTTCTAGGCCTAAATATAATTCTTTGCAGTGTCTAACACGTGGCAATCTCTGTCTTTGGCATCTAATGGCTGCGGGCTCATTGTCGAGGTGTTTCCTGGAGGACTGACGGTCACAGCGCCCTACAAAAGAGATTCGTGCATAGAGATCAAGGTATTATTGGCCATGTTGTGTTCTCATTGTGAATCCCATATTTTAAGTAACGCTGGATTTACTGCGAATTTTGATTGTTTGCAGGATGATGAATATGTACTCTCCTTTCTGTGGACGGATGTGGAGCTCTTTGTCACGTGCCCTTCAGTACCAACCATTAAGCCGACCATAGCAACAGTAACACTTCCCAGTGACACTGGCCAAGCCTCATTGCATTCTCTACACCCTCTTCTCCCAGTGTTTCCAGAATACCGTCTGCCCACACCAACGCGCACTTCAGCACCTGCTCCACAAACTGCAGCACCGACATTGGCGCCATTACCACTTTTGCAGCATCTCCGGGTTGCTGCTGGAAAGACGGATGCTGAAAACCAACAGATGTCTTCCCCTAACCCCCTTGCATTCCCATTCGCGCCACAGTATCCTCAGTACTTCTTATTTCCCAGACCCGAACCACCAACACAGTCTCCCGCTTCTAAAAATACTGCCTCTTACCAATCCCAGTTGCATCAGCTGCTACCGCCTTCACAATATTTATTTTCTCTTTTCCCTCAATACCCGATGATACCTGGAAATCTCCACCCAATTGCCACGTCGCCACCTCCTGTCACTAGCACGGAGGTTCCACTGACCTCCCCTGCACCCACTGCAGAGCATGGAAGAAAGCATCAAGTTCCCCAGCAGCTACAGTTTCCATATCGGTTCCCAACATTCCTGAAACACCCATCATCACAGGATCAAAGTCAAACTGGTGAGGTTCCCAGACCAGTGATCCTACAGCCTGAACAACTCCAACATCCTCAGACCCGCCATATCCCCATGTTGTATTCTCCCTACAATGATCTGCTATGGAAACAAAATACTCATTCTGCTTCTGCTTCCTCAACCACCCCTCCGGCACCTGCAGAGTCGCAATCATTTTATCATCCACACTCTTACATGCAGGACTATTATGTTCCTCAACAGGCTGCCATGCCTGTATTTCCTGATCTTCCAGCCACACCTCCAACAAACGCGGCTCCATCTTATGAACACAAGTTTGTCGGCCAGGCCATGCAACTGAACTCTGTTTCATCTCATCGGAAACAAAAGCCAGTTGAACAAGCTTGGTAAAGATTCTCTCTTCTCGATCAAGACCGACTGCCCTTATTGTGTTTAACTACAGTTTTGCCTCCCAAAGCTGCAGTAAACTCTTCTAGGTTGATTTACCTGTTAAATAAAAAACAATCAATGAAATGATTTAGGGTGTACAAATGAGTTTCTTGTGATGCAGTAAGCTAGAAAGAACTCCAATTGTTATTACCTTGTGCAAAAATAAAATATTTAGTAAACTACAGTTACGGAGTTTGATTTATTTTATTGAAACTTCTGAGTCCAATATTGTAGCTTTCCCTATTTGACATAATGAAATTATATGATATTTGTAGATTTTATCACTCAAAATGAACATTTCTAGTGAATCAATCTTGATTAACTCATTAAAAGTCTTTAAGATTGCAGTAAATTATGTAAAAAGGTGTTCATACATTTCCGGAGGTCTTTATGTAAGTGGATTAGAGCCATCATAAAAATAGTATATACACTATATATATATACGTCATAAGCTGCTGTCCTTATTTTAAAGGCAAAACATGTTTTGTGGCTCTAGGAAAAAATAAAGTTGCAGCATCATTTAATTGTAGCAAGACTAATCCAAAAAAAAAAGGCTGAATTAAGTGATGAATAAATGAACCTGTTCTCTCTCCACATTAGCTGTGCAGTGTGACTCCTTCTTGACAACTGACTTATTGGGTGAGATAGGATGAAGAACAAAAGGGTGATGAACGGCGGTAGGTCGGTGGACCACCTGCACGGTACAGCGTGTGACGGCGCGCCGCGCGCCGCTCAGCTGTTCTGACGTGGAGCACGCTATTTGACGTCACCTCGGGAGTGTCCGCCATCGGGAGACATGAACGGTCATCAACACAATCCTCTCAGCGCTCATGTAAGTTAAAGCCAGCGAACGGAAGGCTATCGTTTTGGTGGCCGCTCTGCGAATGAGGAGCGTGGGTGCGCGTTGTGCCGGGGTCCGCCCGGTGCCGGGGATGATGATGCGGTCGGTCCCGGTTGCTGTCGGTCCCACCTGCCCGGAGGCTCAGCCTGGCTGAACCGGAGCGATGTTTTTTTAATTTTTTTGTTGAGCCGCACCGCCTTTTAGCCAGCCCTGCTAACCGAGACAGACTTGGCTGTCCTGCCGGTGAATAACGTGTGGTTTACCGGTGCAGGTGGGCGATGTTTTGCTGTTGTTTACATGGAGCTGATCGCCGAACGCGAGCGACCGTGTGCGAGATTCACTCGCCCGGGTTTAACTTTGGGGGACAACACCCAAACCATGATCCAGTCATACTCAAGACTGTGGGTGCAGGACAAAATCAAAATCAATTACAATGTCACATTTGGCTGGAAGTGGGTGATTGTTTTTTTTTTAAATTAAATTGATCGAGGCCACTGTTGGATGGGGGGGAAAAATAGAAAGCACCGAACACGCCACCGTGAACGAGAAGCGTCTGAAGTGTGATTAAGGAGGACTGGTGGGTGTATGTGACAGATGGCCACCCAATACCTCCGAGAAGCTGTGTTTCAGACATTCACACCTGAGAGGACCGCTTGTCTCATTATTTGGTCAATTATGGAGTTGATTATTACAGTTCCATCAACATTGATGCCTTATTTCGTTCCAAAGAACAGCCCTTACAAAGATGCCAAGCATACTTTCCTATGCATAGAAGGAAAATCAAAACGTTTTTTAATGCTTGACTATTAAGTTAAAGATAAAACAATAATCCTAGAGTTGTTTGGACACTAATTGGTGCAGCTCTTCTCTAACCAAGCTTCTTATAATGATTGAAATGGTTATGTGATGATCATCGAAGGTGCATTTGTTTGAACTGATCAGAAGCATTATTGTAACATACTGCATTCTACTGCTTGTTGTTCACTTTTATCACTTTACATAGTGGCTGTGGCGTGATTTATGACTTAAGTCAAGGCTGTATTGATGGAATGAAGCAATAGAAGAAAAAGCTCATGAGTCCTTTTTTATCCACACGTATTTTCAGGATTGTTGTTCAATATGCCTTCCTACTATTGTTCCCATAAATAGGTAATAATAACTCATAACCCCAAATAATGTAACTGATTATTGACATTCCATTTATTCCATTTCAAAATGACATAAAAAATACTTTTATTAGACAACCAATATAGTCAAAATGTAAAAACAAAGTATGTAATAACTGCAATGAGCAAAAGTTGATAAGTAAAACTAACTCTCATACAATCACTTATGATTTCACTTTAGATAATGCTTTGACCAACAAAAAAACTCTTAATGTTTTGGTAAACATTAATCATAGGTAATTGTAGATTCTTTTGCACGTGTTTTGCAGGATATGTTGACACTCATTTACCAATGTCAACAGTAATATGGTAAACACATTTAATATCTTTCCACCTAATTGTAATGAAATCCACTTACATACAAGCATACATGCATACATATGGTAATTCAAGATACAATGATTTTTAATATGTGTACTAACTTTGTACCATTTGACCAATTTCTTTAAAAAATAAACTATTATGTATTTTCTTCTTCATTTTGATTAATAACTGTGTTTTGTTCCCCACATCTGCCATGGTACAAGTAATATTTCACACCTACAACCATTTCTTAACTGTCACGTATCAGTTAAAAGTTATAGAACTGCAGTGATATATCCCCCCCCCAAAAAATCAAAAATAACGAAAGTGATACGATAAATAGATTTTTCAAATAGTGCATATTTGTTAAAGACTATTACTAATATTAAAGCCTTCATTGGAATATTCTAATCCCATTCCTGCATTAAAAACTTGTATTTTACACATTTCAGCCTATAAAAGCAATGGTTTATACCAACATTGAAGACATAACTATGATAAATGCAGTGACTGGACTGGTTCCGTGTTTAAAGTTGGGTGAAGGGTCACGTCACACTGTACATGTCATGACATGTGTCTGAAATCAGTTGTGTGCCACCTTTCTAATCCACCCCGCTCTGAACGATCACCGCACGGACTTTGACGCCTTGACCTCGCCCCGCACCGAGAGCACCGGTGTGCGCCGTAAAGTGAATGGAACGCCCTCCGGCGGCGCGGCGCGTTAGCATGCACGGCTAGCTGCCGGCGGGTGGTGGTGGGTGGGTGGGGGGGGAGAGCAGACGAGCCACGAAACGGACTCCGCACATGTTTCTTTCCGACTCTGCGCGGCGCAGACGTGAGCTGCTCCCCCCACCGAAACGATGGAACACGCGGAGGCTTCAAATGAACGCGTCTTACAGCTGTAAGTTTGAAAGGCCGGGCCTGTGACTGTTAGCTAGCCGAGCTGCTAATTCCCTCCCTGCTCTTCTCCTCCTCCGGGGCGAACGGCGTTAAAAAAAACACCCGACTGCTTTAACAACGGCGGCGGGGGGGCACCTGAGCACAGCTCGGTGTCGGTGGCCATAATTCGCGTTATCGCACCATCGCCCTTTTAAATTTTTTAAGCAGAGGCGTTACTACAGTTTCCCTACGTGTAATAATGACACCGAATGCACCTGTAACCCACCGAGTAATGTAATTAACCGGGTTGTTTGTGTCCCCGACTGTTATCCCGCCGACTGATGGGAGAGTTTCGACGGAAGCTTCGATTCCACGTCGTGGAGTGAGTGTGAAAAGGAAAGTTTAATTGTTCCGAGAGGTGGACGTTGTCACTGAAGGAGTGGTGATGATCTCATCGTGTGACTGTATCCGCTTATTATTCCTGCAGAGAGCGGTGTTTACACTGCACGGCGGCTCTGTTTACCACCTCGGTGTATTGTCGTCCCCCACCCCCCAAAAAAAATGCCAGCTTGATTTATGTTTTGTTTTTAAGAGGAAAGACAAGCGATCCATGTCCCACAGACATCCCCAGAGGGCTATTCTTGTACTATTAATTAATATTAGCCAGTTAATTAAGCTCAAAGTCCCCAGAGGCTCGTGCCAAACAAGATGGAACCACGTGTTGTGAATGAATCCTCGGACTTATGAGCCTCTAGGGGTGAAGATGGTTTGGTTAGAAAACAATCACTCCAGGTGTATTTAGCCCTAAATTACCCTAATAAGTGGAGATTGTGGTTATGATTACTTTAAAAGGATGACGTGCCATTAAACCTTGGCAGTAGGTTTGACCTGTTAAAGTCTTTACTGTCAATATTTATTCAAATTCAGAAAGTATGTGTGTAAGAGCTCAGATGAGTCCTACAATCAGATTTCTTAGATGCGAGGTCCAGTGACATTGTGGCCGAGGGAGGAGCTGGTGGGTCTTGCTCACACTCCATCAAGTCTCGGATTTGAACCAACAAACTCCTGACCCCAAGTCCACTTCTCTCTAACCTTGAGACCACAGTGAGCTAATCCATCCATATTTCAGGTGATTTATATCTTCCCATAGATGGCCCGCTGTTAGTGCCATCTACCTGGAGCCGCTCAGCACCCTGGCTTCTTTTTTCTTTTCTCATACTTTTTACTTCACTCACTGTGTGCTCTTGTATTATTTTCCCTGCAGCTTACTATAGATCAATTTCTGATCTGGATCTGGATAATGAGAGTTCAAAATGTGAAATTCCTTTCTTGCATTTTCTGATGCCTGTTTCTGTGCTGTTTTTCTTTGCAGCATGTGATTTTTCTAAACGTCCATGGAAACAGCTGACTAAAGTTTGACGGCTACCCCGCTAGATTTCATTTGGAAAACATTACCCCGAGGAAGCAGAGGTGGACGTTTGTTTGGATTATTGACCCTCTTTTCTGCGTCAGTTGATACACAGATGTCCTGCTAATGACCACATCTGAAGGTAAGACTCTCTGCCGCTATGTTGCTGATGAATCCCGTTTTCTCAAGTAAAGATCTTCTGCAGTGACTTATGCAGTTTTTGTCACTATAAAAGTGTGATTGGGTTTTGTCTTTACTTTTTATTTGACATAAGTTAGATATGTGAGTGACTTTGGCCTTTATCTGTCGTTATGCATTGTAATTATATTGTCATACTATTAGACATTTTTACTAGCTTCTGAATTAGTGTGTCGTCTCTGAATGATGAAAGATCTATCAGTGATGTAGGAACACAGACAAATGTCTCTTGCAGAAATGGCGATAGATGACACAATGCTCTCAGAACAAAAAAAGGATGTGTTGCAAAAGTGCAACACAAATAAAATGCTCAGCGCTACGCAGATGATGTGACCTCGGCACAGTGCATGTGCAGACAGTGATAGGTGAACGTTGGCTGACCCACTTCAAAGTTAACACTTTGCACTGAGCCTGGAGGAGGCAGATGTCGTTGTTTTTTTATTGTACATGTCAGGTTGAGTTGCATCTGTGTGAAACATTTCTCTGAGGTTCAACTGTAAAGGCCTTATTGCACTAAGACTAATAAGTGGTCAAAGACGAGATATCCTCGCTTGCAGGATTTAAAGCGTCCACAGATCAAACTCACCGTTCATTTTGGTTGGTGATATAGTGATTTACGGTGTACATTGCAGTTGATCGTCCTTATGAGCGAGTCACTACGATCTGAGCTTCGAAGCAGCAACCATATCTGGACATTTTCAACATGCTTAGGTGTTTGAGAGTTAGTCATAGCAAGTGGATAATCACTTGACTCTGAGAATTTTCCTTCACCAGCACGTTTCTGGACGACCTCTGGGGAGGGTTGTTTTGTGTCTCATGCACTAAAAGACACATATGTGTAAGATAATCGTATCCAAAGTGGGTTTTACTTTCAAAGCCTTTTATCACTTGCTCCTCGCTAAAGGGTTTTGTTTTGCTCACTGCTGGCCGAACAGCGGGATGCGGCATGTAATGAGTCACAGTGTATCACTAATAAAGTGCTTCATAGGGTTTTTGGTGCTAGATTTCTCTGCAGGGTGGTGACATGATACTTTGCGTTTGTGCTGACTCATGGGATCATTTTTCAAATTGTCTGCGAAATAGTTGATGTACTACACAGTTTGACGCCTCACCTTAGGCTTCAGGTGTTTTTTTTTTTGTTGGTTTTTGTCAAACATGCTGTTTCCGGTAAAAGTGCCTATGACGGCGATTCAAGATGAGCATGTAAATCAGATACTGCAGCACAGTCATTGCTGTTATCATCTGAGAGAAAAAACAAACAAGAGTTGCTGGGTGATAAAGTACTGTAAAGTTATAAAATGTTTATGATCACTAAGGGTGATTATTGTTCAATATCTGAACTGGACATGTTTTGATGAGACCAAGGCCCTGAAAGAGATCAGCTCTTCAAAAACTGCTCAGACGCTCAACCGAAGTTCACCTGCAGCAGCAAAAAAAAAAAAAAAAAAAATCTGTGTATATTGAGTTTGTCGAATCACAGAACAATGTGTAAAAATGGGTACATTTATAAAGTTGAATTCTTTAAATTCTGAGCTGTCAGTCTTTTGTTCTTGGACAAGAGTGAAAGTAAACTGAAGATAACAATGCAGCATGTAAATGTCAACAACTGACTGAATCCCGAATAATATGTGATCCTGGTGTTTATTTTCACTTGTATAAATTGTGTGGAGAAAGAAATTCCTTTTACAAACACAAGTTCCATTTCTGTTCGACAACATGTAAACAAAGACCCAATAGATACTGTAAGCAGATTAGTAGCGTGCACATAGCTGAGAGCAAAGCGGGACAGGATATTTCTCGGGCTCGCATCCCCCCCCCGGCGCTACGTGCTGCAGATGAGTTGTGCAGTGACAGCTCCTCTGAACTGTGTTCACGCAATGTTTTCATGTATTGTCTCTGTTCGGACATTCAGGCTGGAGTCGATGTCACATCAATGACTCGCGTTCACTTTCAAATAAGCATCACGCGCCACTACTATCGTCACTAATTGCCCCTCTAAAACATAACGAGGCTCAGGAAGCAGAAACACGCCGCGCCGAAGAGTTTAACTAAGGGTCCATTAGGTCGCAGGCGGTTCCTCGTGGTCAGCATGTAGGAAAGCTTTTAAACCATTTTGTTTGTGGTTCTTTTCAGCATTTATTATTCCTGGTCACTAATGAGTTGTGGGTTCATGCTTGTTTATTTTTTGCTTTTTCAGCTCCCTGTGTTTGTGGAGAGGGTATTTATGATATGTCTGTGTCTGTACTTCACTTAGCACTTCCTGGTTTGTGAGTCAGAAGAGGAGAGGCTGGGCTGATGGTAAGCTCTCTGTCACACTGTGTCTTATTGTCCTGCCTTTTTTTTTTTCCTCACTGTGTCATTACATGTCAATAAACCTAAAGGATTGCTCACAGTAATGGACTGACCGCTGAAAGGTGACGACTTGGGTGATAGCATTAGCCTTGTAGTAAAAGGAGATGCAGAGGGGACGCCGCTGCGGATTGGTGAAGCATTAGTGTTTGATTGTAATATTTACACTGTTCATTTAGATTTTCTTTTACTTTTTCACAATGTGTTGTATCTTTGTGGGCACCATCCAAATATTAAGTTATGTTTAGTATCTTTGTAATGAGCACTTTCTGAAATGCAATGGTTTCACCGGGCAGAAGTAATCGACACAAATGATTTCACAGTCACAACAACAACAACAGAAAGAACAAATTTGCCTTTCAGAAAGTGTTCTCAGATCAGAAGCTTGTTTATTTTGAAGACATTGTGTTTTTCATCATCAGGTTGACACTGTCAGACATGCCACATCTTGATTAACTAAAACATATGTGCTGATTGTACTCAGCACAAAGTAAACATCTATTTTGTTTCAATTGCTTTTAGTTTTTTTAAAGGATTACCTTATGACAAAATGAGTAAATGGCGATAATTAAGTAAAAAAAAAAATTGTGGTCATGTCTGTGCCAACCCAGTTTCTTTTACGTAGCATTGTTTATGTTTTGCTTCTTATTGTTGTCACCCACTGCTGCATGTCATAATACATTTTATTTTCCTTTTTGTGTTAGACAAGCATGACATTGAGCCAGGCCACAGATGCATGTCCACTCAAAGGGCCCAACTGAGCTCCATCCCCTCTGCCTCCTGGCTCTGAAGTGGCCTCTCAGAGGGGGGTGTCGACGGGGTGTAGCGTCTCCTGCACCCCCAAGTAGAACCTCACTGTGAAGCTGGAGGTCTCAGATGGATCAGGGTAGTGCTGAGCAGAGTCCAGAGGAGCCGGACACAGGAGGCCGAGCAGAGCTGGAAGTCGGCAGGAGGGCGTCGGAGTCAGAGCATGGCTTATCCAAAATCACCCACAATGCCCTGGAGAACATGGGAGCGTTGGGCCATGGCCTGAAGCAGTTCTTCCAGCCACAGCGCCGACGCTCCTCCGTTTCCCCACATGACTCCGCCTCATCCTGCGCGGGCGCCCCTCCCTCCGAACCCACCGATGTCGGGTCAGAAGGAGGGGACGCTCCCACCTCCTCGGCCCTCCCTCTGGACTCTGACAACCCTGCCGCTTCCGCCCCACCCGCAGCTCTGAGCCGAGTTCTGCAGCAGATCCGAGGGGCTCCACCAATGATGAAGCGAGGCACCAGCCTGCAGAGCCGCCGCAGTAAGGCGGGGGCCTCTGGGGAACCCTCCCAGAAAGGTAGCCCGCAGATCCACCGGCGCAGTACCCACGAGGCCTTGCTGCAGGCTGGACGCCCACGCTCCTCCTCAACCACAGACACACCCAGCAGTCCAGCGCTGGCTGACATGCTGCTCACCTCTGGTTACCACTCGACGGAAGAGCCCGACAAGGTGAGTGTGGTTCTCCTCTCCGCTGATCTAAGCAAACCACAGCCATGCAACAGGATGCAGCTCCGGAGGCACTGAGCACAGTGATGCAGTGGGACATTTTAGACAATACCACCAGTGGTGGTTAAGTGTTCTGGTGTAGGATCTAGCTAATAGCTAATGCCGCTGCTGCTCTCTGGTTGCGGTGTAAGGGAACAAAACGCCTCTTGAATTCCATCACAGTGATGATTCAGATCGTTCTAGAAATGGCGGCTCGGTAAGAGATCAAATTCCGGTTGGATTTGTGCTTCAAACATTTTGCATTTGGATCATATTCATCATTTTAAATTCTGAAATTAGTTGAAGTGTCCCCGCGTCATCAGTCAGTTGATAATTCTCATTCAATGACTTTGGCACCCTCAGCAGTCATGATGGCCATTGCCAGCACCTTTCAAGTATAGTTAACACAATAGCTTTGTCTTGTTTTTTTCCTCTTCAACGCTTCATCAAAATTTAAGAAAATACTTACCGATTGGCAGGATTCTGCTTCATGGATGATGTTTCTGCTGTCGTTGCCTATGCACGTTTCCCAAACGGTCAACATATATGGGCCCCAAAAAAAAAAAAAAAAAAAAGCCTGATAGTTACTCACTGAATCCACGTGAACATAGAAATATCAGTTTCACGGGAAGTTAAGTTTAAGAATAGTTCAAAAATTCCCAAGCTGCAAAAATTAACTTTTTGCCTCTTCCCCAACAGCCACAATGCTATTCACATAAAATGTCCTTCTTAAAATCCTAAATCTACATTTTCAAGCAGAAGGCGAACACTTAGTTCCAGTTTAGCAGACACTGTGCGCTCGGGAGAACAATACTGCATTTAGCTTTTAAATAAAAAAAAAAGGTTTAGGACTTAGAATGAAATATTCATGCACTAATAATGTCTGCCTGAGCATCAAAACAAAGTGATTTGGGCAAATGTGTTAAAAGGCCTTTAAAGGTTTGTGTGTGTCTGGATGAGCCACTGAATGGGGAGATGAGCAGTCAGCGGTGGAAGGTCAGAGATTGCCTTTGAGTGGTTGGTCACTACGTGCTTTAAGCCTTTCTATATTTAGCTTTTGCTGTCTTTGAGAGCACTTAAGGTCACAGACGGCTCGCACTGTTAAACACTACGAGGGGTGCAGTGATTAAGTAACCTGGTTTTACATTTGTTCCTAATGAAATCTCTAAAGAGATGAATTGTTTAGTTTAAATGGTAAAATAATACCTGGTCGCTGTATTGTGGTCGCAGCGCGTCTCTGTCACAGATCTTGCTCCTGGAGTTAAGTTTATCAGCAGGTTTCCTCATAAGCAGCTTGTAAACATGAGAGGATCCACCTCATCTTGTTCGTCCTTCTGATCTGTAACTTCTTATCGACCGTTGGAAGTTCATCTCTGGCCTCGGTAACTAATCCTGCCAAAATAATTCAAAGCAGGAGATGAATTTCCTCCTTGATCTTTATTGGTAGTGAAAAACAATTATTTAAAATCAGTGGTCCTGATTGTTTTTATTTAGTTGGGTTTTTTTTTTATTGTGTTGCTAAATATTGGTCAATACTGGCATATACCATCCATATACTTTTTGTACCATCTTTGACATTTTCCATTTATCAGGTTTTAATATATCATACTCGCATGTAATGAGTATGAGCGACTCGGCTCTTTTTAATGTTTCCCGTAGCAGCTGGCAGCTCTTGCATATCGAGCTTTAATTTTCACGCTCATTAACAATATCAACATTTCCCTCTCCCCTTGTCGTCTCAGGCTGAGTTTCAGGACTCTGGCGACAGTTTGTGTTATGAAGTCACTTGTCCTGGATTTTGTGGTAACGCTACCACCTGGAAGATAAAATTAGAATCTGTGTCCCTCACAAAGCACAGTTTAATTTTTCACTGTACTTTCCCCATCGGTCCAAATATATCTTCTAAAGTTTTTACGATGTAAATAGTTCCAAGGGATCTTAAGCTTTAAGCCAAACAACTACAACAGTCTTACACTTTCTCCAAGTTCATTTAGGAAATTGGGATTCAATTAGCTGCCATTATCTGTATTTTAAACATTAAATGCTTCAATACAACAGGCTACAAGTCACCGCACATGGTTGGCATGAGTGTGAGTACGTGCAAAATGTACAGAAAGTGTTTCGCCACATTATGGTGTAACAGAAGTGGAAGTCCTCTTTTGGCCATTTGTTTAAATGTCAGCGTTGTTGTGAGTTAATGAATTATTGGTTCAGCATTCAATGTTTGTGCAACGTTTTCGAAGCGCACGTGAAAACGGGGAGAATCCGACTTTTCTGAAAGGCACAGTACTGCGATCATTATGAGAACATGGTCATCTGAACATGAAGCTCTCCTGAAAGGGAAATGCAAAACTTCCCTTCATGTTTTTGATAGGTTGAAAGGAAAACGCCAGATCTGTGCAAACAGGTACGAGGAAATACTTCAAAATGTTAAATGCTGTTTTTGAAAGAAAAAAAACATGTCTGCTGCACTGAGAGGAATGTAATGCACTCACGTGAGGTTCAGTTCTATTTAAATCTTCATGAACTCTGCATTCACACTTTATTCCACATGACAGTGACATAATGTCAGAGGTGGAAGCATATGGACAGATGCAGCTGTGGGCAATAATGAAATGCAACACATTTTAAGTTTTTTTTTTTTTGTACTTTTTTTGTACTTTACACCACTTATTCCCAAAAATTGCGCGCTAATAAGAACAAAAACCAACTATAGTCCCTGCTTTTAAATGAAACCTTCCACAAAAATATGTCAATGTGTGGAAATGGTCACATCTGTTATGTTTTTGATCATTATAAATAAGGACTTCATCAGACGATAATGGTTTTCTCTCTCTGTCACAGAGCGATCGCTATGATGGTGCGGGCCCGACTGTTTCTCCCAATGCCCTCCCCTACGGTGCAGACGGGTACGACGTGGTCGACAACACCCCGGACCCTCAGCGTACGAAGCAGGCGATTGCCCAGCTGCAGCAGAAAATCCTCAAGCTCACAGAACAAATCAAGATAGAACAAACTGCGCGCGACGACAACGTGGCCGAGTACCTGAAACTGGCCAACAACGCAGACAAGCAGCAGAGCGCGCGCATCAAACAGGTGTTTGAGAAGAAAAACCAAAAGTCAGCGCAGACCATCCAGCAGCTGCAGAGGAAGCTGGAGCACTACCACCGGAAGCTCCGCGAAGTGGAGCACAACGGCATCCCCCGCCAGCCCAAAGACGTTTTCCGAGACATGCACCAGGGGCTGAAAGATGTCGGAGCCAAGGTGGGTGTTGTTCCTATCAGTGTTCTTTTCGTCAGCACTATTTCTTGATCAACGTTCCCGAGAGTAGCGATTTTCTGTCAGCGTGTGTTCCTTGTTTAGTTTCACTGCATAACATCATACCTTATGGCACATTCAGAGTGAGAAACTTCAAAACCGGGTTTCTTTGACCAAAGTGACACGTGACAAAATACAAACAGTGTGTTGACTGTTACATGAATGATGTTAAATGTTGGACAAACACTGGACAGTTGGGTTATGTGACTTCATGATCGTCGTGCAGCAGGGACAAAGTGTCAGTAGTAAACTGGTAGGACGCTGCAGCACAAGCTCATTCAGCCGACGAGCTTCAGACTCAATAAGACGATATGTATTCTTTGCTTCCATATTGTCCTCACAAGTTTAAATGGTGAATTGTTGTCCTGAACCTTTGTCATTACAGGTTACAGGAGGCCTGTCCAGTTTCTCTCAGGCCACCCATTCTGCAGCGGGAGCTGTGGTGTCCAAGCCAAGAGAAATCGCCTCCCTGATCCGCAACAAGTTCGGCAGTGCCGACAACATCGCAGCCCTGAAAGACTCTTTGGATGAAGCCCAAGGAGACGAAGGCGTCGGCCCCGGGGGGGCAAGGACCCTCGGGACGGGACAGTTGCAATCTAGCCCAAAGTACGGCAGCGATGACGACTGCTCCAGTGCCACTTCTGGTTCTGCGGGCGCCAACAGCACCCCCGGTGCCCCAGGAGGACCCCCCAGCTCCAAGGGCAACACCCTGGATCACGCTCAAGCCTCAGGCTTCGACGCCATACTCCATGAGATCCAGGAGCTCCGGGAAAACCAAGGTCGACTTGAAGAGTCCTTTGAAAATTTGAAAGCTCATTACCAACGGGATTACACCATGATTATGGAGGCCCTACAAGAGGAACGATACAGGTAGAAATAAATTGTCATATAGAGAGATCTAGTTGTAGTTATATACGAAAAAGTTTATCAGTGGATTCAAGAGCTTATATACAGTTTGGGTCAAGCACCAAGTGATAACATGTCAAAGTGCTGTTACGTACCGTTTTTAAAGTATCAAACATACCATGTCTACATGATTGAACTTTTTCTTTTTCTATCCATCCTGCCATAATTAAGATCATTAGAAGGTGTCATACTATTGCAGTCAAACCATTAAAAGCCTCCAGTAGTCTCCTTCAGTTCATTTATGTACAACGTCACATCTTGTGTTGCAGATGTGGCTGTGAGAAACGGCGAAGCTCCATAAGCAGTAATACGTTTGTGCTCCATCATCTCAGCTGTATGTTTTCTCTACTTTGCAGATGTGAACGCTTAGAAGAACAACTCAATGACTTAACAGAGCTGCACCAGAATGAAATTCTCAACTTGAAGCAGGAACTCGCCAGCATGGAGGAGAAGATTGCGTACCAGTCTTATGAAAGAGCAAGAGACATACAAGTACCGTATTTTCTGCCCTATAAGGCGCACCGGGTTATAAGGCGCACCTCCATTGATTGACATAATTTACGACTTCATTCATATATAAGGCGCACCGACCTATAAGGCGCATGGAATAAATCGGTGGTCAGCAACTTTTACAGCTCAAAGCCATTAGGTTACATTTTCCACTGATTATAACACCCAGAGAGGTGCACGCATTTTATTTTGATAGTCCTACCTGCAGCCTATGCCAGGAGGACACTACACACAAAACCTTCTTCACTACTGGTTGACAACTTACAACTACCGGTAATAATAATAATAATAATAAACTAAACTACATGAACTAAGCAACAAAAACACAACACAACACAATTATTACCGACACCATAAACCAAATATAACCCCCAATAATTGCATTTAAAACACCACAAACAGCTGCAATGAATTATGGGAGTTTCTATCGGCTGCACTGAGGAGCTCAGGTTGAATTTGTCGCTGCAAGGCATGATGTCCCATCATGCCTTGCAGCGACAAATTCATGTTTTGTGTTGTTGGAGGTTATTGTGGCTCGTTGTTGGGCTTGGTGTTGTGTTGATTGTGTTTATGTGTTTTTGTTCCCCAGTTTAGGGAGTAATTATTTCATCTAGTTTATTTTGGTTTGTTAGAATGTTGGTGTGCAACCATGAGTGATGAAGGTGTTGTGTGGAGTGTCGTCCGCTCTGAAGATCCGGTTACGAAGATAGAGTTGTCAAAATAAAAGCTTCTGGTTGTTTAGCTGTCAAATAGAAGTCTTGAGTAGAACAATCGTCCATATATAAGGCGCACCGGGCTATAAGGCGCACTGGCAGCTTTTGAGAAAATTTGAGGTATTTAGGTGCGCCTTATAGGGCGGAAAATACGGTAAGACGTCAACACTTGTAAAAACGTTCGAATGCGGCGGAAACATGCATATTCTTCAGTGAAACTTGCATATAGTTCAGATTTATACTGCATCAACTGAAACATCTCAAAGTATTTTTTTTCTTATAAAAAAAAAAAGTTTTTCAAACCAAAATATCTCAAAATATTCATGTGATCAGATGTTTTTAAACCAAAAGGCCACAATTATCACAACCCAATTTTTCAAAAATACTGGTGACATTTTGGGGTTTATATGTTACGCTTCTACAAAATAAGTGACAAATCAAGTGTATTGAGCTGCACCAGTTGTTTCACTTGCGGTTTCCTTTCCCACCTCTAGGAGGCGCTGGAAGCTTGTCAGACGCGCATCTCCAAGATGGAGCTGCAGCAGCAGCAGCAGCAGGTGGTGCAGCTGGAGGGTCTGGAGAACGCCACGGCGCGGACTCTTCTGGGAAAGCTAATCAATGTGCTGCTGGCCGTCATGGCCGTACTTTTGGTGTTTGTGTCCACGGTGGCGAACTGTGTCGTTCCCCTCATGAAGACGCGGAGCCGCACGCTCTCCACGCTGCTCCTCGTCATCCTCCTCGCCTTCCTCTGGAGGCACTGGGAGGCCATCTCCGAGTGTTTGCATCGCTTTCTCCTGCACCCCAGATGACCGGCTGTGACGAGTGCGTTGCAACAACGAAGGGAGCGGCGGTCTCTGGCCCGACGAGCGAATGGGAGGACACTGTCCCGGACGAGACAACGAACGAATCTGAAGTAGTCCCAACTTTTTCTAATTCTCCAGCAGCTTCTCGAAGCGCTCCGGAGGACTGCATCAGAAGTCTGTCACTTTAACACTTCCTGAAATGGTTTTGAGAAGAATGAACCGGAGAAAGGAAAGAAAAGGCGGGATGTCTGGTATCGACCTTGGAGCTTTGGTGCGACTGTGGCACAAGCACATTCTGTAAAGGGTGAATGGAGCGTAGTTGAAGGAGGGGGGGCCGAGAGAATTGCACACTTGATTTCTCTCTCCTGAGTGAATTTGTTTACATGTGGAAAACTTTTGCATTTTGTCACCACAGACGAAATTGTAATTCAGAGTTTTTTTTTAATACTTCTGAGCTTAATTAAATGGTATTGTTTGAAGTTACACTTATTTTTAATATGGCCGATTGGTGGGATTTTTTTTAAATTTTCTTTTAACTATTCAGATGACAGTGTTTTGCAAATTTAGTTGCTCATGTCTTTTTTTTGTACATTCTCTTTTCTGGTCCTGTGATTCTGGTTTTTCAGTCTACTCTTACTTTGCTATTTACTCCGTATCTTTTCATATTTCAGCTTGTGTGACCAACTCTTCCTCTTCCAGCTCGCTACACTCTGAAGAACAGGGTGCTTCCACATCGGCTACATTGCTCTTAAATCCGACTCGTCACCGAGTCAAATTACTGTTTGGATGTGTGAAGTCAAGAACACTGGTCCTGCCACAAATGGGACGATATTATCAGAAACATTGTTTGGAGTTGCGACCCTGCCAACTGGATCCTACTATTCCCCCCTGTGGCTTTTCCACTGCAGAAGAATAATCTATGAACTGAATAAACATACTTGAAGAGCAGTTAAAAGTGCTCAAAGACTCAGTGCTTCCGTACTGTTTCGGTTAGTGACAATGAAATAGTAAGACTTTTCAGTTGATTTTTTTATTTTTTAAGAATAAATAAATTTGCTGTTTTAAAGGTGAACATCAGAAGCGTAACTTTCATTTGTGCACGGTTTGTACATTGCATTCTAACCAGCCACTGTTTTGGGATCTGTTCATTTTGATGGATTTAAATGAATTGATATGTTTTCAAAGAAATGCAATATTTGAAATTCCAATTCATCTATCCATCCGACTCAAATACTATGGTCAATTTGAGGTTTGCTGGAGACGATTCTACCCAACAATGGCCGAAGGCAGCGTATGCCCTGACCAGCTCGCTAGCTCATCACATGACGTCTCTTTTAGAAACGTCGATTAGGCTCAAATGCACTTTTGAACTGAAGGAAACAATGGGACCGACAGAAAGGCCAAGCTCTACACTGATGATATTCCCACTGCAAGTTATGTGTGCAGCTCAGTCCAAGATGATTTATTAAAAATCTAATTTCAATCCTGATCCTTCGGTCAATATCTTGAATTTGATGACAACTTGCAGAAGCTTATGGTCACAAAAAGGGGATTTTTTTTTAACCATAAACTTAGCTCTCGAATTGACAGCAACACATCATGCATCCTTTCGATAACACTGAAAATGAGATGTTTGGATATATATAGTAACTCTTCATTTTAATGTGTGAGGTTTAAGGCTTTCCGAGTAGCTGGGATTGACGTCAGAGACTCACAGCAGCACAAACCTCAAGCTACAAACTTGGTTCTCACATTTTAAATTGACATGACCTTTTTGAACATTTAGATTCACCACTGAATTTTAAGATTGAAAGTTGCCTGCAAGTTTGCCCAGATACACTTTCCTCATTTGATGCACATTTCCAAAATGGTTTAAGTGAGGAAATATAATTCAGTCAAGAGGGTGATATAATTCTGTCTGACCTGTCAGAGATGCGAAACGCTTGCCAGACATCTTTCCAACTGCAGCAACAGGTAGTGCATCTTCAAAAAGTTAATATGTGACAATGTACTTGGCAAGTTCATCCATGTCCTGCTCACCATCAAGGCTTTAGTATACATGCACGAGCCGACTGCTGAGGTTTGTACTCAGTACGTAGTTCAACACGACAGCTCAGAATTTGCTGAAAAATTAATTTTGTCAAATCTAAAAAAAAAAAAAAAAAGTCCAAATTCTCCACTGGCTGGAATGAGACATCTGCCTGATCCAACATCCAGTTTTTAACCACCAACGGCACAGTCCTCGTCTTCCTCCTACATCTGAGAACAAGGCACGTTAACAAAAGCAGACTTCGCATTATAAAAAGTAGAAAAGCTTTATTGTAAATCGACTATGCAGCCTTCTTTCCTCGCCTCCGAGGTGCGTCACTGCCTCCTTCAGCAGATTCTTTCTGCGGCGCCTCCTTTGCGGTTGCAGCAGACGTTTTGTCTGCGCTTGCTTTTTGGACAGCCTTTTTAGGCTTCGGCTTCTTTGCTGGATGCTGTTTGGAAACAGAAATGCTTTCATCTTCCGATTTTGGAGGCTTCAAGTCCTTAAAAAGAAAAGAAAAGATGGTAGAAATAATTGCATCATCACCAAGATCATGTTTCTGAAGCCTTCAGTTAATCCAGATGTGTTTAAGTGCAATTGAAACCAAATTAAACCGACCCTCTGCAGGAGTCAAACTGGTGTAACCCAGCATTTAAAACTGTTACTTCTGTGAATTGATCCTCCAAAAGACAGTCGTAAAATGTCTACAGTCATCAGCACATACAGCAAGAAAACCAGAGTGAGAGTTTGGGATCAAGCCTTTTCTAAACTTCCCAACCTTTTGAGGTTGTGCGCTTCTCTTCCTGTGGTACCCTGCAGCAGACAGGAGGTCTTAAAAGTGGACTTTTGCTCAATATTGGCTACCAAGAACTCCAGTCCAATGACTCGTCTGGATAAAACGACTGGAGATGGATGAAAGAGGAAACCCTGTCCAATTGATGAAGACGGCTCACCTCAGATGCGTTAGTCTGTTCATCAGCAGTTTCTGTCTTCTTTTTCTTCGCGGCACCTTTAACATTTCACAAAATTTGTTTCAACACACATTACAGTGTGTTTAACACTAGTGACTGATTAAAAGCCATTTATACCTTCTTTTTTGGGTTTAGCTTCGCCTTTGGCAGCTTTTGGAGCCTTTTGCACATTTGGATCAGCGTTCTTCATTTTCGTCTTTTTGACTTCTGGGCCAAGCTAAAGACATGGTACATAAAAAAAAAAAAGGCAGATATTTAAGTAAAAGCCACAAAAGCAAAGAAGTAGCTGCAGATTTGAGTGCCTACCCTAAATTTCCCCGTTGCGCCTGCAGGGGCAGTGGAGTTGGCAGGCCTCGTCAAAGTACCGGTTTCCAGCCCTTTCTTTAAGCTATTGCGCACCAAGTGCTTCAGCCTGACCGGGTCCACCGAGGGGTACGTTTGTTTAATATAACTCTGAATCGCTTGGGAGGAAACACCTTTGCGCAAGTCCAGAGCTTTAATTGCCTCCTTGACCATGATGGCAGTGGACGGATGAGTCGCAGGTTTCACCGTCACTCTGGCCCCGGCTACAGCGTCTAGACGGGAAAAACACACCCAGTGAAATGCATACAAACTTTGCAACTCTTCATATATTTGTCATTTGTTCAGAAACCTGGTTTTGTCTCCACTTTCTTTTCCACCGGGGCATCGCTTTTGGGCGGCTTCGGCACTCCCTTGGAGTCCACTGCTGCCTTTTTGGGAGGCATGAATAAAAACTATTTAAAAACAAGACACCACAAGTGGAGCTGCTGAAGCCGGGTCTTTAAGCTGCTTGGTGAAGCGAACACAGCTGAACCACATCTCATCAGGTGTGCTCCATCAGGAGCTCCAGCCAATCGGAACGCAGCCAACGACTGACACCAACTTCTATTGAGGTGCAACACATTTAAAGGTGAACTGGACACGTCCATGCAGCTCTTGATGCTCAGTTACATTTTTTTTTTTTTTGCTGGATCAGATTTTCTTTTTTAGGTGTGATCATCGCTAATGGGCAGTATTGCATGACTGCAATCTGATGATTTCTTTGTTGTTGTTGAAGTAACTAGAAAAATAAGGGATTACTTTTGCAAAAACTAGTAATTAGATTACTGTTACCTTCCTGCAAACGGGCTGCGTTACTAAACTGTCTCACAACAAGGATGTACCAGCTGCTCTACATCAGTGGTCAAAAAACACAGACATTACTTTGATTTCGACTCATTAAAAAGTGACTAAAACATTTGTGTCCACTGTGCACTCTGGGTGGGACAGAAAACTTGTATCTATAGTGAAAAATTCTACCTCAAATCGGAGAAGGCAGCAGAAAGCTGCACAGGAAAGTGAAGCTCAAGTGAGGAAAAACCCAGAAGAGCCTCGGACGCAAAATATCTGGCAACACAGGTCAAGTGCATGTAAATCCATTTTCAAGTTGTTGTGAAATACAAGCCCACAAAATATAAACAAAATGATCAGGGAAAAAAGGAGAATGAGGAAAAAAAGAGGGCACAACTTTTAACATTTCGGCGGAGCCGCGCTTATCCGTGATGTCACATGTCAATGATGACAGAGTCCCATCTAGAAAAATATACAAATTGGTACCACGTGTGATCGAGGCCTGGGTCTGGTGTGAAAAAAATTGGAATTGCAGCATTTACACGGCCACAGAACAGGTCGTATGTGAGTCACCTGTGAGTACAAAAATCAGAATTGAGCTGCATTTCCCTGCAGAGTGAACGAGGCCTAAAAGCCAGATAAACATGGTGATTCTGTTGTTAAGTGTAAATATTTTCCCGTATAATTACTTGTATGAATTGTCAATTACATATTTGAAATACAGAATCAAAGCAACAAGCAACTTGTTAATGATGCATTTGCAAGAAATATCTCACGAATCAGCATCATTTTATGAATATTTTGTTGTTTCCACAAAACTTCCAGAAGAGATCTTTTTTTTTTTATGCGTTTCTTGTCTTGCTTGAACTTGAAAATGTTTCCACGCCAGTTTTTTCTGCTCCACACTGCAAAGGAGATCAGTTGTACATCACAGATGATGTTTAATCCTTTTATTTGACAGACAGTGAACGAAGATGGCTCAAACACGGGTCACTGTCATTTAAAACAATCAGATTTGTTTTTCTCCTTTAGATTCAGAGTCTAGCTACTAATGGAAGCTGGCTGCAATAAAACGAATGAGAGTTGTTGTTTAGACTGCTGTTATAGGTTTCTGGTGTTTATTAATTTTGATCAAGTTTGTTTTTGGGAAACAGGAAGTTTTAACACACAACACACATCACATTGTATTGACAGTGATGCAGAGTTGAAAGTGCTGCTCAAATAAATCAGTTGATTTTTAAACCCTGTGTCCATTGTTAATCCAGTGTCCATCACTGTTTATCGTCAAGCAGCAAAGAAGAGACTTCAAACTGCAGGCACTTTGTTTAATGAAGGAATTCAAGGCGGAATTGAGACTGGTCATCAGAAGGCGGTGGTAGGTTATCATAGATCGGATGGCCATCGTAAAGTCCTCCAGAAATTACCAGCGTGTCACCGTCTGCCGCAAATCCGTCTGTTGAAAAGAAAAACGGGCATCTTTAACTTGCAATGCCACCATGAAATGGCAGAGATCGTATGATGAAAGAAAAAGGGCTCACCTGTGTTGTCTGCATTGTTAAGAGGCTGATGCAAGTACTGGATTTTGTGTTTGCATTTGTGAACCATCAACACGATCATCACAAGCACAACAAACATTCCCAGAGTGACACTTAAGACAATAGTCATCCTCTTTTCGGAGGGGTCCAGCCCCAAACCTGCAGAATGAAATATGTTAAATGGTGAGCAGGTAAGATTGAACAAAGTGTGATTACTTCTGCTCATTGGCAGATGAACCCTGATGAGTACCTTGTGCTTTGCTTTCCGAAGCTGAAGTTTTGGCGACAGTTTGAGTTGAATGTGGAGTAGTAGGTGTACTTGAGTATTTCACAGTGGTGGGGTTGGCCTGTGTTGTCACTACACTCACTGTCGACGACTGTGTGCCGGTTGTTTGGTTTGTTCCGGGAGACGAGCTGGTCGATGACTGAGGAACCTGAGAGGAACTTGCCCTCTCAGTTGAGCTCTCTGTGCTGCCGGTGACTTCAGCCGCCGGGCTTGTGTTGGTATACTGTGTGGCGCCCTCAGTCGCAGAATTAGATGAAATGGACGCCGTTGTCACATGTGTCTGGTTAAAAGTAGAAGATTCTGTAGAAGATGGGACGGTGGAAGTGCCATTTCCTGCTTGTGCCAGAGGAAGAAGAGCCAGGAGGCAGCAAGCCAAAACGGCTACAGTTGTATCCATGTTAACAAAGTCCTGTGGGGGAAAAAACAAAACAAAACAAAGCTAAAAACAGGCTACTTCTTCCGTGTAAAACTGAAAATTCACCGTCAACAGATTTATTTATTTTTCCCTCATCGGAAATATTCATTGTGAGTTTACCATTTAAACCCTCGGGTGCCTTCTGTGAAAACGTCACCATAATAAGGAGCTTGAATAACCAGGTCACATTACACATGTCCGTTGAAGTAGAGGAGCGTGAACAAAGTACACCACAGTACAATCCTCGCTGCAGTTACAATAACAGAGCCACGTCCATTCCCTGTTTTCACACTAAACTCTGACTAAGCGAAACACCAATTCATTGGAAAATTCACTCGACTCACCTTTTTCTCAGTGTGAGTTCAGTTCCCTGTTTGTGAGTCTGCCTCCATGTCACGGTGGACTCTCCTCTTCCTGCAACCTGACAAGACTGAGGGGTCGATTTACTGGCATGGTGGCAGGTAAAAGTGGGCAGGGCTGGGCTTTGTAAACTTCCTCAACTGTCTGTTGTCAGGGAGACAAAGGACACGGCTATAAACTAGTCCAAAGCTCAGTCGTTCCTCTTACGCAGTACAGATTAATTTGACTGCTTTCCAGTATAACTCATAACCAAAGCATTAACTACACAGTGATCCTTTTTGTTGTTGTGCCCCTTCTCTATTCTTTCTCACATACATTCACAAATTATCCATTCACTGACTGAGGCAGGCCAGCCATACAAAGGGTAACAATATTGATATAAAATGACCAGGTTAATAAACAACTGGCTGCTCTGTAATCATACTTACTGTTAATTAAAACCCAACAATATTCCAATGCTTCTGTGTGCATCGATATGGATTAAAGTACAATGTTCATGTAGAAAAATTAAGCTGGAATCTACGTAGCATCAGCGAGAACAAGTGAACAAAGGGCAATAAAAGTGAAACAATTGCATAACCTTCACTGACAAACAGGACATGGAGAAGGCTCAATCAGTGTGGTAGATAAAATGTAATAACCTTGTGATATTTTTTGGTTGCGACACGAACCAAAATGAGTTTTATTGGTTGCAGAACATTTTATTTTAGCGATTCCTTATCTGCTGTATTTCAGTGTGCAGCATCAATGTTTTCTACTGGTTTATCATGAGCTTTCATATATTTTTTATATTAATTACCTTAATCATTGTTTGAAATACATCATATTAATCATGATAAGTGAATAGCAATGACCTGATTACAATTGTTTGGGTCTGCTCTGTAGTGGAATCTAATAGTTTGTGCAACATTTTTGATTGTTGGGATGAGCAACTTTTGATTTAGTGCGAAAGTTAAAGCAGAGGAAATCACTCTTTCCTGCAAACAAGTCTGAAATGCAAATCCTGTTTATTGTGGCACAGATCATGGGTATTTGCATTAAACGTAGAGGTCAGGAGGTCATAACTCACGAGGGTTAGTGCAGTGTTGACTGAAAGAGGGTTTGTCTCTTTAGCAGTGCGTCTGTAACGCCAGGCTCCGGTCCCACCCACACTGTCAGCACAAGGTCAATGATCATACCTACAATTCTCTTCTGTAATAAATATGATAATGATAATGCATTTTTATTTGTTAGCGCCTTTCATACAACCGAGGTCACTTTACATTCCATGTTAAAATTGCAGTTAAACACAGGTAAAAACACATTAGCAAAAACATACACTGAGATAGAGTCCAAGGTTGAATATTTGGTGCACCTCCAGATTCTTCTGACCTGACTGCCGGAGACGTGTGGATAAAAAGGCGAAGCTGAAGAGGGAGATGACTGAACACTAATAAAATACAGTTTGATGTCATCAACAGCAGTGCCTGGTCTACTGAGTCCTTCCTTCAGTCATTCATGATGGTTTATTGTTCATAAAGATGATACTCCATCCAATAAAGCAAAGGATTGATTGATGACGTTTTAAACTATTTGGTCAATACATGTTTGCATTGGTTTAATTACATTAAAAGATATTGTATGAATGAACAAATACATTTTATTTCAAACATTTTATAAGAAAAACAAAGTTGAAAATCATGCAAATGAGTAAAGCAGAATTTTATGGATAGCACACTCCAAATATACTATTCTGCTTTACATGTTCGAAAAGAGTTAGCACCTGAGGTTTTCTCTCATAGTATGATTGTGTCAAACTGAGAATGTGACATTTATGTTTCTGTGGCCAGTTCCGGTTGGTCACACTTAGTGCTGTGGTGTATTTTGAGATCATGCTCTAAAGAGAAGCTGAACCAGGAGACTGCAGTACTCCAGGCTTGTGGTGCGAAGCTTCATTATGGCTGTTCAGCTGCTGCTCATTGTCCTCATGTGTGAGTAAAAAAACCTCTTATAGGACCTTTTAATTTCAGTAGAAATACTCAATGTTTATCATTCTGTGTTTCACTTTTACATCAAACTGTTGACATGAGGCGGTGATAATGTGCTATATGTGAATACCTAGTGCATCTGTTTCTGCTTTTACTTGTTCATCAGATGCATTTGACAAGAATAACGGACAAGGTCAGTCTCTGAGTTTTATGTAGGTTTTCTTCTCATCTTATATCTACAATTTGACTATTTGTAGCTGAACTCTGTTTGACCAGCGAGTCAAATGTACTTTGCAAATGATGCATCTGAATTTCAGCCCTGGTTCAACCAACCATCACTGTGAATTCACCGTTGATCACTGAGACAGACTGGGTCACAGTGAGCTGTCACACATCATCAAATACTCCTGAGACTCAGTGTAACTTCTACCATTGGGCCTTGAAGATATTCGAAGGCTTGTGTGTGCAAACGTTGACAGGAGCAGATCTGCTCCAGAGGATAAAGAGGACTTCACCTGCTCAGGTTGAACTGAAATGTTCTTACACTATAAAACTGTTTGGGATAATTCCTTCTCAATCTCCAGACAGTGAATCGTCAACCATCATCATAAACAGTAAATAACTAAACTACTATCCTGTGAAATACTAGATTTGTTTTACAGTATATAAACTGTGCAGACATATAAACTGAGTAATTTACTCAAAAACATTTTCTTCAAATTTCAGACCTTCTCCAGCCAAAGCTGATGATAAAACCACAAGTGATCACAGAGACGGATAATGTCACCCTCACCTGTCAGCCTCCACCTTCTGTCAATGTAGTAAATTGTTATTTCAAAATTTCAAGACAAAAACCTGCCAAACGCCTCCCTTGTTTGGAGAAAATGACAGGAAAGGATCTGCTCTCAATGGCCCGGAAAACTTCACCTGCTAAAGTTGAAGTGACATGTTCCTATCTTGATTCACATCGATCTCCAGAGAGCAACGTTTACACTGTTTTCATAAACCGTAAGTCTGCTATTGTAATATGAGAATATCTAAAGAAATTTTTTACTTTTTTTGATCGACTATTTCCTTGTTTTGACCGTTCTCCTAAAATCTTAGTCTTATTTGCATTGAACTTAAAATTTTGTTCCCAAATATTTCCATCATTCAGATTCTTAATTTAACACTTTCATTTCCAGTTCCTCAACCTCACTTGCCAGGAAATAAAGCAGTGATCACAAAGACGGATTCACTCACATTGACCTGCAGGACGCCGCCATCGCTTCCTGCGACTCAGTGTTATTTGTACTTCAAGGAAAACAAATTTTCAAAACACGTCTCTTGCGTGCAATCTGTGACTGGAGATGAGCTTCTGTCATTGGCACAACAGAGTTCACCTGCTCAGGTTGACCTGACATGTTATTACCGTGTAAAGCGCCAAGAAGAAGAAGAGTGGTCATCAATGTCGCCACACAGCAACGTTTTCTCCATCAGGATAGGAAGTAAGTGAAAGTTGTAAATATGTTTGTTGTCTCCGTACCATGATGTGTTTAGATGCTGTAAAACAAGAAAGTGTAGCCTGTTTAAACTCTGAATGCCCTGTTACCTGGAGATTTTAATTCTTCTTTCATTTATATATAGGCTTTATTCACAGTTATTATGGCAGGACATGCATCTTAATAGAATCCAGAAAATGACACTAACTGGATCAATTGTTTGTCAAACTTTTCAGGTCAGACTTCCTTTACATAGACTAACACTGTTAGTTCACATTCTACCTTTTGTAGCATCAGTGAAACCAACTTTGGAAGTCTTCAGTTCTGTCTCTTGTACAGGAGGTGTGGCCCTCTGGTTCAGGAGTGACAAACAAAGAGCTGAGGTTGAGATAGAGTCCTCCTTGAAGCCAACTCCTCACATGCCACAGAGTTATTTCCTTCAACTGCTCCTGCTGCAGATCTTTTAGTCAGCTGATACCTCTCTGCTGAATCAGGAGTCCCCTGAGCCAACCAGGTCCTGAAGGCCTCCTCTTTCAGCTTGACAGTTTCCAGGTCCACTGTTGTCCACCATAGTGTTCTGTTCTGGCCACAGCTGTGTATAGCCACTTCTACAATGAAGCTCTTGAGCACGGTCCACTTGGACTGCATGTCCCCAACCTCCGCTAGAACATGGGAGACTGTCTCAGAGAGGTGGTAGCTGAAATCATTGGATCTGCTGGGTCTGGTCGACAGTCTTCCCTGCCACCTGGTCAAACTGACCACCAGATGGCGATCAATTAACAGCTCTCTCCCTCACATGCCCAGGCTGCATCTCATTCTGCTCAATGCCAGAGTAGGAAGGAGACCATACTCCCTGGTCACCAAGCACTTGCTGGCAAACACCAACCCCGGGCCTGGCTCCAGGGATGGGTCACTTCGCTGGGCAGGGTACACAATTTAGTGTGTTCCTTTTTTATGGGTTTGTTTTTGGACTTTTTTTAGTCTGGGCCTTCACTTCAGACCTGTCCACCTTGGCTGGCCCTACCAGGAGCATGTTTTCCTAATGGTATTGCTCTAAAGATCACTAGAACATGAAGGCATTACCACCACGACAAACCCACAGTGCAGGAAATTACATCACATATTTTTTTGTCTGTGACGTGATTTCGACATAGATATTCAATGCAAGTACATCAAAATAAATACGTGTTATTGACAGTGGTGTGGTCAACTCACAGTGAAAATCTCCCTGTTGTAACTCTGGCTTATGGCCTCCCTGTGTTTGCAAGTTGTCTGGTTTCCACATAGATTTAATAAATGATGGATTTTCGTCACAACTGATTCCACTATATTGCTCAAATATGTGAATGTCAAAGTGTGTGTGACTGTCTGTCTTTCTGTGTTGGCCCTGTAATTGATTTGTGACCGTTCCATTGTGTACCTTGCTTTTATTGATAGTCAGCTGACTCCAGACTCCCAATACACTGTGTTTAGTTAGAAAAAGTTATGAATGAATGGATAGCCTACTACTGATGATGCAATAAAATCAGTTTGATAAGAGTATTTTCTAACTTCACTTGAGTTTTGTTTTTTTTAAACAACAATGCTTTTGCTTGTGATTTAGTACAATCTAAGCACCAGTGGCTGAACTTGAACACAGAATTTCTGTACTCTTTCTGCCTCTGTGAATGATATATACCACTCTGTTTTTCTGATTTATAAACAAAATAAATAAATAAATAAAACTTTAATTGGGGACACAACTTTCAAAGAAAGTTTTTTTTTTTTTTAATGATAGAAAGGATAAATTCTTGTTTCTATATTGGCAGATATGTATGAATCGACCACGGCACAGATGATCGTACCTTTCAGTGTCACCACAGGTAAGACATGCACATTAAAACATCCACAATAATGACATAAACTGGATCAATTGTTTCAACACCAGTGACACCAACACCAAGTCATACAGAGTACCTCATTGACTTACACGTATACTCGACTTTTTGGAAATGTTAAGCTAATGTGTTTTCATCAAAATATTATTATAATCCACAGGTCTGACTATTACAATGAGTGACACAGTCAGTTCACCATCTGCCCCTGTAACATCAGTGACACCAACATCAGGTAATAAAGAGTTTCTTATTGACTTATACTTAATAAACATTTTGGAAACATTTTAAAGGTAATATCTTTTCAACAAATATTATTATAATCCCCAGGTCTGACTATTACAATGAGTGACACAGTCAGTTCACCATCTGCCCCTGTAACATCAGTGACACCAACATTAGGTAATACAGAGTTCCTCATTGACTTATACTTAATTAACATTTTGGAAACATTGTAAAGGTAATATCTTTTCAACAAAATATTCTTATAATCCACAGGTCTGACTATTACAATGAGTGACACAGTCAGTTCACCATCTGCCCCTGTAACATCAGTGACACCAACATTAGGTAATACAGAGTTCCTCATTGACTTATACTTAATTAACATTTTGGAAACATTGTAAAGGTAATATCTTTTCAACAAAATATTATTATAATCCCCAGGTCTGACTATTACACTGAGTGACACAGTCAGTTCACAATCTGCATCAATTATTGTGACTATTGATAACTGAAACTAATTAATCACTGTAATACATGAAAAATTACTTAAAGTTAACAAACTAACATCCACACACAGCATTGGCTCTGGAACTATACTCCTTGATAAGGGATGGTCTCTTTCCTACGTGAGTGTTGCACAGGGTGAGAGATGTCGGGCGGGTTTCGGGATACTCACGAGTCCCTGGCTGGCAGCCACACTGTTGGAATTTGACCCAGTGGACTAGAGGGTTGCTTCTCTGAATCTTAAGGCAGCAGGAAGCAAAACTCCGACTGTTGTCTGTGCTTATGCACCAAACAGGAGCTTACAGTACTCCCCTTTCAAGAACTGTTCAGTGTTTTGTTATGTTTACTGCAGTACATGCCTTGATTTCACACATATTTGGAAAGACTGACACATGGTTTGTTAAACAGAATGGTGGAATTGGATGATGCTTTCAATCAGGGTTGCAGGAACTGTGGGCCTTTTCTTGCTGGGAATTGCGTTTTTCTGCAGCAAAAGAAGTGGTGAGAATGATTCCGATGCAAATCTCGGCCAAACCGCCAATGTTGAATTGACAGCTACTGAATTTAGTTCACATGACAACCATTTAAATCTGCTGGCTCCTGTGTTGGCTTGATACTTTTTATGTTTGTTTCTTTCAGATAAATGTAGTGCTCAGCGGTAAGACTTCGTGTGTATGCAGACAGAGTGACTTTTTCTCCCTTTTCCTGTGTGATACTGAGATTTATATTATTTTATCTCAAAAAAGTTGTCTTATTGGCTTCATAGAGCAGCTCAGTAAAGCTTGCATAGCCCTGAGCTCAATCAGTGGAGCAGTGCCCGACTTAAAGACACTACAAGCTGCTAAAACAGCATAAAAAGCTTCTGCATGTCTTTAGTTAAAACACATCAAAACAAGGCATGTTGTTTCTCTTCAATTTCACTTTTATCAATCACATTTTTCTTCTTTAGTTCACAGCTCAGCAATATCGGTAATGTGCACATTTAATAGATTATTTCTTTTTGTTGCTTCACAGGTGATTCCATGGAGATGAGGAATTTTGGAAGACTGGTAATTATCGTATGTTTATACAATTTGTGTGCGTATGCGTGCAAAATAAACAAAAAGGTTCCTCATAGATTTGTAGAAATGCCTCATTCAGGTGGACATTTATAAAGTATTGTTATAATCTATGAGCTTGAACTTCTTTCACCTCTACTTTGTCTCACTGTTTGTCAACCAGCTGCCTGCAGGCATAAATGAGAGCTGCAGTGAGATAACCTCTCTACCTGTTGCTGACCCTCCTGCAGGTTAGCCTTTTCATTATGTGTCTTTCTTAAAATGAGGATGAAAATTGTGGAATGACAACTGAAATTAATTGGATTATATTTTAATAAGGAAAAGGACTTTTGCTCAAATGAATCAGTTACATTGTTGCTACAAGTCAGTGTTTCACTTGAAGTGACTAACCAACAATATATTTATACACATTTTGCTTAATAATAGAGAATATGTTAAAAAGTAAATACTCCTGTCTATATCTTAATTTATAAAATCCATTATTGTCTTTCTCTCCAAGTCTGGCGTGTACCAGGAGTATGCTACGATCGCTGATGAGCATGCTGCATCATTCCGGACAAACCGAACTTACAGCAATCTTCAGGCACACTGAAGCACATTGATTTTTAAATTCTGTTTCAGAGAAAGAACAACAAAAGCCTTTTTTAGCAAATACAAACTGAAACCACTCATATGAAGCAAGAAGTTTGGAATGATATTGTGAGCTGGCTTGTGTGTGCTCGTTTTTATTTAGCATTTATTTTTTGTCAAAAACAATAATAGATTAATGTAATATTCTCATACTGCAATAAAAAAAAAAGTTGTTTTATGTTATTTCTACAAAATATATGTTTGTTAAATGACCAGGTTGTGAGAAGGACTCAATTAATACAAATGCAAATGTGTACATCAGTTTGTCCATGGTGGTCGGGTGGGTAAGGCGTTCTAAACAAAGAAGAGACAGTTTGATGAATTGGAAAATGTGGCTGTATTTCATTTATCAGATTATCATCTAGGTAGTCCCTGTGTTCTATTACTATACAAAGAAGAGTCCATGATAAGGTAATATTAATTTAGATGTGTTCTGTTTTGGTGTATGATTTCTTTCTGCTATTTCCTGCGAAAGTAATTCATGTTGAACTGCTCATGCAGGTTGTTTTAAAAAAAAAAGTTTTTTATGTCATCTGAATTTTAAAAGATCGGACTGTTTTAAATTGGTGCTACGTGATGGACGTAGAAACTGGTGGTGGATAAACATCGGGCTTTAGCACCAAAAAGAACCTGGTGCCAGTTCAGGGCCAGTTCTTAAATAAGCACCGCCAAAAGAACTGGTTGTTTTTCCACCGTTAACGGAGCCAAGTGATATATGACAATAATTCTACAAGTGATATTGTAGAATTATTGTCACAGAAGAAAATAGACAGACGGAAGAAGAAAATCTAATCTTACAACACTCTCGGTGGGCAAAGGCAAGAGCACTCAAGACTCTGGGGATTTCACTCTATAAGCAGGGTTCAACTTCTATTTGGAATAATTCTTTAATATGTATAGAGATAACAACTCTTCTATGGGGTACATGGTTGGCAAAAGAGATACGCATTGTCAATAACTTTTACAAGGACCAGTCATTTACATAATTTCAGGACTTTAAAGAACAATATGATTTAACAGACAAAGGGGATTTCTGGAAGTATTTACAGCTGAGGAGTAGTGTGAGTTCGACCCCAAACAAACATGGCAATGGTGAAGGTATGCGTTCTATTCAGTGCCTGTTCTAGTTTCCTTTTGATTTAGTTAGTTATTTTGTCAAAGCTCTGATCCCAACATTTCTTTCTTTTATATTTCTGTTTGGGAAAGAAACAGAGTAAAGAGGAAAATGTCCTAACCAAAACGCCAATATAGAAAGGAGAAACACAATAAGCAAATTGGACTAAATTAATTAGGAGTATACTATGTTCTCTGATGTTGTTAATCAAATGCCGGCTATATTTATTCTTACTTATCCTCTGATGTGCATCACCGTTAACTGTATTTAGGAATGGTTACAGAGAGAACCCAGATGTTTCTTTACAGTCTAAACTGGTTTCAAGCTGTGTCTTGATATCAATGTACATAATGTCAGTCTTATCTCATAGTTAAAGAGAATCTAAACCAGGGGTCGGGAAGCTTAAACACAGAAAAAAGCTTTTTGGACCCGTTTCCCACTGAACACAAACTGAGAGCCACAAAACCCTCTTGACATAAAAATTAAGATAACATTGTAATTATGGATTTTAACCTGTACGCTTTGTAAAAATACAGATGAAATAAAAAGGAAATTATTTGGAAATGTGTTCATCATTCATTTTTTTCATTGAAGAATATAATATTCTCGCTGTGAAAATGTTTTTGATCTTGATATTAGCATTGACAATCATGCTTGTTTCCTCACCAATTCAAGTACGTGATTGTGACACACTAAGACCTTCGGACCGAGCTATAGGTGGCATGCAGAAAACAAATAATCATCAAATATTGAATTAAAAACTAGTGAGAGGATAACAGCAGCAATAGAAGCAATGTACCAAGTACAGAGGGTTTTAGCAAGCGCATACAGTGATGTTTGGAGTGAGGTGAGTCAGGTACAGGTACAAGTTGAAACCATCACCAATGTAAAGAAGCCATTATTTAAAAAAAAAAAAAAAAAAGACATTTAAACAAAGTAAGAAAGTATATAGGATGCATCTGCAAAAGGGCCCGTCAGTAAAGGAAATATTTTTCTTAAGAAGAAAAATCTAATCACATGTCACAATGCAGTATTTAGTCAAACAGAATGCATTAGAATGCACCATTTAAGGCCTATTTTTTCAAAATGTTGTGGAGACAGTGATGCCTGGGATTTTCTGGTCTCTATATGGCCACCGTGAGCCCAATGGGACTAAACAGGAAAGTGGATGGACGGATTAAATTAAGCAAAAATCTTATTTGAGGATCAACATGTATTTATTCTACTGACAACAACTTTGAATGTAAAGTTTTTGGACCTCAGTGTGACATTGTTGAAACACTATACAATATGGGATCTTTAAGAGTAAGTCGGACTTTCTTCAACAAAATCGCCTTCTAAGTGCTTCTAACCTATGAATACAGTACATGTGCAGGAAAAAAAAAAACCCTCATGTGTCTGTGGCTAAAAGATGTTAATTTGTCTTTGGACAATATACTGTAGAGTTGGAGATATTAACACTTCAATTCTAAATATTAAAACAAAAACTAAATCCTTTTGTAAGCTCATCAAGTTGACTAATCCTGCCACAGTAAAACGATTATAAGCCACAACTCAAAACAGGAACCAGTTATATTGAGCAGATGTTTTATTTGAGTGTTCTCACGCCTTCTTGACTTCCTCTCCTCTTGTCTCATTGCTGTTCAGTGCCTGAGTGTGTGATTGTTTTCACCTGGTGACAGCAGTATATATTGGGCTTGTGTTGTATGACTTGTTTGCTAGTTCATCTTTCGTTTGTCGTTCTCCTGTGATCTCTGTGTTGCTTTTGCTCCAGGTTTTCTCTGTGTTGGTTCTTTCTACTGTGTGCTCTCTGTTCTCCAAACTAAGTCCCGTGTTCTCAGTGCCCCTACCTTTCTGGAGTTTATGGAAGTTTTGTTTTACTTTAGATTTGGTTTATGTCTTTGTTAGCTGCTTGATCTCCCCCTTTCATAGTATTTCTAATAAAATACGGTTTGATATCATCAACAGCAGTGTCTGGTCTACTGAGTCCTTCCTTCAGTCATTCATGATGGTTCATTGTTCATAAAGATGATACTCTATCCAATAAAGCAAAGGATTGATTGATGAAGTTTTAAACTATTTGGTCAATACAAACATTTTATTAGAAAAACAAAGTGGAAAATCATCAAAATGAGAATTTTATGGATAGCACACTCCATATATGCTATTCTGCTTTACATGTTCGAAAAGAGCACCTGAGGTTTTCTCTCTTAGTATGGTTGTGTCAAACTGAGAACGTGACATTTATGTTTCTGTGGCCAGTTCCGGTTGGTCATACTTAGTGCTGTGGTGTATTTTGAGATCATGCTCTAAAGAGAAGCTGAAGCAGAAGACTGCAGTACTCCAGGCTTGTGGTGTGAAGCTTCATTATGGCTGTTCAGCTGCTGCTCATTGTCCTCATGTGTGAGTAAAAAAAACTTTTATAGGACCTTTTTAATTTCAGTAGAAATACTCAGTGTTTATCATTCCGTGTTTCACTTTTACACCAAACTGTTGACATGAGGTGGTGATAATGTGCTAAATGTCAATACCTAGTGCATCTCTTTCTGCTTTTACTTGTTCATCAGATGCATTTGACAAGAATAATGGACAAGGTCAGTCTCTGAGTTTTATGTAGCTTTTCTTCGCATCATATATCTATAATTTGAGTATTTGCAGCTGAACGCTGTTTGACCAGTGAGTTAAATGTACTTTGCAAATGATGCATCTGAATTTCAGCCCTGGTTCAACCAACCATCACTGTGAATTCACCGTTGATCACTGAGACAGACTGGGTCACAGTGAGCTGTCACACTTCATCAAATACTAATGAGACTCAGTGTAACTTCTACCATTGGGCCTTGAAGATATTCGAAGGCTTGTGTGTGCAAACGCTGACAGGAACAGATCTGCTCCAGAGGATAAAGAGGACTTCACCTGCTCAGGTTGAACTGAAATGTTCTTACACTGTAAAACTGTTTGGGATAATTCCTTCTCAATCTCCAGACAGTGAATCGTCAACCATCATCATAAACAGTAAATAACTAAACTACTATCCTGTGAAATACTAAATTTGTTTTACAGTATATAAACTGTACAGACATATAAAATTAGTAATTTACTCAAAAACATTTTCTTCAAATTTCAGACCTTCTCCAGCCAAAGCTGATGATAAAACCACAAGTGATCACAGAGACGGATAATGTCACCCTCACCTGTCAGCCTCCACCTTCTGTCAATGTAGCAAAGTGTTATTTCAAAATTTCAAGACAAAAACCTGCCAAACGTCTCCCTTGTTTGGAGAAAATGACAGGAAAGGATCTGCTCTCAATGGCCCGGAAAACTTCACCTGCTAAAGTTGAAGTGACATGTTCCTATCTTGATTCACATCGATCTCCAGAGAGCAACGTTTACACTGTTACCATACACCGTAAGTCTGCTATTGTAACATGAGAACATCTAAAGAAAATTTCGATTTTTGTTTGATTGACTATTTCCTTGTTTTGACCGTTCTCCTAAAATCTTCGTCTTATTTGCATTGAACTTAAAATTTTCTTCCCAAATATTTCCATCATTCAGATTCTTAATTTAACACTTTCATTTCCAGTTCCTCAACCTCACTTGCCAGGAAATAAAGCAATGATCACAAAGATGGATTCACTCATATTAACCTGCAGGACGCCGCCATCGCTTCCTGCGACTCAGTGTTATTTGTACTTCGAGGAAAACAAAGTTTCAAAACACGTCTCTTGCGTGCAGTCTCTGACTGGAGATGAGCTTCTGTCATTGGCACAACAGAGTTCACCTGCTCAGGTTGACCTGACATGTTATTACCGTGTAAAACGCCAAGGAGAAGAAGAGTGGTCATCAGGGTCTCCACAGAGCAACGTTTTCTCCATCAGGATAGGAAGTAAGTGAAAGTTGTAAATATGTTTGTTGTCTCCGTACCATGACGTGTTTAGATGCTGTAAAACAAGAAAGTGTAGCCTGTTTAAATTCTGAATGCCCTGTTACCTGGAGATTTTAATTCTTCTTTCATTTATATATAGGCTTTATTCACAGTTATTATGACAGGACATGCATCTTAATAGAATCCAGAAAATGACACTAACTGGATCAATTGTTTGTCAAACTTTTCAGGTCAGACTTCCTTTACATAGACTAACACTGTTAGTTCACATTCTACCTTTTGTAACATCAGTGAAACCAACTTTGGAAGTCTTCAGTTCTGTCTCTTGTACAGGAGGTGGGTCCCTCTGGTTCAGGAGTGACAAACAAAGAGCTGAGGTTGAGATAGAGTCCTCCTTGCAGCCAACTCCTCACATGCCACAGAGTTATTTCCTTCAACTGCTCCTGCTGCAGACCTTTTAGTCAGCTGATACCTCTCTGCTGAATCAGGAGTCCCCTGAGCCAACCAGGTCCTGAAGGCCTCCTCTTTCAGCTTGACAGTTTCCAGGTCCACTGTTGTCCACCATAGTGTTCTGTTCTGGCCACAGCTGTGTATAGCCACTTCTACAATGAAGCTCTTGAGCACGGTCCACTTGGACTGCATGTCCCCAACCTCCGCTAGAACATGGGAGACTGTCTCAGAGAGGTGGTAGCTGAAATCATTGGATCTGCTGGGTCTGGTCGACAGTCTTCCCTGCCACCTGGTCAAACTGACCACCAGATGGCGATCAATTAACAGCTCTCTCCCTCACATGCCCAGGCTGCATCTCATTCTGCTCAATGCCAGAGTAGGAAGGAGACCATACTCCCTGGTCACCAAGCACTTGCTGGCAAACACCAACCCCGGGCCTGGCTCCAGGGATGGGTCATTTCGCTGGGCAGGGTACACAATTTAGTGTGTTCCTTGTAACTCTGTCTTATGGCCTCCCTGTGTGTCCAAAGTGTGTGTGACTGTCTGTCTTTCTGTGTTGGCCCTGTAATTGATTTGTGACCGTTCCATTGTGTACCTTGCTTTTATTGATAGTCAGCTGACTCCAGACTCCCAATACATTGTGTTTAGTTAGAAAAAATTATGAATGAATGGATAGCCTACTACTGATGATGCAATAAAATCAGTTTGATAAGAGTATTTTCTAACTTCACTTGAGTTTTGTTTTTTTTAAACAACAATGCTTTTGCTTGTGATTTAGTACAATCTAAGCACCAGTGGCTGAACTTGAACACAGAATTTCTGTACTCTTTCTGCCTCTGTGAATGATATATACCACTCTGTTTTTCTGATTTATAAAAAAAAAAAAAAAAAAACTAAAACTTTAATTGGGGACACAACTTTGAAAGAAAGTTTTTTTTTTTTTTAATGATAGAAAGGATAAATTCTTGTTTCTATATTGGCAGATATGTATGAATCGACCACGGCACAGATGGTCCTACCTTTCAGTGTCACCACAGGTAAGACATGCACATTAAAACATCCACAATAATGACATAAACTGGATCAATTGTTTCAACACCAGTGACACCAACACCAAGTCATACAGAGTACCTCATTGACTTACACGTATACTCGACTTTTTGGAAATGTTAAGCTAATGTGTTTTCATCAAAATATTATTATAATCCACAGGTCTGACTATTACAATGAGTGACACAGTCAGTTCACCATCTGCCCCTGTAACATCAGTGACACCAACATTAGGTAATACAGAGTTCCTCATTGACTAATACTTAATTAACATTTTGGAAACATTTTAAAGGTAATATCTTTTCAACAAATATTATTATAATCCCCAGGTCTGACTATTACAATGAGTGACACAGTCAGTTCACCATCTGCCCCTGTAACATCAGTGACACCAACATTAGGTAATACAGAGTTCCTCATTGACTTATACTTAATTAACATTTTGGAAACATTGTAAAGGTAATATCTTTTCAACAAAATATTCTTATAATCCACAGGTCTGACTATTACAATGAGTGACACAGTCAGTTCACCATCTGCCCCTGTAACATCAGTGACACCAACATCAGGTAATAAAGAGTTTCTTATTGACTTATACTTAATAAACATTTTGGAAACATTTTAAAGGTAATATCTTTTCAACAAAATATTATTATAATCCCCAGGTCTGACTATTACACTGAGTGACACAGTCAGTTCACAATCTGCATCAATTATTGTGACTATTGATAACTAAAACTAATTAATCACTGTAATACATGAAAAATTACTTAAAGTTAACAAACTAACATCCACACACAGCATTGGCTCTGGAACTATACTCCTTGATAAGGGATGGTCTCTTTCCTACGTGAGTGTTGCACAGGGTGAGAGATGTCGGGCGGGTTTCGGGATACTCACGAGTCCCTGGCTGGCAGCCACACTGTTGGAATTTGACCCAGTGGACTAGAGGGTTGCTTCTCTGAATCTTAAGGCAGCAGGAAGCAAAACTCCGACTGTTGTCTGTGCTTATGCACCAAACAGGAGCTTACAGTACTCCCCTTTCAAGAACTGTTCAGTGTTTTGTTATGTTTACTGCAGTACATGCCTTGATTTCACACATATTTGGAAAGACTGACACATGGTTTGTTAAACAGAATGGTGGAATTGGATGATGCTTTCAATCAGGGTTGCAGGAACTGTGGGCCTTTTCTTGCTGGGAATTGCGTTTTTCTGCAGCAAAAGAAGTGGTGAGAATGATTCCGATGCAAATCTCGGCCAAACCGCCAATGTTGAATTGACAGCTACTGAATTTAGTTCACATGACAACCATTTAAATCTGCTGGCTCCTGTGTTGGCTTGATACTTTTTATGTTTGTTTCTTTCAGATAAATGTAGTCCTCAGCGGTAAGACTTCTTGTGTGTATGCAGACAGAGTGACTTTTTCTCCCTTTTCCTGTGTGATACTGAGATTTATATTATTTTATCTCAAAAAAGTGGTCTTATTGGCTTAATAGATCAGCTCAGTAAAGCTTCCATAGCCCTGAGCTCAATCAGTGGAGCAGTGCCCGACTTAAAGACACTACAAGCTGCTAAAACAGCATAAAAAGCTTCTGCATGTCTTTAGTTAAAACACATCAAAACAAGGCATGTTGTTTCTCTTCAATTTCACTTTTATCAATCACATTTTTCTTCTTTAGTTCACAGCTCAGCAATATCGGTAATGTGCACATTTAAGCTTGAAAATCAGACATTTTCCAATAATATTTGTACATAAACAATATAATGTAAAATAACACCAGCTTCTGATAGATTATTTCTTTTTGTTGCTTCACAGGTGATTCCATGGAGATGAGGAATTTTGGAAGACTGGTAATTATCGTATGTTTATACAATTTGCAAAATAAACAAAAAGGTTCCTCATAGATTTGTAGAAATGCCTCATTCAGGTGAACATTTATAAAGTATTGTTATAATCTATGAGCTTGAACTTCTTTCACCTCTACTTTGTCTCACTGTTTGTCAACCAGCTGCCTGCAGGCATAAATGAGAGCTGCAGTGAGATAACCTCTCTACCTGTTGCTGACCCTCCTGCAGGTTAGCCTTTTCATTATGTGTCTTTCTTAAAATGAGGATGAAAATTGTGGAATGACAACTGAAATTAATTGGATTATATTTTAATAAGGAAAAGGACTTTTGCTCAAATGAATCAGTTACATTGTTGCTACAAGTCAGTGTTTCACTTGAAGTGACTAACCAACAATATATTTATACACATTTTGCTTAATAATAGAGAATATGTTAAAAAGTAAATACTCCTGTCTATATCTTAATTTATAAAATCCATTATTGTCTTTCTCTCCAAGTCTGGCGTGTACCAGGAGTATGCTACGATCGCTGATGAGCATGCTGCATCATTCCGGACAAACCGAACTTACAGCAATCTTCAGGCACACTGAAGCACATTGATTTTTAAATTCTGTTTCAGAGAAAGAACAACAAAAGCCTTTTTTAGCAAATACAAACTGAAACCACTCATATGAAGCAAGAAGTTTGGAATGATATTGTGAGCTGGCTTGTGTGTGCTCGTTTTTATTTAGCATTTCTTTTTGTCAAAAACAATAATAGATTAATGTAATATTCTCATACTGCAATAAAAAAAAAAGTTGTTTTATGTTATTTCTACAAAATATATGTTTGTTAAATGACCAGGTTGTGAGAAGGACTCAATTAATACAAATGCAAATGTGTACATCAGTTTGTCCATGGTGGTCGGGTGGGTAAGGCGTTCTAAACAAAGAAGAGACAGTTTGATGAATTGGAAAATGTGGCTGTATTTCATTTATCAGATTATCATCTAGGTAGTCCCTGTGTTCTATTACTATACAAAGAAGAGTCCATGATAAGGTAATATTAATTTAGATGTGTTCTGTTTTGGTGTATGATTTCTTTCTGCTATTTCCTGCGAAAGTAATTCATGTTGAACTGCTCATGCAGGTTGTTTTAAAAAAAAAAGTTTTTTATGTCATCTGAATTTTAAAAGATCGGACTGTTTTAAATTGGTGCTACGTGATGGACGTAGAAACTGGTGGTGGATAAACATCGGGCTTTAGCACCAAAAAGAACCTGGTGCCAGTTCAGGGCCAGTTCTTAAATAAGCACCGCCAAAAGAACTGGTTGTTTTTCCACCGTTAACGGAGCCAAGTGATATATGACAATAATTCTACAAGTGATATTGTAGAATTATTGTCACAGAAGAAAATAGACAGACGGAAGAAGAAAATCTAATCTTACAACACTCTCGGTGGGCAAAGGCAAGAGCACTCAAGACTCTGGGGATTTCACTCTATAAGCAGGGTTCAACTTCTATTTGGAATAATTTTTTAATATGTATAGAGATAACAACTCTTCTATGGGGTACATGGTTGGCAAAAGAGATACGCATTGTCAATAACTTTTACAAGGACCAGTCATTTACATAATTTCAGGACTTTAAAGAACAATATGATTTAACAGACAAAGGGGATTTCTGGAAGTATTTACAGCTGAGGAGTAGTGTGAGTTCGACCCCAAACAAACATGGCAATGGTGAAGGTATGCGTTCTATTCAGTGCCTGTTCTAGTTTCCTTTTGATTTAGTTAGTTATTTTGTCAAAGCTCTGATCCCAACATTTCTTTCTTTTATATTTCTGTTTGGGAAAGAAACAGAGTAAAGAGGAAAATGTCCTAACCAAAACGCCAATATAGAAAGGAGAAACACAATAAGCAAATTGGACTAAATTAATTAGGAGTATACTATGTTCTCTGATGTTGTTAATCAAATGCCGGCTATATTTATTCTTACTTATCCTCTGATGTGCATCACCGTTAACTGTATTTAGGAATGGTTACAGAGAGAACCCAGATGTTTCTTTACAGTCTAAACTGGTTTCAAGCTGTGTCTTGATATCAATGTACATAATGTCAGTCTTATCTCATAGTTAAAGAGAATCTAAACCAGGGGTCGGGAAGCTTAAACACAGAAAAAAGCTTTTTGGACCCGTTTCCCACTGAACACAAACTGAGAGCCACAAAACCCTCTTGACATAAAAATTAAGATAACATTGTAATTATGGATTTTAACCTGTACGCTTTGTAAAAATACAGATGAAATAAAAAGGAAATTATTTGGAAATGTGTTCATCATTCATTTTTTTCATTGAAGAATATAATATTCTCGCTGTGAAAATGTTTTTGATCTTGATATTAGCATTGACAATCATGCTTGTTCCCTCACCAATTCAAGTACGTGATTGTGACACACTAAGGCCTTGGGACCGAGCTATAGGTGGCATGCAGATATGAAATAATCATCAAATATTGAATTAAAAACTAGTGAGAGGATAACAGCAGCAATAGAAGCAATGTACCAAGTACAGAGGGTTTTAGCAAGCGCATACAGTGATGTTTGGAGTGAGGTGAGTCAGGTACAGGTACAAGTTGAAACCATCACCAATGTAAAGAAGTCATTATATAAAAAAAAAAAAAAAAAAAGACATTTAAACAAAGTAAGAAAGTATATAGGATGCATCTGCAAAAGGGCCCGTCAGTAAAGGAAATATTTTTCTTAAGAAGAAAAATCTAATCACATGTCACAATGCAGTATTTAGTCAAACAGAATGCATTAGAATGCACCATTTAAGGCCTATTTTTTCAAAATGTTGTGGAGACAGTGATGCCTGGGATTTTCTGGTCTCTATATGGCCACCGTGAGCCCAATGGGACTAAACAGGAAAGTGGATGGACGGATTAAATTAAGCAAAAATCTTATTTGAGGATCAACATGTATTTATTCTACTGACAACAACTTTGAATGTAAAGTTTTTGGACCTCAGTGTGACATTGTTGAAAAACTATACAATATGGGATCTTTAAGAGTAAGTCGGACTTTCTTCAACAAAATCCCCTTCTAAGTGCTTCTAACCTATAAATACAGTACATGTGCAGGAAAAAAAAAACCCTCATGTGTCTGTGGCTAAAATATGTTAATTTGTCTTTGGACAATATACTGTAGAGTTGGAGATATTAACACTTCAATTCTAAATATTAAAACAAAAACTAAATCCTTTTGTAAGCTCATCAAGTTGACTAATCCTGCTACAGTAAGACGATTATAAGCCACAACTCAAAACAGGAACCAGTTATATTGATGCGGAGCAGATGTTTTATTTGAGTGTTCTCACGCCTTCTTGACTTCCTCTCCTCTTGTCTCATTGCTGTTCAGTGCCTGAGTGTGTGATTGTCTTCACCTGGTGACAGCAGTATATATTGGGCTTGTGTTGTATGACTTGTTTGCCAGTTCATCTTTCGTTTGTCGTTCTCCTGTGATCTCTGTGTTGCTTTTGCTCCAGGTTTTCTCTGTGTTGATTCTTTCTACTGTGTGCTCTCTGTTCTCCAAACTAAGTCCCGTGTTCTCAGTGCCCCTACCTTTCTGGAGTTTATGGAAGTTTTGTTTTACTTTAGATTTGGTTTATGTCTTTGTTAGCTGCTTGATCTCCCCCTTTCATAGTATTTCTAATAAAATACGGTTTGATATCATCAACAGCAGTGTCTGGTCTACTGAGTCCTTCCTTCAGTCATTCATGATGGTTCATTGTTCATAAAGATGATACTCTATCCAATAAAGCAAAGGATTGATTGATGAAGTTTTAAACTATTTGGTCAATACAAACATTTTATTAGAAAAACAAAGTGGAAAATCATCAAAATGAGAATTTTATGGATAGCACACTCCATATATGCTATTCTGCTTTACATGTTCGAAAAGAGCACCTGAGGTTTTCTCTCTTAGTATGGTTGTGTCAAACTGAGAACGTGACATTTATGTTTCTGTGGCCAGTTCCGGTTGGTCATACTTAGTGCTGTGGTGTATTTTGAGATCATGCTCTAAAGAGAAGCTGAAGCAGAAGACTGCAGTACTCCAGGCTTGTGGTGTGAAGCTTCATTATGGCTGTTCAGCTGCTGCTCATTGTCCTCATGTGTGAGTAAAAAAAACTTTTATAGGACCTTTTTAATTTCAGTAGAAATACTCAGTGTTTATCATTCCGTGTTTCACTTTTACACCAAACTGTTGACATGAGGTGGTGATAATGTGCTAAATGTCAATACCTAGTGCATCTCTTTCTGCTTTTACTTGTTCATCAGATGCATTTGACAAGAATAATGGACAAGGTCAGTCTCTGAGTTTTATGTAGCTTTTCTTCGCATCATATATCTATAATTTGAGTATTTGCAGCTGAACGCTGTTTGACCAGTGAGTTAAATGTACTTTGCAAATGATGCATCTGAATTTCAGCCCTGGTTCAACCAACCATCACTGTGAATTCACCGTTGATCACTGAGACAGACTGGGTCACAGTGAGCTGTCACACTTCATCAAATACTAATGAGACTCAGTGTAACTTCTACCATTGGGCCTTGAAGATATTCGAAGGCTTGTGTGTGCAAACGCTGACAGGAACAGATCTGCTCCAGAGGATAAAGAGGACTTCACCTGCTCAGGTTGAACTGAAATGTTCTTACACTGTAAAACTGTTTGGGATAATTCCTTCTCAATCTCCAGACAGTGAATCGTCAACCATCATCATAAACAGTAAATAACTAAACTACTATCCTGTGAAATACTAAATTTGTTTTACAGTATATAAACTGTACAGACATATAAAATTAGTAATTTACTCAAAAACATTTTCTTCAAATTTCAGACCTTCTCCAGCCAAAGCTGATGATAAAACCACAAGTGATCACAGAGACGGATAATGTCACCCTCACCTGTCAGCCTCCACCTTCTGTCAATGTAGCAAAGTGTTATTTCAAAATTTCAAGACAAAAACCTGCCAAACGTCTCCCTTGTTTGGAGAAAATGACAGGAAAGGATCTGCTCTCAATGGCCCGGAAAACTTCACCTGCTAAAGTTGAAGTGACATGTTCCTATCTTGATTCACATCGATCTCCAGAGAGCAACGTTTACACTGTTACCATACACCGTAAGTCTGCTATTGTAACATGAGAACATCTAAAGAAAATTTCGATTTTTGTTTGATTGACTATTTCCTTGTTTTGACCGTTCTCCTAAAATCTTCGTCTTATTTGCATTGAACTTAAAATTTTCTTCCCAAATATTTCCATCATTCAGATTCTTAATTTAACACTTTCATTTCCAGTTCCTCAACCTCACTTGCCAGGAAATAAAGCAATGATCACAAAGATGGATTCACTCACATTAACCTGCAGGACGCCGCCATCGCTTCCTGCGACTCAGTGTTATTTGTACTTCGAGGAAAACAAAGTTTCAAAACACGTCTCTTGCGTGCAGTCTCTGACTGGAGATGAGCTTCTGTCATTGGCACAACAGAGTTCACCTGCTCAGGTTGACCTGACATGTTATTACCGTGTAAAACGCCAAGGAGAAGAAGAGTGGTCATCAGGGTCTCCACAGAGCAACGTTTTCTCCATCAGGATAGGAAGTAAGTGAAAGTTGTAAATATGTTTGTTGTCTCCGTACCATGACGTGTTTAGATGCTGTAAAACAAGAAAGTGTAACCTGATTCGAGGTCAGAGGATGTCGTCTCTGGCTGAGCTGAGGTTGAGATAGAACCCTCTTTGAAGCCAACTCCTCAAATGCCACAGAGTTATTTCCTTCAACTGCTCCTGCTGCTTGGACTTGGATTTGCCCGGCCCTTCACTTCAGACCTGTCCACCTTGGCTGGCCCTACCAGGAGCACTTCTCCTGACGGCATAGCTCTGAAGATCAGAAGAAGATGGAAGCAATTCCCCCACAACAAGCCCACTGTCCAGGAAATCCCATACCACAATTAATTTTTTTTCTGTGACATGTGATTTGAACATGGATATTTAATACAGGAACATCAAATTTAGAGTGTTGTTGACGATGGTGTGGTTGTTAACACCATCAACTCACATTGTTAATCTCTTTATTTTGACTCTAGCTTATGGCCTCCCTGTGTGAGTATTTTATAACGTTACCAGAGTTTTGCTTTATTATTATTATTATTTTTATTTTTTTTACAACAGTGCTTTTGCTTGTGATTTAGTACAATTTAAGCACCAGTGGCTGTACTTGAACATAGAATTTCTGGACGACTTCTGCCTCCGTGATATAATGATAAATCGCTATATTTTTCTGATTTAAAAAAAAATAAAAACCTTAGTTAGGGACACATCACTTTCAAAAAAGTAATTTTTTTTAACGATAGAAAGGATTAAACACTTATCTCTATATTTGGCAGATATATATGAATCGACCACGACACAGATGATTGTACCTTTCAGTGTCACCACAGGTAGGATATTCATCCTAAAACATCCACATTTTGACACAAACTGGATCAATTGTTTTTCAAATAGTCTTGAAACTTTTCAGCTCTGAATTCCTCTCCATGGAGTAACACTGTTAGTTCACCTTCTACCCCTGTAACATCACTGAAACCAACATCAGGTCATACAGAGTTGTTTTATTGACTTATACTTACAATAGACATTTTGGAAACATTGCGAAGTTAATATCTTTTCAACAAAATGTTATTAAAATCCATAGGTCTGACTACTGTTGCACCGAGTCACACACTCAGTTCACCATACACGCCTGTAACATCAGTGGCACCAACATCAGGTAATAGACTACCTCGTTCACTTATACTTAATAAACATTTCAAAAACATTGTTAAGTTAATGTGTTTTCAACAAAATATTATTTACTCCACAGGTCTGACTTCACAATCTGTACCTGTGACGCTGGTGAAACGAACACCAGGTGACCGTTACAGAGTTTTTTAATGAGGCACACAGATGTTTGAGGGTATCTCATATGATTACTGCCTCCTCCAGGGAAGTTATAAAATCATGTGTTTATTTGTCTGTTTGTCCATCTGCCTGTAAAGATACCTGCGGATCTTCCTAAGAAATGGTACACATGTGTATTTTCATCAAAGAAAGAACCCATTAAATTTTGGTGGTGATCCGGATCAAAATAATTATTCCAATAGAAAAATGTTCTTTTTGCAATATATTGTTTTGTGTTCTTTCAAATTATGAAATCAAAGCACGTGATAATCATAATCAAATAAATGAGTAAAAGCAGTTGATCTGGATGTGGAATATGTTGCATTTTCTTGTGATGGATGTCACAAATCTCTGCTTGCTCTTGTTTAATATACATTTACACCCTGATGGAACCGTTTTTGAACAATCTGCTGCTACAGATTTCATGAGAGTGCAAATTTGTCCTTTGTGACACCATGGAGCTGTCCTGCTCGGTGGGATTTGTTTACACATAGATTATCATAAAGATTATACTGGCTATTCAACACGAGTACTATATGTCAATACTGCTGATGCTATGTTTCCCCACAATATTATCATGACTTCAGTGTTGTATGATGTTTGGCAGAGTATATGTTTTGGTATTATTGTTTGGCACACGTTTGGAAAGGCTGACACATGTTTTGTTCAACAGAATTGTGGAAATGGACGGTGCTGCCACTCTGCTTTGCAGTGACTGTGGGCATTTTCTTGCTGGCAATGATGTTTTGCTACAGCAAAAGAAGAACTGGTGCGAATGATACTGATGCTGATTCAATAGGACTGTTTAAAACATATCACGGTCAAACAGCCAATGTTGACTTAACAGCTACTGAAATTATTTCACATGACAACCATTTAAATCTGCTGGCTCCTGTGTTGACTTGATACTTTTTATGTTTGATTCTTTCAGAAAAATTTATTCCTCAGCGGTAAGAGTTCTTGTGTGTATGCATAAACTTGTATTATTGGCGTAATGATGCAGCTCAGTAAAGCTTGTATGGCCCTGAGTTCAATCAGCAGAGCAGCGCCCGACTTAAAGACACTATAAGCTGCTTAAACAGCAGAAAAAAGCCACTTCATTAAGGCTGTATGTCTTAGTAAAAGAGCAACAAAACAAGGCATGTTGTTTCTCTTCAATTTCACTTTTGTTAATCACTTTTTTCTTGTTTAGTTCACAGCCCAACCATACCGGTAATGTGCACATTTAAGTTTGAACATCAGACATTTTCCAATATTTGTACAAATACAATATCATGTAAAGTAACATCAGCTTCTGATAGATTTTTTCTTTTTGTTGCCTCACAGGTGATTCCATGGAGATGGAGAATATTGGAAGACTGGTAATTATCATGTTTATACAATTTGTGTGCATATACGTGTGTGTGCATGTGCATGTGTATGTTTAAAATCAACAAATGAATTCCTCCCAGATTTGTAGAAATGGTTCATTCAGAGGGATGGAAGTTTATAAATCTGAATAAGAATTTCACACTCAAAGTTCAGCTTAAACTTTTCACCTCTATTTTGTCTTGTCAAGCAGCTCCCTGCAGACAACAGTGGCTACTACACTGAGATAACGTTCCTACCTGGTGACGACCCGCCTGCAGGTGATCTTTTTCTTGATGTGCGCTATTCACAATGAGGTTGTAAACTGTAGTATGACAAATAATATTAATTTAAGTTTTTCTTTTTTATAAGAAAAGGGCAATTTGCTTGAATAAATCAGTGACTTTCTTGCCAAATATAATTTTTTTACTTTTAATGACTAACCAACAATATGATTATTCACATCTTGTGTAATAATAGAGAATGTGCTAAAACTAATGATTATTCTTTGAATATTTGTGTAGAATTACAATATAGTGTAGCCTTCAGCAACAATTTCATCTTCCATCTTTGTTGTTTTATACAAATGGTATATTGAGATAATACGTTTTTAAATTGTCTTTGTGTTCAATTCTGTGTTTCTCTCTTGAAGGGTTTCAGCAACCCAACAGGAATTGTGCTCAAAATGTAAGATAAAGTATGCACGTCTCATGAATGATCACTTATATTTCTGCTTCAAATTGAAAATCTCTTATCGTCTTTCTCTCCAAGTCTGAAGTGTACCATGAGTATGACACGGTCGCTGATGAGCCAGCTGCATTGTTCCGGACAAACCCAACTTACAGAACTCTTCAAGCACACTGAAGCACATTGATTTTTAAATTCTGTTTCAGGGAAAGGACAAAAAAAGCTTCTTTTTATTAGCAATTATGATCTGGAACCACTCATATGAAGCAAGAAGTTTAGAATGATTCATATGAGCTGGGTTGTGTGTATGCTCTTTTTTGTTTTGTTGTGGTTTTGTATTTCTTTTTGTCAAAAACAATAATGGATTAATGTAATATTCTCAATGCAATAAAAAAAAAGTTACACCCTTATTTCTGATCAGACCTTTCCTGGAAACAAGTTGAGACAAAATATTTCTGTTTGTTCAATTGCTAGCTTGTGAAATGGACTCAATAAATACAAATACAGATGTGCACATCAGTGTATCCTTGGTGTGTGGTGTATTAGATGCCATGTGGTAATTGGGAGGCAGGGTACGGTGGAAACTTTGATTTGTTGTGTCAAGTGTTCTAAACAAAGAAGAGACAGTTTGATGGTCAACAGATGTCAATGAATTAACTGGACACTGTCACTTTTAGATAAATAAAGGGACAAAGTGTTCAATTGTAAAATGGCACTGTATTTCGTTCATCAATCATCTCGGTGTAGCGTCTCAGTGGTTCCTAGCGAGAAGTCTGTTGGTCATGTATATGGACTGATTGAGATTTAATGCTGTAAATCCGTGCCTTGCCAACTGTGGTCTAACTTTTGTAATTCCATATGGAGATCTATCATACAATATACGTGTATTTTTACTTCATGCCATTTTGTGTTTGTATGAGAGAGGGAGTTTCAATGCTGCAGAAGTCAGTGGAAATGTTTAGGGGCTGCAGATACTTGGGGAAAACATGAAAAACATGGGGTCCTTCCATCCATCCGTTTTCATGTCTGCTCAGTCCGGATAGAGTTACAGCTGCAGTATAGAGAGCGATGAACGGCTAGGCATATCAGCCCCCGACAACAGCGAATCCTGGGCCGACTTTGGGGCCTCCTCCCAGTCGGACATGGCCGGTAAACCTCTACAGGGAGGATGCCCAAAACACCTCAACTTGCTCCTCTCAATGTGGAGGCTCGACTTTTAGATGGTTAAACTTCTCACTCTATCACAGGGATTGACGGCCACCTTCACGCGGAGAAAACGCTTTTCAGCTGCTTGTATCTGTAAAACCTCATTGTTTCGGTACTGACCCAAACTTCATGACCACAGGTGAGGGTAGGGATGTGGACCAACCAGTAAACACAGAATCAGAATCCTCTTTCACAGCTCAGTTCCCTCTTCACAACAATAGTCTGGGACAGAGCCTGTATTACTGTAACCCGCCTGTGTTTGACTTCCTCCAAGGCTACAAAACACATTTAGACCGGAATGGCACACTACCATGCCTCCTTGATAATCTGTGAGAGGGTAAACCCCTCCCCTTTATATTCATGCTTGACAAAACAGCTCACAGTGTAAATGAAGGAAAATATTTCTTTGTGTTTATTTATCAGCTTTCCTAAACATGTGGCTGAGAGTACGTCATGTGGTCACCTCCATAAATTATGGCTGAATACATCAATTTAACATTCTGTGAACACATGGCTGAATTTTCATCATGCATCTGTAGCTCTTTCACGTCTTCAGCGTCGAAACGAGAAACCCCCCCCCCAGCAGAATACAGGAAGTTCAAAATGTTCTATTTTGTCCGGTAGTTTTAGATGATTCATTACTGACAAGAAAATGTATTTATATCCCAAATTAACTTGAAATGTTGAATGAGGTCATGGCTCTGTCTATTGCTTGTGGTGAGTTACTGCCACGCTGCATTTGTTTCACTTTTCACAAAGGTGCATTTTACATTCTGCAAACATTAGCTTTCTTTTTTCTTTTTTTTTTCTCACAACAAACAAACATTTAATGTTGTATGATTGCCCCTTAGTCAAAGGTCTTGTTTTAGACTTTGATAAGAAAGCCCTTTACTCTGTAGTATTTATTTCCTGTACACATACTGCAATTTTTTTTTTTTTACCTCTTAATTATTCAAGCACACATTCGGAGCAATATGACAAACTGTCACGTCTGATACTCAGAGCAAAGTCACCAAGCACTCCCACTATCCAGACTTTCCCGTGGAGGTTTCTGCATTAATGGATGTGAGTGTCGATGCTACTGATTAAGAGTTTGTCTTAGTGGAGTGCTGCCTTGTTGCAGAGCTGAGAGCAACATCATTTCTGATTAGCCATGTTCTCTATGTGTTTCTAAGCGTCTTCTTGTCGAGTCAGTCTTTACTGATGTCCTCTCCTGCTGCAGGTGGTCACCTGCTGAAGACCGCTGCTATCAGAGGCAGCAGCGCTGCTGCCAGCGGGCTGGAGAGACGCGTGGCTGAACCACACTCCATGGCATTTTCCTGTGGAGAGAGACATTTTACTGTGGCAGATGTCTGTGAGTTTAGATTTCACCGATTGGCCTTGTGGTAGTGAACACTTTAGACACAAGGCACAAGTTCACATGAGAATAGGGGTTTGTGGTCAGGACTTTATGCAACAGCATCGAGCTCCAGCCATGTATGGGCCTACAATATTATGATTCATATAACGTGTATTTCAAGGTACAATCACACTGTGTGATGGCTTTTTACGATGCTGCATTAATGTCAGAGCTACAGAGTTTGTAGAAGAGTTTGCTTCAATTATTAGTAAATGAGAGAAGTGCTTTGCCTCTATTGTCCTCTTTTCAAACGTGCAATATGTATAGTCAAATGCTCTAAGAAAAATTAATTTTAAAACATCGATTGTTTTATTCAACTTCAAGTCAAATGTGACGCAACCTCATACCAAAAAACAGAAAAGAAAATAGTTACACGCACTCACACAGTTTCATACCTCTGGGTGGAAGGGATGACATGACTCTGGCTTCTTCCTGTCCTTCTGAAACTTCAGTCTGTCACATTTTAGTGACTCATTGTGTTCAAAGGTGTCAAGGCTGCAACAACTTAAGGGGGCACCTTGCTAAACTTGAACTGACTTTGCAATGCAGTCAGCCCAATGTGAAAATTCTTTAAACCTTGAGTCCAAAAATGGACTTTGTAAACATTTCGTTTTCTTCCTGCAGTCGGCAAACATGCACAGAAATTAATAAAGCTTTATGCAAAGTTTAAGCATATATTTTGAAAGGATATACATGATCTCAATGGGATTCATAGTTACTGGAGGAGCATTGCTGCAGTCACATTTATTATCCACAACGACCATGAAGAGATTGCTGCTGGGAATCTGCTGTATGACAAATGACCTGCAGAGACAATAACAGAAATGTTTTCATAAAAAAAAAAAATAGTTCTCTCAACTGAACATCTACTGTTTTGGATCATTGAAGATAATTGTAATGATTGCCTGACAAGTACCTGACACAACCATCACAGTCAATGTTTCCTGTTGTTTCCTTGATAGTGCGTTCAGAGACAAAGGCGGGGTATTCTGTATCACAGGGCACCATCATGGTTTTACCTCGAGATCTCTGAGCTGAACATGAGAAAAAGCCATGTTGAGCTGCACCACATAACAAAACCACAGATTTAACAGAGGAAGCTGTTTTATTTGTCACGCTCATACTCAATTTCCTCTCTCTCGCTCTCTCTCTCTCTCTCTCTCTCTTCTCATGCTGGTAACATTTGACAACTTTTACCTTTAACAGAGACATCGATATTCCACCAGCTGTACAGGTTAAACTCTAGTAGGAATCTAAGTAGTGAGACAAAGAATAATGCATTTAAACACAGGTGATTGTGGAAAGAGCTAAAAGAAAAGAATGGAGATAATAAACAAACTTAATTCTTACATGACAAGTTCTGTGAGGAGCCACTTCACCACTGAAAAAGGCTGAAAAATGTTTAGAAGTCACAATTTGTACAGTATATCAGCAGATGTTCTATGTTTCTACAAAGATGTGCATTTGACATCTCCTAGTTTAATAAAAAGAGGTAAGCATAGGAATATATAGAAATATGTCGTTGGACATTCTTGTTTGGATTGCAAATATGTTCGCAGTCCCATATGTTTTCAAATGTTCACGCGTTTTCTTTCTTTATTCATTTGAGTTATTCTCATTCCTGATGTGTTTTAAAGTTCTCTTTCCAGTGATGTGCCACATCTTACAAGTACTTTTTAAAACAAGATCAAAGAGGGATGTAACCCGAACTAAAAGGTTGCGTATCAGAAAAGTAAGAGCAGAGGAATAAGTGTAATCTTTCACACTTACATCTGATAAAGGGCGTGCGCTGTCAGTGCTCCCAGCGTACTGTTTGCAAAGTGCTTGGTAGTCGTACAATGTGATCCTGCGACATGAACAGTGCAGCACAGGTTGTAAAAAACAACAGATTGGATGCGTGTGACAAATTCATTTTAAATGTCAGCTTTTTAATTTGGCAATTCAGGACTCAGAGGGATGTAATGTTGTGTCTCTGACCTTTTGAATGACCCCATTTGGAGAAGTTTGTTCATAACAGCACCCTCCACCTCTCCAAAGAAGAGCCCTGTCTGAGAGAGAAGTAATGTCAAGGAGTCGCCGCCCACAGTTCAGCACACTTAGGGACATGCAGCAAATAAACTACAAAGGACGCCACAGTATCAGTCTATAAGTTTTACAAGGGGGAAAAAAAAAATCGATGTGAAAAAAGTGGCCTGACATAACCAAGTCCCCTGCTTGGAATTAAATTCAAGTCTCACTTTGAGACAAAAGTACGAACCACTACACTGCTGAATGCAAAGCGGATTTTGACTTTTTCCTTTTATGAGAAACATCAAAAGAATTCTCCCGGTGGACTTGAGGAAAAACACTTAGGGAGAGTAAATGCAGGTAAAATGGGGGATATGTGCATGCTGACAAGTACACAGTACCTGAGATGTTTCCTCTGTTACGAGAATGAATCCATTGTTGTCAATGAGGTAACAGTTAATGTCCTGTAAGAACAGTAGTAAAACAAAAAACATATTTAAATAACAGCCTCAGGAAAAAAAGAGACATCTGAGTTTTGTGCCCGTTCTTACCTCAGTATCACAGCTAATGACACAGTTTCCATCCAGGGCTGTACACTGAAAACAAATCAAACATGGTTCAGTTTTACATCCAATTCTAAAGTAAATTCCTTTGGTGACGTAATGTTGTGTTTACCTGTCTACATGCAGTCCAGAACTTTCTCTGAAAGAACTCCAGCTTCATTTGAATCCCTACGGCTGAGAACAACACAAAACAATTAAAACTTTAACTCTCCATGTGGGAAGTGAGATGTACTGATGTGAAAGTTCTGTGCGGTGGTTGTTTACCAGCGACAATCGGAGACTTTCTGTCATCAAGGAGCTGAATTGCTGTGCTTGCCAAAACCACACTTTTATTTTCTATGGCTGAAGGAAAAAAAGACAATGAGCAGTCGTTTGTTCAAATGCACTAGATGGCGCCCTTTCTTTACTCTGCAGCCTGAGAAGAAACCGCAGTACCAGCTCATTACTTCACAGTAATGGAGTCGAGTCAGAGCTTATTCTGCAGGCAGATGACTGTAATATTTCTGAAATGGGTGCTGTGATAGAACATTTCATGGTATGATGGGGAAGCCTGAGTGGCCGCGGTCATTATAATTGGAGAAAAGGTGGTAAATGTCCTGAAGAGGGGAACTGAATTGTCCATCCTCGAGATAGCAGAGACAGAGTGTGTGGCCGCATTAACTGCAGAGATGCTGTGAGGTAGGTGAGCTGAGCTGCACATCCCACCAGTAAAAACCACGGGACAGAAGACAAAGGAGCATTAAAAAAAGGCTGATTTATACATTAAAATGGCAAAAGACACAAGGAGCCGATGAATCCCAGAAAGTACAGCCTGTAATACTGTAGTAGACCATAGAAACTACATCAAATGGACTTGTGTATGATGCAGAAGTCATTGCAGGAGCAAGCAGGCAGATGTTCTGTGTAGTAGATATTTTTCACTCCACAGTGCACACAATACATGCTGTGGCCACACGATTTGTTGAGTGTACCTGTGCTGAAGGGGATGGAGTAGACAAACGTGCCGGGGACCTGCTCTGCTGCTCTCTTGTACCACAGAGGGAAGTGATCAGCATTAAACACTCCCTCCTTGTCCTCCGCTGTCAGGAAATCTCTGAGGAAGCATGCGAAATGAAACCGAGGTGAGAAGCGAAGAATTAAATTCATCAAGCACAATCACGACCGGGCCTCCGGCTGTAAGTAATGATTAGAGAAATGTTGAGCTGTGGCACTCACTGATTAGAAAGCTGATCAGCGGGTACGAACAGGTTGGTTCTCGACAGGCCGGTGCGCGTACCCAGGAAAGCAATCTCCACTCCTTTGTCAGAGTTCCTGTTGGCGTGATGCAGAACAGACAGAGATGGTCAGTGGATCCGCTGTGAGTGTTTATTCCTCAAACCTTCTGATGATACAATGCTGCCATCTTTTAAATACACACAATGCAAAAGGCATCTATGACTATGTGAATGCAGGTTGGAGCTAAAAAGTCACATTTTCCTCCAGGAGACAGAAGAAAAGTGATCACAGCAGCTGCAGTGAAGATTGCACGAAGACAAAGAACCTCTGGTAACTTGTGAAGGCCATACTGAGACAAAAAGCAATAAGCCTTAATGTTGCACAATTTAAAGTTGTTTCAAAAATATTTACAACAGCAAATTTACAGGATCGTCTGAAAGCATAGTTGAAGGTAAAGTATATAAAAGAAGTCTTTTGTAAATCAATATAACCTCATGAACAGCTGCGTGTCGACTATTTCTTTTTAATGGATCAAAATGTTGTTTTGATCATAAAAAGGATTCAAGCACTTGTGGAGTTTGGGATCTGGCTATTAGGGATTGTCTCTGTGTCTGTGCTGTTTCTATCACTGCAATGTAATGAACCAAAATCCAAAGCAACACAAGTTAAATCTCCTCCATGTTTTCAGCAGAGAATGTAACTCTTTGGATTGCAGTATTGTATTTATATTCATTTCTTTTCCCAAAGTCATGAGCCTGATTTGCATAGCACTCCTAACTATGGGCACAGGAAACCTTTATTGTTCTGTGAAGAACTGAAAAGAAGTAAAAATAAAGGTTTTTTTTTTTTATTAAACTCAATATACAGTGAGAAACATTTCTCTACCTCCTCATTGGCATGTTATTGAGACGTTTCCCAGCAGACAGTGGGGAGGAACAGGAAGTGCTATCAAAATGTTCTTACTCTGACTTGTTGAGCGCGAGCCCGGTCCAGTACGCCTCCAGGGGAGCAGTGACCACGGCATCAAACAAAACCTCTTGGATCAGCTCTCTGTCACCTGCAAAGTGTAAAGCTGGTTTAATCAGGGATCTGATTTTATAAAGCCAAAATTGACTTTTTCCTCACGACAATTGATATTTATAGTAAAATGCTTCCACTGATAAGACAGTCTCCTTGCAGCCTCTGGAGTTGCGATCCCCCTTACATTTGAGGTGCGGTCTGCGTCCCGTCATGAAGAGCTTGATGGCCTGAATCTGGGTCAGGTGACGGTGCTCGTGCTGCTCCTCTGTGTTGCAGTAGGTCCTGTGGTGGGAAAAGAGCCCTGCTGTTAGATCACAGGCCTCAGGATCCCTGTTGAACACGCAGGGATAACCTACATAATGCATGAGTGCCCACTTCCATAAACCCCAACGTTACCATTCATCTGCCAGGGCGACATCTGGCTGTTCCAGATCACGGAGCCCTGAAAAACACAAGTCAGTAACGCTTCAGCAGTGCCTGTCTACGCTGATGGACCCACTGTGTTTACAAGTGCTCAAACACTCTGGTTAAACACATTTATCCACAATAAACCTATTATGTAGGAAGTAATGAAAAACTGCGGTACTTAGTTTTCAGGTGACTTTACTTGATTATTCATCCTCCTGACAGCTTTTATACTCCACATTTATGCACGTCTGTGTTTTCCAGTCCAATCTCAAAGCATGCTTGTTGCATGTGCTTCACTTGCATTTCAGAAAAAATAGCAAATATTAATCTTCATAGTTCTAACATCACCCTCCGGAAACTATTTGAAGCTGAGTGGCAGAAACAAAGGAAACATGGCAATCTCTTTGTGTATCTGTCATAGTATGTTTTGGAAAGCAAGAAGTAAAAAAGATGAGAACTTTGTAATAGAGATGACAAGACAAACAAGACAAAAGAAAGATATTTCCCCAAAAGAATACAAACCGTGAAGAAGAACTAGTAGCTACATGACTAAATGTCTGATGACTAAAAATAACTGATGGCGCAGGTCAGATTCAGGGATATATATCTCGCCTGTTAGTTAAAAATAAATATTTGATGTTGTCAACCTTTTTATCACTCATTCAAGTCGGTACTTTCTTGCTATTAATTGATACAAGATGTTAATTGATCACTTCTCCTCATTCCTTGAAGCCAGAAACAAGAAAATGTGACATAAGGACACTGAATCCAATCAACCGTTCATCCATATATTCTACATATTTATTTTATTGATACTGCATTTTCATCCTTTTTATATGTGTAATAATATGTGTTATTACAAAGTGAGAATTTTGTTTTCCCTGGGCATACAGAAAAATGACAATAAAATATATTATCTAATAATTAATATTCTATTCTATTCTATTCTATTAATTGGTACTGCAATTAGTGGCAGATGTGAAACATGTGTACTCTATATACAAGGGCATAAATAAGCTTGTAATAATGTGAATGCCCTTTCTAACTATGCGAAATAAAATGGTATTAACGTCAAAATAGTCCACTCCATAAATATTTGGGCATTCCCACATTTTTTTGGCATTTTTGCTATGTAAAACACCACAATATGACTTCATACGGAAAAGCAAATATTCATCCAACTTTAAACTTAAAAAACAGAACAAAAAAACAAAAAACATACATGCATGGGGAGAACATGCAAACTCCACTCAGGCATGCCCAGCCTGGATTAGAACCAGCAACCTTCTCACTATGAGGCTGTCCGCTATGCTTCCGCTTCCACTATCGTTATGAAGCTGCTGAGCAGCCGGTTGTCTAACTTGAGGCGTATCTCGATTGTTTCATTTCAAATACTCTTCGGAGTTTCAAATACTGGATTTTGTTTTAAGTTACTGCACAATACGACATAATGACTTCATATTTTTATCATAGAGGGAAAGAGCAAACATGTAGTACCTGCTTCCACTGAAACATTTCCTCTGAAGAAATACTTCCCATGACCCCTTGAGAGAGCCACGCCAACACTGGAAGCACAATCAGAGTGGAGGATCAACCTGAGCCAGTTCGACTAGAAACGAGAGATTAATGGTCAGAAACTCATTTGGGAGTGCAGTAAAACTTCTCTTCCACCTGAATGGAGTTCCTTTGATGTCAGTGTAATAATAGTCATTGTGCATCTTTAGCACACGCCTCTGAAAGAAGAAGAGATGAGCTTCTTTAGTCCAGAGACAAGTGAGAGAGAGAGAGAGAGAGAGAGACAGAGACAGAGACAGAGACAGAGAGAGAGAGAGAGAGAGAGAGAGAGAGAGAGAGAGAGAGAGAACATCCGTCATCTGATATGGAGACACTAAACATGCTTATCTGCTGCCTTACCCCTCGATCCACGGTCTTCTTCACCTCCATTGAGAATGTCCCTGTCCTCCTGTTCACCATAGCATTGCGCAGCTAAAAGATAAAACCAAGAAGAGATTCATGTAGAGTAGAAAGGCCAAGACTGGGTCACTGATCCAGCGGCCTTTCAGAGGCCATTTCCACTGTGCACTGTGTGCATCGATACGATAACGCCGAGGCTCATTTATTTGTGAAAGAAGCGCTTGCTATAGAATGAATGAAGTGATGAATGTGTTAAATGAAGTTATCGATTTTTTTTTATTTTTCAAGAACCCTTTATTTTGAGTTAATTATAATTTTTGGTTTATAGTGAGGTTTTTACAGTTAAGGTGGAAATATACTTTGTACAAACAGAGGAGTTTCTTTGTTGAATTAAGGTTTGTTCTGGTCAGGAAGCATTTCAAGAGAAGCGCCGCTGCAGTACTCCTTTAGAGGAAATGGAAGGGGGAAAAAAGCATTAAACATGTGCAACATGTTCAGTTGTTAGGGTAATCTAGCGAACATCACATCATAGAAAAGTCGAGAAAAAGCTGTGAAAAATCCCAAACCAGGGTTGTGGGAATAGATTTGTATCTGTCTGCTCTCTGAACACCGGGGGCAGACATTGTTTTGTTCTTGCAGAGTACGTATAAATCTGAGCTCCCTCACTCATGATCGTGTCCGGTGCACCTTGTTAACTCCTCACACTGGACAGTTGTTTGTCTCACTATGGTAAACATCTTGTATATGCTCTTTATTTGTTTTGGACATTCCTGGAGCTTGTAGCTCCTCATCCTGCTTACTGATCCAGTTCTGCTATAGACATTTGATACTTTTTCTGGATCTTGATTTTAGCATCAATTCTTTGTTCTGTCGGACTGATAAAGTCGTGTACCAAGTCCTGTTTTGAATAAACAGCCATTGCAGAATCCTCATTGTGTGACATCTGGTAAACCTTACTTTGTTCCTTAAAACAAGATTATTTAATTGAATGCCATTTAATTTTGCATAATGTACTTGCTGCATATGCTAAAAATTATTATGAGCTTTGATTGTATTGGTTATTTTTGTTTGCACGTACAATGTCATCTTTGTCTTCCCACTCCACCTCAGAGAGATCCACGCTGCTGTAGTTGGGCTTCCTCCTCTTCTGACCCTCCTGATACTGCACAGAGGAACACAGTATATGAAGCTCAATGATCCTTTCAGTGTAATCATGCTTTGTTTTGACAGCATAAACATGTCAGCTTCTCTAGCCTGACACAGTTGTAAAATATGCACATGGGACGTAACTCTCAGATATATGGAAATCGTTAATTTAAATGTTTTTTCCAATTTCGTTTAGTTTCTGTGTTGCATCCTTAAAATAAAACGTTACTATAAGATTAGATTTATCAAGTAGAAGCATGGAGTTGTTGGTTTTTTGTTTGTTTTTTTGCTGGGTAATTAATTATTCAACAAATCATCTGTGAAATTAACACTGTCAGGTAAATTAAAAACAATTAATATGACTGATCCACTCATAAAATCCACACTTGCATAAGTATACATTAGTGTAATATTAGTGTAACTGTCAAACTCTGCGAGTGTATGTTGTCCCGATCCACATGAAACAACAAGTCAATGACTACAACCACAGCACAGTTTTAGCCACAAAGAGACACTCACGAGGAACCAACACACACTAACACACACAGTTGCACAGAGAGGGATAGCACTAACACTGGCACACACAGATCCACTAGCACAGCCATAGCTCCTGAGGAGCCAGAGGTCCCAGGGCGGGCGGCTGTAGTCTCTGCCAGCGAGTGTTAAGTTACCTCTGGGAAATCTCAGGCCAGCCAGCCCTATGAGTGGCCTTTATCCCTGCATGCATACATCAAAGGAAAAGGTGGGGATTACAGACTATACGAGCCCAGGTAGCCTCCTGACCAGATAACACATTTGTCTCGAGGCGCCCTCAAGGGAGTTCATATTTGTGGTCAGGTGTACAATAGCATGGAGAAAACAAAAGGGAAAATCAGGGTATAGTCAGGGAATGCACTGAGACAGTTCAGGTGTGAACGTTATGATAAGAAGCTGAATTACCAAAGGTCTGAGGTCCGGATGTGTCAGGATGTAGCCGTTGTTCGTGATGGCAAACGCATAACCGTGGATCCCTAACTAGATGCAGAAAGAGATATAAGTGATGCAGGATCACAAAGTGTGTAAGAATACATTTAGTGCGAGGCAGCTGATTGTACCATATGCTTGGGGATCAGCGTCATCAGTTCCTGCAGAGGGATGTCTGTTCCTACTACCCCCAGTAGAATACCCTGGTTTTTCTGCGTGAGCAAAATTCAAAACACGTAAACAACTTTACATAAAAACAGACTTCCTGTTCAGTCACTCAGCAAAGGCAGGCCATCCTTAGTTAAACCTGCAGTGCGTGACTTCTTATACTCACATCAAGTAATGGATTTTCAAAGTAAAAAAGTTTTCACTTACTGAGTTTGATGAAAAAGCAGTAACGATTCACTCACTGTTTCATTCCTTGTGCTGAAGACGGGCATGGCAACTGTAGTCGTCAGGCTTATACCGGATTTATCTTTTAACTCAAAAAAAGAAAGAAAAACAAACGACAAAAGAATGACAACAGGATAATCAAAGTAAATTTGAATTTAGTTCCATTGTGTTATCAATAATTTACACAAATGACTCATTTCAAGATGATCAGGGAAGAAAAAAAGCTATTACCTCATCCCTTATCTTGGTAAGGTGGCACCTAAAAGGTGTGAATCCACCACGCTTGTGGGGTTACTGATGGTTTGCATGGCATTGAGGCGAAGGTTACACTCATGTTGTGGGTGAACACAATGTTTTGTGAAAATTAAGGTTAAGCGAGTGACTGGAGACTTTATTATAATAAAGGTGGGGGGTCCCACAAACATGCTGCAAGTCTTTGAGTGTGTGAGCATGTATGAGTGTGGCTGGCGCTCATTTATGTAGGGTGTATGCATGTGGAGATAACGTTCCGTCAAGTGCTGTGTGTACGACCGGGCTCGACAAAAATGAAAAATGGAGTTACTCAAATCCACAACAACACATGGCGAGAGAGAAAAGTGAACACGCATACACGCACGCGCCAACACAGTCTCTCTCTCTCTCTCTCTCTCTCTCTCTCTCTCTCTCTCTCTCTCCTCCTCCTCCTCCTCCCGTTTCTTTCTCCCTCTCTCCCCCCTCTCTCCAATGTCAGTTTTATTATGGGCTTTAGGAGATAAAGTGCAATGATCCACAGAATGATGAATGGTGTGTCTGAGGCTGAGATACCAGTGCACGCGCGTGCGAGCGATCACGCGCGCATGCATGCACACACACGCACACACACACACACACACACACACACACACACACACACACACACACACACACACACACACACACACACACACACACACACACACACACACACACACACACACACACACACACACACACACACACACACACACACACACACACACACACACACCAGAGGACAATCTCTCTTCCAAACACTTTTTACGTGCGCGCATGCGCGTGTGTGTGTGTGTTAAAGTGTGTGCACGCCGCTCGTCTCCTTACTGAAAAGAAGCACAAAGGTACAATAAATGCCCCTCTGCTGTTCCTGCCCTTTAGAGGGAAAACCGTGCCCTCACTGAGAAATACTCACACAAAAACTAGAGCTACGATATGTTGGTATTTAACCTCTAAAATAGTTTCTAATTATTCAATTATTCAAATTTAAAATTAAATGTCATGCAGATTGTTCTGATATGGAACAATCTGCATTGAATCACAACTAAAACCGGACAGCAGAGTAATGTTCTTGTATACTGATGTGGTCACATGTAGATATTTACCTTATGAGCCTGGGAAAGCTAAAGAGAAGTAAGAGACACGCAAAGATTGAATTATTGGTTGATTTAAGTCTGCACTGGCTTTGTGGACACAGATGTACATTTGGGGGAAGATCCATGCAGATTAATGAAGCTCATAATGAGGAGTCATTCCAGCAGCATGAAGAGTAATGATGAGAGAGCAGACCCACACATGTGCTTTCTCACTGTACAGTAAGAGGCTGAACAAAATAACATGGACACCCCGCAGTACTGCAGGAGCGCAATACGACCGTATGCAGTACATCCTCAACGGGGATCTCCAAAATATCTTTGTCGGCGAACGTATTTGGTTGCAACACACTATGGGAGATTTTTAATCTTATTGTCAAACGTGGAGCAATGTTATTATGCAAAAGAAAACTGGAGGATTGTGGAACAAGTCTTAATACAAATATTTAAACCCCGGCGACATACTTACAGCACTGTCCACATACGCTTCAGTCCACACTGTATCATGCTCGTGATCGATAACCTTCGGACGACTCATGACGTGAAGATACCTCATCACATTCTCCTGAACGTCAGCCAAGGTGGAGATCTGACTGAAATATCCTGCAATACATCATACACATCAAAACAAAGATCAGCTTTGGTACTCAAACATAGATTTTGGCTTTTGAACACAAAACGTTACGTCCACACTTACATATTTTGTTATTTATTACACTTATACGCGTTGTGAATACAAACATGTTGGGACTGCCCCGAACTCCTGGGCAGCAGATTTCCAGAGTTACAGGAGCCATTTGACATGGTGTCAGCGCCGGCTGTAACTGACAATGCTTCGTATCGGACATGTAAGGTTATTTCACAGCGGGGGTCTGTATGGGGAACGGGGATTGGGGCCTGTCATTCCACAATCCCTTTGCGATCTGTTTTCCTGGCAGTGACTTTCCCTTCCAGAGGGCACTCATCCGGAGCGTTGACAAGTGAGAGCCATCAGCGGCGAGCCGCCAAGAGGAAGACACTGACAGGAAGAGGGATTAGAGCAGATTGACCTCTGACCTCCCCGAGTGCCACTTCATTGCCTCTTGGCAGAAAGCGCCTGAGCCAGCACATGCACATGCATGCACACACACACACACACAACAACAAAGCACACTCGCAACAAACACATACAGAGCGAACCCGGAACACACACACCCTAATCTATCATATTAGCTGGCTGAAGCGCCTAATCAGACCCCGCTCAATGCTCTGATACCGAGCTGTCTGCTCAAGTGTTTATCAAAAAGTCTCCAACCTTTGTTGGCACAAGCCATCCATTTGAGGTTATCAGCAAATGCAGACTCTCGTCCAATCAGGTAAGGGAATATCCGCACCTGTTTAAAGGATACATAGATGTCAAAGGTTTCTACGATGCAAAGATTGAAAAAAAAACAACAAAAAAAAACAAACAAGCATGCAAAGTCTCCTTAGTGCTTCATCTTCCTGTCCTGATTGTATCTGACTCTTTCCACAGCCTCACAGGAAACACTACTCAGCTCTTTCTCACTTTTTTCAGCCACTCTGTTCCTGTTTTGATCTTTATTTTGGCTTTTTTTTTTTTTTTTTTTTTTAGAAAAAAAGAAGTAACATTAAATTAATTTCCTTTTGTTGGGGCTTTGTGGATGAGGGCATGAACAAATGTCCTTTTACAGAACACTCGGTGACACTTTGCCAGACCTGCACGGCCCATTGGCTCCAGATGCTTTGCTAAGCATAAAGCATATAGAAAACACAGAATGGCTGCCATAGAGCAGCCCTGAGGGTGTGTGTGTGTGTGTGTGTGTGTGTGGAGGGGGGGGTGCCCTGCCAAACAGTGCCCTGTGCTCTGCCAAACACTGCCAACACACATATGCTTGATAGGACTGAACAAAAGCCCCAGAGCTGTTGCTTTTATTGCTCTGTGAATAGCACAGCAGTTCATTTCATTTGAACTGCGTTTACATGCTACAAAGAGAGCCTCACAAAAGATTTCAAACAGTGTAGGGTGTAGGAAAGACTTTACACTGTGTGTACAAGGAAACGATGCCCTTAAAAGTGTTAATTTCGCATGTTTAAATGCATGTGGGGGGAAAATATCACTCCGTAACACGTTCACACATTAGAATAATATCACACTGACATGGACTTTACAGCACAGAGCAACAGCGTGATGATGAAGACAGAGAGTAACTCCTCAGAACACCAGACATGAGCTCCATCTGCCATGTACTATTAAAGTATACAAATATCAATGATGCAAGAAAACTGCGGAACAAGCAGGAAAACAAGTGGGACAAGTGGATCCGACAGAACGAGAGAGTCAAAGAGTGGAGATGGAGGTCAAAACTCACTTTTCTTTCCGGCCAGTTGTACTTCTCAAAAACATCATCGTACATTGCAGTAGCCCCGTCAGTGACAAGCATTATGGCCTGGCTGCACACGCTGCCACGTCCAGTCTGATTAAACTACATGAAGAGTAAACATGGAAAGACTCAATCATCAGTTTAGTTATTCACCCATTTAAAACTCAGACCCTACTATTATTATAGTGCACTGTGATGTGAAGTGGATCATCAGCGATACATTAATAATGTTTTGGGAAACGAGGATGAATAATGCGTCTCACTTCATTTGGATGTTCGAAGATGCAGTGCGGTAATTAAGAGGTTTATTGACCCACCACTGTGTGAAAGTGTGTAGCTACACAATCGCAGGATGAATCATACAGGCTAACTATTAAGAGGCTTTCAGAAATTAAAACACGTATATACAATCGCAATGTGTTAAGATATAAACTGAGACTGAAATCTCAGTATACTTCTGGTGGCATGAACCATTCTTCTTCTGCAAACCTCTTAATATTCACTTTATTCAGGAAGAAATGTATAGAAAACAGGAGCAAGAGAGGTGTTCCTTCAGTGTCTGAACAACTAAACAAAACAGCAATTCATCACAAAGTTTATGACGAACTAATTTTGTAACTAATCAATAAGTCTGAGATCCTGTTTTACTAATTAGCTTGTGTTTGGTTTGTGCACTTCGTCAGAAGATTGTGTGTTGCTAGACAGCAGCATTGAATGCAGGACAATCATAATTAAATGTTAATCTCACAAACATTTACATTTAATTGATTCTGATGAAAGTTGTGGAAGAACAATAGTTAAGAATTTCGATTGACTATTTGAAATATTGTATTTGAATGACACTCATCTTGGTGTACTTCAAAATATCTGGGGGAAATTTAAATCCTTCACTGATGTATAATAAGATACAGAATGCAACACAAGGAAATGTAAAGTAATTTATGGCAGGATTTGTCAACAATTAAAACATCCACAAGGTCTTTAAAAAGAATTGGGTCTTTCCAGGTTAGGTCAGAAACTAGTGAGATTGTATCACATCAGGTGCTGCATTATCTAACTGAACATGTTTGATAACATGATGCCACTTAGAATCAGATATAAAAATTTTATTAGTGCAGTTAGCTGTAGATTACCATATTTTAATCAGATAATTTTTCTTCTTTTTTTGCTGGTTTGTTGTTGTTTTTAATCCAAAATTGCACCTAGAAGTGAAGCAGATCAGGCTTTGAATGCATGTGACCTGATTCACAGCAGTTTTACATCAGTGCTTTTACACATCCCTCTTTCTTTGAGAAAAAGCTCCACAGAAGAAATTGATCCAGTCAGAATGTGATGTTCAGTGTTGGAAATACTGGATTATCAAGTAACCTGCTGACTAACGTTGCCACTCTTGGATGTCAAGTGTAGGTCACTGATCGCTATTATGAAATAGGAACTTCTGTGTGCTTGTTAGTTTTGATGAACATGTAAAGCTGCTGTCTCTCTCTGCCCCACCCTCTGATCGCGCTGTTAGCTATAGTGCATTACCTGTAAGAGCTTGTTTTATATTGTCTCAGCTGTTTCATTGCAGCTTTATGTTGTTGTCATTACTTTAAAATTCAGTTTCTATCAAGACGAGATGCAACTTGCACAACAGTAGTGAAATTCCTACTGTTTGGAGAAAATCCGTGATTGATCAGCAGGACACCGACTCACCTTCCAACCTGAGCTCCTGTTTCACTCCTTACTGCTCTTCTGTCAGCGCATTGTAGGTGCATGATGACATTTGTTTTAAGAGGTGTGAGCACATCAGTAAATACAAATGTTAATTGAAAAAGACATAATCAATAGGGTGGATCATTAAGGAACTGATGATGATAAAAGCCTAATCAATCCCAAAGCCCTCGCAGTGAGAGGGAGAAGTCAATCTTCTTGTTTTTAAATAAAAAATATCTAACACCGAAGAGGCGGGTATACATTTTGAGATGGCTGAATACTTTGTGATTCACACGCTGTTTAGTGGTTCTTGCATATCAATGGACTACAAGTGGGAGAAGTCGGCGCATTTTTATTTCAGAGGAGTAATCTTGAGCAGGTTTCATTGTAAATGCTGCAGTCAGGTTTGTCTGTGATCCGGTCTTTGATAGGCCGCCGTCTGACTTCATTCACAGGGCAGCGGCGCAACAATGAATTTCAGCAGTGGTCTACCGGCTCCACGATTACCATATTCATTGTGGGGCTTTAATTAATCTGACAAATGCAGAGGTAAAAGCTGCGCTCCCTCAGCTTCAGCGGCACAGCCAAAGCTCGCCTGAAAACAGGGAGATAAAAGAAGTGCGGCGTGGCTCCTGGCCTTATCTCCTTTGTGTTCCAATCAGCAACGTTATTAATCATTGCCATTAATTAGAGCCATTAATCACGCTTCAGAATAGATGTGTCTGTGTTTGGAGGGTGGAACGGGTATAGCACTGGAGCATTTCGACAGGCGACACACCTCCCAAATGCTTGAGTATATTCGCCCGGCGTGTGCTACGTTTTGTGATTAACTGAGGACATGCAGCGCGCCGTGCTGGAACACGTTCTGTCAGTGAAAACAAATGTGGCTGGTAAAATGAAAGTTTTCCCACTGTTCCGGTCAAACGGAGTCCTTGAATTAAACGAGAACCAAATTCATTTGTCATAAAGAGGCATGTGCACAGTTTCATTAAACTCATGTCAAATTAAACTTTAGATAAATGAACAAGTTTAGAGAAAATCATCACAGATTATGAAAAACTGCATCGTGGTGGACTCAGTAAATATATTGAATGAGACTTTGCTCGCACTGCTCTCTTCCACATTTCTTCAGTGGATTACATCCTGAAAAGGATTAATGTTCACACGTCATCCCCATCAAACTGACAATCACAGTTTACTGAAGTAAAACTCACATCGTTCAGGATTGTGAACGCTTCAGCCAGAGCTTCTCCCAGCAGGCCGATCCCTTTGGCAAACAGCTTGTCCAGATGTTCACGGAAATGCTGACAGATAAACAGATAAATACAAAAGTTGAGAAGGAAAAAAAAAAAAAATGTAAGCATTATTTTTAGAAACACTGTCTGTGGTCATGAAGATAACTTTGTCCAGTGTGAACTGGGACTCACGTCTTTGTTGGTCCTGTCGGCCCGGACCAGAGTACCGTTCAGACAGGGTTCCACATAGTGGATCTCCTGATTATACTGTAAAAAAAAACACCCAAAAAACAAATGCAATCAACTTTTGTTGCATAAATTGCTGAACATCTATGCATACAACTGTCTTTAATGACAGCTGAGATTCACTGACTTTCAAGCGTGTCCACTTACTGCGATGATGTTGAAGAAGTCGTCGTCTCCGAGTGTGTCTAATATGGAAGAAACCGTCTGTCGGGCGATGGTCAGCCTGAGACCCTTCATGCTCCCGCTGACGTCAACTAGGATCACGACATCTTTCGGAGAGGTCGCTGCCTGGATGTACCTGTGCGTGTGCAGGAAAATGACCCGTTAAGAGTGACAGTGTCCTCACACGCTGTGCCATGCACGGCAGCATTTTCTCAGCCACGGTGGAGAGACGTACCACTTTCGATTTCTGCAGTCAAAACCAATGACGCCATGCTCGTCTGGATGCCACTTCACCCCTGAGGGACCGATTAACAACATAAATCAATTAGGAGAAAAACAAGTGTGCTGACACAAGACTTTTTATTATTTAGCAGGTGCTTCAAGATCAAGTTTCAGTGTCCTAATCCCCCAGTGCAGCCGATGATCGGCTCTCGCTGCAGTCGGTAATGTTTGATCCCAGGTGGTCGTCAACAGAGCTGCACTATATAAGGAAAGATTTCTTTGAGTGTCTGTGTGGTATTCGGGAAAATTAAAAATACAGGGAAAGACTAGAATAAAACCAGATACTTCTCTGCAAGTACAATGTTGCCTTTGTGCCCAAAGGGTGAATTTCTTTGTGACACAAAAGCTCAAAAACTATTAAAAACACATTACTGCGTCCCATTGTCGCACTACACAACACAATCCTTTGTTATAATGAGCACACTTATGATGGCTTATCTTGAGCCAGTTCCACAATCACGAGGGCACCAAGAGTGAATACAACAGTCACCAGGAATTCACTTTATACTCCTTTTCAGGGAGCGTTTCTTAAAAGTTTCTATCAGTTGTTTTGTGATTTATGCCCGTGGTAGAATTTTCAGGGTCAGGGTGAAGGGGATACGCACATGAATTACATACACTATAAGAATGAGAGGTCAGGGTGGCTTTTCCCCACGAAAAACAGAAGCCGCTTAATGTACGCATAATGACGTGCACCGAAAACACTGGTTATTAATGTTATGTTTTAGTATCAAGATGTGCTTCACTCTCATGCCCCAGAGTGGTTTGATCTTCTACGCACCATTTTCTTCGAGCAGTTTTCAAGCAGTTTGTGGGTTCAAAGTATTAATATGAGATCTGCACAATACCTGGTTTTCTTGCAAATATACTTATTTTATGAGCTAATAAAAGCACAATCATCTCTGCTGTGGACATAATCTTTTATATCTTCTCAGATATTTCTCTTCTGAATATTTTCCCATAAACAGTCCAATAAAGTTCATGCTTATAAAACACAAAATAGCACTTGAAAAATATTGTGAGACAAAGTAAGATGTTGGTAGTTTTTCCTCATTATAATTTGGTAAGATGACGATCACCTTCACATCTTACGGTCAGAAAAATAAAAGCATAAAAGTCTTAATACCCTTTTAATATTTTCTCCTTAATACACGTTCTCAAAACCAAAACACACAGACGAGTTACAAACTCTACATGTTAAAAAATAATATTAGTAGGAGTGTCAAACATACTAGTCTCTGTCCATTCTGAATGAAATACGATATTGTGTCATGTAACTGGAACCGTCTGATAAGGTTTCTTGGATCGAGCCACCAAAGGTTTTTTTTTTTTCTTCCTGAGAGCAGCTGCAGAGCAGCAATTGCAAATTCTGATTAATTGCACCATGTGTATTTGCATCCTCTCTGATGGTCTGTAAAATTACAACATTAGCCAAATTACCCTTTTAGTAATTCTAAATCATTTGTTCTGATCTGTTATTTTTCTGCACTGACGGCTGAAAGCTCCCACGGGACAAGCCTTTCTTCTCTCTCTCTCTCTCCTTGTCTGTCTGCCTGCTTCACACACACATACACATGCACACACACACGGAAAAGCAACAGCACTCACCTGGATACTGCCTGAAGAAACCTTTGGCGCTCCCAAAGTACTGCCAGGTCAATGTTGGATCTCTTTCAAAGTTATCTACAAACACTTTATTCAGGGCCTCTGACCAGTAAACCCCATTCACGATGTCAGGGTCTGAGGACAGAGAGAAAAGTGCATTAAATGGTGATAATGGCAACCATGCTGGTCACCAACACTGAGAGCACGCTTGACCTCTGTCCTTCATTGAACCCCCTCCTGAAGGAGACACAAAGCCTGTGAGTGAATTATGTCCTCCCCTCCTGCTGCTGGACCAGCCCGCCTTTGTGCCACGAACAGAGAGTTATGGGGAGTCAATTTCAGCCAAACAAAAGCCACCCAGGGAAAAAAACACGGGGAGAGGAGACAACAAGAAGCCGCTGAGCAGCTTCCATATGAGCAGCATCTTTGCAGAGAGGCCCCGCTGTTACTTTATCTTTATGTTTGAGCTGTTATCGATCCTCCAACTCCTCTTCTCCCAGCTGGTGACACTGATACAGCTCAAGCTGCCATTTCTCACTTTTACCACTTACTTTTCCCCCCTCCCCTCTCGCCGCCCTATTCATCAGCTTCACGTTGGTAAATAACGCGCACATCATCCCGCAGACCGGCCGAATGCCGGAGGTCTTACCTTTGTTGTACATGTTGGTGGGCACCTGGACCACACTGAGGGTCAGGTTGACCAAGAGGTTGTTGAAATGTTCGTTGGGCTCGAGGAGGAACTCTCTTCCCAGCTCCACGTTGTTGCCTTCGTCGTCGACTTCGTTGATCAACACGGCATTGAAGTACTCGTACTAGAAAAAAATAACAACAATAAAACCCTGTAATTTTAGAAAAGCCGATGTCATAATGAAGCATTACAGACAAACTGAGGCGTCACTCAAACGTCCTCACCAAAATTGCCAAAATAAAATAAAAAAATCTTTTCAAATGTAGTTTGAATCAGGAATTACTCTCGGGAGTTATCTGGGATAAATCCGGGATCAATGCAGGTTTTCGTGATGTCAAAACAACACAGAGTCTGTTTAAGGGTAAAAAATGATGGTGAGGGGAGCAAATTCTAGTACAGTTTTTTTTAAAGGTTTTCTGGATTGGTCTTGAACGACTCCCAGGAGGATGATTAACACATCCTCACTGTGGTTGTCCACAAATCACATTACAATCACACACTAGTTGTAGCATTCCACATTTGTTTCAGCTCAATAACAAAGCATCACTGATCAGTTTGGAGTTATAAGCTGTACATTTGGACAGACTCTATAAACCACAGTTAAATAGAAAACAAGAATAAATTGGTACAAACCTGACCTCAATCAAAAAGAGCCACAGTGTTTCAGTTTTAAAAAAAAGTCTCTCTATGTCGTAACGACAAAAATGAGCCGTAGCTGAGTCACGGTTGAACAAATCCAGGGAAAGGAGATTTTATTTCCCACAAGCTCTCACACAGGGTTGATATAAAGTTGTGCATGAATGAGCCATGTGATAAAAATATGGAAAGCTGAAAGGCTGAATAAGTAGATTATTAAAAACTAAGCCAACTTAAATAACTAATAAGAACAGTATGAGACATGCAAGAAGGCAAATAAAGCATCAGTCATAAATTGAATTCACGGACAAGAGTGAAACGAGGATGTATAAAAATGTGGAAAAACTAATACAAAGAAGTGAGTTGGAACAAATGTGAGAGAAACAAATAGGTGATTGATAAGCCAGCACCATGACGGCCCTCTCTTATTGTCAGAAAACACTCAGAAATGGTTTCATGTGTTTAATTCAATGCAATAATGAATTTTTAAATCGTATTCTTCATTCATCAGTACACTCCACTTTTTTCAGAGTGATTCCAGTGCTTACAATACTGCTAATACTTCAAATGTGGTGAGGATGTCCAAACTGGGTAAACAAAGTTAGGAAACTTTATTCTCGATATCAAAGTCTTGTGAAAAGTGTTGTAGTTTGTTGTTGTGTTACGGTTTAATAGTCACAAAAGGTTTAATCTATTTATAATGATTAGCTTGCTGAACAAAATGTCTCATAAACTGGAGTTTTTCACCATAATGTATTTTTTCGAACCTGTCAAAAATGTTCCGTACGCGTAATGTTGACTTCCTTCCAAAACGAGCTCATCTGTAAGAGCACATCAAGGGGAAACTCTTTAAAACAGGAGAATACACCTTTAAACAGGCGACTGGTTTTATGATGGATTTGTGAAACAAATCTGACGTGTTTACCTAAACAGTTTAAAAGTCTAGTTTTCTTTGTATCCTGAGGTCAAATTAGATCAGAAATATGCAGAAATGTGCAAATCAACAAATGGCATAACAAAGTCAAAGCATTTCCCCAGTGTGAGTTGAATCAGCTCTTTTTTTTTAGACATATTGGTTTATCAGAATGTACAAAAAAAGTATTGTCATTGAAGCTACGTTTGTGTAAAGAAGACTTTCCAACTACGGTTAAAAAAAATAAAATAAAAAAAATAAATCAGAGTCTCTGAAGTGAAACTGAGCAGCGTGTCTGTCCTGTCCTTCACTGCCTGCTGCTGCTGCTGCTGCTGCAGGAGAGAGACTGCCTCATCCTGTCTGAGCGGCCTCCCGATGGCCTCTATGCTTATTGTCTGCACTGAGAGAGAAAGAGAGAGACAGAGGGGGCGAGGGGAAGGAGGGAGGGAGGGAGGAAGGAGGGGGGGGTGATGGACTCCACAGCATCACTCTCGGGGGAGGCCGAGCGGGCATCACCATCAAGCAGCCTCTGACAGCTCATACCACGCCTGAGCAGCCCTCTGACGAGCTGCGGCGGGGCGGAGGGAGAGAGAGAGAGAGAGAGAGAGAGAGAGAGGGAGAGAGGGAGAAGGAGAGGAGGGAGTGGTGTGAGGAGGTGGTGGGGGTGCAGGGAGAGGGGAAAACGTGCACCCTCAGCAGAACTGAGTGCTGTAGAGAGGCACGTTAACCACCAGGGTGATGACTATGGAGCAGGCCGCGGGACGCTGCAGCTCTCTGAGATGGCCCACTGATTCTTACACCACTGCAGTTCGCTGGAGGCCGTACTGCAGAGATCTGCCCTCCATTACCGACTGCTGGGCCTCACTGTGTAATCAGACTACAATAAGTGGAGACGGTGGGTCCCTCTGAGGTTCGTTCAGTTTAACATTCATCCTGCTTTTATTACAAGTCTCTGCATTATGGAGCCAAAACTCATTTGTGCTCAAGCTTTTTCTTTCTTTCTTTCCTTCATTCTTGCAGGCTGTTTCAGAAAAAAAAAGCAACGTGAGCAATAAAAAATATACAGTGTCAGTAAAATACACTAAACTGTGAGATATTAAATATGGTGTGAAAATACGGTTATTCAGGATTGTGAGGGCAGCGGTTCAATCTTTGTGGTCAGAAAACTATTTAGATTGTGTTCTAACAGCTGAGAAATGGAAAACATAACACGAGTATGTATTTAAAACATCTAAAATTATTTTCACCTTCAAAGCGCAAAGTAAAAGGATTTGTTAGTGTATGTGACTACAGTTCCCATATTAATAATTTTCATTATTACAGGCAGCAAACAGAGGAAGAATTTTAAGTTATGAAGATTGAATAAACTTTTGAATAATTTTCAATTCTGCTGACATGCCATCTCACAAAATCTCAAAAATAGTGTAAAGCCTTCCTGTTACACTCTGAAAAAATTTTTTTTTATAAAGAAAAACTGGTCAAAGCAAACTACAACAAAGTATGAACCCATTTTTTTTGCACCCTCAGACCTGATTTGCTGATTTGCACACCCTTGAACCTGAGAGTGCAACACATCCGGCTGTCCTGACAGGAAGCAGCTGAAGATAAGAGCGGCCGGCTCATCTCTCTGCGGTCAGTGAAATGGTGCGTGATAAATGTGCAGTGTCGACTGAGGCGAGCTCGGCTAAATGATGCCACAAGGAGTGATATCATGGCATCACATCATTATCGCAGGTGGATATTGAATTTTCTGTTATTATTCTTTATGGCCTTTGAGATGAAATTTGGTGTGATAGGCCTGGGTTGTAAACCAATAATTCCTTGGATGAAAATGCTTAAAGTGCCCTTATATATTAAATGAATGCAGTTACCCCAATGACAGATTTTTCCTCTCTTTATATTCCTATAATTCATGTTTTATTATGAGTTAAAATACAAACCAGACACAATTTGTCTCGCAAGAAACAACATTTGTGATGTTAATATGATCAGCATTGCTGTACAATATTTATTTGCAGTCCACCCATACTTATAAAACAAGTAAAATATATGAAAGTTTTACAAAATATACAGAAACTGAAGAGAATAAATATTTCAAAGCAGTGCTAAATAAAGCAGGGAAAACTCCTATTTGTCTACATTTAATTATGCTTTAGAGGTTGTTTTAATACAGAAGAGGGAAGTATAATGGTCCATCACGAAAGTTGTTTCAAGGTTTATGGTCAAAAATGTACTTTTTCCTTATCAGTGCTATTTTTCATTTAAGGTGAACATCCGCCTGTCTTGTTATGGCTGTGGGCACGGCAGAGGATTGCACGGGGAACAAGGTGACTGAATGTATTCATATGATGTAAATGCTTCTATTAAGTGTAAAGTGCCGCCGTTATTTCAGTGTTTTGTTGCTCGAGCGGGTTTTCCAATCTCGAGCCATGAAAGTGAAACAATGCTCCACGCAAAAGAGTTTCATTTATCTTTGTCCAGTGGAGGGAGAGAGAGAGAGAGAGCGAGAGAGAGAGAGAGAGAGAGAGAGAGAGAGAGAGAGAGAGAGAGAGAGAGAGAGAGAGAGAGAGAGAGAGAGACTGCAGAAATGCTGCAATCCCTCTGCAGAGACTGAAGGGAAGCTCTGTGCGCACTGGGAAACCGCAATGAGTCCGCTAACTAATGCGGCGCACAGTGCCGGAGCACGTGAGCATATCCTGTGAAATACAATTAAATCTACAAGTACTGCGGGCCTTCTGCTCGTCCTGCTTTTCATCTTGCGTTAACCCAGGTGACTGCCCAATACATTTCCTCCATATTATCACCGAGTAAAAAAAACAACAACAACAACAACAAAACAGTGCGGCAGCTTTTGCGCACGCACATGACGGCTGACCGTCGTCCCTTCACTTGCAGGTTGCAGGTTTCTGTAAAAGGCCCCACGTGCACCTGTGCACGTTTGAGTTTGGGCTTGCTCGGCCAGGGTGAATTATGGGAGCGTTGGCCCCCAGCCGTCAGTGTGTGCGGCATGGCTTATCAAAGAAACATTATGTATCGGAGCGCTGACGGCACGTCACAGTGAAGGACGACGCCACCGCAATTAAAGACTGAGGGCCTATTACCCTTCTCTCACCTTGCAGCCGCTCCTCCCCTCACCCGGTGAGAGCGATTCATCTTAGAATAAGGCAGCCCGAGACACGCCATATCTTCAATCATGTGCGCCTTCGTTTCCTTTCTCTTTTCCCTTTTTTTTTTTTTGTGTTGTTTGGGCTGGTGGTGGCTGATCTCACCTGCAGGTCGGGATTGTCCTCATGCTGACTGTGCGCCTCTTCTGCTGCCTCCACAAGTCGCTGAGAAAAGAGGGAGGTGGTGATTATTAAGAGCTTAATTCCTACTTACACTCAAACATGCTTTTAAAGGAAAAAACAACAAAACAATTAAAATCAGCCACTAAATTAAGTGTCGCTTTAAAAGTTCCAGAAAATGTTTCCACACTCGCACTTTTACGCTTCTTTAGTTTCCTCAGGGGGAGGAATAAAAATATCGCTCTGTCCAGGATGCGATGTGCTGGGAAGGGTCAGGGGGTGTATAGCCTCTTGGTTTGTGCATTCTGCTTAATTATGTTCCCCTGCATAGTGATTAAATCTACTTCTGCAGCACTCTGCAAAGTCAAGCGAATGAAGCTGTTGTAAGTAAAGCAGAGCTATCGCCGCTCAGCAAGGAGAGTGAAACTACAAACTCAATCATATTCAATCACATTCATTGTTTTTTTGCGTTTCACTCTAAAACGTATTTATCACGTGTCTGCGACTGACGCTCCTGGTTAATGTTCTCAATAGTTACATTGTGAAATTTTTTTATTTTCACAACAAATTTATTTTTTGCCCCCTTTTCCTAGACTATTTATCTATCTATCTATCTATCTATCTATCTATCTATCTACCTATCTATCAATATATCGATCTATCTATCTCAGGATTGTTGCAAAGACACTAACATCAAATATCCGGATAACACTTTTTGAAAAGGTTAGTTAAAGACAAAAGAAAGAAACTTTTAAAAATAAATCTTTTTTTTTGAGAGAGAGAAAAATGTGCGCCGTGCCTGCAGGGCGCAGTTTTGGACGATGGATAAGTGCGCACTGGACTGGCGCAGTCGCGCCGGATTTTCACGCCGTTCACCAAAATTGCGGGGCTTTCTGCAATAACTCTTCCAGTGAAAAATGTGCTTGGCTGTGTGTTTCCCTGCGCCATTTAAACGCCACACCACCGCTTCTCTCTGCCACGCAGGTAATTAACATCTTGTCACATGTGTCAACATAAGTGCGAGATACAAACACAACCGAGGTTTTTTCGCCCCTCGGCAGAGCGCCGCTGCGCCAATTCAATTGACCTCATGGCGAATTATTGTGTCGTCAGCAGTTGGCAAATAACAGCCAGATGAAATAAATGTAGTGTTTTGTGATTGAAGTGGAAAACACTCCAGGTAGGTTTATTCATATTTTTTCCTCCTCCCCTGAAATGCACCCTGCAAGGCTCAGGCAGACCACCTTCAACATTATATTGAGGTCATGGTGTCATTTTAAATCTTGATTTTCAATCTGGAGCAAAGTGATGACTCAGTCATTTATTGAGGGTTTTGCCACTGCAGGTTCACACAGCAAACTGGATTTGTTCTGACAAAACAAAGGTTTTTTTGGGTTGTTTTTTTTAATTCTATAACACAGAATCTTTGCAGAATCGTTTTCAGTTTTCAGAAGAAAGCCAAAATGCCTTCCTTCAGTGTCATAAATTATTACTTATATGAGTTCAGGCACAAGAAAATAAAGGCTATTATCTCCCAGCAGCCCCTGCAGGGTGCAGCATTAAAATGGTTACAAGCTCCTCTGGACTGAGGTCACAGACCGGCTGTAACTCTGAGGCAAAAGTCAGCTCAGGCCAACATTTTAATAAACTACATCCAAGACCAGGCTGTAGGGCAGGGTGTCATACTTACTTTAGTTCAGGGGCCACGCATGGACCCAATTGATCTTAAATGTATTTTGTTGCATCCAAAGGCACAAGAAATGGTATAACTTTGTGTTCCACTTGCCTCTTGAAATCTTTTGATCAGAAATCTTTTTTCAACAGCAGTTTCTCTTCTTGGGCTATTTTTTTGGAAAAGCCCTGTCACCTTTCTGGACACAACATTTCTGCAGTAAGCACTGGTATATGTCTCTGCTGGTCTAACTAAAACAGTGCAGTCCTTAGTGAATAAATAAGAAGAGGCAGTTTTATTACATAATTAAAGTTAAGAAATGAAGCCTCTGTTAGGCCAGTTTGGCCTGTGTTTCTGTCGGTACAATGGATTTGTATCATTAATTATGTATAGTTAATGAAAATTAATTATAGTGAAATCATTGTCAGTTAGATCTACTAATGATCACTCTTCCATGCAAAAGTATCTTTATTAAATCTGGTATCACAGTTAGAGCCGTCAGACCTAAAGGGCATCCGCCATTGGACATAAAAATCCTGAATTAGTTGTAAGTCTGATCATCATCACACAGTAAATTATCGCTTCAAAGTAGAGAAATGATTCCTGAAGCACCTACCAGGTTGGAATTTATTCATCTTCTTTTGGTCATTAATATCAGTGGAGAAGTGAAGTTTATTGAGTGAATAAATCAACCATTTCTACAACAGTCCTTTGTGTAAATGTAAAATACACAACTCTCTCTCTCTCTCGATAATCCCTTAATAGCACCCTCACTCTCCAAAATACGAAGCGTTCCTTTTTCTTTAAAGCCAAATAAAAAAATAAACGTGAATCTACAATGCGCTTTATTTGTTTCCAGAGAAAGTGTACCCACCCTGGTGGCTTCTGCTTTCCTACTGAACATTTCTTCCATCTTCACCGCGAGGTTTTTCACCAGCTTCACACCATCAATCTCTTCCACTCTGACCGACTTTTCCAATTCTTTATATTTCTGAAAATGAAGACAAAGCAAGGATTTGGCAGAGTTGGCGACTGTAAGTCCAGTAATAGTAATAGTAATAGTAAAAGCATAATGTTCAATCCATTGATAGTGGCCACTGAATAAGTCATCAGAGGAAAACACAAAGATCTTTTTTTTCTGTGAGCTTTGTGCAACATGTTTCAGTGAATTGTTAAACCAGCCACATGAGCCTTCACACGTCGGCTGACAGGCTGTGTGCAGTCAGTCTCGGATGAGCATCCGATAAAAATCCGTGCTACAACACAGAATGACAGATAGCCTTTATCTGGTCTCGCCTATTGGCTGCACATACTGCGTCGTTTTCTTCCGATTGGCTGGAGAAAGCCATGTTGGGTGGCCCGTGGTGGGCGGGGCGGTAAATGAAGGCTATGCATGGTAAGAAGGTAATTGAAATGGAGTCAAAGCACAGGAGAAAGATAATAACGTGTCAGGCTTGGGCGACCCTGGGTAATGAACTACACCTCACATAATGCTGATTCTGCTGGATGCACGGGACCTCCAGCGATACAGAACAAAGCCCGCCACAGCTTGGAGGAATGGAACATTACATAATCTGAGTCATGCCTGACACACACACACACACACACACACACACACACACACACACACACACACACACACACACACACACACACACACACACACACACACACACACACACACACACACACACACACACACACACACACACACACATACTGAAAACAAAAAGCCCAACCCTCTCAGCCACATGGCTCTCTCTTTCTATAACCTTATCTAAAAACAAACAGATGCCTTCAAACACAATAGACATTGTGTGGACAAGACGCACACAAAAAACACACTCACACACACACACACCAGTACATGAGGCGACAAATTACCTAGTGAAAGGAAGAGTGTGGGTCTGCAGCGGAGCAGAACAGTTCATTTCACGCCTGTCCTCCTCGCCCCAGCACCCCGAGTCCCCAGTCCCCCACAACCCCCACCCCTCTACCTCACACCCCTGCAGTCATCTAGCGGAGGTTAAGCCCCATCAATCAAAAGCACTGATCATGATTATTGATTAGAGTAATCACCAATGTAGGAGCACGAGGAACCTGAAGGGTCACTGTTTTCTCTACTGATTTGCAAAAATGTTGGTGAAATCGGGTAAATCACCATAAAAAAAAGAAAAAGAAAAAAAGCATCTAATGATCAGCTTTAATGACCAGCCCCTCACGACTCGTCAGTTCTCTCACAGCTCGCTGCTTTGTGCTGACTGGCTCAGCGGGGCTCTCTCCGGACACGCCTCCATGAACAGGAACATGAGCAAAGTGCTTACAAGCAGACAAAAGAAGTGAACAAATCTTCAGGGCATTTTTATTTTAAATTTTTTTTACAAATTGTTTGTTTTTTATGTGTGCACAGATTAAACACATACTTGGAAACATATGGACAGAACTGGCGCACGGCGGTTTGGTGTTCCACCACACATTTGAATTTGAACCTCAGATTATATTTAAAGAAGTGTTACCTCAGGGCATTGCAGGCCCGAACCCTGGAGCCGCCTCTTGATTGCTGTTTGAACGCTCTCCCCATATTTACGTGGCGTTCCTCTGGGTACTCCACTTTCTTCCCAACCTCCGGGACATGCCGCAGAGCCCTTCGCATTAATCCTGCCGCTGCCCTTCATCGAAGTGCCGGCCTCAGAACTGGAGTTGGTCCCTGGACGTGGTGCCGTGATGGCCCACAGCTCCTAAAACAGTGAGGTGGTCAATTGGAGGACATTAACACATTATGTAGCTTGATTAATGTAAAACCTTCACACGCGTGAGAAAGGTAAGAGTTGTTGTCGACAAAGGGATCACTGGTCTGTTTAAATGGCTTACAAACACACTCTAAATGTTTTCGTGTCAATTTCAATCCTTCAGAAAAGTGTCGCTTTGGTACCAACTTTGTTTATGGGCCGAGTTTGCGGTGTTCTTGGAATGCTGCAAATATTATCACAGAGTATTCCTCACACCTCCGGCACCACAAAGCATCATGTGTAAGTTTTTGTTCACAAGAAGAGTTTTTTTTATCTACAACCAGCTCTAAACAAATCCAAAAAAAAAAAAAAAAGAGTTTAGAATGAAGAAGCATATTTGATTATTCAGAAACCTGCAGATCCTGATTAATGACGTTCTGTATAAGGCACAAGTAGACAAAAACCTTCACTAGACATTAACCCTCATCAGCTTTTTTTTTAATGTGACAGATCTTTTCTTTAGTCTGATGCAGTAAATCTGCTCAGTTAATAAATATAACCTCATTTTTCAAAAGGGCCAGATTGTAATTTTGTGAGTGGTATGCAACATCACGCACAAGATTAATTTAATGATGCAGCCTTTACATCGTGCAATTTTAGATTTGATTGGATCATATCATCACAATGTTTAGATATTAATCTGATGCAGGGATTCGAATGACAACTTATTAAAATCAGCTTTTTAATTGTGATTAGAGCTTTGCAGATTCACACACTGAGGGCTTATGCGGTCATTTTTAATCTTGTCCACCATAATGTTCGCTTTCTCCATGTCCCACCATGAAATGGTACAAATTTTAAACCAAGTCCAGCATTAATTCCATCAAAGTAAAGTCACTTTTAAATGATTTAAGGCCATAGAAATCTAAAAAATATATTGAATGTACAACAAGTGACAAATGTATTCATCCATTTACAGAGTAAATTACACTTCAAACCATTACTGCTTCTTGTTTCATTATAATTCCACTGCTGCAGAACCTGCTTTAGAAACAAGCATCTGCATATGCTGTAAACCATGAGCCCACTCCACACTGTACAGTTACTCAGCACACTCATGCAGAGGAGCTCCTCCAGCTGTTTCCTTCACGGTCCCCAGTCAGATCCTATTTAAGTGCAATGGAAAGTTCACTATTCATCCTCTTGAATCCCAACCACCTTTTTTGAAACCTGAGGCCTGTGAACGAAGGGCCCACCTCTGCCATCAAGTGGTCACGAGTTGTCAGAAAGTGAAATTTACAGCACAGGGGTCATCGCTCATCCTCTGTGGGTTTCAATGGTTCATCATCCCACTGTGCTACCCCCACACCCCCGATCAAACCCGGTCACACTTATTCAATTTGTCTCCTTGGTTGAAACTCTTGACTCCAGAGAGTTAACTGGAGGCTTGAGATGAGAGGGGAGCTGTGTTTAATGGGCCGTAACAGGCACACACACACACACACACACACACACACACACACACACACACACACACACACACACACACACACACACACACACACACACACACACACACACACACACACACACACACACACACACACACACACACACACAAACACACGGTTCTGCCATGCCAAACACACCTGAGTCTCCTCTAAAATAACGCATCAGCATTCAGCTGAGACGCCACGATGTCTCTGCAGCCATTAGGAAAAGGGAACACGGTATTACAGCATACAGTAGGTGTGGGAACATGAGCGTTCAAACAAAGGAAAAACACATTTTGGGTTAATTCAAGCCTGCACATTAAAAAGCATACCTTCTGGAGAAGCTGGGATCCAGAGTATTTTGCAGAAATAGATTTTATTTCTCCTCCAAATGCAGAGGCCCAAAGCTTTACACTGCAAAATGACAAAGAAGCAAGTTTACAATTGTGCATGTAAATTAGACAACTGCTCATGAAGAGTGAAGCACACAGAAATTCTGGACTTATTCTTTTAAAGAAAGATTTACATTATCATCTAAGTTGAAAAAGGCTTTTTATATATCTTTTTCTGTCATTTTGTAGATTAATTTCTGACACTATCAGCTATGAGATTATTGTCATGGCTCAGTGACTCTGATCTGTGAGTTTCTTGATTCTTTTAACCATCCCTCAACTGTACTTACAAGAGATTATATACATCTCTAAGATATACATAAATATATATAGGGGAAAAAAACTGAGGCCTGATACAAAAATTCAAACAGCCAATATAACTGGAAATACAGTTCTTTATTGTTACTATGTTCTATAAATAACTAAAACACTAAAAGTGATGCTTTACATTCAACTTTCAACCGATTTCAAAAAATATTTTCAAACAAATGTAATCTTGTTTGGCCTTTAAATTTGATAGCTGGATCATTATAATGTAAATTTAGCCTGGACCAAGAACTACTCTTCCAGGAAAAGATCTTGGGTGATAGTTCTGAAGCTCCGCACTGCAGCATTTGTGACATCTGAACTTGAAAATTAAAAAATGTTTTGTTTAATAATATGCAACTAACACCAGTGTTCACAGTGGTGAGACTATTCTCAAAATCTGAACTTGAAGCTTATAAAGTTTGCTTTTATAGACTGATGCTTTGAAAGACATATAGCCCAAGCAAAATGTTTGTAATTTTTCAAAGATCTCATATAGTCTGAAAATTATACAACAGCTACATAGAAAGAGATATCATGTGTTTTTTCCCCCCTTTAAACTATTTATGCATACATCTGGAAATAGATTACAAGAGTGAGGGAGTGGAGTGGAGGGAGAAGTTATATCCTTTGTTTTTACAAAGATATTTTCTACAAGAAATAAAATATACTCATGACATGTCAATTGTTTACAAACACCCAGCAAAGAAACAAACACTTACAGTTCTAATTTATGAACGATTTTGCTGTTCAGTTTCCCCTAATTGATTTTAATATTCTCTGTAAAATTGCTCAAATCAAGTCATTAATTGTTTACTCACTCCAGTAGCGCCTCTCTCCATTTAGTTAATCCCTGACCTGTAAGCAACTTCCCACAATGTGAAATACAAATCGGGGACAAACTGCATTTTGTAGATTTCAGATTTCCAAAAGCAATAAAACACATTTATTTCAGTGCACGCTTAAACACTTTAAATGTATCCACGTGTCTGTTACTATAAACCTAATGATGTCAGCTGTTCAAATCAAAGCCCAGATAAAGTATTTTCCGTGTGAATTCAAAGTTGCGGAGCATATCTCACTCACACGGACAGAGGGATCCCTTGCTGGGATCCCGCCACTTCCACCACATTCAAGCCGACGAAGATCCACAGCAGCAGGAAGCTGGTGCTGCACATGTGTGAGAAGAGGATCCTCCAGTTCCCCTGCATCTTCTCCAGCCCGGCGCTCGGTCCCAATGTCTGGACGGTAAAATCCTGTGCGTAACCGGCGCACCGTGCTGTGCTCGACCCCCGATGCACCCTTTTTATCCAGCAGCAATACTTCCAGCACGTACCCTACTGTATTTGATTGTACGGACTTCCCCCTCCAAAGAGAGAGGGAGAGAGAGAGAGAGAGAGAGAGAGAGAGAGAGAGAGAGAGAGAGAGAGAGAGAGAGAGAGAGAGAGAGAGCGAGCTTCACACTCCAGCTTGTCTCTCCATCCTCTGCTGCCTCCAAAACCTCCAAGAAAACAGGCGGAAACCCCCTCAGTTTCCTCTGCTGCAGGATTCACAAACCCTTATCAGAAAAAAAAAACCCAAACCGTTCAGTATTTGTGTTTTTCCTGATAATCTGGAAAACGCATAGATGCATCGTTTTCCTCCAGAGGATTTGGTTTTGTATACCCCCCCCGCAGCAGAGCATTGTAAGAAATGTGTGTCGATCATTGGAACATGAATGGGGGGGGGGGGGGGGGGGGGGATAAAAAAATCACACTTGCAAAAATGCTACTTCTGTTTTCCTTTGGTTATTTTTTTTAATTTTTACTCATTACCTCCGATAAGCAGCAGTGGGCTGTTATAAAGTTGATGCATTATTGCTGAGCCTGCAGAACGACTGTACGTCTCAGTCGCCACGTTACGCACACCATGTGCAAGAATCCTCCTGTTTGGGTCAATCTAATGAGTGAATGGCTCGAATAATATTTATGAAATAAAGACGAGCATATGTATTTAAACTCTATTTTTTTTTTTTTTACGGTGAAACGTGGTGTCTGTGATCGATCACGAGACTGCAGATGTGCGCTGAAGGTTCCCGCACTGCCAGCTGCGCAAAAACAAAAGGAAATAAATGCAGTGGGTATCTCAGTGGAGGGGGGGGGGGGGGGGGGTTGTGCACAGATCGCCACTACGAGGGAATAAATAATCTTTGAATGAAGCAAATGAAGAATTTGAAGGAAAGCCACGTGTAAAAAAAAATGGAGGGTTGCTTGATGATTGGCTGAAGCCGAAACGTCTGTTTAAAACATTCAACCGGCGACGTCACGTCAACCTCCAGCAACTTTTCTGTCGTTGGTTGTTTGGGGGGGAGTTGCAGCTCCTTTTGCTGCAGCTCTGCTGCTGAGGAAACAAAAGCCCCGTCAACTCCTCAGGCGAGAAAACATAAAGTTTTGCTTGGTGCGCTGCGTTCACGGACTCTGCTTTTCAATCAGAGCCGAGAGATGTCCCCATCGCCTCGCGCGCTAAAGGCTGATTAGGAGGCGATAATGATGTCAAGCCGGCAGGCGGCTTGATGCAGCACGCCTTCCTCCTCCTCCTCCATCCCCGCTCCCGTGCCACCATCACCTCCACAGGAGCCGTGTTTCGACTTGAAGCTTTTATTAGTTTAGTAATTGCATCGTACATCAAAGTTGTGAGGATGCCGCTGCAGCCTGGGACGCGCCGATAAGCGCCTGCGTGCTGCAGGATGACGGACAATATCATCCGGTCCGACCGGCTCACAGCGCCAACTCCCAGAGAGATTTAATTAATGAAATGGCACCAAATGAGAGTCGTTTTCTGTCACCAGGAAGCTCCAATAGTTTTTATTGGAGCAGTTAAACACAAAACTGCAGCTCCAGTCTCTGCTGAAGTGCCCTCCAGCAAGCACTCTCACCACAGCCGCCTCTCTCCGGATGGCTGCGTTTCTCAAACAATGTCACGACCTCCACCCACAGGAGCAGCAGGTCAGATAAACGCCCCAGTATGTGCTCTCTGTTGTATTAAAAAGACTCATGTTGCTCCAGGCACAGTGATCTGCTATGATTATGTAAAAACGTGATTTTTTTTTTAAGAAGATGAGTGGCTTCTAAATGTTTGTTTGTTATTTTCTCTAAAGTGAAGACAACTTTTAAAAGTGTGGCTCAATTCATACCAGAAAGGTCCAGGTGAAAGTTGATTTCTGAGTTATCCTCTGCAGCAGAGGGATCATGTCATTCTGTCAGAGACTGAATCATTTTTGTGCTCCAGAGTTTGTTGTTTTGCACAATCTTTCGGTACCTACCTGTGATCGTCTGGGTTCTTCAGCTTTTTTTCCTATGATCTAAAAATCAATTCATCCATCCATCTTCTGCTTTTCAGGGTAGTGGGCAGCAGGAGTATGTCCTGTAGCTCACGGTGAACAAACAAGGTCCGGCAGACCGATAATCTGCACGCCTAAAGTGAGATTACGGTCCATAATGCACGTCTCCATTGTGAGAGGAGGCGACCTGGAAATAGCTCACAAAGCCAAAGGGTGAACATACCAACTCCACACACTCAACCCCCAGATCAAATCCAGAGTGTGCTAATCAGCACACTGACTGGACGTGTGAGTGATTATGTCTCTGTGTTGGTGTTGTGGTGGACTGGTGACCTGTCCAGGATGTACCCCCGCCTGTCATCCATCTTCAGCCTGAATGGACTCAAGTGTCACGTGACCTGACAGCGGATCTGACGGGCAGAGAGGATGAATTGATCGATGAGAGCAGTCTCGATATGGGACTGACTGTGGCTCAGTGCATCAGTTCAGATTGAATGGGGGCAAAATGGCCTATTTAAAGTGTGATTCAGCAACTTTGGCTCATTAAAACTCTCAGTCTTTATTAGCAGATCATTTCCACCGTTGTCTTGAAGATCTTTTCACAAATTGATGGACTGTTGCAGCTCTGACTGCACTTTTCCCTCAAAATACAACATGTTACATTTTGAACACTGTCAACTCCTCTTAAACCTTTAACCTTAAAGCTTTGAAACCAATTCCAGTGTCTGAAGCAGTCTTTTATTTTTAGACTTCAAGTATCATTTCAAATCTTAGAGTCAGTAATTCATTTCTATGGTAGATATAATTTTGGTCCTTTTCATTCAAATGAATGCCTTTTTACTATAAGTCGGTCTCTTTGGTGACCAAGTATTGTTCCTTAAATAGAGCTCAGTGATGACAGCCGGGCTGCTGCTGAACCCGTTTTGAACTCTCAACCCAAACAGTTGTAATCTGGGTCTTGACTTGATTGTCTGTAAACCTCTTAGAAGGTAGAGCGTCGGCCACATGCTCACACTCTTTTGTTAAGTCCGCTGGCTTTGCCTCACCTCTTGTCCTCGGCAGGTGACGGAGACCACTTATTTCAGACAAGTTCCATCCGTCAATCCCCGGTGGAGTTCACGGTATATTTGCAGATTCATTGAGGGTCGGTGACTTAGAGAACAGTTTTCCCAGACGTGCTGATCATTAAGTCTGAAAATTTGCCTCGTTCATATTTTAGGCTTAAATTGTTGAAATTCCTTCGTTTCACTTCCAACCATCATCATGTAATCTATACTGCTCTGTCCAGCGGTCGCCAGTCCGTCACACAGCAAACACCATCCGACCACAGGGCACGTTTTCAGCCTGCGGAAACGCCTGCATCTCATTAAATTACTCAAATCAAAAGCCCAAAAAGAAAAACTGCCTCAGTGATGCAATGACAATGTTCAAATGTTTATGTGGCTTTGCAGGAGTAAACGACTGCAAGTGTTCATGTAATATGCTAAACTTGGTGTTAATTCAACTTTTCATTCATTCATTCATTCATTCATATTCAACCTGACACTGCAAGTAAGGTGTTTTTATGTTGCATCAGCTTTGTCTCTTGTTGTTCAGGAAGTGTGCAGCTAAAAAGCAAATATGTAATCATGACAATCGATGTTTTTCTCGCCACGTCTGGTGCTTCATTTTCCTCTTGTTGATAAATGTAACTGTTACTTCATGAGGGAAACGTGTCCACAGTGAACTGGATGCAACTGGAATCACCCACAACTATATAAATATAAAAGGGCATCTTCTGTGTTTCTTAATTTGGCCTATAAATATCACAATGCCACTGACTGAACTTCCCATGACCCCCGATTCGTGTAAGAATATAAGAAAAGGTGGGAGGCTGCAGAAAGCGACAGATAAGCAGCCCTCACCTGTGGTTAACGTTGATATAATATGCAGTGACAAACCTCCTTGGAGCTCTTGGAAGCTAAATCTGAACTCTCTTTATTCCTCTCAGCAGCAGTCGGACAGTTTATTGGTTTTATTTTTTTACGTTTTGCACTGCTGCTCATCCCGACGAGGACCGGCACGTATTCATCCTGTTTAAGTACGTTTTACAATCAAGCAAAAGGTGAAAGATCAGGGATTATCATTTGGAGGAATTACTCTTGTTAATTCCAGACCCGGAGGATTTATTCTGGGACCTGTGGCGTCTAAATCTCAGACACTCGAGGAGTGAGACACCGAGCCAGCAAGACGCTCCGGGTGACGGAAAGACGACCCCGGCTAACGTTTATTTATTTTTTTTATTGCAGCTCTTCATCAATGCAGCCCTCCATATTTTCACCAAATGCTTCCTATTACGGTCCGCAGGGGGAGCCCCCTCTGTCACCCACAGGCTACGTCGTTCTCGCCGTCATCATGGCCTTCTTCACCGGTCCGGCCATCATGCTCAACGCTACAGTGATCGTTGTGTCCCTCATGCATAAGCAGCTTCGGCAGCCACTCAACTACGCTCTGGTGAACATGGCTGTGGCAGATTTGGGCACCGCCATGACCGGAGGAGTGCTGTCGGTGGTCAACAACGCCCAGGGGTACTTCTCCCTGGGAAGAACGGGCTGCGTGATGGAGGGCTTCGCCGTGTCCTTGTTCGGTGAGTGAAAACAGTCGCTCAGGTCAGATAGTTCAGTTTGAAGAACATATGTTTTTTCAATACACCCGTTTTTATGAGGGGAAACTTTTACGAGTTGGAGTACGTTATAGAAAAACCCATTAGGTTATTCAAGTCGACAGTTCAGACGATCTTTCTGTAACCTTGGTTCCTCTTCACCTTGTGTCCCTCACGTGTCTTCCTCTGTCTCGTCTGCAGGCATCACATCCCTGTGCACGGTTGCTCTGATCGCGGTGGAGAGGATGTTTGTGGTTTGTAAGCCACTGGGGCAGATAACCTTTCAAAAAAAGCACGCGGTCGGCGGGATCGCCCTGTCCTGGCTCTGGTCCCTGACCTGGAACCTGCCTCCGCTGTTCGGGTGGGGCCGGTACGAGCTGGAGGGTGTCGGGACGTCCTGCGCTCCAGACTGGCACAACAGAGAGCCCGGAAATGTCTCCTACATCTTGGCCTACTTTGCAGTCTGCTTTGCTGTTCCTTTTCTCATCATTGTGATGTCCTATGCCAAACTAATGTGGACGCTGCACCAGGTGAGCTGTTAACCATCATCCTCCGTGTTATGCAAACAACATTTGTAAGAAGGAACAAAGAAACACTTTCAGAACCATTTATTTTCTTAGAATGAAGGAGAAAATGACAAACAAAAATATTAATTGGTTCATGTTACAGTTTCTGTTACATCCTTTTGAGTTGCCACTTTGAATTTGCACAGTTGAGTCAGTGGATATAAATATTCAGATTCCAACAATATTTGATTTGAAACATTTCTTTTGGTTATGTTTGATATGTGTGCAGTGACCCAATTTAACCTATAATGATAAGTTCTCACTCATTTCAATTCACCACAACTTTATCAACTCATTTCAACACAATGTAATCGACAATGAAAGATAATAGTTGGTAGTAGTTGGACCGACCTAGTAGCACCTAAATGAATCAAGTTCTTCAAACTTAATCTAATTCATTAACTTAGGTTCAAAGAACTTGATTCATTTCGATGCTACCAATAGAAGCATTGGTCCAACTGCTTTCTTTTTCAGTGTAACATCACTCAACTCAATTTAAACTCGCTTGACACAATTAGACAATTCATCATAACTCTACTTAACCCAACCTGAACTTTGACTCAACTCTTCTTCCGTGTCTGTTTCACAGGTATCAAGGATGACCTGTGTGGAGGGAGGCGCGGTGGCTAAAGGAGAGATGAAGGTGGCGTCCATGGTGGTTCTGATGGTGCTGACGTTTCTCGTCAGCTGGTTGCCCTACGCATCCCTGGCCCTGCTCGTGGCCTGCAGCCCTGATGTGAAGATCCACCCACTGGTCGGCACAGTGCCTGTTTACCTGGCCAAGAGCAGCACCGTGTACAACCCCATCATCTACATTTACCTCAATAACCAGGTGCCGTCACACCAACCGCAGAATAATCAGAACGTGAAAACACAAGCTGACAAGAGTCAAGTCGGAATACTGTTGCTGTTTTCTGAGAAACAATTTAGCGCCACCTGGTGGATTTTCACAAACATGAAAATTAGGCCAAGATTTGTGAAAAAAAAAAACTAACAAAAAAAACAATAGATACAGCAGTTCATTGTAGTTTTAAAGAAGGAATTTAGCATTAAAAGTTGCACATATGTACGTTTCTTCTGAGCAGCTTCATCATTGGAGTTTTCACCCTGTTGGTGACTATTTCAAAGCGTTAACCTGGGGTGTACAGTGCAGTTGTGAGGAAGTATGAGGCTATTTTAATAGAACAATATTGTACATTTTTAAAAAGCTGACCTATAATATTAAGATAGTGTTTTCTGATACTGACCTTATTCTTTCCTATTCATCAACCAAAACTCAGTTGTCTCTCTTGGAGATTTGTAGCCGTTTCCACATATGTTCACTTGACACACACTGGTATCTGCTTGGAACGGCTCCAGTACATTTATTATATGCTTGCACTCTGCATATAAAGGGTATTCAGGCAGCACTGACCTGGGGACAGCGTTAACGATTGATATCTCCCATTAGTCATGATCAGGGCCAGTTGTGCTGTCACGGTTAGAACTCTCACCTCATTGCGAGAAGGAACCCTGTTTGAGTCCAGGTTAAGCTTCAGAGCCTTTGTGTGTGGATTTTAAATGTGTTTTCCCAATTTTCCTCCCACAGCCCTAAAAAACCTTAGAATGTAATTGATGACTCTAAATTTCCTGTGGGTGTGAATGTGTGTCACTGTCTCTTTGCATTTGCCCTGCTTGATTAATATAAATATATATATCTTGGAATTACAGCGAGAATAGTTTATCGGGATATTTGTCCATTTCATGTTTTGTATTGATGTTTGCTATCTGTATGCACAATCAGAGCATTTGTTTCTACAGCAGTCAACATTTCAACATTTTGGTCTTGTTGTCATTTATTATCAGGATGCTATCTTTGCTGATCATAATGTGCTTTTTCTGCAGTTTCGTAAATATGCTGTGCCCTTCCTGCTGTGTGGGAGAGAGCCGTGGGTGGAGGATGAGGAATCAGAGGCGGCGACCATGGTGGAGACAACCAGAGTTTCTCCCTCCTGAAATCTACAAATCCTTACACCTACCCAATAAAATGTTGTTTTTTAAAATCCCCAATTTCATCTAAACCATGTCATCCCACAAATTGTGTTTTTCTGCTTTTACATATTAATGAAATGTATGTCTTTGTGGGTTGTTTTTTTTTAATCTCACGTTATGGGCCATATTAATGTCTTGATTATGATAATACAAGTTTGACTTGCAGCGTAGAATACAAAGAAACAAGAACAGTAATTCAGCATAATTTTATTAAATGATAATCAATAGAAAATAAAATATCAGTATCGATTTAAAGAAATTCAAGGCCAAAATAAAAATAAAAATACAAAAAATGTATTGGTACAAAACCTAGAGGGTTATAGTAAAGCGTTTGCTACTAAGAGAAATGATGTTTACAGAATAAAAACATTGAGGAGCAAATATCAAGACTTTCAAGTAGAGAACATTACCATGGGTCTTTCCATACTTTTGTACATATTTTACATTATCTTCTATTTTAATACAGCTTTCTGAACATTAATAGTTGTAATAGTAATTATAATTAGAACATGATGAAGAAACCTAATAAAAACGTTAAAATAAATATGAGTTACTCTGTAAACTGGTACTTTACCATTTTATTTTTTTCCCTACCTGCGAAACAGGAGCAGTGCACCTTGAAAATATTTTTTTTAGTACTCTTTCATTCCCAGCATTGTAAGGTGAGGTGTAAATGACAAATATAGATTCCACTAAACCATACACACAGTCACAAAAAGTACAAAATTGTCTCACCTTAATACACAAATCTGTTTTAGAAAAAAGAGAAACCAAAGCACTATACAGTTACTTGTGCAAAGACAAACAGCTATGTGCTAATATTTAAATACCATTGGTATAGACTCAACCAAATCATGTTCTTTTTTTTTTTTCCCAGGAATCCCTGACATGAGGTAAAAGTAAGTTCTTTTTATCTTTAGTTCAACACAACTTCTGAAAAGTGTTTTACAAAATAATGCATATCTTCAGTTCATCAGTACTGTAATTGCTACGAATAGTACAATGTGCCTTTTATGTGCATTGGTCCTTTTATATGACAGTCATCAACAAAAGGACTAGAACACATTTTATTTTTAACTCACAAACAATTCAAAGAGCCCTTTCAATGTGCACACAAAATGGAAAACCTACATTTTGATGACAGTATTCGGTTGAATCAGAGTACAGTATGCACTCGCCTACAAGTCAAGCACTCATGAATGACACATCACGTTAGCTTTCAATATCCTTGGTGGTCAATCTCACGCTCCACGGTAACGCATGACACATGGATGAAAAACATCTGATGCAAAAACGGTCAAATATATCCATCTCTGTTTAAGCTTGGGGGGGGCTTCAGTTGCTCCTTCTTAATGCATACCAAGGGAACTTATTCCCTCCTCACTCCTTAAATCATTATACAATTTGAAAAAAAATAAAAATAAAAATAACGATATTGGAGTTTGACCCTTCTGAATCTCCTTGAAAGACTTTACTGCGACAAACACGTAAGTTGAGACAATGATTTGCTGTCAAATCAAGCCTTACGAGGTATTCTTTATGCAGGAACCAGGCAGGCTGAGAGAGGAGGGGGTTTGGGGGTTAGTATTGCTTTGCCTCTCTGCAGCATCCTGACACCAGGACACCCTCTGTCTGCCCACCTATTTAACCTGTTGGCATGTTTCTTGTTTTTTTTTTTTTTTTTTTTAAACCTTTTGGATGTGTGTGCATGCGTCTACTGCCACCACAGACTCCAAGCCCTCACACATGACATGAAGGCTCAGACGTGAGTGCCAAGATTCAGTACAAAGGGTTAATGGGATCACACCATGAGCTTTCACGGGCTTTGAGAAATATGAATTTTATCCCTGTTTGTACCGTCGACCATTTTTTCAATCTTCTCAGCAGTAAAAAAAGGCATTTCAGTAGGGGCTGACAAAATCTGGGTTTGACTCAGAAGCCAAAACAAAAGCAGCATTTAAAAATGCACGATGCATTTTGAAAATGTGCGCGCACTCCCTGCACAAAAATATGCAAAAGAAAATATTCAACTTTGCCGTAAATTTTCCTCCCAATGCTTGGCCATTTTATTCATTAACATGCTCCTGTAAACAAGGAATTAACTTTATGCAATTAATGTTTTGATGAAACAAAATAACGTATCCATCTGCGATCAAATCACCCTCGTTTGCATATCTTTTGGCAGGAGTGTGGTCACATAAGCACTAAAATAGGTTGTTGTTTGCAAAATAACGGGTGCATTTGAGCAAAATGAGGAGAAAAAAAGCGAATTAATCTCATAAGAATGTGAATGTAAGTCTGCTTTTATAGCATAACAGGAGTCAAAAGGATCCATATTGCTGATCTTTTAAATAATACATAATTACAAAATATAGAATCTCTTTACAAAGTTTCTTTTGTAATATTATACAATTTACAGCATATCAACTATGAAATATTAACCAGGCTATTCTAAAACCTTAAAATAACCTGCTTGCTAGTGCATTTATCACAAATGCTTTTGTTGCTTCAAAAGTACATATCTCAAGTTGAATGATGCTATAAGTGGGACAGTTTGTTCCTGCATAATCTGGTGCTGTTCGCGTTTTCGCTCTCTTCGTTAACGGCCCTAACGCAACCTGTTCTAATGACAAAGAGATAAGTTAATCTAACGACTACACAACAAGATATGCCTTTCTATGCTTGCATTGAAAACTTGCATGATATGCCAAACCTTAATAAAGTGACTGAGGTAATGACATCGTACATCTGATTGTCATCACCCTTAGAAACCAGCCCCTCAGAGTATCTCACACCTCCGCCAGTCGGTCCGTCTCTTTCACTGGTATCAATGTCCGTATCTCCGATTGGCTGCAGGCTGAGACCTGTGTTATTTCCACGTCGGTCGACACTTTTAAAAAAAGGAACGTCCACGTCTGTCCCTCTGTGCTCAGCAGGGATGGAAGCTGGCTCCGTGCTGCAACCTCCTTTGCAGGCAGGTGGAGAACAATTAAATGAACGGGACTAGTGTGTCTCTCTTTATATATGCCTTTTCTCTTCAGTGTAAAAGGCACTTCTTTTGGTCAAAGCCAACAGATGCATTTCTTTCTTTTTTTTTTTTTTTTTTTTTCCTTAAATAATTTTCTTGAATGTAGTCTATCAGAGTTCTATTTTGCTGATTTCTACTGCCACTGCTATAAAGTCGTAATGCAGATCATCTCGTCTGCCAGGTCCTCCTCATAAGCAACCCTGGGTTCTGTCTCAGGCTCCTCGTCACTGTAGCTAGCTCCGGTGTCCTGCATCTCATAGTCCCTTTGAGTCAGAATGGGAAACACGCTGACGCCGTTGATGCTCGGTGCCATTCCCCCGTTCAGCAGGTGGCTGGCTGCGCTCTCCATCTCATCTATCGTCATCTCGCATGCGTCCGCTATCTCATGCTTTGTTGCGGCGACAAACTTGGGATCCTTGGCGTATCTCCCAAGCCCTTCAGATATCAAAACCTTTTAGACATGAACAGGAGAAAAGATATGTTACCGGGCGGTGTTTTCTTTATCTGGCCTGCTTCATTTCGGCTTTGACAGCAGAATAAATGTCTATGACAACAAATATCCCCAGACTCACCGCTTCCACAAGGCTGGTGGCGCTGCCTCTCTTCTGGTGGTACTGGTTGTGGTACTCGGGCGGCACCTGCAGGTGGACGGGCGAGTACGTCCTCTGGGAGAACTCAGGATCGTCTGTGTACCACGAGCTCTTGCGCACAGACACCTGACTGCTACCAACACTCTCCCGGTGCGGATGGTCCACACGGATAAGAGGGGTGTAGTATGGTGACTGGTCTTTACTGGCTGGGGTGGCAGGGGGTGTGGCCCAGGAGCGGGTTGAGCGGGTCGGGGAGAGGCGGTGGGCTCTGCTGGAGTCCAGACCTGCTACAGCCATAACCTGATGGGTGGGAATACACACTGTAGTCGCTGCAGGAAATTCATTCTGCCGTTTATCTCGCTTTTTCACTCCAGTTCAGTTATCTTTGGTTTGATAGCTGTCATTATGTTCATTGAAACATTTTCATTCAAACTCATTTGCGACATATGAATACCAGCCCCCCCAAAAAAACAAGTATCTGTGTTACCTGGTGCTGCATAAGGTGCAGTGGAAGAGCAGTGCGCTGATGTGGAAGCTCATCCTGGCTACTTTGTCTGCGCAGACACTCAAAGTTGAAGGACGGCCTTCTGTGGCCTGAGCCGGTCAAGAGGTGGCCGGTGAGTGAAGTGTTTAGTTTTTTTGGTGGGAGAAACCAAAAGTGAAGACAGTGTTAGGTAAATAATTGAAATGACAATTTTCCTAATATTAACAATGCTTTGCAGAGGTGTGAAATTAGGATTGACAAATACTTGTAAATTGCACTGCAACCTCTTTAACATACGCAATATACATAATCACAAAAGACTGACTGAAATGCAATAAGTTATGTGTTTCTATGATTCACACTCGGCGTGTCAACCCACTTGGTCAATGACATGGAGCCTTACTGTCTTTGAATGTGTTAAGAAATTATATTCCATTATACAACATGACATAAAATCTGGTGGCAACAAGCCAGAAATCAGAAACACAAATATTAGGAAACAAATGACTGAAAACAACATAGTTAATGAAATGCTGCTGGTAGGAACTGTAGAGCAACTTGTGAAAGAAAAAATAAAACATGACAGAGGTATTTAAAAAGATCACTATCATATGCATGTTTTTCACATGTAAGGTAATAATGAACTAATATTACGCAGCCTTGCAGATATATATCTACATATATTTACATATAAATATGCATCGTCCTGCTGTCGGGGTATACGGGGGTTTGGAAATACCTTGAGGTGTCGCAGGAAGCAGCCGTCTCTTTGGTGACCTTCGCGAGTCGCGGTACAAAGGCTGTTCATCATCATCGTAGTAGCTGTCCGGGTGATGGTAGCCTTTGGGGGTCTCATACTCTGTGTCACTGTTCTGATACCTGCAGATGGAAGAAAATGGAGCTCAATTAAAAACGATACATCACATACTATCCCCAAAATCGTATTTAATGGCCTCCTTACACAGTGAAGACCTATAAAGGAAGGAGGAGTCGTACCTGTCCCCTGACAGCATACTGTCATCTTCATAGAACTCCTCTCCACTGAAATATTCTCCAGAGAAGCGATCTTCATCAAACTCCTCCTCCCTGCAGATGGTTGGGTGGCGACCGTCCCCTCTGTGGGACCTGCATGACAGTCAGGACATGGGGTCAGTTTGTGCACAAAGCTGCCGTTCAAGGGGGAATTAATGTAACAGGGCCATGCACTGCCATGCAGACACAAGCCTCCAGGGGGCAGCAATGCATATGACCACCCTTAAAAAAGTTTGCCACAGCCAAACCAAGACAGCAGGCAAATGTTGTGGGATGATGGGCACGATCTGAAGATCTCATCCATTCTGACGCCCATCCTTTGGTAATTAAAGCATTTTTTATGTGTCTCCATCAAGTTAATTAAGAGCAGGACTGTGTGCATTTTGGGGAAAGTAAACAATATACAGCAATGTTAATTTCTTTTTTTTTTAAACAATCTGTTACATGTCCTCATTTTCAAACATGACTCCTTCTTCAAAGCAAGCGCGTCACTTTGACACATGCATAAAGCAGGGCTGCGCTCTGCAATATGCTGGCCACTCACATTTATCTTATTTCCACATTTACGCTGAAGCACTGACACAACAGTGTCATAACAAAAACAATGACTAAACAAATGACTGGCCAGCATGTAGCACATACTGTCGACTTAGCAGGGATGCAACAATCCACCAGTCAGATCCAGATCAAAATGAACGAAAATACACAAGAAAACAGGGCCTTTGATTTGCTGCTGAGGATTGAAAGCTGGGACCTACAAAAACAACATACCGAACATAGGTCTCATAGTAGCGCCTTCTGTCCAAGAAAGCAGAGGAATGGTTGAGAGAAAGCATTTTAGTTAGGAAGGAGAACGAGAAGAGGAGAGAACACAGAGGACAGGGTGGAGACAGTGTGACATATATATCATACAGTATATGAAACATATACAGTATTCTCATATATATGTATGAAAGAGAGAGAGCGCGTGATGGCAGATGACCCCCGGTGTCTGCTGACAATTCCATTTACTTTTCTTTAGATAAGAAACAAGCTCACAATCATTTCTCTTCTGGAAATGAAGCAGCATTGAAAGTGCCCTCGAAATCACTTGGACACTAAACGAGTCCAGTCGTGAAGCAGCTGACTAAACAGTTACGAGGAATAGAGATGAAACACTGTCGCTTATGAAATTAACTGTCAGGACCACTGAACATTTGTAACAGAAAAATTGTGTAACAGTTTGAAACGGATGCAGCATAAAGAGAGCTCCGGCTGCATCAGGGACTCCGGTAAATATTGTTTTACAACCTCTGATATCTGCAGTAAATCAATGAGAAAACGTCTAAAATAAATAAACAATGGAGGAGGAAAGAGGGCTGAGAGAGTCATCCATCGAACGAGGGGAAGTCCCAGACACAAGACCTATTAATTAAGACCGTTTTCAATAGTTTTTTTTCTTCTTGAGTAAAACAAGTGGTTTCATTTGTTTTGCAGAAACAAAATATAGCTGTCCTCCCATTATAATTGTCTGCGTTTATATATTTCCTTGTCATTATTTAGACTAATTGAGTATGTCAATACAGTAAATATTTTTCAATCTGCTCTCTGAAGGATCACCTCTTCTTCTTCATGGATACAACATTTGTTGTTGTATCTGTTCAATTGGGTGCAGGTTTTTAACCATCAGCTACAATGGACCAGTTTGATTCCAAGACTTGTTTTGTTTCTTTTTTGGTGTGGCATTTGATTTTTATTATCATTTCATGAGTTTCATGAGCACTTGGTATTTTAGTGCACTTCCCTGAAATAAATCAACTGTAAAATTAAAAGAAGATGAATTAATATGACGATTTTAATGTCTTCTGAAAGATTTGCCAGAGACCATAAGGAGTGATTGTACCTAAAGAGTCCTATTGTTGACAATACGCTCTACAAAGACTTTTTTCTCTGATGGATGATTTGGGGCGAACAACAAAAAAACAAAACATTAGACTTCAATCTAAATTTAACTGAAACAATGTAATGCTATGTAATTCAAACATTTTGTGAATTATGGGTCCAAGAACAGAACACACAACATACAACCAGAGACAAAAGGGACACCAATGGACAATTTAAAGTCCCCCAGACTGGATTGTACATTTCCTGAGATATTTTAACTGACAGATCCCACTTATCATTGCTTTAGATGTTTCTATTGATCAGGGTGTGGATACCTTTGACCCTGGGGCGTCCGGGGTTTGTCGTAGTCATAATAGGGGCTGCGTAGACCTGGGTATCCATTGGGAGGTGCGTGTTCATAGTAGCGGTGGTGTCCTCCATTAGGTAGACTGGACACGTTGGCGTTGTTGAGGTTGATGTTGGTGGATTTCGGGGACTTGCCGTAGGAGTTGTGGTGGCGGTGGTGATGGTGGTGGTGGTGGTGATGGTGGTGGTTGGGATGGGACATAGCGTTGGCTCGGGACAGGCGTCCCACCGGCTGCTCCATGTGGGCGTAGTGGGGCGGCGGCTGCACCTGCAGGGGTCGCTGAGTGGCATTGGTCTGATGACCATTAGACCTCCGGTGACCACCGTTCATGAGGTGGTTTCCGAAGAGTCCGCCGTTACGCTGCGAAGGAACGTTCAGAGTAAAACAACCAGAGCCTCTAACGCTCAAGAAACAGGCCACAAGTGCTATTGATGTTAAGTCTGGAAACTGATACTTTTTAAAAGATTATATGAGCAAAAGTAAGTTCAGAAGCTGGTTTATGGCATGATAAAGGTGAGCAAAAATAAAGAAATTGTTAATTATTTGGAATCGAAATGGAGAAAAACAAAGGATAACAGAACAAACTAAATGAGAAGAAAAGCCTAAACACTGTAGCTGTAGTGTTTGATACTTCTATTGATGACAAAGCTGAGTAATGTGTGTTTAGATTCTCTTCTAAATGTTTTCATACATTCATTACTATAAATGATATTATTGTCATTGCCACAAGTGTATTTCTCCCCCCCACAAAAAAAAAACAACATTCCCCTTCATGTAAATGTAAACAAGTTACCCTATAAATTTCCTCGTCTTCTTCTGGAATAAAGTCTACTAGCTCATCATCCTGCAGATCACATGATATCGCTCGGCGAATTTCGGGCCCAATATCATGCAGCGTGCGAAGGCCAGCCTGTAACCATGACAACAAGAGGGCTAAACGCTGCTGGCTGGGATCTTCATCTTACAACTCACAGGAAAAATTTTTTTTAAATCTGACATCACACAGCCATCACACACTCTATACAGACACACACCTGGGCTGTGCACCACCTGACATTTACAGTACTGACAGACTGTGAGAGATGAGGACACGGAGACAGACAGATGTGCTGTCCTGAATGCAGCCTACTGGGAGTGTGTGTTGTGCGCCCTGTCACACAGAGTGGCTTTTTGTTCTCCCTGCTTGCTTTTGTAGAGCTAAATAAACCAAATGAACCACACATAGAAAACATTTCCTATAAAGAAAATATAAGTTGATTATGTTTACTGCTTAAAACTGATATATGGGGATACATTGGAGCCATATATCGCACATTATAAGGTAACAGAAATCTCATGAGTTGTGAATTGTAATGTGCTGAAAACACATGAAATGGTGGCTGGAGACAATGGCACATGCTTAACATCAACACTCATGATATTTAAACACACAGTGACGCATATACTCAATCCACACTTTGGAAACATAGATCACAGTAACAGATTCATACTGTGCACCAAGATCATGAACGTCCTGCTGGATCATAAACCAATAACATTAGCACAGTCGATGATATTTGAATGAGATGCACAGAGACAGACTTAACAAAATCAGAATGCTCATACATCCGTCTTCACAAAGCTTTGCTCTCCCCTCTCTCACCGCTTGCACACTCGATTGTGTGTGGGCCTCACCTGTAGGGCGATGGCTGTGTTGTTCTGGGAGGGGTGCGCTCCCACCAGGCCTTCCTCTTTACGTTTCTTGAATTTCCTAAAGTAGTCCTGTATCAGGAAGGTGGCATAGAACTTCCCCACGGTTACCTCATCATCTGAGTGAACAGACCACACAAATGCTTCCTATGTCAGCAGGTCACTACACACAGCACCCAGATGGAGAAATTCCCTCCGTGTCAATCCTCCATAAAAGAGGAAGTCACTACAGGACCGCAGAGAGATTTCATTTATTCCAATCAGAGACTTATATCTGAGTTATATACATCCATCTTGATGGTGTATATACTATACCTCAGTCTGCGTCACGTACTACGGTTGGTTCCTTGCTGTATTTTCAAAGGACGGAAAACAAATATATGCAAAAATATCCTCACTTCAGTTCATAAGAGCTGCAGTTATATATATATATATATATATATATATATTTATTTATTTATTTATTTATTTTTTTCAGGTATTCAGTTATACTGGCTGGGCCTTTCTGTGTGGAGCTCAGTGTATTTCCTTCGGTGACTCTGGTTTCCTCCCATACTCCAAATTCATGCACAGGAGGTTAAGTTGTGACACTAAATTGCCACGAGTTGTGAATGTGTGGGAGTGTGTGGGTGTGTGTGTGTGTGTGTGTGTGTGTGTGTGTGTGTGTGTGTGTGTGTGTGTGTGTGTGTGTGATTGTCTGTCTCTGTGTTTGCCCTGTGATGGACTGGTGACCTGTTCAGGGTGTATCCTGCCCTCGCCCATAGTTAGCTGGGATTAGCTCCAGCGGTCTGCAACCTTGAACAGGAAATAAGTGGAATAGAAGATGGATGATTGGACTTAATGTTCAAACACCTTCAGCCTTCACATGAACCATGCCCTAATATTAAGTCTTCATTAAAAAGACGACGAAGAGGACAGAATAAGCAGAAGTGACGTGAAATAGATTGAGAAAGATAGTACTAATGAAAAATGTGGTTAATTTTGAAGGTGTGCAAGCAGTCACGGCACGTTTTACAGATTAAAATCAATATAAACTGTGATTATTAATCTAAAAATCCAATAACACCTTTATGAGGTCAATGTATCTGAATATTTGGTTGAAAAAAAGACCTTTTACTTTTCTGCTTTGCACATGCATGCAAGCAGATCTACATCACTTGTCGATACATTTGTGTAGATTTGTGTTTTCTTCTTATGTATGCCAATTACTTATATAATGCATGCTTGTCAGTAGATATTGTAGCCAAGTTTGAGGATGTACTGGCATATGGCCTTTTTATTTTCTTCTTTTAATTTTTTTTTTTTTGATGTTCAAAAGTTCAAAAGATTCAAAAGTTGATGAGTGTGTGCAAGAGTGCGTGAGAATCATTCTGAAGCAGGGGTCTGAATCACTTTGAACAAGGACGCTGGGGACAGAGATCAGAGAGAGAGAGAGGCAACACTAGTTCCATGCCACCACCCTAAAACAGAACTGCTTCAGAATATTCTGAAGTGCTTCAGAGTTTTGGAGACAGAAATATATACAAAAAAAAAAAAAAAATGTGAGAAGAATAAAGCTGAAAAAGCTCAGCAAGCAGAGACAGTTTGAGGGGACGGAGTAGAAAGAGAGAAAGAGAGAGAAATGGTAAAACAGAGACAAAGACAGACAGACTCAATAGAGAAAAGAGAGACAAAGCATGCACTTGCACTGTGGTCTACAAGGCCATGCAAGCCCAAAGCCCAGCAGAGAGTCAGAGGCCTCCTTCAGCATCCTGGGCTGGAGGCTGGACCGAATACACACAAATAGAGAAACACACTGCGGAGAGGACAACCAGGAGAATATGAGCAGAGCAGAAACAGCACAATACAGATTTACTATGGCATGATACTGGCCTTAATAGCTTAAAATATGGCTTTTAGCACAGCACACAGTACTAACATGGTTGTACGTTTCGCAGTACTTCTGAACAGCGTTGGAGGCCGAGGTGTATGTGTTTCTGTGGAGTCTGCTTTTTGTTTTTATGTGAGGAAAACAAGGTGCGCATGTGATTGAGAGGGAACGGCCTGATTCACTAACCACCAGCGGGAGGCACCACTTGATCCAGCAGCTTCATACTGGTTCTCTTCCAGATTTTCTTGATGACAGCTCGCAGCTCTTCATTGGCTTGTTCTAGATTACCTGCATAACAGTGAAACAAACATACATGAGAGCCTCTTCTGTTCACACTGTTTTAAAGTCATGCAAGCTCGTAATCACACTGAACAAAGAGCAACAGACCCAGGAAACACATCAATGTATTTATTTATTTTTTTGTCTTTTTGGAGCAGTGTACTGTCATGTCAATTGTGTGGAGGAAAATACCTTCAGTTTTAATCTTCAGAGCCGTTCGCACCAACGCAAACAAGGTGGCGTTAAACATGACAGTGCCATCACTGTTCAGAGGCATGTTCATGGCCACCAGCCTCTGGAGGAAGACAGCAACCACAGGGTTTAGTACAAAAGAATGTATGACTGTCTGAAATTAGAAGATACAGTGATGTTGAAGGGTCGAGAGAGGAGAGACCTTGCAAGCCACTCGATGAGGACACAGTTTGCCGAAGCCAAGAGGAGGCTGAATACGACGGAGGAGAGTTACAACATCCAGGTGTTTGATTCTGCCCCTACACACACACGCACACACACACACACACACACACACACACACACACACACACACACACACACACACACACACACACACACACACACACACACACACACACACACACACACACACACACACACACACACACACACACACACACACACACACACACACACACAAAGGTTAGAAACATAAAGTGTATCTAATCCTGAATTGTCATCAGATATGCGATGAATGCACATACTTTGCCTCAGGGTCATATTCTGACCAAATCCTCTTGAATTCATCGAGGTGGTGTGGTCCGAGAATGGACCAATCACGGGTCAGATAATCAAAGTTATCCATGATGACAGCCACAAACAAATTGATAATCTGGAAAAGTTGAAGAAAATTTGACTCTTTCAAAAAGAAAAGTGTTTTTGCCGATCTGCAAGCTACTTCAAATTGAGATGAGGAGGTTTCACATGAATCAATTCTCAACTATGTCTGACAGTCTCTTAAAGCCAAAAAACAAAGGAAAAAGAAATCTCCCCGTTACTGCTTTGCTAAAAGTGGTGTCAAAGATGCTAAATAAACACTGTCTCAGTTTCTGCGTACCAAGAAAGCACAGAGCATGTAGAAGGTGATGAAGTAAACTATTGCAAATCCACTGCCACATGTCATCTCCTCTCCCGGGTTGTAGTCAGACTCGGGGTCACACAGTTTCCCCGGCATGCACGCCAACATAATCTCTTGCCATGCCTCACCAGTGGCACATCTGTGGAGAAGAAAAGCATGACCGACGTGATTTAATCATCCAGACAATTAAATCGAAAAGGTGCTTTTTTCTGTTGAGCTCTGTGCCAAAGGCTCTTACGGACCTAAAGAGAAGGAGCACGGCCTGCGGAAAGGTCTGGAAGTTGTTGTTTCTGTTGATATGGGTGCCGTCCACCATGGCAATCTTCCCAAACACCTGCAACAGACTCACATGGATGAACATAACTGCAGCCAAACCCATTTGTGTAAGAGAAAGAAAAAAATATTTCCGGTCACACTTAATCACCAACCTGCATGCCAATGACGGCGTAGATGAAGAATAGCATGGCTATCAGCAGAGCGACATATGGTAGGGCCTTTGGGCAAAAACAGCAAAGCAGAAGAAAAACAGATGAATACGCGACATGAATCTGTTTCTCAGTCACAGATCAGATAACCGTACTGCACCCCACCTGGAAGGATTTGATAAAAGTCCATAGCAGGGTGCGAATGCCCTCCCCTCTGCTGAGAAGTTTCACCAGCCGCATGACTCGGAAGAGACGAAAGAAAGTGATGGAGATCCGAGCGCTGTCCTCTGTGTTCTGTGGAGTCAGAAATCTGAGTCAAACAGGTGGAACAGGAACAGCATAGAGTGAATGCAGAGTCCCTGGCTGTGCTTTGGGGGATGATGAGACGTCTGTATTAGAAACATATGAGCTGGCAAAAGCAGCATGATATCTTTAAATCGTAGAAAGTTCATTTTAAATAGGTTCTAAAAATATTGCACAATCAATATATGTGCAATTTTTTTGTGCAGTGTAGTCACAGCTGATATGTTTCTGTTTGCCTATGTCCAAAGCACGGTCAGCTTCCCTGTCACTGTATAGACCTAAAGGGAAGGAAGCGAGGAGGCAGGCATGCTGGAAAAAAAAAAAAGCAACCCTTGCCATACTTGACAGGACACATCTGCACAAGCATGGCACCCTCAGTCCAGTCACTGCATGCGGAGTCACAGTGGGATCAACCCCCATCGGGTCAGCCAGGAGGTTCACAAGTCAGGTCAGAATGACCTGATCCCACGGGGGAGCGAGAGGGGGAGGGGGGGGGGGGGGGGGGGGGGGGTCATCCATGGATCACTACCCCCACACAAGAATGGTGGCAGAGACCATGTCGCAGTGTCAACAGCACAAACGTGAAGAGCGGCTCAAGGCCCCGCTCCCACCTAACAGGATACAAGCGTCACGTTTGAGTGACACACACGCTCCTTCGAAATAACGCCAAACATTTAATAAAAAAAGAAGAGAATGTTTTGAGGAAAGATTTCTTTTTGAATGAGAAGACAAAATAAGCAAGAGAAAATTAAGAAAAATGAGAACGGAAACCTTAATATGAGAACATAAATGGATTAGAAATAAGCAATAGATCATAAAAGCTATAGTAGGCGAGAGAAAATCAAACCAAACCAAAAAAAGTAAATAAAAAATTGCAAATCCAAACATGGCAGGGCCCTGACAGGCGGGTTGGGGGGGTTGGAGTGTCTTACCCCCATCTCATCCACCTGAGGAGTCTCCGTTGGCTTTAAAATCAAAGACCTGCATTATTGACTTGCACAGAGCCCAACCGTCTCACACACATTGGGCCAAACAGGAAAACACAACATTTAAAATGTTTTGGGTTTTTTTCTCACACAAGGCCAGCACATACCAGTCTAGACTAAGACAGAACAAAGTCACTACGTGTCTCAGAGACAGGATGAAACTGTCTTAAAGTTTCACTATGACAAGAACAGACATTTATGTTTCACTATCTATGAACACTGAGTATGACGACAGACATTAAACATGATCTTAGCACTTTAAAGGACTGTTACAGAACAGGTTTGCATTCCTACATGGGAACGATAGCATGTCAGACTGACAAACAACATGAAATTACTTAACTACAAATCAACATGGAAGACTTCACACAACTTTATCACTCCCCTGGTGTAATGGTCATCACATATGGGATTAAATGGATTTCAAATGAAGATGTCTTTGGCAAGCTTTACATGAAGTTTAATGACTAGCTGACGTAACGGATGTCATGAAATCATGTTGTGATAAAAGCACCAGCCGTTGCTCTTACAAAGCCTCCTGCTACATGTCATCATTGTATCTGTAGGCCTCAGACATCAGCATATGACGTGGCTGGACAAAGATTATACATTGTGTGCGCGGTGCATCATTAAGGCTGAGTCACTCTCTCTGCTCACTCTCCTGTGGTTTGTTTATATTTTGAAAAACATATTTAGTAACTGCAGTGAAAATGCTTGTTGACCCAAAAGAACTTGAGCATTATGAACAAATTTAATATACAATCGCTCACACAGATACACACTCATACACATTTGTTGGCAATGTGCGTCACCGACAATAAATTATGAGAAACCAGCAGTGTTCAGCGAGCATTTGTACACAGAGAAAGACCAGGTGCAAAATAAAAAGAAAGGATCATCAGTCATAGCGGCTGGTGGTTAGACTGAGTCTGTATCATGATCATATGGCTTTGAGCAAAAGAAACTTAACGCTGTAAAAGACCAGAAGGCTCAGCAGTGAAAACACAAGAAATACTACAGACAGATATGGCTTCATTCAAATCCCTCAGCACAATACTGCACAAAAGGTCAGTATACGGTGCAGAATGAGTAGAAATGATGAAAACAAAAAAATAAATAATGTAGAATTAGCTTGAGGAGGTTCTTTAGGTAATCCTGGCCACAGCGCTGATGGGAGCATGCGTTCAGCATTGCCACGTTGCTGGGGAAGCACTGCACGCACACGCAAAGACATTCAGATGGTGTTGGAGCCAGTGGTGAACTCATAGCAATGCGGCAACTCATGCAGGCCATGTAGTGCCCTGCAACAAAACTGCCACAGCAGGGCGCTCTCACAGTCCGGTGCAGAGAGACGTAAATGAACAAAAGATCAGAGAAGGGGAAAGGAAAGAGAGGAATAAATAAATAAATAAATAAATAAAGAGAAGAACAGGGAGAAAGAGAGGGGGTTGAGGAGGAAAGCCAGTGATAGAGACCACTACTGGGACAGAAATTATAACTCAACAGATTGAGTCTTATTGGAAACGTAATGAGAGAAAAGGTAAGGAGGAGGGGGAGAGAGAGAGAGAGAGAGAGAGAGAGAGAGAGAGAGTAAAGGGTTACTGCGGGATTGTTCATGCACCTGACTGGAGTCTACACACCTGCGCTACACATGAGCTCCATTCTGAGCTTTAAGAGCTCACTACAGGAAGACAGAACAAAACACAGAGACAATCACTCACAGAGACACAAACACAAGATCATCAAAGAACCTCAGACTCAGCTGCATTAGACCACCATCAGTGTCACTGTACAAAGAACACAGAACTAATTTAGTGTCTTCTGACGTGCCAAATGCATTTTTAGATCACACAGTCTTACCTGATTACAGTTCACTGTTTCTGCTGGTGAAAAGGATGCTCAAAAGTGTACTCGCATTTGAGTGAATCCTCAGTTTTAATTGCTGAAATTTTTTACTTTAAAGGTCACTGCATGACTTGATTGGTCCCTGATTAGTGTAGCATAGCATCATGTGAAGCTGAAGCATCATACACAACTTTAAGGGAAGTGAATAACATCTTAAAAAAAAAAAAAAAAAAGAAACTCCTTTGTTTCATTCAGAGTTACAAAAGAAACTGAACTTCAGAGTTAAACAGTCCTTAAGGTTGTGTAGAGTCTCCAAGCTCTGAGCTCCAGGGCCATTCTGTCTGGGAGTAAACATCGAAGGAATAGCAAGCGGAAAAAGGCAAACGTCACACGGCTCTATGGGAAAACAACTGACCGGAGGGGAATGGAGCGGGTGGCCAAGCGCCATCTGCCAGAGGTGGGACATGGAAAGGATGTTAGGGAATGAGATGGCTGGCTGACTTCCCAGCATGCATTTGGAGGAGTCATGATGATCGGGTGAGACTCTGAACAATCACACGACTCATGACTGAAACGACAAGCAAGTCTTTAACTGAAAGAAACAGATTCATAACAGAGTGGCTGTTATGAACGCATGTGACAATCTCTCGAACGACACACATGCAGTGCAAATCAGAAATAAATGTCATGGAAGGTGCATCAAATAACTACAATGTGAAATCAACACCATGTCCCAGAAAGACACAGACACACACACACACACACACACATACACAAACACACACCTTCTGCATTCATTCATACATAAAACCTTAAGTACAAACTGTATACACGTATAACATACATGCATAGCAATAAACAACCTAAAACAAAAACACCACAACTTTATGTTTCAAACAAAGTTAGTGCTCGTTTAAACACTCATGCAGACACACATTTTGGAACACAAACTGGAGAAAAACACTAAAAACATGAAATATCACTCCAGAAAAACAGCACTGCAGCTCAGATACGAGAGCACTATAAAAGGGGGTTGGAGGGTCAGGTCCAGGTCCAGGTCCAGTCTTTGGTACACCGCCCCAATAATAAGCACCATCATCATTGTAATTATCTTTCAGTTATATTAAATCTGGTCTCCAGGCTGTCGTGGACATTGTGTGTAATTAAAGGTTGTTTTATTTTTAAAACTCAAGCACCAATAAACAGTCTTCAATCTGAAGTTTTTGTGTCGGGTAAACTATACAGAGGCATTATATTGATTTAATTTCTTTAAAGTCATGATGTCAGTCACTATTTTGAAAAGCTGAGTAACGAAATTCAAATAAAATTATTCCTGCTACTGTTCACAAGGAAACTGTGCAGTTTTCGAACAACTGCAAAGGGGTCCCAAAGATAAAGTTGTCATCAACAACAAGTTACAGACAAACAACAGTTTTGGTCATTGCCATACTTGCCTCTACAAGTTTCTATGGAAACAAAATGAACAAAAGCAAGAATTAGAGAACCACATCATGGACAGTCCTGCCCTGGATGAAATACAGGCATCAGATCACAAAGAAGAGTGAGTGACACCTGCTTTTGACATTTTTGTTATGTCCAAGTGTAAACAATAATCATTTTTTTTAAATCCAAAACCTTTGTCATGATATCCTGTAAAAGCAATGCAACAAGGAAACAACACAGACACAAGAAGCAATGCTCCGATAAGACAGACTTGAATTAGATAAGTTGAGTGTGAACGCAGCGCCATTGACAATTTGACAGTCAAACTGAAGCTTTGCAAAAAAAAGCCAAAGGCAAACTACCAGCCAAGGTTTTCCACCTCGAGCTACTTTTATTAAATTACCGCAAGAATGCACCAAAAATATTGGAAATTAGATCAAATTATAATTTGTGTTTGGAGTTCCAATATCCTCAAAAAAGCTAATTTTTGTAGCATGTCATCGGCGGCAGCCTCCCCAGCAAGCTTTTATGTAATTTATGCATATTTATGTACTACAGTTTGGTTATTTAAGTTAGTTTTGTTACTTTGGGCTGTTGTTGGTCTTTTCTTTTTTTGGTTAGGCAGGTTAGAAGAAGATGCTGCTGAAGTCATCAGCATCAATCCATTTTTAACAATGTTTATAGTGAACCTTGTGACTGGGCTGAAAATGTCCAACTCACAGGTAGTTAATAGTCTATCCTCATATATGTGCTATATTCATACTCAACGTATTCTTTCAAAAAGTTCATTATGGTGTTTTCAAAGTCACCGTAATAGGTCAACACTGACATTTTGATATGATAGTTCGACTTATTTATTTACAGCGGTTCTTAGTTTACAGTCCTCTGACTTAACAAACTGCACAATTTGGTTGTAACAGTTTATTTTCCGCAAGACACTAAACAAAGAAAGGAGAGTGAATATTAATACTCCTACAGCAGGCTTCATGCCACTCTGAAGAGGAGGCTACTACCTTTTCATACAAGGAGTTGCCACTTGGCTTTTTTTTCAAGTTTTCAATTCAACTGGAGAGTCATAAAAAAAAAGAGTACTTACATTCACTTCAGTGATCGCAATATCGACGACGCTACCAACAACAATTAAGGCATCAAATGTGTTCCAAGCATCAGCGAAATAGTGCTGTTAAGGCATGACGTTACATGTAAGGGTGGGTGTGGGAACGAAACAGACCATGAAGAGAGGGACGGATAAAGAGGATCAGGTGAATGGTCAGATGAGCAGGAAATAAAAAGTTGTGGAAATAAAATGGCAGGATCAAGGGGGAAGACAAAAAAGAGAGAGAAAAAGAAAGGAAGCGTTAAGAGAGATCGAATTAATAGGTCAGAAATTGAAGCCCTGCCTCGAAAACCTGCTGCCAAGGTGCCCTGAAAGGACAGAGGTCAAAGATCAGCCAGACCCGTGTTAACTGTGCTTACTTACATCAATCTCACTGAGAACAATGTCTACTATGCTGCCAATCACAACCAGGGCGTCGAACACATTCCAGGCGTCGCCAAAATATCCCTGGGTGAGGCGGAGCGAGCCAAATGAAACACCAGCAGAACAAAAAGGCTTCAGCAGTGAAATTCAAAACATTCATGATGCTTGTTCGGAGCTCACAGGAACCCCTGCTGGCTACTTTAGCTGAACGGCTCATGATTATAGTGCACTTATATACAGTACGTACTCTGCATTTCAACTACAGAGCACTTGGACTGCATAGAAATTCATTCATTAATGCTGATTTTACTGCAAAAAAAAGATGTATGAATACGTTGCGCTGAAAGAGAATTAGCACTGCACTCCACACTCTCTTACTAGCATCCTGTCCTTCTTCGCAACACAGAGCTGTCGGCGAAGCGGTCGGGCGGAACGGACAGAAACAGGAAATGAAATCATAAAGTCATCACATACGCTGCTCCCTCACTGAACTGTAAAATAACTAGTTATGAAAGTTAGTTTTTAGGTTCTTCTCCAAATGTTCAACATGAATAAATGCAAAGTGCAATTCCCCCGTGTACAACAATCTGATGCTGCTTTGTGTTTGAGTGCGACTCACCCTGGGTTTGAAAGCGATGAGCTTGAGAACCATTTCCACGGTGAACACCGCGGTGAAGACCATATTGAGAATATCCATTACATAGTTGAAAAGTGCTGACTGGCCATAATGCTGCAGGGAGTCAAAAGACAGAATTTAAGAAAAAAACTAAACAAAAGAGTATTAATATTACTGCCATTAAATATATGAAAGTAGAAATCCTAAACAGTATTTCTGTTGAAAGCAGCCGTTCTTGGTTACGCTAGTAAAGGTTGGTAAAATCCTTCTTTTTCGATATCATAATTTCCTAATAACAGCAACTAATACTAGTGAATTTTTTGTATTTTTTTGCAAAATGATTTGCCGTTCATATTTTCTTACTTGAGTCCTCATTCCTGTGTGTAATGTTGTGTAACCTTTCTCTGTGCTTAACAATGCACGTTCTTCTGGTGAATAAACCAGGCTGGAGCTTTACGAAAAAATAAATTTTCACAAGGACAACTATTAACTTAATCGTGTATTCACAGATGCTAAACAAAGACCTTCGTTGCCACCCAAATTATCCTATCTGGTGTGAATAGATAATAGATTTTAAGAGATATTTTCTTGAGGTTGAGGTTCGGAAAGAGCCTCACCAACGCTGATGCCACGGCAGCTTTCGCCCACAGCAAGTCATTTTAGGTTGAATGCCAAAGTTTGAGAAATTTGAAGTTAGCAATAGTTCTATTTGTATGAATTCATCATCAAAATAAAAAGGAGACAATAATTACCTACAGCACCCCCCCAACAACCTCAAAACTTTGCACCAAGAGCATGTCTTTGTTTAATAACCACAGCTCTAAATACAACTGTGTTAATGTGTGCTGATGTTAAAAATAGTAAATGCTAAATAGATTTCACTTATATATTGATTTTCAAAAGAAAAAAAAACCCAACATAGCTTTTCTGACTCAAGTGGAAAACTACAGGATGTTGTCTAAATACCGCAATAAGGTCACACAATGATTTAAACAAAAAAAAAACATATGAATTGAAGCATCCTCCTCTTTTTGTATTACAGTATTATTAGAGTATGATTATTTTTGACAGAGCTGGTTTGTTTCAGGTGTGTATTGACGTGAGTTCTCACCTGTACAGCCAGGCAGAGCGTGTTGAGCATGATGAGCACGAACATAATGTACTCAAACCCCGTGGAGTTCACCACATACCAGAACTTGTACTGGTACGGGTTCTTGGGGATGTACCTTCTCAGCGGACGCGCCTTAAGAGCGTACTCCACACACTGACGCTGTGAAGGAATCAAACAATAAGTTGATGTTCAGAGAAAAAAACATTCAGTCAATTCTAAAGGATTACTTGGAAAAACGTCATGCGCAGGCCAATAACTACATATTAAATTATATTGATTGCACATCCTGCTGCATACTGGAAGATGCATTTCTGCGATTCTGACCTGGTTCTTGTCGAGTTCACAGTTTTTGTACTCTTTCTCCCCCTGTTCCTGAAACGTGACGATCACAAAACCTACAAAGATGTTCATCATGAAGAAGGCGATGATGATGATGTAGATGATGAAAAAGATGGAAATTTCCACGCGGTAGTTGTAGATGGGTCCAAGGTTCTCCCGGTTGGAGTCGATGGCCTTGTACAGTAACCTGAAGAGGCGTGAATGAAAGCAGCAGGTGATTCAGACGCATCAGAAACACTTCCCACCGCACAGCCTTCGTCACTGCCGTTGTGTCGGTTTCGTTCAGTGCCCTTGAAGTGATTTGAGCTAAATCTGTGTTTTACAAGAACAATTGAACTTTTTGTGATGTTTCAAAGCTCTGAATCTGGATCTTACGCGGGCCAGCCTTCAAAAGTGGAGACGGTGAAGAGAGCCATCATGGCCATGAGGACGTTGTCAAAGTTGAAGTCGCTGTTGTGCCACTGGCGTTTGTGGAGGGTTGGCTGGTTTACGTCTCCATCCTTATACAATATGTAGGTGCCTCTGTGAGAAAACGACAAGTTGTATCAAGGTAAAAACTTACTTTCAATGAGAAATACATCGAAATGTTGAGTCCGAACAAGAGAAGTGAAACTAACTTGCACTCTTCTGGGCTGGATTTCGCTTCATCTGTGCAGCGATAGAATTTCCCCTTTTGATACAAAAGATGGAAGCAGACGATTTATCTTAAATGGGCTCCTTGTGTAAAGAAATTATGTTTTTTCAGGCTATGTGCTGCTCACCTTAAAGAGCTGCACTCCGATGCAGGCAAACATGAACTGGAGCAGAGTGGTGACGATCATGATGTTGCCAATGGTTCTGATGGCCACAAACACACACTGCACGACATGCTGCAGGACACAAACATCGAATTGTTTGTGGACCAGCTCTGAGATTGCAATAGAAAAAAATTAAAATTAAAAATAAATCAATGTGCAGTAGGTTCCCTACCTTCAGGCCTTTAGCCCTATTGATGGCCCTCAGGGGTCGAAGAACTCGAAGGACTCGAAGAATCTTCACCACAGAGATGGCTGAGGATCTGAGCAGTGTAGAAAAATGGGTGTAAGTCAGTATAAAACAGGAAATTATGAGACCTTTCGGGAGGCACTGTGGAAAGCAAAGCCGCTTTCTGTCTGGACAGCCATTCTAATGTTTATTGAAAACGACTCTGAAGTGTGAGCAAAAGATAGACAGAGCAGACGAATAACATAAAAAATTGTCGTTGAGTTGATGCGTTCAGGACTTTTAGTCAGTGATTGAAAATACAGTCAAAGTTAACATTTTTTTTTGTTTGTTTGTTTTGTTGTACTCACTGAATGCCGAAGGAAACAAGAGAAACTCCCACAACCAACAGATCCAGCAGATTGAAGTAATTTCTACAGAAAGCCCCTTTATGGAGAAAAGCTCCATATGTTGTCATCTGAGGAGAGAAGGGAGGGACTCAGAGGAGCAAATGGAAAATAAACGCACAAACTTCATCCACAAATGAAACGTTACACTACACACATGCACACGCACGCACACGCACGCACGCACACGCACGCACGCACACGCACACGCACTCGCACGCACACGCACACACACACAACACACACACACACACACACACACACACACACACACACACACACACACACACACACACACACACACACACACACACACACACACACACACACACACACACACACACACACAAGAAACATCTTTAAATAGCAAAATATTATCTCAACAGTCATCACCTTGTCGTCAAACACACACTTCTTCACACTCTTGTAGATCACTCTGATTCGGGGTGGCGAGCTCATACCGGTGAAAAAGGAGGCTAAATCTATTATCGCCACCCCCACGGCCCTCAACTACATGAATGTAGTAGTAAGTCATTCATTTCACAATCTACTATGGAATGAGGCAATAAAACATGCATTTTGTTGCCATGAAGTCAGGAGTATTTACTACCTGCAAGAGCTCTAGTTATAGTGATTGGAAAGTCGAAATGGCCTTACTGTCACATTCATGTGGACCGTCATCTTAAAGCACATTCCATTATGTTCTTTAATAGTTCAGATTACAGGGAAAGCAGCTCCCAATTAAAACTTCTGAGTTCAGCAGGCAGAGAAGAAAAATCAGCCAAAAATAATGCTTCCTCAAATAATAAAAGTAAAGGATTTGTTTCTCGAGTGCATGTAAATGTGGAGCCCTGCAGAAACACACGGAGAAGACACCGTTAACTACGAGCACTGGAGAATTTAGAGCCAAACAGCAGTGGACTTGGCAGCTCTAAGCCCAAACAGCTGCAGAGACAACTCCACATTTCAATGCACCCAGTCGGGGAAAGCAGACTGAACCATGCTCGGCAGGAACATGGTTGGTTTTGCCCCCTCTTTTATGGGGTATCTGAAGAGTAGTCAGTACGAAAGGCATGGCAACAGCTTTGACTGGAGTTGACTTTACATTTTTGAGCACCCCCCCCCCCCCCCCCCCCAAATCTCAACATGACCTCAAACTCAACTTCAGCCAATGCCTCAACAATGTCTGAAAAGCCCATTCAATTTTGTTGCATCGCACAAAGGGTTGCATCTTTTTGTTTTTCATATATGCATCATCAAAATCGTTTCAGCGATGACTGCCCGAATGACGTGACACCCATGTGAGTATAATGTAATGTTGATGTGATGTTTCCTTCCCCCACCAGGAGTTCTTTGATTAGTGCAATTTCGACAAATCTTGTGTTTGTGTTAGTGTGTGCAAAGTCGCAACTAACAACTCCAATATTTGTTTTGGGTATTTGTTTTGCTTTTTTAAAAGAGGTGCCATCAAGATAGAAAGTAAATAAGAGAAAGGAAACAAACAAGCCAGGTTGTACTGAGTGGCAGGTGACACACAAGGAGAAAATGCAGCAAGGCTCTCGTTGTCATTTAAGGGGTTACCTTCAATATGATCTCAAATGTAAACATACTAGTGAAGACATAATCTGCATAGCCTAGGACCTGGAAGGCAACAAGACGTTTGGAGTGTTATTGGGGTGTGGTTAGTCACAGCACGGACAGGGGACACAGAGCATTTACCTTCAAAACGATCTCAACAGTAAAGATAGCCGTGAAAGCATAGTCAAAGTAACCAAGTATCTGCAAAAAGCAACGTAGATGTTTAACAAAGACAGTTCATTGTGCATCTTCACACATCATACGTTAACACAATGAAAAGTGGGAAAAAAAATTATCTGTTTATCAAAGTAAAATTCTCACCGTTAATCTTAATCACTACCAAAAAAAAAAAAAAAAAAAATTATTCGTTCAAATATTGAACTCAGCCATGGCGATCATGGTGCATTTGAAACTACTATCGAGAAATGAAACGTACCGTACTGGTGTTTTAGCCTGTTTTCGCTCATAAAGCAAATATTAATACATTATAGGAGCGACAAAAAGTTCAGAATGAAAATTCTATGTGCAGAAAGTGGTCACTTGTTTGGGATAAAGTATATTATCCTGCGATTCTCCACAGATGGAAAGTACATGTATCCAAAGTGAAGTCATGCAAGATCATTAATACGTAAAAAAAAAAAATTAAAAAAATACACTTTTAGCGGGAACATCGTCACAATCACAGGCTGAACTGCTGGAAAAGGAAAAGACAAACAGCACTATATAATAGATTATCTATAAATATTAACTAATCTAATCGACCAGCAGGAACAAGGTGACGGAGTCATCACCTTTTCATTTGGACGTCTAATATTTAAAAGCATTGATCCTGGGGTCCTGACAGAAACAATCTCTGCCGAGACTGTTGCACTGAATCTAAACATGAAGTAATCTTTTCCCGTCAGCACAGATTAAATGGAAAAGAAAGGACAGAATACGAGGACAAAGAAACTACTTATTTTTCATCCTCAACTCATTTGTTATGTCTGTTTCCCCTCCCTGTACCTCAGACGCTCCCTCGACATTATAAGAAGAACAGGAACAACCTTCATACACAAAAAAAAAGTATTTTTCATGCCAGTGATGTTATCATAATACCAGTCAATAAATTATCAAATCTAGCTGTCTTTTTTTTTTTCGCACACCAAATTAAGACTGACATCAGCGTTTATATTTAGCTGTTAGGTTAAGTCAGGAGGTTACAGGCAATGTGCTAAAACATGCAAAATCAAGAGTAAGTTAAGTTAATTTACTGCTACCTCAAAATAATAATAAAATATCTTTAAGAAAAAAAAAAGAGGATTTATTAATGGTGCTACATTACCTGTGTGTGTCTACGACACAGTTAAAATGTCAGAGGATAAAGTGTAGACTTACAATGTTGCGAGCGGAGAAGTTTCGGATGGGATCCTCAGCGGCGAGTGAGACGGAGCTGAGCATGATGAAGACCAGGATGAGGTTGGTGAATATATGATGATTGATGAGCTTGTGGCAAAACACGCGGACACTGGAGGATAAAAGGGGGGGGGACACCACGCAAACGTCAATACCACGTGAGATCGTCTTTGCCCGGAATTGCCCTGCGATGCAAAATGTGTCTTACGGGTTTGTGGTGCTGAAGATGAAGAAGGCACTTCCCTCTGGGATCGGTGTGATCTTCTCCTTCTTTACCAGGTCAGCGATGACCGGCCGAGGCCCCGAAGGAACTTCGGGATCCTCCTCCTCCCCCGCTGTGTCGTCATTGTCCTCCTCCTCCTCCTAAAATATGTTTTCATTCATAAATTCTCAAACTCTACAGACACGCTACTTCATCACTCGTAAATGTGTAAATACCTTCTCATCTTTCTCATCATTTTTGTCCCTGCATTGAATAGAAAGATTACAAAGTTACATCTGAGCATTCATCCAAACTTTAATCATGCAGTGGTTAGGAAACACACAAGCTTCACACTGTCTGTGTAGCGCTCGCATGTTTTCTCTAAGAACTTTCTAATAACAGTCTAATAACACGGATCTCAGATAAAAAAAAGTGTTCGAGTTAATGGCACCGAGATGTGACTGTGTGGCTGCGCGATTGTGCGTCTCTCTGTGATGGACTGGAGACTTGTGCAGGGTGTACCCGGCCTTCGCCCTTAGGTAGCTGGGATTGTGATCCTGAACAGGAGAAAGCGGTACGGAAGATGAATATAAACTCAGAAAAATCACCCTTTTTTGTCCCCTTCATCCGTGTTGAGGGATTCTGCATCAGCCAAGTTGTCTACTGCGATAGCCAAAAAGACATTCAGGAGGATATCTGACCAGGGCGTTCAGTGAAACGTAACTCTCAATATAGCGTCTAATTCAACAGAGAATACTGTCATGTGCATCGGGTAAAACATTTGTCTCAGTCGCGGTGAAATGGAACTGTGTGTTAGTATGAGGGAGGATACAGTTTCCGCAGATGAAGAGGATGATGAAGTAGAAGCACACGATCATCCCGGATGAGGACGGTCCTCCGTAGGCCATGATTCCATCATACATTACGGCGTTCCAATCTTCTCCAGTCAGGATCTACATGGATCACAATATTTATCTCATAGAAGCAAAAAAATAAATAAACCCACATCTGACAGAACAAAAAACTTTTGATGACTTTGCATTTAGGTTTGTACTTTTGAAATCTGTAATTTTATACTTTTGATGGTTTTATTATTTTAATGCTTTGCAGAAAAGCAGAGGGGAAAAAAACACTGTAAGGAAACCTTTTGTAATGCCGTTCTTTCATTCTACGTAGGAATATGTAAAAGACATTCCTAAAGCCAGTGTGAGGCCAGTGTTTATCCCTATTTTGAATTAAACACTAGTATAGAATGTTGTCAAACTCAATGGCAACCCATCACAAAACCAGGTTCACTTAAATAATGAGATTTTTGAATACTGTAAAGCATTGGAGCTCTATCTCAGCATTTTGTGTCCAGTACATTGCTCCTTTGTATGGTCTCCATATCTGTAAATTTGCCAGGCAAATTTGAAAATATGCTCTCACATCGAAAATGAATCATATTTGGTATGTATTTGTGTAATTTGTGAAAATAGATAAGATGTCTTCATTGGAAACTCCGCATTTACAGTGGCAAGAAAAAAACAAAAGTGAACCCCTGATAGTTTTCTTGTCTCTCTAAAAAACCGTCCTTAAAATGTGATCAGAGCTTCATCTAAGTCAAAAAACACAAAATGAGTAATCCTAGAGTAATACTAAAGAAATAGGTATATTTCATGTCTTTGTTAAACATATCCATTAAACAACCAAATAATAATATAACTTTTCCTGCTATTGTAAAGATGATAAAACTGTTCACAGAAAACAAATAAGGAAACGGACGAGTGTGTTTCTATTTTCAACAAAGAGGCGATATACTACACCAATTCAGAAGCTTTCAGCATAACAACCCAGGAGGTATTATTATTATTTGTGTGGAATACACAATACTTTCTAGAATACTGAAAATCCATCTAAATGCAAAGTAACATATTTACCTGAAACACAATTGCATTTAAATGTCCGATTTGGCTTAAAATGACATTAACTATTAATTTGTATACAACCCTTCAGAAATATTTCTGTTAATGAGTTAATGTTTATGCTATTACTGCAGATTTAGTCTTTATAACTCTCATTTTTGTCTTCGATGGTCCATAAACTCTATAAAATGTGAAACTGCTGATACCTGAAACACCGTGAGGAGGGCTTGGGGAAAGTTGTCGAAGGTACTCCTCTTTGTCTGGGTTTCATCAAAGTTGAACTTTCCACCAAACACCTGCATGCCCAGCAAGGAGAAGATGATGATGAAGAGGAAGAGCAGCAGCAGCAGGGAAGCGATGGATTTCATGGAGTTAAGAAGAGATGCCACCAGGTTACTCAGTGACTGCCAGTGTCTACAAAGAAAGGTTGTCCAGGAGAGAGAAGGAGACAATAATTGAATGCATCACTAACTGCGCTGTGCACAAAACACAAACACACACACACACACACACACACACACACACACACACACACACACACACACACACACACACACACACACACACACACACACACACACACACACACACACACACACACACACACACACACACACACACACACACACACACACACACACACACACACACACACACACAGCAGGGCAGGGCAGTGGTCTTACCGTGTGACCTTGAAGATCCTCAGCAGGCGGACGCAGCGGAAAACAGAGATACCGAGGGGCGACATGATTTCAAGCTCCACCAGAATGGTTTCGGTGATTCCACCGCACACCACGAAGCAGTCGAAGCGGTTAAACAGCGAGACAAAATAGGCCTGTAGTCCCAGACTGTACATCTTCACCAGCATCTCACACGTGAACAGGGCCAGGAGCACCTTGTTGGCCACATCTGAAAAACCCCAAATAAATATAAAGGTGAATACCTTTTTTTTACAGTGACTCAAACGGCTGCAAAAACTAGAAATCTATTGTTGGAAGAAAATCACTCATGTTTTTCAAATGTTTACTTGGTCCGACCATAAAATCTCATCCAAGGTCCCTCAACTACACAAAATGTTCCATTACTTTGATTTGTAAAAAGAAAGCAAAGAGAGATTTGCACACAAACATTGGATTGCACATTATTCTTGCATGTTGCCTGTTTGCTGGACTGCAGCGCCTACCCTGCACTTGCGTCAGCCACAGCGGCTGGTTGTAATGCTCTGATGATATGGTGAGGGTGTTGAGGAACACCAGGATGATGACGAGCCAGTAGAAAGGCACCGACTTGACGGCCAACCGACACTTTCTGCGGCAGAATCTGTTCCAGCGGCGCCAGCGCCGACTGCAGGAGAAGATTTCTATTACTACATGACAATACAATACAGCACCTTGCTGGTTCTCCTTTCAAAAGAAATCTTCAAATATTGCAGTGAAGTATGGGAGGAGAACCACAGGGGAACTGCATCAATATATTTCTGCAATGTCATGTTGTGGAGTAAATGAGCTGAAAAATACCTTGTAAGGCTATTCTCTAAAAATACCTTATGGTACATGCTGACTTTATAAAAGTTGTTGATTTATCACCCCCAGTAAAGTTTCATTAAAAATACAGTCACATGAATGCAGAGCACACAAAAATCTAATACAGGAACAGACCTTAGTGTGAAAAACTTTAGAGACGGGAACATACTGACCTGAACTTTGACTTTGAAATCTTTTGACTGAAAGAAATAAGAAGCAAAAGTTAGTGCGTGCACATTGTAGCAGAAGCTTTAGGTTTGAGTTTGACCAGGGGCGTCCAACAGTCGACTCGTGGGCCACAACCAACATCCAGGGTCCAGGTCCAATCCCACCCACAAGATGATTAATATGAGATTAATATGAGTGGCATATAGTAATACTGGTGGCAGACTGACTGCACTGCCAAGATATAAAAAGCCAATTGGAGCAAGATGCTTGCAAAATAATATCATCAAATATTATTTATAGTTCACAGTATTAAACCATGATATGACTCTATTGAGATTAAATCCGGCATATATATATTTACTTATTTGATAAATGATCAATTATTTTTTGATATTCTATATTATATTCTAATAATATTCTAATCTTTTTCTATATATGTGGTCCCTTTACTAAAATAAGCTTGAGACCCTTGAGGTAGACAATATATAAAAAAAAACGTGTGTGGTAGCCAAAGTATAGCATTGTGTAAGGAAAGAAAGCTTGAAACCAGTTCATCAGTTAAAACACACTCAAACACAGTAAAAGTCATTGGAAGACTCTTTAAAGAAACTGTAGCAGTGGCTATTGATTTGCTGCTATTTAACGACGAGACACTGGCCTCGCTTTTTGATGGGATTTGTTGTACAAAGTGATGCAGATCCTCACCACAGAGGTCCACAGCATGGCGTCTTTTCATCCTCCCCGTTCTGGTTCTCAGTGTTAACAGACTCTGTTTCGCTGGCTGGAACGCTCGCTGCAGCGGCAAATGAAGGAAACACGTTTACAAAAATACAACTATGTGCTCTCTGAAGAAGGCAGGTGATTCTTCAGGGAGACATACTATGAAGAATCAATAAAGGAAATAAAACTGAGCCCCTGTACAAAACATCAACTCTGACATTTTATCTAAAAGAATATGCATTGATGGAAAGTAGCCACCACTCACTAAAAGCTGATTTGAATCAGTTAAGCCAGACTGAAAACACCAAACGACCTCATAGAAAGAAAGGAGCTATGTGCAGCGGCTGTGCATCACTGTCATCATTAGTATCGTTTACAATGTGCTGAAAGGGAGCTGACATGGGACAGGCGAGTGGACAGCTGCTCTACGAGGGCTGACTGATGCAGACAATGAGAAGCAGGGGGAAACGAGGGAGCTGAGCGAGGACGACACAGCTCTTAAAAACTGTCTCTGAAATGTTAGGCTCAAGTAGTGCCGGCGCTCTGCAAAGACTGTCTGTGCCGATAGATGATGATGAGCTGTGTGAAATGTCTCCGTGCTTTTAACTCGTATGAGGCAGGGTTTCGTGTGCGCCTCAGCTTGGCTTATGTAGACGTGTTTCCTTAGATTCTTGAGTGGTTGGACAGCTCTCAGCTCTGAAAATAGTGCTGACTGGAGTGGTGATCTGGGTTTAGCCCTCTTTCCTATATTCAGACTGAGCCCTCGCTTTAGAAATGGGACAGTGGAAGGAAATGGGGTGTGGCTGCTATCAAACACAGCTGCATTTCTATTCCGTGTTAGAACTGTCTAGTGGGTAAGATCTCGCTTTATGAATTTCATTCAGAACCAGTCCTTTGGACATTTGTGAAAGAAAATCAGGGAGGTTAAAAAGAAAAAAAAAAACAACAACTCAAAAAGGCTGTGATGTTTGGACACAACAGGTAAAACACAACAGTAATGAATATTTCTACAGGCTGCACATTTATAGAAACACAGACTGCAGTACTATCTTTGTGGGGCCTTACCTTCACAATGACAAGTCAGTGTCTTAGTCTAATGTTAACTTAACTGTAACGTTAGCCCCAAAAAGGCAGTAAATCAAGGTCGCACACGCACACGCACGCGCACACACACACACACACACACACACACACACACACACACACACACACACACACACACACACACACACACACACACACACACACACACACACACACACACACACACACACACACACACACACACACACGCACACACACACACACACACACACACGCACACACACACAATGTGGCAGATTATTTCTTATCTTCACTAAAAACTAATTAAATCACTTTGCCGCAATTATTTTGCGGTGCATTTTTGGATGAATTTGAGCAAAAATATTCACATACCCACACACAAATCGTTCAGACAAATACGCTCAAGAGACAAAAGCCATATAAACACTGGAGGGAAACCACAGGATTTACCATGAGTGTCGGACGACTGGCTGAACCACCCAAACCTTCCTTTCTTCTTCTCAGTAAGGTCAGCCAGAGTCACCCCTTCATGTGTAATGCATGCAAGCCCATGCATTCAGACACAACGGCACAGCAGAGGGACATGGGGGCGAGAATGGGCTGCTATCAAAATGGGTCAGAGCAGACAAGCACCACAGGACAACAACAGTATTCAAAAAATATCAATATCCAACAATAACAAGAGCGGCAGGAGGCACATGGGCTGCAGACACTGAGGAGGGCAGAAGAACAACATGGAGAGCTGTTAGTCCAAGGAAGCACCTGCAGGTGACGAGGCCCAGTACTAACATGTTACAGTGCGAATTAAGGTATTTACATGTATTAATGTTAGTAGGGGCTCCTGTACTGTTGACAGACACTAAAAGCCAGGATGGACGTTGAACAAAAGCACTATGGACCATCATCTTCAACACACAGAATATATAATCCAGGATTTTGTCATTTCACTGTAAATACAAGGTGAAATGTTGCAAGGGAAAATTGTGGGGTAACACACAGTCTGAAGACGAGACGGGTGGAGAGGGGACAGTAGATCATGACGGACACAGAGCCAAGAAAACAAAACACCCTACACTCAAACTATAAGGTGAATCAGTTGCAGGTTCCCTTTTCTGTGTCATGTGTGCTGCTTATATAAAGAGGATTTGGATTAAGAGTTTTTTTCTCCTGCACAAGTAATGTGTTATATTTTTTTTTTCCTTTTCTCCTTCTTAGATGAACTCCTGTGGTACTTACTGTGTGCTCCACTTCCATCGGTGGCATACACTCAAATTGCTTTACTTATAATCTACCTATAACAAACGCTGCTAATAAATATGTTGCATTTTCTGTTTTACACACCAAGAGTAAAATTTCTGTTGCTTTCCGATTGATCAACCTGCATTTCCCTACAGTTTATAGGGAAGAGCTGAGGGGAAAATAAGACATTTGAGAGTTTCATTTTCACCTCAATTAGCTCTACATGAACACATACTTGGCTTCTTTTGGCCTGCTGACGCACTCTGATTAAATAGGTTGCTGCATGACTGTTAAAGGTTGATATAAAATATCTAAGGCCAAATAAGGAAAAGATCTCCTTTTTCCTAATTAATACCCCAACTATCTGTTCCAGAAATTACTGAATATAATTGACCTATTATATGGGCCAATAAGAAAAATAGAGCACTTTATATCCAAACAGCTCTTTTTTTCACCTCCACAATACAGAATTATGTTTCAGCTTTCACATGCTGTAATTACTGTTTTCATGGCACTTCAAATGCAACATTTTGTTTTGGTGTGAGGCATTTTATTGCACGATTATGTAAAAAAAAATATATAAAAAGCTGGAATCAATTCGCTCTAAAGTCCACAACAACAAATAGCTTCTCCCCCCCCCCCATGGCATTCAGTTTTCTGAGTGAGTGGCTCTTGATCTCACTGCAGCATTACTCTGCACCACATGAGCGAGGGAACGGGAGGCGGTGCTTACGGTTGCGCTTGCTCTCCTCGTCCGCCTCGTCCTCGTTGTCGGGGTCGATGTCTTCAGCCTGAGTGATCCAGTCCAGGTAGCCCTTCAGATCCTCCTCAAGCTGCTGCTTCTCACGAAGCTTCTGGAAGTCCCCGCGAGCCTTGGCCTTCTCTCTCTCTTTGGAGAACTCTCTGAGAGGTGTGAAAGGATGCGCAAACAAAAAGGCGCGCACACACACATAGAGATACACATACAAGAACATGAATTACATCACACAAAGTTCTCACAGCAGACAAAACGCAAGTTTATCGACATGAGGTAAAAATAAGACATGTTTGGGTTTTTTTTGCCAATAATAATCTGAGGTGGATTTTCTGTCCCTTCTTTCTGATTCTATTGTACATTACATTTTTCACAAGCTTCAGTAAAAACCTTCCACTGCTTTGTGTGATTTTCTGAGCTCTAGCCACTGGAGGGAGATGTACACCTTTAACAGACAAGATAGAGCTATATTTGGCGACCGACAGTACAGTAGCATATCCTTCAGGCGAGAATCTTAATCACACTGAAAAGGCAATTTAGGCAGACAGATGGTTTCAAGAGACATGCAACATTTGCACAGCATCTCAATATCGAGATTATACAAGGCAGCCAGTGTGGAAATTACTATACGTGAGGGTCCAGTAGACGGCAGGAAAACACACAATGTATTATAGAGGTAATGAATTTTTGCTGCTATTAAAAATAAATAAGTAGGGTATCACTTTCTTGGGAGTCGGAAATATGTGCCAAGAAAATTCAAGACATTTGATGGTCAGGAGCCAGCAAATAAGCATTTTGACAGTTGATGTTGATGGATTATGTCATTCTCAAAACAGCCAAGATGGACTGCAAAAGTGCCGGACACAACAATTATATTAACCTCGCTGGCTGTTTAGAAATCAAGCTTTCCTGGCTGGTCAACCATCCAAGGCTAATTCTACTGTAATACCCAGCCCCCACTACTCCACAGAGCTGGGAAAGCAAACTGGGGTTTGAGAGAGCTTAGGAGCGCAGAGGGAGTGAAGGGCGAAGAATAAGATTAATTTCTCTCTCAGGAGGTTGGGTGGGATGAGGATGGGGTGTTGGGGGGGGGGGGGGGGGGGGATCACGCTGCAGTTTCCGTACGTTTTTTTTAAAAAGTATTTTTAAAAATGGTTGTCAGGATCTGTGCGTCTATGGAACCGAGGGACTGAAACTGATTTATCTTCCCCAGGTAAACAGTACCTAGCAAGAGTAAAAAAAAACTATAGTTACACACATAATGACTACAAAATTTTTAATCCTGGTAAAGTCCATTAAAAATGTGAAGAAAGTCAACCAGTGAGCATTAAAAAAAAAAAAAAAAAGAGTGTTGCAAAGTTTCAGGGCTCTAATGGAAGAAAAATTCTTGGTGACCTTTCAGCACCAAACATGAACTCTGCAGGGCATCATACCAGGTCAATGGATGATTGACGTTGGAAAGTGCAAAGCACAATTCAAGGTGAAGCAGAAAGCAGTTTCAGAGTGCACTACAAACCGAAAATCTACAGTGGACACACGTTGCACACAGCAGACCAAATCCACCGCACACCTTGACTCTTACCCACTCAGCACACCTAACACAAGGTTCAACACGAAAAAGGAGCCCAGTATAATCAAGCTGACAAAATAAATCCACGGCGTTTCCCATCCGATGGCGTCATTGACCTACAGGGAGCCGAAAGGAGCTGGTTAACAGAAACAAACACGTATAAAAACAGAGAACCTCCGGCCTGCGGCCAAGCAGAAGTTCTCTGTCTGCAAAGAAAAGAAGGTGCTTACCCGCTCAACACACCCAAAACCAGGTTAAGAACGAAAAAGGAGCCGAAGATCACAAGACTGACAAAGTACACCCATGGAAGCTCAAAGCCCATAGCATCGTTCATCTGGAGAAACACCCAATCACCACAGAAGAAGGAGAGGAGGGGAAAGAAAGGAGGAATGAAGAAGGAAGAAAAAAAGTGAAATAAGCTGTTAAAGACAGAAACTGTTCAGAAGAGAAACGCAGATCACAGGTAAGGTGTGTTTAAAGACGCGCAAATCATGAAGGTTACTGAGTGGCGAGTTAGCGTATTCTGTGAGATGAACTGTGCAATGCATTCAATAAATCAATGTGGGATCAATGTGATCGGAGCGCTAAGAGCCGCCTCGGGAAGTTATCAGCAACTTCATCATCAGAACGTCAGTCTCATTTCATTGTTGTGCGTCTGATTTGAGGGGACATGCAAAGCTGAAGGCATGTGACAGTCGCAGGTTACCCGGCGAGAGACTCACCCAGTACAGCACGTCCGTCCAGCCCTCCATAGTGATACACTGAAACACTGTCAGCATGGCAAACAGAAAGTTGTCAAAGTTGGTGATGCCACCATTGGGACCCTGCCAGCCTTCCCTGCAATCTGTGCCGTTGTTGCACTGGCGCCCATGCCCTGAGATCGCACATGGAGCTGGTTCCTCTTCTGCTATCACATCTATACGCACAGAGAGTTTCACGTCATCAGACTGAGTGAATGAAAAAACGAACAAACAAACAAACAAAAAACATCCAAAAAGGCAATTTAAAACATGCATGTTTTCTTCATTCAGCATTAAGTAAACTGTAAATGTTATCATAATTGTTATTTATAGCCAATAATGATTTGATATACAGCAAAGTACAACATAATGCATCTTTCTATACCTGTATGAAAGTTTAATGAGAATTGAATATTATAAAATAGTCATTTTGCAGAGAAACAGCCAAACATCTTATACAAACATAGGTGATTGTGACATGGGTGATCAACTGAAAATTGCAATTTCATTTAAAAATGTTTTGGTTTTTACTGATATAACTACAGAGAGAGAAAGAAACAAAGACCTTCCCTGGATTATAGTTTCAATGGCACACTTTTAGTAAAGTTGCAGAGTAAGAGTGGCCATTTTTCATTATGAAAATTGTCAGCACTCTCGCCTCATGGCAAAAGAAAAAGACCTTGGTTGGGCACCACGTGAGGGATTTTCTGAGTGAAGTTTGCAAGTTCTCCCTCTGGCTGTGTGAGTTTTCTATAATACAGTTTCCGTAACTAACACAGTAAAACAGTAATGACTTTATACAGAGATTAGCTACATACTTTTATTCATAGAGGGGGAAATGGATGTTGGGGGGGAATAAAACCCAACCCTCCTAAAGTCAGGCTACATTGATATGAAAACAAAGTGTTTTTGCCACATATTTGCTCCATACAGCACAGGTCAAGTGACCAGTTTGACTCACATGTAAAAGACAGATCAGTGTGCTTACCTGCTCCAGGTAGATAGCAGGTTGCATGCATTTTACCGATGAAAAGCTCCAGGCCGATAATAGCATAGATGATAATGACAAACAAGACCAGGAGGGCAATGTGCAGGAGAGGAACCATGGCTTTAATGATGGAGTTCAACACCACCTGTAAACCTGGGAAAAGAGGGGAAATAAACACTTTATAGAGAGCCTGGCTGACTGCAATTCACAGATCAAGAAAACAAAATACAAATCACCAGATGCATTTACCTTCATCAAATCTTAATACTCAATATTTAAATTGTGGAAGTGCAGTCAAGTGTAAAAAAAACCCAACAATAATTGTTTTCTTTAGAACTGTAATCACGGCTCTTTTAATGGGTTATTCATTTATTTTTGATTGCAGGAAGATCTTGATTTACAGTACATTGCATATGTGAGAATTGAGAGTGTAATGTTTTAATTTTACCTTGAATACAACAAATATTTTTTGTATGAATTGGATAAGAGTTTCACAACTATCTCGAAATCACATATATTTTCTAAATATGTCAGAAGTGTTTGTGTAAGTGTGTTTATAACAGTCAGAGGCAAACGCCCCCTGGGAGCTGATAGAGATGTTGCATAGATGTTTAAAAAAATGTTTTTATTAAAAGCTCCGCAGGGACTGCACATGCACCATCTGGACTTACCATATATAACTCGTTACCCTACATGAGGACTAACATCAGTATATGATGTGTACATATCCAGAAAGCATGGCGCTGATCTTCTGCACTTTGCGGTGAAGCCTGGATCGTGGAGCCTATAAGTTGTTTGTACTCACTGGGTACTCCTGAGACCAGCCGCAGGGGTCGCAGCACACGGAAGGCTCGAAGGGCTTTAACATCAAATCCACCAGGTTTGCCCCCATGCCCGTGCATCGACGGATGGCTACTGTGTCCGTCGCCTTCTACCTTCTCATCTTTGGTCAAAAGCTCCAAAACAACACTGAAGAGTCTGTTTCAGTAGACAAAGAAACCCAAAGTCAGGTTTTTCTTCAGGAACTCAGACGTCAACCAAAATGTGCATGAGACTACATGTTGTACTTGATCTGAGAGTTATTCGCTTTGTATCACATAATACATTTTGCATTTACTTATAAGGAATAGCACAAGAACAGTCAAGATTAAAATGTATGTTACAATAATTATATATTATTCACATTTTCTTTGAGTTGTTTGACTGATCGAGCACCATATATTAGAAACTCAATGTGATGCACATCACGCACGCACGCACGCACGCACGCACGCACGCACGCACGCACACACACACACACACACACACACACACACACACACACACACACACACACACACACACACACACACACACACAGGTACATACACCAAGGAGTGGCACTCTATGATAACTTAATGCTGTCACAGTGTTTTTGTTCCAAAAACCTCCATTAATACCACATTCAACAGACCGCAAACACACTGTCGCTAAAAATAAAAGCCTACATGGCAGAATTCAAACTATTAAGTTATAAAATATGCTGCAAATGGAAGGAGAGCCACAGAAATACAGCTTGGAGTCTCCGTGTGACTTGCGAGGGACTGGTTGAAGACCAGAGGAAACTGTTGCTGAGATGGAAAAAAGACGTAAGAAGACTTAATAGACCGGAGCTGGAAGAACAGAAATTGCTGGCTGAGGCTTATTGATGGTGCAATTACATATGTGCAACGAAAGATGTAGGCATCTTTTTCACTTTGAACAACACTATTTTACGTAACAGATGTGTCATGTGACTACCACTCAGGTGTGACCTATGCTCTGGGAAATATGGTATTTTCTTATAATCGACCCGACTTTTTACGCATAATCACTATAAAGGTTTATAAGTAGATAAGGTGTTGAATAATTAAGTATATAAGAAGTCTATTTCAGGACCAAACTATAATTTAGAGTTATTTATTCAGTTACATACAGTGACAGTGCAGCGTACTGTAAATCTTCTCGGTGTGACGCCGGAGGCAACGCTGAAATAGCAGCACAACAAAGCATCTGGCTCAATGCCGAGTTTCAATATGCAAACAAAACCAATGCAAACTGCTCACAAATGCACCACAATAGCCACTCTATACTGTGGTCACCAAGTGAAATCAACAGTGAACGAATCTCTCACCATGGAAGAGGACACTTCATCACAGTCAGTTAGACATCCTTCACCTAGCCAGGAGGGAAAATCATCTCAACACATCACATCAAAGCTGCCGACTGAAAGCAGTGAACGATGCTGCCGATAGGGGCTGGAAGGACTTCTGATGGCCTTTAAGCACAGTCTGCTCTGACTTATGTTATACTGAGTCACAGCTGTAAGACTGACCGCCCGCCACTGGGGGTTTCATTAGTCATCCAGTCAACCCATGAAGAAAGCCCCCCTTCACATATCGACACATTTTCAGTGAACACAATTCAGAAGAACCACTTTGGTAAAAGTAACTCAGCAGGTTTCTTTCCCGCCGATTCGGATTTTATAAAGCAGGAATTTTCTCAGAATCTCTGCTTCTGCCCGCAACAAAGTCAGCACTGCCGCAGATTTATTTTAATGTAACCAAGGTAAAATTTGCTGGGAGGGACGATTTGGATAAATCGAAATGCCGATCTTAAAGCTGCAGACCAGACAAAATACATTAGAGCTGTCATCTTTAAAGATCCTCTTTCAGAAACAGCACAAATTTAGTCACCCAAGTCCCAAATTTTACATTATGTCAAACTTCATAAGACATTTCAGATAGATGGTGGCATCCATAAACAATAATAAGTTACATAGTTATGTCGGTATACATATATATATATTCATATGAAGAGCTGATTACTGGTGGTCACACTCATGGTTTTTCACAGTATTTTATTCAGTTTATTTTGAATTTATGGATGTGACATTGTGAACGTGAACACTTGAGAGCTTTAGGGCTTTTTTTTTTAATGATTACTTTGAACTTTCAAAACTTTGGGCTGAGTTTCAGCTTCTGCTAAAACCAACAACACGTATATCGCTCAACTCAGTTCACTCTTTTATTCTTTTTTCTGTAATTTATTGAAGGGTGCTTCAGATTTACCAGGTGGTTACTTTCACAGTTTTTTAGTTAACTGGTCAGATTTATATTAAAATGACATCAAAAGATGTTTGACCATGAATGAGTTTTTGAAAATATAAATTTAATAGTAACTTTGATTATTAAAATGGCCTAAATCAAGCAATACAGCAAATCTATTATTCAAACTGAGTTAACTTGTCATCTAAATATATACATGTTCTCAGTCATGTTGTGCGTGAATCACACCCAACACAAAGTATTTTAATCCAGCCAATCATTTGAATGCCATTTACAACTGAAATGAAACAACAGGGGCCGATAACACATCCAAACATCCAAGGAGAAGGTCCTCTTTTCTCCATCTTCACTTTGTATTTTTGAGCTTGTAGCACACTCCTGCAGCACCTAAATTGGCTTCCTAAGCTTTTTTTCCCTTCTTCCTGATAGGATTTTGTGGTTTTGGCAGGTGAATATTAGCTAGCAAATGGGCACTATGTGGTAGCTTTTGAATTGAAAAGGGTCCAGGAGCTGTAGTTATGAGACGTATGCATTCAGCGGGGACAAGACTGAAATAGAATCCAGGAATAGTTTAAAAAAAATATTTGACATTGACTTTAAGCTATCCTGAATTTCTAACAAATGTAATTATGCTTAGAACAAGTAGTGTATTTTCTTACACATACAAACCATTTTAACGCTTATATTTCGTTATTTTTTTTATTTTTTTTATTGTGAGATTATATCAGACTTGTCTTGAATATTTATGTGACATTTTGATGCCTTTTTACTACAATAAAACCGAGCACAGCTTTTTTTTATCCTTCTATGTAACCATTAAATGACCTATAGCAAACCAATTAATATACGACACACAAACACACATTGAAGTCTATTGAAAAGAGGACTAAACTCTGACTTTTGGCAGATTCATTTGGTTGTTTGAGAACCTTTTCAAGCTCTGTTTTAACGTCACACACGGGGAAGATTTTTTCGTGTGTGTCATTTCAGTGATTTAGCAGCAACAGTCACTCATCATAGCGGAGCCAGCCGTCTCTGCATCTGACTGCATGGCAGATCAACCCTGCATGCAGCACCGAGATGGAGATTTGACCCAGCTACCCACTGGACTGTGCGTATTGAAGGAGAGCTAGAGGGAGGAGAGATAGAGAGGAAGGAGACAGAGGAGAAAGGAGATTGAGAAAATAGATAAGGCTAAAGGAGATTCTGTGGGAGAAAGAAGGCAGAGTGAAGTGGGGAGGTGTCAGGCATAGACCATGCAAAATATGAAAATGAAAGGGGGCACTAATCAGAGTGAGCTGCAGAGACAAAGCAGAGCAGGATGTGAGAGTGTGAGCAAAAGACAGTCAGAGAGAGGAGAGGAGAAAGGGAAAGATGGGCGGGAGTGTTGCAGAAGAGATGAAGTATGGAGAGATGGTGAGTCACTCCAGTGGTGGTAAAGCTCTGATTTATTCTCTGTGTCTTTTCTGGGTCATATGCTGTGGGTGTACGAGGGTCTCTATTAGCACTTGGCCACTAGGAGCAGAAGCTTCAGTAACTTTAACATCGCAAAGGATTTCTTTATTGAGAAATAAAATAAGTCATCATGTAAAACCCTAAAATCAAATCCAAGTAAACACGGCCTTTGTTTATACTTCTCTTACTTGTTACTCTTCTCTTGATCAAATGATATAAACAAAAGAGAAAAAGCTTGACTCGAACGCATTAACGTTTCAACAACAGACCACCCATCAGATCATTCCATAATGAAATCTCACACACCTTTAGAAAACCCTCAAACTTCAAATGAATGTATTTACTCTGTGTGAGAAAAGCTGAAAACTGGGAGAAAAACCACATGTGCACAGGGAGGAACATGCAAACGCCACACAAAAAGGCCCTCAAGCCTAAGCCAGACTGAATCTGGGGAACCTTTACACACATCTAAACATCACGCCATAGTGAATACAGTGATGGGATTTTTAACAGCGACCAAACGACTCACCAAAAACTGATTGTATTCAAACTGCCTTCAAACGTATTTACAACAGTACCACAATATATTTAGAGTCAAACAGAGACTGGCCTTTAAAATCAGTCCACTTGATCCACTTTTTTGGCGCAAATCACAATCAAATGGCATCATTCACATCTAAATTAGAGGCTAATGCAGCAGGATCTGATTCAATTCGACAAAACCTGACAAGTCTAAACATACCTAGTAACCGTGAAAGGCCGGATGCAGGTCAGCAAACAGTTAAACCTGTTATGACTATGATTATATTCAGGCTACCCGGATTTATTTTGTTTTCAAGGCAGTAAAATTGTCAACAAATGTGCAGTGAGTAAATGCTTCCGCCAATTATTTTTTGAATGTAATTAGAAAGTCCAACAATCTCCAACAGTAGAGCTTTGGTGTGGAAGTTTCTTCACCACGAACAATAAGTTAGTTCCAGAGTCACTGACAGGATTAAGAATAAGTTTATTCACAGTCGGATATCAAATTCCTTTAGACACGTATGTAATGAATGAAATGAAGGACTTACCCTATTACAACAATGACGAAATCCAGCATGTTCCAGCCATTTCTCACGTAAGCATTCTGGTGCATCACCAAACCATAAGCAATGATCTTCAGAAAGGTCTCAATTGTGAAAATGATGAGGAAGGCATACTCAACGGTTTCCTGTAGACACACAAAAACAAAACACATTTAATGATAAGAATGAAGCAGAATTACAAAAATTGCAGTGTGAGCGTGGGATTAATGAGGTACAACTTTTGGCAGCATACAGTCAGACACAAACACTGACTGACAAGACATTACTCTTGCAAAAATCCCACAAAATGATTAGATAAAGAACTATGTTTTTAAGCCAGCTCTGTAGTGGGTAAAACCACCAATGTCAACAACAGTAGGAAACAATCCAGGACATAGTTGAGAAACAACTTGTGGTGCTTTAAAAGATGCTAGTACTCAGCTAATAATACATTCTTTCATCAAATCATTTAAAATGATTATAGATGCAAAATGAACTCCTGCTTAGTAGGTCAAACTGAAGAAAAGGCAGTAGGTAATAGTACTTATTCTATGTTTCACTAAGTCAATTTACAGAGTTATTTACTCCAATTAAGATACCTCACTTTCTGTATAAGTTAGCGGATATCAGACAAACTACACTAATATACAATTACACTGTAACTTTAAAAGAAATTATTACCTATTGTAATATTCAAGACACAAATACAAGAGTCGTATCAATAAGCATTGAAAGAAATGTTTGTAGCTAAATATCACATAAATGATGAGCAGGAGCTGTGTTTTGACCAAATACACAGAGTTACATAAACACATCCATAAATTATATTCTCTGTCTTTACAGTGCAGTTTACAAGGCCACATGAAGTGTTTCTCCACATCAAATACTTCATGTGACAAAGATGAAAAACAACCAGCAGTTTTGTCTGTTGCTCAGGTTTTTGATGAACATGTTCAACCAGAGCGTCCGACGTTCACCTTGTGTTGACCTCAGTCAAATCACACACTTTCCAGCGCTTGTCTTAGCACATATTCACAGGGTACTGTGAAAATCGTGACAGCATGAGAAATGTTGATGAAATGAGCAAGAGCATTTTAGAGCAAGTAAAGCTGGAAAGAGAAAGTGTTTTTATTTGAGTTTGGTGTCGCATGTAGAAAAGCTCACGAGATTTTATTCATGGCACGCAAACAACTTTTGAACCTCCATCAGAAACAAACTGATCACAAATATATTGTTCTTGCTATTTTCTTGGATTGTGAATGTGTAGAAAGTGTAGCCATACGGAGACATCCTGAGAAGAAAACGGATAAAACAGTGTTATGGTGATGAAGCTGATTCATGAGCTCGAACAACCGAGGATGGGGTGAATGTGTGAGAGCGACGCAGAGGTTAAAAAAGGGACAAACACACTCTGAATAAAATGTCTGTTTTTAGAGGGTTGCGGAGAGATTAGAACCAGTGATGTAACTCAGCAGTGCGTCTTTCTCCGGGTGTTTGAAAGGCACAGAGAACACAGGAACATTAAGCCGTCAGGTTGAGGTCGACCGGGAGGGAAGTGGACAACGGAGGCACACTTCGCCAGACGAAGGTGCTACGTGCACTTTAGCGCAGTGAGATGTGTGAGAAACTGGATGCACTAAAGGTGACTCAGCCTGTTCAGGACAGTTCCGGGACCTCCCCCGAGATGCAAAACCAGTGAGGAGGCCCTCGATTCATCCTTTATGCATGAGGCAGCTCAGAATGAACTCTCCACATGGGTCGGCGATCAAAATCTCTGTCCATCAGTGGAAAACCACACTAAAGACATGGCAGGTAGGAGTTTAGCTTTTATTATGGATGACACAATGGACGCAAATGCACGCACGTTATGTTATACATACTAGCCTCATCTGCCTGAGGGACTCTTTAATCCCCTACTCTGTGTTCTCCATGGACTCCATAAATGCAGGAGAGCTGTGGGCTGTGGGGCTTGTTTTCCCTGCAGTTTACTGCAGATTGTGAAGAGCACTTAGCCCGGAATAAGAGACGCGGGCCTCTTTGTTACTGAGGTAAAAGGTTGAGCAAAGCTTAGGGCTGCTGCCTCTCTGACGGAGCATGTCCAGCCTGCAGGGAGCAGCGAGGACAGGACGAGTCGTATGAGGATGAAAGGACAGCGACAAAAAGGCACAAGTGAATAATGTCCAACAGCTTTCACAGGCTGTAATTTGCTGCAGTTATCAGATGGAGTTTAATGAGAACTTTTTAGGACAGCCAGAGAAATGGCATGAGCCACAAAAATGCGAATTCAGATTAGATTTTTTTTTTTTCACACGTGATCGACTGCAGTGATTGAGTATTAATTGTAATGACTTGAAAAACAGCATTGTCAGGACAATTTTAGCTTCCCAAGCTACAGTAATTACATATGCAGATTGCCACTTCCTAGTTCATGAACGCATATTGAATATAATAACAAATGATGACCATTTCCTTGCAATTAGGCAGCAATTCATTCACTCATCAGCACGCTGAACTGTGAGCGGAAATAGAAAGAGGGAGAGGAACAATGAGAGATGGAGAGCGAGGAAAGAGGCCTGAGGGAGTGCGATAAATATCTCTGACTCATCTTAGTTTATTTGTCCTGTAAAGAGACTTACTGAAATGTCTTTCCTTGTTTCATACAGTATATGGACATTATCGCCAGTTAATTAGCTCACTTCCCTCAGTGATATTCTCTTTGGTATACAGCGCAGCATGATACATCAGGTACCCACGCACACAGACACACGCACCACATGTTTAGGTCCTAACATGCACGCTAACATCAAACCCATGCATAGCAGGACACCATAGAATTAACCCCCAGAGTCCTCCGCTGCTGAGGAAACCTTCATGTCTACAGCTCTGCTCAATTCATGTCACGGGGCTCAGTTCACTATATGATAAAGGATGCTGAACCTCTGTATCTTGCATGTCATTGTCAGATGACCAAGACAGACGGACAGCAGCAAAGTCAGCCGAGTAGCAAGGTAACCTGTCTTATGCACCACAATGGCAAAGAAAACACAAAGCAGACAATAAAGCAACATGTCCCACAGTTAAATCACTATTCTTCATACGTTATAATTGCATATTTATATTAATACAATGTAAACAACAACCTCTAGAGCTGAGAGCTACAACATTTTTGGACTGAGGGATGACTGGTGTACTCGGAGGTACAGGCATTTTCACCTTTGGAGTAAAATGCATAGCAATATTACTGTCATATGTTGGGAATATGTGTTCCCACAACAATCAGTGTCTGAGACAGCAAGAGGCCCCCTGTGCCTTCATTTATTCATTCAGTCTCATCTTCGTGCTGATGGTTATTTGTTCACTGTTTTCAGGCACATTCTGTGACGATTTGCAATTCTATGTTTGCTGAAGCTGATTTAACTCTGACAGCCATAGAAATAAGTCCGTACAAACTATAGACGCTCTTAGCTGCTACATCTTAGAAGCGATAAAAGGATAAAAGCAGTTCACAGTGACAGTCATGGATGCTGAAAGCTGCATGACGACGGCACCTCATGGAGATCTTGTCCACACAAGCAGAGATATTTGACCAAACAGTATTTTATTCTGTCTTGACTTCTCTTTTAAAGGTATGGTTGAAGCAACAATGCACAGTTTGAAATCAGCAGCCAGGTCTATTACAATCACTTCAGATTCACATTAAAGAAACATTCAACAGCAAAATATTATGCAGTAAATTAGATAAAGATGACCCACCTTACACTAAAGCACAGTGGGTTAACCTTACCCTGTCTCCCCCACAGACAAACTATGAAAACATTTCAAAAGCAGAAATCATCTACGATAAGAGGAGGGCAACTCAAGTAAACATACGCAAAGCTGACAAAATTGTGAATTTAAGTGAAGGTACATGTTCTGATTCAAAGCTGAGAAGCTGCACATCTAAGAGTCATTAATAAATCTAAAAGTCTTATAAGTAATGAAGTTTCAAAGCCAACCAGGTTACACTGTAAAGAAAGGCTGAATGAAATGAAAACGCTAAAAGACAGGCCAGTTATGGTTCCAGCTTTGTATTTAATTTAAATATTCACTCATTTAAATGTTTATTATCAGAGATAATGAACAAGTCTCAAATCTTTCAAATGTGTAGTAAAAAAAAACGTGCAAAAACCACATAGATAAAATCTTTTGGTGGATTTCATGTTTTTCTGATTTTATGACCACCTGACTGTTACGCTCTGTGCGTGTGTGAGCATCTGAGCGTGTGGCGACAAGCCCAGAGTCACATGAGTCACAGTGACATCATGCATGTTTGATATCTGTGTGCGGCCAGAGCGCTTACATGCAGAGCAAACACAACAAACAACAAGCCATAATACCAACGTCAATGCAACCCAGCACCCAACATGGCATCGACGCAAACACACGCTCCCTCCAGTTAGCAGCCATGGGACAGTTGTAGAGCAGACATCTCCTGAGTGCCACAGAAACATCACACTGTCGTTCTGGATCTGATTCTGCACTCATTGAGTGGACGTATATTCTCACTCTGCTGCTATCGCCCTCCCCCATTCTCCCATCACATCTCTTTCCTTCCCTTGTCTGTATGGATCAGTCAGTGCCATCCAGCCATGCCAGAGGGGTGAGGGCAGCCAGCATTTAGTGCTTCTTCACCGCCTACTCCTGCAGGTTTGCGCGGTAAATAAGTGGGCTTCAGTGTGCAGTCTATATTGGGATGGCTGCTCAAGTGTGTGGTATGCATGGGGCTTGTGTTTATCTTGAGCATCTTTTTATAAGCTCCAACACATGTTCAGCACGTTGGCATTTTTGCCAAAACACAAAATGTGGATTTGCTTAATTTACTATATATTTAGTGTTCAAACGCAGCACTTTGATCCTGATCTTGTCTCGTTCTCCTCTCAAGTGGAGAAGAAGCAACATTGATATCAGAGAAATGTTTTTGTCTTCAACATGACATGAAACAAAATAATGCATCTGTTTTTTATGGTCTGTCCTTGATCTACCTACATAGCTCTGCTCGTGTGCATGCATGACTGTGTAAAGGACTATGGAGGTGGGCTTGATTTGTGTGTGGATGTCGATGTCCCTCTGCCAAGTATAACGCAAGTGCAGGTCATCTTTACTACACTCACACTCCCAGGGAGAATGTCTTCACAAGAAAGAAAACATCCCACAGGAATGTCAGGTGAGGTGCACAAGTTTCACGATAGTCGCTGAGATACTGGTACAAATGTAGTCCCTTTTGTTACTAGAAATGCTCCAGCTGTCAGAGATCAGGACGCGTGCAACAAAAGTGTCGGAGTGGGATTTTTTTTTTTTTTTTTTTAGCAGACGTGCGCAACACATCCTGACCTGTACCGAGTGCGTGTGAGCGACTCTGCTGAGGTTGTAAATAGACTTCCAAAGTTTGAAGACCTGGTTTATTAGCAAAGTCACCAAAGCTTCTCTGGGTGTAATTCATTGTTGGAGCTCCAGTTCTGTTCATAGCTATGTACCCGTACACAGCTACTATGTGACAGTTGTGTATGAACAAAATGCAGATACGCATTATCCAGTAGTCTCTGCATTTTGGAGGGACAAATTCATATTATTGTCCAAAAAAAATTCCACCTGAGTTGCCAAATGTGGTGCAGTGAGGATTTGATAATAGGGTGGAATAAAAAGTGGCTCCATGTCGTGATGAAAACCTTGTTTCAGTACGTGAAGAAGCATGAAGGATGGTTCAGTGATATCTCATGTAGGAATAAGGGAACATCCTGTACGAAAGGCACTGAGCTTGCCACGAGCCAAGTGACATGACTTGACAAGTTTGTGTATCTATTTCTATAAATCCGTTGCCCATGTGAAGAAGTGACCTCAGATGGGAGACACTCTTTTTAAATGTAATAAGTCGACCTAAAATAAGCCACCAGAGTTGGTTTAATATACCAAAACACAAGCAGAGCATCAGTATATCAGGAAAGGATCGGATCCAAGTTCCTGTGACCCTGAACTGAATAAAGCGAAATGAAAGGTGGATGAATGGATGGAAATCGGAGTGCTGCAGTACTCAGGGGTGTATAGGATGTGACAACAACCTGTTGGAAAACCCATGTGACGCACCTGCAATTACAGTTGTTCATGATCGTGGCTGCACATTCAGATTGTATTAACACAGCTCTGACTCCCTGTTTACACTCTCTATTGCTGTCTGACGCACACACACACACACACACACACACACACACACACACACACACACACACACACACACACACACACACACACACACACACACACACACACACACACACAAACACACACGATAACAAGCAGGGACAGAGCTAGTGTGAGCCACAAATGAGCAGTTACGTTAAGTGACTAAACACATACTTCTACAATCATCTCTATGGGAGTCCACGGTCCAGACGTTACTGCTTGTGCCAGCCATTCTACACACACACGCACGCACGCACGCACGCACGCACGCACGCACGCACGCACGCACGCACGCACACACACACACACACACACACACAGAGCCAGATGGTTGATTGCCACACACATGAACACATCACACTCCTCTGCAACCGAACACGCAGCCAAGACGTTGACATATGAACCTTAGTTGACTTCTCACATACTACAAGTCTACATGTCATCCTCTTCATCCATTAACGTATCTCCTTTATCCCATTTTTGTTAAACCACAATTCTGGACAAGGTCAAGAGGCATACATATAAAAACACATGATGGCCAGTTTATGCTTGTTTTCATTTTGCTGACGCAGATCATGAGGAATGAACACTGACTCAAGAAGTAGGACTTGCGCTCCAACATTGGGAAATGCATTGAAAAAATATTTTATTGGTTTGGTTTGCAAGTTGCTGCCAAACAGAAGTAACACACTTTTCATGCAAGTGTAACAAAGGTAAACTGCACACATTGGCAGGCTTTCATTAATCCATGAGAAAATCTATCAGTGACTGTGTCAAATATTGATTTAGGGAGTGCGAAACTGAGGAAGATGATTATGGTAAACATAGAATGTTACATCTACACATCTCTAATATTAGTATCAAAACAAGCCTCTGTAGCCTTAAAGTTAGCTGGAAAAGCAAAAAAGAGAATGTGCAAAATTCACTTTATTCAGTGAAATATGAGGTCAAATAGAAAGATTGAAAACGTAATGAAATAATAATAAATAATAGAATAAACAAATGAAACTCTGCTGTGTTGTGCTTCAGATTTTGTTTGACAAGAAGCACTGGATGCCTCTCTTGTGTGTGGCATGTTGTCACACTGAAGCGTTTGATAGCTGTGATCAGTCAACAGGCCTTGGCTTCGGGTCAGCGGTTTGGCACGAGGATAGTTGTTGGTACATATTTACATCAGAAATGCCTTCTTTGTTGTTGATAGTTGATCACAGGATGCACATTTCACTTGTGACGTGTTAGTGTGACACTACTCTGTGTGACTGCTTGGTTTTAACCTGTTGTGCTGTGTGTGAATACAAGTTTACTTAAGTTGGTGTTAAATTGTGCACATCCACTCAGACTGTGCAATCTTCAAGTGATAAATGATGGCAAATTGTTGATTAGTTACTCAGTGGTGTATGTGAAGCCATAGCTGGAAATTACTGCCAGATAATGCTTATTGGCATTTGACCCGTTTAAATTGAAGCACTGAAGTCTGCTGCTTTCTGTTGTTGCATTTTAAATCTTGCTGCACAAGAATAATTAAAAGTGAAAGATGACATTGTTTGTGAACAGTTGAAAAAAAGACTAAAATGCTGACATGCTCACTTTTCTCACCGCTTAAATGTGAGACTGACTCAAACTGTGAGTTCTCTGCTGGAGTCCAAATGACCTCTTTGTCGGACCGTGCGTGGACATAATAGTCTTTACGTGTTTGTGTTCTTTTGTCCCCGGTAAAATAAATCGCTCTCCGGCCCCGGTGTTGTGCAATACCACCCATATGGGCACGGACACTACCTGAGACCTCAGATGCCATTCCCTGCATGTTGTCATACAAACGATACGACGTATGAATCATACTCACCAGGAAAAGGTCATTGTTTTGCTCAGCTATGTTCAGCAGAAGATGCCTGTGGTGTTGAGTCCCAGATAGATAAGTCAGTGATGACCTTAAGCCAAAGGCAGGGTGGTTTTGATTGTTTGTCCCACTGGCAGACTGAAACAATAATTCAGACTCGTCCTCCGGTCACCTTTTTCACACAAACCATCAGACCATTAAATGTGTTTGTTAATGTAATGTGTGCCGGTCTTTAAATGTGGGAGAAAACTCACCAAGCTTTGAAAATACCTAATTATGTCACTGGGGAAGTTGAGTCTTTTTTTAGTGATTAAAGTGGGGGGAAATCTAATTTGCTCTATTTCTTTATTCAATTAAATGTTGCCTTTTACAAAAAGTACTGTGATCTGCCATGATGATAAAAGATGTGGTTGCGCAATCATATGCAGATGTTTTTGTGTGCAGACGAGAGCATTACGCCATCCTGTGACCATTCAACACGATGTGAACAAATGTATTTTATTTTTGGTCTCAAGTCTCAATAATTAAGAGGTTGACGGACAATTCAAACAGAAAACATTCACAATGCCCACAGTGGTATTGCGAATGCACTTTCTATAGAACAAAGATTACACTCAACTGCAGTAGAGGTAAACAGGACCACTGTTTGTGTTTGGCTGATTTTTTTTGTTTTAATTGTTCTCTCAGTAACCAACGTGTTGTCTATTTCATGGCACTTGGCTGTAGCCATGATATGTAGTCACCAATAATGTAATAAGGGACAATAGTAAGATAATTTTTACCGTTTTCAATGTAATAAAGTCAATAATGTTATAAATACGATCATTTGTGTACATGATGGATGAATATGATGACAATGACTTCAACTAAATTTAATTCTGATTGGCACTTGGGAGAAAAACAAATTAAAAAAAGATTTGTTTTCAAGAAATGCCATCTTATTAATACACCATAAGATTATTGGCTGCAGTTATTACATTTTCTAATCATCATTTTAATGGCACTTGTAATAAATTGTTAGCAAAATGTCCTGATACTGGTTCATATATATTATTAAACTACTGGAAAATTAATACATTATTGGCTTCATAACATTTGACAATTGACACAATTAACATAATAATTGCTTTTACATCATATGCCATTATTACATTATTGATTTCTTCAATGGTAAGCCGTTTTTGTTTTCATTTCCCTCTCGGTGCCTCCCTGATGTCAGAAATGCTGGTAAAACAGTGTGTTACCAGCATGTGTGTGTGTTTAACACACACACACACACCTCTTCCAGAGGACTCACTGACAAAGGGCTCAAAACAGCTGTGATAAAGTTGCTCCTCACATTGAATACGTAATTTGTTTCATGAGTCCATCAACTAATACCTTTCTGTCGTGTTTTTGTTTGTCAAGCTCAGTGATCACAGCGTGCTAAATCGACCTTCAGGTCACTAAGAAATGTCCCGGTCTTCCTATCAGCCAATGCCCTCTGGTTTCTCCTCTACCCAAGGTGGCTGTAGAGGAGAGCCAGTCACGTGCAGGAGTGGTCAGTGGAATGACTTGATGAAGAAGAGCAGTGAAGAAGGGGGGTAAGCAATAAAGGAATGGAAATATGACTGCAGGTTTCTGACTGGATTTATTGTATCATTGTGTGCATGTGTGTATTTGTCTGCTGGCTACATCCTGTTACTCACTTGTGCCTCCTGGTGGTAGAGAGACCCCAATCCTTTGCCCTCTGTACTGCCTGAGGAGGAAATTGCTTTCTATTTATAATGAGCTGCTGCATTTACTGAGCCTGACTAACAAGACAGGCAGACTCCAACTATTCAGGCCTTCATGACTTTGCAGCAATGTGGTGTTCTAACTTTAACAACTCCACAACATCGAGACACTATGGACACAGACGAAAGAACGATTCTGTATCTTACCCCATGATTATTTTAATACTAACAATGTGCATTAGCCTGCTGCACACTATAAAAAGAGTGTTCAATGTCCAGTAATCGAGGCTCCACCTTATTGCTGGGTGTAGTGTCTCTGAGTGCTGAAACTTACACCGCATTTGAATGCATCACCGAGTAAAAATGGGCACGGTTTCACGGCCTTGTGATATCGTTTGATTCTCACTTTACACGCCAGGCTGCTCAGCGACCCCAACTCATGTTCCATATCGGCCCTCCGTCTACCTGTGAGGCTCCAGAGCAGAGTAGTGTGAAATCTCCACCTCAGTCCGACCTGCTGGCTGTTACAGCAAAACCAGCTCAGCGTTTTTCTCTCCAGTGCTTCTCCTGTGACCACAGTGTGAGTTTTCTCGAACAACTCAGGGCCGAGCTGGCACACCTGCACCGTGCAACAATCTATTGTTCACGCAAAAAGGGCAATATTGCATTATTCACCCTCTGGTATTTGATTTAATGTTTACGGTGCAGAAATAAACTAAAGTCCTGTGCAAGCAAAGTGAAGCCATGAAGCGCTGGAAGAGTGTCACTACAGCATTGAGCAACAAATATATAATGCAGCTATGTGGTGCATATAGTTGCAGAAGACATCAGGGGCGGCAGATACATATTTAACTAATAAGCTTTGTTCTGGCCAGAATGAATCCTAAAAAGCTGGAAAAAAAAGAGTCATATTTGATAAATAGTTTCTTATCAACTCCACTGTTCTCTCCTCTACTAAATCACCTTCTTCATGAATGACTTGCATCGTTTGTATTCCAATATCTTTTACTGTGTGCATACGTGCATCATATCGGGCCCTCATGTTTAGCCTGTTAGAATAATCTGAAAAATGTTATACAGCAGTGCTACAGCAGGTGCAAACAACAGATATGATGAAGACATCTTAAAAAAGTACCAATCTGTGTTCATAATTGCTTGTCTTTTGTTGCATTATAAAGGAAGATACATCATGTAGACGAAAGCCGAAGCCATTTAGCGTTCAATCATTATTTACGGGAATATTAAAGCACTTTCTTTCTGCGAAGCACCCTCACATGGAGACACTTGAAAAGGGTGATGCTCTAAATATAGGTATGAATCTAAGATTTGACTTTGAATATGTTGACGGGAACAAATAAAAAGAATTGCTGTTGAGAGATCATTAAAAAAGTTTAACTTGCATCGTGGGTGGCGTCTGTCACTGAGAAGATTAACATACATCCTGCAGCACAACTCTGCTACGAGTGAAATGATCAGACAGTCTGGAATCTGTTTTGTACCTTTTATATCAATTTGTTTGAATTATAACTGCTCCATTAAATTCTTAAAACTCCTATTTCACTCTTCTTCTTTTTTTTTTACAAGACATTAAACAATTAACATTCATCGGTTTTCATGTTAAATATACATTTTTGCAATTCATGTTTTTAATGTTGATTGTTGTATTATGCATCTGATAGTATCACAGTTTTAACCCTCTGCAAACCATGAACACAAATTATATTGTAGAACCAACAATAACGTTGAGTTTGACTTCACTTTGAATGCAGCTTAACATAGTCCTCCTGGATAAATCATTTTCTACACAAATATGTTCTTGAATCAAAACATGGATTCATCCGTATGACTTTTCCATCCTGAAATTCAGTCTTGTTTAAACAGTTAAGGTGAAGAGTCAGGTAACTTCTCTTAACAGTGTGAAAGAAACAACCATGGCCATTTTGTAATTGTCTCTTTTGCTTTCAGTGAAACAGCTTAAATCAAATGTATGACACATACAGGACAAACAGTGTGACGTAGCAGTAAAAGCTTTGTGCCGCTGCACAAGCTAATAATCGTCCCATTAAAAAACCTACTAGTTGTATTCTGAATGTTTTAAGCTTTTTTTTTTTTTTTTTTAGTTGTCACAATTAAAAGAGCTTTCAAAACTTTGTTCTTTGCTCAACCCGACAACATGCTCTGGATAAAACTGTACCAGACTCCATAACGTCTTGGATGGCCCAGTTTTCTCTCTTGCATCTGCACTGTGTAAATAAACACCCTGAGGTCACCGCTCCAGGAGGTCAAACTGACAAGCAGTGCACCTTACTTCATGGAAGTAGACCGAGCCCAGTTTAACCAAAGCCGCAGCTTATCTTTCACAGTGGGTCTTGCAGCGTCGCAGACAGAGAAGCGCTCCCGACAAGCCATTTAGAGCAGACTGCTAACCTTTCTCTAACATGGTCCTGCTCTGAAATGAAGCTCCGAAAGCATCCAAATGTCTGCAGACACGATGTATACTCTGCTCAGGAATCACCGCACACAAACAGCTGTATTCTGTTCACGCAAGCGCCACGCTCTGCGAGTCTGTCTGGCTTCTGTTGAGTGCACTTATCCTCAGCTGTGGAACAATGCTTACAACACTACATCACCCATAATTCATCACAAAGACATAAATGCACAAGGTGCACGGAGTGGTGCAATGACGAGAATATTCTAAAAATAGAAAGCTGAATAAAAAAAAAAAACCTCTGCACAGAAAACTATGACATGATAAAGCACCATGAGGACGAGTGCTGAAGTGTTTCTCTTTGTAGGTGCAGAATACATTTCAGCTCTGCATTATTACTGGCGACGTGAGGCTGTGTGCAACACCGGGTTATTAATGCAACATCGCTCACTGCATCTTCTTCGCTATCAGACTTTATCAAGTGAAGGAGAATTATTCAAACTCTTTGTAATCCATTTTTGGAACTCACAATAATAGAAGTGAATGAAGGCTAAGCAAAGAAGATGACAGCAGCCACTGGATGAGATAATCTTGTGTTTCTCATCACAAACAGGGCAAACAAAAAAATGTTTTCTTCATTATTCCTTAGAAACGATAACACCCCTGAATTGAAGAAGCCAGACGGTAGAAGGCGGTAAATGACTGAAACTTGACTGATAAAAACAGCCGCCAAGTTAATACCAAATATAAAGAAAACATTGCACTCACCAGGTCGTGGTTTGTAGAGTTGGAATCATCTGCAGGAAAAGGGATGTAGACAGCTAAGGCCATACAGTTGGCAAAAATAGCAATTAATATAAAGATATCAAATGGCCTGAAGGAAGAAGTTAAGGAAAACCTGGAAGAAAAGTACACAACTCAGCTGTCATGAATAATAAACTACAGATGACAAATGCATGTCAAGTCACCCGCTATGATATAATGACTTGTCGAATATTTATAAAGGTGTAACTAATAAAGTATTTAAAGTATTGAGCCTGAATTATTACTTATTATTATTACTTATGTTATGCATGTTTTTTTTAACATGCATAACATTACTCATATGTACGGTTTTGTTGATTTTGTTCTCGTTTTCACTGCAAAGTAGTTAAAACAGTGTCTTCTGGTTTTTTTTCTGAATTCTGCTTTACAGAACCATAATAGCTGACCTATTTGCACGTTGGTTAAGAAAAAGCACAGTTACAAGTTTTGCAGATTTCCACAGGTGTAAATGAAACTTAGCACTGAACAGCCATTTAAAACTGCTCTCCATTTTCTTTCCCGCTTTAGTCTGTGTGGGGTCGCGGTGGCAATACAGAGAGCAGAGAAGCCTTCTCTTCCTGTCATCGCGAAGCAGAATTCACCAAGCGTTGGATTGTCCAGCCACTAATAGGGAACGTGTGCTGGGATTAGACCGCCGTGAGACAGCTTAGTTTTACCCTGCTGATGATTTTGTTGTTGCAATAGTAAAACTTAAAACAGAAGCTAAAGCTGAGAATGTGTTCTTGTGGTAGATTGAGAAACGTGCAGCTTTTCTTAGCGGCTGCTTGTAACCAGCGTGATTTGCAACCTCTGATGTAACGGAATCTGCATGACCCATAAAGTACTGGCAATAAATCTAGTTTATGGAGAAAATTTATTTGCGGGTTGAGCAACGCCCTTTCATGAGATCAGATGGATTTTGCGAAGAGAGTATCTGTTTATGCTTCAAACTCTCCACAGCAATAATATATCAGTGGATTCACTTAGACCACTGCTACAGCCACTTTTGAAGCTTGCATCATCATCATCACCATCATCATCAACACATGGGACAATCACTAATATTTGTGCAAACCACATGCACCAATAAAGCTGTGAACAAGAAGAGCTGCAATTAATGATGAATATTTTCACAACTGAGAAATGTGTTTCAATTTCTGCAAACAAAGCACCAATTTGTTGTTGTTGTTTTGTTTTGGTTTTTCTTAACTAAAATCATTAAAAGGTTGAAATGATGGTTAAAACGGTTGAAATCACATTGAGGGTGAAGACCTTGAACATCCACCAATCATATGAAACTCTGGGATATTTACTTTCCAAGGATAGAAAGTTGCTCTGAATCAGATGGCGTAAGGTGAATTGTTTTTGCTTCAGATGCCATAAAAACCTCTGACCAATCTCATCAATCAAATACGCTCAAGGATCAAGGCCTGATTCAATAACGTCCGCTCTCAGACATGTGCGAAGCACAAACCACAGTGAAGGATACTTCCACTCCACCAGGCTGATGCAGGCCCTGCGTATGGGGTTGTTGAGGTTGAGGCAGAACAGAGCCCTGGGTGGCCTGCTGTTGGCATTACTGCCCTGTTTCTTACTTTTGGCATACTGCTGCCGCTTCTTCTGTGCCAACGCACCTACCGGGATGGTAGTGGTTGCTGGGGCAGGCGGGGCGGGGGGAGCGGGCGCTGCAGCGGGGGCTGGCGCTGGGGCCGGAGCAGGGGCCGGGGTTGCGGCTGGAGGGGCTTCGGGAGCGGCGGGTGCTGTGGGGGCTGGGTCTGGGGCAGGCCCGTTGGCGCTCATGGTGCGGGCGTGGCTCTGTGAGGAGCATCCAGCAGCATGGATCTGCCAGGGTAGACAGGGAGACTAGAGGAGGACAGAGTAGTCTGACCGATGAGCTGGCACGTCACCAGGGTGAGCGACTCTGACGCTGCTGGCATTATTTGCCTCTGAAACGAAACGGTGACAAGAGATGCCGTTAGTGTTTTTTTTTACATTTTGGCCAACAATTAAAAAAAAAAAAAAAAGAAAGAAAATTGATGTTGCTTTTAAGTGAGAGCTGGTCACATTAAACTTGCCCTTTAAAATGACCCCAGTACACATTTGTCTATTTTAAAGTCTATTAAATCCTAAATGGACCTGCATCGTCAAATATGTTGGACCTACTCATGAGATCTCAAAGATCACCTGGTTATAATGTTCCAGCTATACTGAGAGTCACCTCCAAATCTAATGAAGCTCTTTTTATTAGTCCTTGATCTTTCATCCCTATTAGTCTTCCAGTATAATGATGTGAATATGCTATATTTACATCATTATTACTGATGTGATTCTCCATACTCGTACTTTTCTCTCTATTGTCTTACAATTTCTTCTAAGCATTAATAATCACAGAAAGCTGATAGTCTTACTTTAATGTTGCAATGACATGGAAATTCTAGCTCGTGCATGTTTGACCAAATCCAAGCATGCTTATGACTGTTCCCTTAAGAGCTATTCAATACACGGGGTGCTCATATCGCTTAACTTAACAGAGGTTTTGTGGGGTAATAAAAAGAAAGGGGGGTATTAAGGTGTACAAATACACCACACAATGCCTTTTTAATGAATACCTAAAGTCAAAAGATAACCTGTTTGTTTACGTTTAGGAATAGTAAAGAATAAAGGTCTCAAACATAACATGAAAGAATTTACCCTGAGAATGGCGAATGGTGATAATACATTATATAAGAAAACCCATTCGTCTATACAGGAGACAGAGGAAAGCTGAAATGCCAGCATGCTGCTGAACATTGAAAACAACAAATATGGTTGACTGGGTCGTCTGAGACGATCCCATCAAAGTCTAGTTATAGTTAAAGTTGACTGAGGCCCAGTATAAATGCAGGCAAGATGCAGGATGAGTCAAAATACAGCAAAATTTAGCATGTGGATTCAGAGCTCCCATTCTCAGCCCTCACTTGGTCACATCAGTTGTGTAAGTCCTTGAACTGCGAGCAGGCCCCGCAGAGGAAGAAACAGAAAAGGTCACATTGCTGTCACGTTCCCAAGACGAATTCATCTTTCTGATTGCACAGAAAACGTTGCCAAGGTGTTATTGTCATGCAGGGGCTCGAGAATGTTTTGGGTGATTGCAGACTGCCAGCTCTGCTTCTCTTTTGTTCAAGGCTTCTGCCTTAATGTAGCTAGTGCAAGCTCTGTGAGTGAACAATGCGCATTAAAAGACCCCCCCCCTCTTTTTTTTTTTTTTTTGGAATATTAATTTCAATACTGCATCGACATCATCGACCGTGCAGCCACTGATGAAAATGAAAACTGACATTTCCATGAGCGATTCGTGACAAATTAACCATCATCAAGCGTCCTCGTGTTTCTCCTTGGACACCACCAAGGTAAGACATGCTCAACCCCCCCCCCCCCCCCCCCCCCCTCCACATCCAAAAAGATTAAGAAAGAGGAAAAAAAAAAAAAAGAAGAAGAAGAAGAAGAAGGAAAAAAAAAAAAAAAGCCCGATGTGGAATGACAGGCTGACTCCGGGCGCTCGTAGTGAAAACTGAGCATCGCACCGCCGCTCAGCCCCAACAGCTGTTATTACAACAAACCTCGACCGGCTCCCACACTCGGGCTCCGCGGTGCACGGTGCCCGGTGCACATGACCGGAGCCTCGGTCAGTGGGGAAGGTTCGAGCCATCAGCAGCATTGTCCCTCCTCTCTAACCCTCCGGACATGACGGCGTCGACAAAGTGGCCATTAAAAAGCTGATGTCCTCTGACAATAATGCAGAAAATGTATCACTATTGATCGTCTGCATGCGGGGATGATGGATAGAGAGAGAGAGAGAGAGAGAGAGAGAGAGAAAGAGAAGAGAATGGGGGGGGGGGGGCAGCTATGCTAAAAGGCTAACTTCAGTTTTGTGTTGCAGAAAGCGCACCGTGCATGTACCTTATTTCCTGGAGACTTTGCAATTCAGCCGCGGTCGTTCTCCGCTCGATTCCACGGATCCGGAGCTTGGCGGGGCGAGGAGAGGAAGAAGAAGGGAGAGAGAGAGAGAGAGAGAGCGAGAGAGAGAGAGAGAACACGCAGGTCCTGTTAAAACTGCAGCTCCGTGGAGGAGAGACACGTAAGAGGCTGTGCGTTAGTGGAGCTCCTCCATGGTGATCGTGTGGAGCTGGAGACAGGAGGAGAGTGCGCACCAGACAACAGAGCATCCTCGTCCGCTGCCTGCTTATCGTCACGGCGCCAGTCAACAGTGAAACGAGTGCACATGAGAGAGAGCGAGCTCTCTCCTCCTTCTGGCCCTCACTCTCCTCCTCCTGCTGCTGCTGCTGCTGCTACACACATCACACAGTGCCCAGCTTCACCTGCTCGCGCTCCTTTAATAACAAGTGACACCTTTCAAATGCAATATCACATCCAGCGCCCATTGACCACGCAAAGGTCCAGTTTTCCTCTCTGAGCTCTTACTTTGTACCCCACATCACAGTGGTGGGACGTGAGGCACAGACAATAGTATTTAGCGATATGTTGACTGCAAAAACGTGGCTTTGTTAGTTTAAATATCCATACATAAGTTAATGGACATGTATACAAAGAATATTGAAACTATCTGGGAAAGATTCCACATGTAACTGGGTTTTTTTTGTCATGGTGTTCAAAATGTTCAGCAGGTTATTGCTTTTAAACGTTCAACTATCATCATAATCCCGTAGCTATGCATCAACATTAGTTTATTGGCTTTTTCCAAGATTTATCCATCCATTTTCTATACTTTGTCCTGTGCAGGGTTCCACAGTACGCCAATTCAAGCTAACTGGTTAGGGCAGGATAAACCCTGGATAGATTACCAGTCCATCATAGGACAAACACAGAGAAACAGACAACCACACATACTCACATCATCCCCTCAGGGTAATTTAGGGTCACCAGACACCTAAATTACCTAAAAGAAACCCACTCACTCATGGGGAGAACATGCAAACTCCACACAGACAAGCCCTGCTTGTATTCGAACCCATATTCTTCTCACTGTAAAGCAAGAGCGCTAATCCCCTGTGTCCATGCTGACGTCCATCCTGAGTCCTGTCTTTCAACCTTTCTTGTAGTGACTGATCAACAGCAGGATCACCTCCACTAACAGGCTCATCACAGATCCCACCAAAATGCACTACACTGCACAGCAGCAATCGTGTGGCCATTAAACGCTACAAAATACCACAATATCTAATCTAATTTTATAAATCTAATCTATAAATTGTCACTTTACAGCCAAGCCCTCCTACTTGTATGTATTTAATTTATGTAATATTTAATTATGTATCTAATTTAAGTGTAGTTACTCTCTCTCTCTCTCTCTCTCTCTCTCTCTCTCTCTCTTTCTCTCTCCACTGCATGTTGTTCACACATGTAGTACCCATAAAGATTAATTACCTTCCTTTTGTACACAGTTGTGTAATGTGTATATGGGGGGTCGAAATGTAATTTTGCTGCTGTGTCCATGATTCATGTTTTGCTGTTAATCGTAGCTCTCCTGCCAAAGTTGTTGAATCCTTCTCCTTTCCCTTGACAGCTCGCGTGTCTTCGTAATGAGACAGTAAGTTAACACCACTTCAGCTGATCCAGGTGTCACAAAGATCTTGCTTCAGTTAAAACGGCTCCCTTAAAGGAAGCAAATTCTGAAATGCTCCACATTTATGAAGATAAAATAACAGTTTCGATTCTACACAATTCACACTTTTGCAAAGTGCTATGGCTTACTTTTTCTTTTGTATGTTTGGCCCTGTTCCTTTAGTATCTTCCAGTTTGCTAAAGAACAAACTACCACAACGTCTCATTGACCTTTCATCTGAAATGCTGCCATTCACTTTATAGTATTACTTTTATATAAGACATAAGCTCTTGTTCAAGTAATGTCAAAATGGATTTTTAGGGTAAAATATCTTTGTGGCAAAAGCAGCAGTATTGCGAAGCAGCTGTACATCTGCCATGCGTACCTCTACACATTAATCCCACCCTTATAAAAAAGTAATGACCAAGTGATAGCTTTGACCCATGAAAGACCCCTTTACAAACTCGAGACTGCATTTAATTTTCACATGTCTTATACATTGGTAATTCTTTGAACAGTTTGGAGAAAACAGTAATGTATTCACATTCTAATATAAAAATGTAAGTATTCCAAATAGCTTCCGTATAGATTCCTGTTCTTAAAACTATGTACAGCGCAGTATAAACACAGTCACAGATGAAGTCTTTGCTGTTACTTGCTCAAACAGTTCAGTATTACTCAGCCACAGTTGGATTCATCATCGTTGTGTTGTGAAAAACGTACCTGGAAAGAGTGAAGCAGCTGACTAAAATGTCAGCTTCACAGAGTTGACAATCAAGAACACAAAATAACTATCTTCCTCTCTGACGGGCTGATCAGCAGTTGATGCTGTTGAGAGGTAGAGAGGCAACAAGGTATCAGCTTGCCTGGGATAATGGTATCTTCTACAATCGTCTTGAATTATTCACTTATGGATGAAGGTGTGTGTGTGTGTGTGTGTGTGTGTGTGTGTGCGTGCGTGCGTGCGTGCGTGCGTGCGTGTGTGTGTGTAAGTGGTTTTTTTTTCTTGTTTGTTCAGGTTTTTTATATGAAATCTGCTTTTTGGGAAAAAAGTAAGTCCCCCTGGTGTAAATCATCAAATCTCACAGTGTGGACCTGTTTTAGGTAAGTGGTTGTGATAGTTATAGATAGACTTTGTCCCTGGGGATTTAATGTAAGTAAGTCAGTGTGACATCCTCTGAAGACTCAGGAATGTAAATTGTATATTTTAAGATTACTTTTTTAATTTGTTCAGTATCTTCAACTATAGGACGAGTTGTTAGAATTCCTTTGATGATCAGTCCAATGTTGTCTTTCTGGATGGGATTGGATTAGGGGGTGGCCGCCTGGTGCCTCCAATACGACACATCATCGGTTGTGCACCCTGGCTTCATCGGGTGTTTCAGCCTTTTAACACAATAAACCCTCAGGTGAGGCTGGCCCATTTGCAGGCCGATCAAGCCTGAGTGTGTGTCGCACCGGAGGCTCCGTGAGGTCATTTGGCAGCCCGTGACGTCTCCTTCCGCTTTAGCCACAGCCAGCGACTGCTTCTTTCAGCTGTAAGCTCTTTGACGGTGCTTGTCCTCTGATTCCAACCTCCTTTAGTAGCCTTGTGGTGGCACTAGCTACAAAGCCCCTGTAGCCCACTTCCACTGGATGCACGTAGACCTTCCAGCCCCTGTCCTTAGCCTCAGCAGCAAGTTTGCATATCACAAGCTTTTCCTTTCAAATGCCTCATCGGTGGCTTCCTCCCACGGGACTGTCAGCTCCTCAATGAAAACATGTCAACAGTGGGAAGGTGTGCCTCTGGTATATGCCGACCCGCATTTCCCAATCTCCGGCTGCGTTCAGTGGAAATGAGTCAAGACATTATCGGTTGGTCGGCCGTTTCTCACCTTTCCGGACAAAAGATGTTGGTTGCTGGAAGGTAGTCTGGGCTTATAGGAGCATGGCATTGACTGCTGCACTTCAGCATTTGGCTGTGGTGCCAGGTATGTGTGTGTGTCAGGGTTGCTGAGCCAAGACACTGGAGACACAGCGGATACTCTCCAAACAGACCTGTAGATTGGTTGGAGAGGCCGGGACCTTCTGCCATATGGTTGCTGTTGCTGTTGTTGTTGTTGTTGTTTATAAATGTTATAAAAAGTGCTATATAAGTATGTTACTCACAGACAGATAAGTTTCATGTTCCAGTCATGTGGAAATAGTTCAAGCAAAAGTGACTGGAGGAAATGGGGCCATTTTTCATCATTGCAGATTTCCAAGGTCCTTTCCTTTAGTCACAGTTCACTTTAATCAAACTGGCATGAGCTTCATGTTTGTACTGTCAAAACATTTAGCTTAATTCTATGATTTGAAAAGTTTTGGTAGATGACTAAGATTTTTTTTTTTATTTAATCTGTGTCTAAATGTTCTTGCAAATTTTATTTTCAAAGTTATTTCTCCTCTTGTTGTTGACCTGGTCTTGCTGCACTGACAAGCCCTGGTGTATGGTGGTGAAGGTGGTGGAAATAACCATTTTATGTTTGAGTGCTCATCCACCTGGAACAGCTGACGTGTATATGTCTGCGTTGTTTGTGCATTTTAGTGTGACTGTGTTCAAACTCTGCATCTGCCTGCTCCTTCAGACCCGGCCAGTGGTCCCCTGGAGAACAGCGTAATTTAGTTCAAAATGACTGAAAATGCAGTGAAAAAACACACACACAGAGGATGCAGGGATCCTCCAGGGACCAGAGTTCCCATTTGGTTCAGCGCAGCAGTCTGCAGCCACCCTCTGCTCTGATCTGGCCCCCCTGCTCCGTACGTCTCATTGTGGGGTTATTCTGATTTCAAAAGTGAATATAAAAACATTCATACATTTGTGATAAATAAGTCTCACTAATATTTTCCTTTAAAAATAAAATCTTATGGCAAATGGTTTATAATGTAACTGTGAGTGAAATGGTGCTCAGTAGGTCTTTGGTTCTTATCACAGCTTTGGTGCAGGTCCAGTGTAGATGTTATGTGTTGGCCAACCACTAAAGGGATTAGAATATGTTGACTCAATAAAGATGTGTTTTTTGTTGTTGTTTTTTTTACTACAGTTCACAGTGAACAGCTGTTGGATTGTTTTCATTGCTCTATGAATGTACTTAGTTTTTGCCCCATGTGCTTTATCCCTCAGTTTCACCCTCTGCATCACCCACTCACACCCTCCCTTCCTGACTTTCTGCAGCTCTTTTTCAATCAGATTGCAATAAATCTACATGAGCGCTTCACTCAGGCTCATAAGCTGCAATACTGCTATTTTCTTTTCAGTCTCGGGCTCAGTAACTGATTTTGTTGGTCCGTGTCCTCGCCGAATATACTTCAGAAATCTATTTTTTATATTTATACTCTCACATAATGGCAAGGCGACGCAGAAAACATTTGAATCTATCTATAAAATGAATACATATGACTTTCCGTGTAATGTCTAGAGATGAACATGCACATAAAACCTGGTCATTACTGCAGCACATCATGTGCAATCATGCAACAATCGGTGCTTTTGCATGTCTATGAGCATTGTGTGTGTATGTGTGTGTGTGTGAGTGAGTGAGAGAGAGAGAGAGAGAGAGAGAGAGAGAGAGAGAGAGAGTATGTTGGTGTAGCTGCTTGAAGGAGAGCAGTAGTGATGGAGCCTGAAAGCCCTGCAGCACAGCTGTTCTCCCAGAGCATCGTCAACTTCACTGCTGAGCCCACAACACACGCTCAGCCTTAACCCCTGCTCACACACTCTCCTCTTGTTGCTGAATCTTCCTCTCTTCTTTTCTTTGTTGTCTTTCATTTTTCACTCCCTTCATTTCCTCTGCTTATCGAAAGATCTCCATCCGAGCCCTTTTATGTCAGATCTTAATATAGCAGATTTAATTCTCACGTAACAAAAGATTTCACCTCTTTGCAATGGCCACATGTGGACATTCTTTACATTCCTTTTTTTTTTTTCCTCCAGTGCATCCCCCTCAACTCAAGTCAGACCCCCACTCTCAAGATGATCAGCCCAACACTGCTACAAGTGCTTTGCTGACAATTCAGTCAGGTCCAATGCTTTTGTCATGCACTGTCAGTGGGTGTGGCCTCTGAGTGATAGACAGCTCTCTGATGGAAGGGCAAGCACTGTGTCATCATGGTGACTGCAGAGCAATTTAAGGAAATGGAGTGATAAGAGCAGAGTGGAAAAGGCTCAAGCCTGAAGGAGCAGCTGGCATTAAGGCAACGTGCACCAAGACTTGGTGTGTGTGTGTGTGTGTGTGTGTGTGTGTGTGTGTGTGTGTGTGTGCGTGTGTGTGTGTGAATATTCCTGAGCAAGTACACACATGTCATCACGCCTGAGTACATGTTCACATACACAAGTCTGCATGTACAGTAACTGTATATTGGCACGCCGCGAAGGTCCCATTAATCATTCAAGGCTCAGAACAAAGTCCACTACATTTTTGTTTACCTGAGCTCTGCATTGTGCTTGCGACGCCACATACACATTGTGTGTTATATTAAGGCATTGTTTCAAAAGTGGTGGCTTTGCTCCTCTTTTTCTGCCAGAGAGATTAAAAATAGAAACATTCATGCTCTCTGAATGTACTTTCCCTCCAGGAAGTGTGCAGTTGTGGGTGTAAGGCATTGGCTGGGCCTCATCACGTGGCATTTTCTTCCCAGGCCACCATTGGCTGGCACCTGTGGGGCTCTGTGAAGAGAAGCTCTTCTGACAGGGCCCAGGAGCCCAGAGGAGTTGCTCGAAACTGGGAGAAGGACAATGTCGGTGGAACCAGAATAGCATTAGGGGGGCAGGAGTGATGGCATCAGCATGGCTGTGGATGCAGAGGTGCTCAGACAAGACCTCCCAGCTATAGCAAATTGCCAGAATCCACAAAGATCATCACATAGTTGGGAGAGTTCTGAAAGAAAATGAATGAGAAGATAGGAGAGGGGATGGATAAGTACATTGATCATGTACTGTAATTATTCAAATGCAGATGACTCTATAATTTGTTATTATTCTGTTACTTCTAAAAAAACAACAGCAACATTTGCTTATTGTTGCCTCTACAATGCAAAAACAAAGTTTAACTCATTTCCATGTATAGCACTCCTGGTTATACCATGCACTGTCAATTGAAAACTCATTTGTTCATTACATTGTCTTCCAGGTGTTAAAGGCTTTCCCTCAGTTATTGGGTTGTCTAATATACCATTTTACCATGAAACATTCACGGAGAGACAGTGTCCTCTTGTGTTTCATATTTGGATTACAACCAGCCTGTGAAGGAAGGATGTTCAAAATGGAGTAATGTAGCGTTGCATGTGTTCTTGCGGCGCAAACACAGAATTGTGACACGTAGTCTGTGTCATTTGTCATTTCTGTGAAATGACTCACCATCACATGTTGTAATCATAATAAAGTACAATGAACTATATGAAGTAGCATTAAAATAGGAGTATTAAATTATGTCTCCTTCACTACTGAGATAACATTGCACAGTTTTACAATCCTCCTTTCCACTGTGCAATGGAAGCTTCCAGCCAATACAATACAATCAGTTGCAGGCTGAAACAAGACCAATCCCAGGGCGGCATACACCTGGTACAGTGCTGCATAAGACCATGCGTTCCTTCACACGTTCCTTCAAAACTAATGCTTAATTAGTTAATTACAAAACTCATCTTATAAGGCCACTGTGGCGATGCTGTCTGTGTTATCAATAGCTATACAGTGACTGACTAATGGAAAGAGGTCAAATGTAGTGTCAAGGGTTCTCCTCTAGATGGCGGCAAAACTCAAGATAATGACTCCATCAGATATTACTGTAAGTAAAGGCAGCAATTCAGTCTGTTATCTGACCATGTGCTTCGAAATATGTTAAATTATAGCGAACTGAACAATCCTGGCGATAAATTAGATCCGTCGATGTTGGTCTACATTTATATCAATGGCAAGTAAAAGTAAGACCCTCAATTATTCGATTTGATATGGTTTGTTCCTTGTTTGTCCTTTTTTTTATTTTTTTTATTACTATGCATTTCCAATTTATTTAAAACAATGCATTTTTAATGTTACTAATTATGCAATTTTCCAGTAATCAAAGTTTTCCTAAAAAGTGCTTTTCAGATAGTTTTCATACCATCTCTGTCATGGCTCAGCGACTGTAATTGCCTCTACTCTACACTATTGCTGCTGTACCCTCCAGGTTGTGAAGCTCTAGGACATGTGCAGCACTCACTGTATATGAGATCCTTGAGGTATGCAGCAGAAGGGCTCAAAGGAAAAGACAAAGTGTGCTCAGTATGGCATTGATCTCACTGAGCATGATGTTGGACACTAGACAGGAAAGAAAACAGTGGCAGTGAGGAGGCGCTCAGGGCTGTGGGAGGGCACTGGTGTACACCTCTGAACTTTTCTCAAGTAACTTCTTGCAGATTACATTTAGATATTTTTTTTTAAATGGAGGAAACACATAAAAAAATATAAAAAAATGTTTTATTGTCGTATAGTTGAACACTTTCAGTTTATTACGTTTACATAACAAATATTCACAAGCCATAGGTCCAGTAGGCCTTATTAATTCTAACCCCAGCTATTCAGTCCTCCTCACAGTGGAAAAACATACATTTGAGCTGAATTTGCCCCTCTTAGTTGCATGTAAGCATTGGATAAAGCAGTATCAGAAATAGAAGGACAATCAAAAACCTCACCATCTGTATTTGTGTTGGACAATATGGGGTAAGCAAGGATTTCAACATGTTGTTGATTGTAAAATTTCAGAACACACCCTCCCCCCCCCAAAAAAAAATATATAATGCTTTTTTTCTTCTTTGTTAATCATTTCATGATGATTTTATTCTGGAACGTGTCCACCTCAATATCTAATGGGCAGTAAGGAATAGGAACCTATAGGTTTAACTGCATAACAAACAACAATCAACCGTTTTTCAAATATCAGTTCAGACAATCAAGCCACTCTAAATCAGGGTGAGTTGCTTCGAACAACATCCACCCTCCCCCTTACACATGCACAATACACACACGCATGCACGCACGCGCACACACTCCCATCTATAACTGAGACAAATCTCCAACATCCCATCCACACAGTAGCCAATAGGATGAGTGCACTGACATTTTAGCAGTAACACCCATCCCCACGTCATTGCATCCCCCCGCCGTGTGTGTGTGTCTGTGCGTGTGTGTGTGTTATATAGAGCTTCTCCTCCATTCTGTCTTTCTCTACTTTTGTCTCTCTTTCGCACACACACATTTACAGGTGCTGCTCTTTGGCAAACCACTCTCCTACACAAACACACATTCACAGTTGGTCCACTTTTTCTTTTGGGTGCAATTGAATCTGATATTTTGCCCTCATGGAGGATTACCACAAACCTGACCAGCAGACAGTGCAGGCGTTGAGGAACATCGCCAATCGCCTCCGAATCAACTCCATCAAGGCAACTACTGCAGCGGGCAGTGGGTGAGCTGAGTCCACCGATTCCCCATTTATGGGTTTTACTGAAAGAATGCAAATGCATTGCACGTTTAAACATACTGCAAAGTTGATATTTCCTTAGAATTCATGGAAGAACATCATTGGTCACACCTACAAAGCCATGTATGTGGAGATACACTCATTCAAATGCAAGCGAAGGGTCAAAGGAACAATGTGTTCTGCCTTTGTGCTCCTCCTTCGGTGGATTCACAGAAGAAGATAAACCTACATAATCGTTCGCTAAATCTTCCTGAGCTATGGTTTGAATCCTTTTCAAATTATATGACATATCTTAAATATCCTAATCAAACTTTGATCAAAAACCATTTCTGCTTTATGGAGAATTTACAGACAATTACACAGACAAACATTTGCACAAAAAAATATTCCTTTAAGTGTTGCATAATGAGCAAATTTAATTATACATTATTTTAATCATCACAGACTTTAAATAATTAAAGTAATGTATTTTAAGGCAATGCAAATGAATGTGATATTTTAGAATTAAATGTTTGAGCTGAAGAATATTGGAACATTTGGTGATAGCATTTATGTAGTTACAAAAGCGGATATTTGGCTTCTGCAAATAAGACTAAAAACTGCATTTGACTTGATGATATGTCCTCATGCACTATTAGGCAGACACAATGGATTAGTATGTGGTTGAGCTGTGTGTCGCAGTGGCTTTCACTATTGCATGCGTGATGTAGTCACGACATATTCATTCAGGAGCGATCTGAATAGATAGTGTTTTTTTTTTATTCTTACACTAATGTGTAATATTTCATTATCTTCTAGTGCTCCAGTGTGACACCATTGCACTTTTTTATGATAGAAATACATAATTTGGAGATCAGTAGAGTAAATGCTTAAAAAAACAAAAGAAACCGGTAGCTTAATTCATCTATTAAAAACTCTACGATTTCCAGCCTATTGTGAAGAAACTCTTACCATGCTCCTGGACTTAAATCATTGTCAATTTTAGAGGACATAACCATCAACGGACAACAGCGCGCCAAAATACTTTGTCCTGTGAAGTCCACAGTAATGTTAGGAGTACTGAAGAATACTGGCCGTGTGATTGAAATGGGTTGAGATTTTATTATGATAGACTGTGTTACAAAGGGACTTTTTGTTACGATGTATTTGCATTTCTTATTAAATATAGTTTTTCTCATCGAGATGCAATTTTTGTAGAATAATCCTGTTGACAATCATTTCAGTTGAGACACATTGTGAGAGTCTATATTGACGGTGCCTGCCTCTGTGCATATGTACGTACTTGTATTTGACATATGGTGAACAGCAGTCTCTCCCTTGTTGCACAGTCACCCAACATCATGCTGCAGTGTGGCAGAAATCATGTCTGTGCTGTTCTTCCACACTATGAAGTACCGCCCTGAAGACCTGAGGAACTTCAACAACGACCGCTTCGTCCTCTCCAAGGTGAGAGTCAGTCAGCACGTCTGGTTATAAGGACCTCAGAGCTTTGTGAGTTGGGGAGTCCTAACTGCATATTGAATTCTATGTAGGGCCATGCTGCTCCAGCGCTGTACTCCATGTGGGTTGAAACCGGTTATCTAAAGGAGAGCGAGCTGCTCACCCTGTGCCACGTTGACTCTACCCTGGAGGGCCACTCCACCCCGGTGAGCAGTCACATACTGTTAACGACACACACATCAAGAATACCCCCCGGAGCACAAGCAGTCAAACATCATCCGCCATGTTCCCATACAATTTCTTGTTCTTATGAACTGTGTGCTTTGCAGAGGCAACAATTTGTGGATGTCGCCACTGGATCACTGGGCCAGGGTCTTGGTGTGGCCTGTGGGATGGCATACACCGGGAAATATTTCGACAAGTCCAGGTAGACCCTGGTATTCCACCAAATTGCTCTCAGTTGTTTCTTTAAAATACTGTTGTAATTCATTGAGTTTTTTTGAAAATTGCCAAATTACTGAGTTGTCTGTATTTACCCCTATATTTTAGGGCTAAAACCTTTATTTAATTCATATTTTAAGGCTTGAGTTTGCATCATGCCTCCCTCAAGTAGCATTTGACGAGGATTTTCCACATTTGGTGTGTGTGTGAGCGTGAGTGTACTGCAGCTATGTGCTCTTGCTCTTACAATTCTTCTGCTCTAATAATCACCAGCATAGCAGTCATATCTCAGTTATTTTTACCCTGCAAGCAGATTTCATCTCACAATCCATCTCCAGTATTCTGCCTTTTGCATTTTATTAATTGTAAGTATGTTATTCTCAATAGCTTTCAGACTAATTTAATTTGATACATCCAGTTTAATGTGCAGTGGTGACAAAATGCAAAAAAAATACTTTTCACAAAAAAAGGGGCATTTTGACTGATTGTCTCAGACAAACACAATACATATATTTTTATTTCATTAAACAAAAGACTGACTTTGTAAAAAGAACCTGGAGGATGTGCTTGAGGATGAGATGTGAAATTCAACCAATCTAAAGTTGGTCCCACAAAGTTTTAATAACATTTCAAAGCTAATTCAACCCAACTTAATAATAGAAAGTATCAGATCAACCAGATAATGTTTGTCACAGCATCAACTCAAATCATGATCATTTCTTCTGCTTCACCTCAGTTACCGTGTGTACTGCCTGCTTGGGGATGGAGAGATGTCAGAGGGTTCTGTCTGGGAAGCCATGTCGTTTGCATCCTACTACCAGCTTGACAACTTGGTGGCCATTATGGATATCAACCGTCTTGGCCAAAGTGACTCTGCACCCCTGCAGCATCACGTTGAAAAATATCAGAAACGCTGTGAAGCCTTCGGGTAACGTTGCACTTTTGAAAAATTCATCCTCAAGTAAAGACGCATACAAACACAACTTGCAAAGCTAATTACATATAATGCTTTACTGGTTACTTTTCCTGACAGTCACATCAGGTTTCTTTTCATTTGTGCACAGCTGGCATGCCATCATAGTGGATGGTCATAGTGTTGAAGAGCTTTGCAAGGCTCTGAGCCAGCCCCGCCATCAACCCACTGCCATCATCGCTAAAACCATCAAGGGCAAAGGCATTCCAGGTAGTGTGTTCGGCACTTTTCACACCTCACTGCAAACGCCTCCCTCTCACTTTGCGAAAATATGCATGCAAAAGCACCCAACATCAGTTTTCCAGTCCAAGTGAAACCCGTCCCAACATGTCACGTTCATGCTATTTTAGCTGCAGAGGATAAGTTGGGCTGGCATGCCAAGCCTCTCCCTAAAGACATGGCTGAGATGGTTATGAAGGATCTGCAGAGCCGCATCATGAGCAGCAGCAAGCACCTGTACCCCTCCTCCCCTGTGGAGGACTCCCCACCTGTCAGCCTGAGAAACATCCGAATGCCAAATGCACCCAATTACAAGTCTGGAGAAAAGGTTTGCGAAAAGGACACTTCGTGTATTTTTGTTTTATTCGAGTGGCTCGTTTTTGTTGACGATTGAATTGTGTCTCTTTCCAGATTTCCACTCGAAAAGCATATGGGATGGCGCTGGCCAAACTGGGCCGCTACAACGAGCGTGTTGTGGTTCTGGATAGCGACACCAACAATCTTACCTACTCGGAGATCTTTAAGAATGAACACCCCAACCGCTTTGTTGAGTGCTACATCGCTCAGCAGAACATGGTATGATCCCTGATCAATTTTCACAATCAGCAATAGAAAACGATTTTCAAACACAAATATTTATTAATATTTTCTATTACAAGAAGTTTGGTTTACTGCTCTCTTTGATCTTTCAAAAACAAAAAAATACTACGTAACAAAAGCCTCTTTGTCTTCCAGTGAAGTAAATTGCTCCTGCTCGATTCATGCTGGCTTTGAGAACAACCTTATATGTCCCAGCTGCATGTCTGAGCCTATATTAATGAATTATACATGGCTCGCCTCTCTGTAACATAAGGATGGGCAAAGACACAGGCCGTGTGTGTCCTGGTGGTCAGTGTGGCAGCTGCTGACACTCCCAGTTAGAAAACAGTTGTCCCATCATTAATTTATCTGATAATAATTTGAGGAGAGGTAATCAGATTTTCTTTTTTTTTTTTTTCTTTCCCCCCATTACAGCCCCAGTAGCAGCCGGCACCAATGTAGGTCAGGCATGTGTCTGATGATAAGCGGTCATGACAAGTGTATTCAGAAGTAAAATATTAATCAGTGCAGTGGGTGGGACCATCTGGCAGAATGCATGAGAGAAGTCAAAAGTTGAAGGGTGCAACCTCAATAGATGTTAGAATTTGAATGAACATGTTTAACGTCAACCATTTTATTTATGATGAACACGGGATCAAAAAGAGAAAGATTTCTTTCTGAAGACTTTATCCAACATCAGATTTTATTTCTGACAAAGAAACAATGTTGTAGAGCTGTGGAAACTATTGGACACAGCGACCAGAGGAAATTGTTTCTAAGAGGAACTATGTTACTGAGTCTGCCCATATGGTAAAATAAGCTTCAGAGATTTGTGGGAAACGCTGCTCACTTACTCTCTTCTTTAAGTACTTTTTGGTTCAAAGAAGCTTTCACAGACTCTTCATACTGCGGATATTTGAACTTCTGGATGATCTCCTTCCAATCTAGTTTCTGTGACTTCAGGATACATCCTTGTGGCTCCTACAGGTACTAACAGACAATCATTCTCTTTCCCAGGTCAGCGTTGCGATGGGATGTGCTGCCCGTGACAGGAACATCGTATTTGCCAGCACTCTTGCTTCTTTTTTCGCTCGCACCTATGACCAGCTTCGTATGGCAGCGATTTCAGAGAGCAACATCAACTTGTGTGGCTCCCACTGCGGTCTGTCTACCGGTTAGTGAACGGCTACTCACACACCGTGCGCACAAGGACCCTCCTCACACTTCTCTCACACCCTCACAAAAAAAACACCCCTGATACTGAACACAACCACTGCACTGTATCCACTTTCACTGTATCCACTTTCACTGTATCCCTGCGAAATCTGTCTTAATTAATATGTAAAAACATTGTGTTTTGTGCGTGGTTGATGCCTTCCTCTGTCCTTTTCCTCTAATGCTGTGTTTTCCTCACAATTTACCACCTTGACCTTGCAGCTATACCTCAATCCTCCCTGTTTTCTCCCTTTGTGTCTGCCCCAGAAGCTGTCAGCAGGTACACTGCATGCAGTGCAGCTTTACGCCCGTGCATCTGCATGTGTCACCTCACCAAAACCCGTAGATGATCTTTTGAGGATTTCCTCAGTAATTAATATATACAATTAGTAATATAAATGTTTATGTTGCAGGGGAAGAAGGCCCCTCTGTGATGGGTCTTGACGACATGGCGATGTTCAGGACCATTCCCACCTCAACCATTTTCTACCCCTGTGACGGCGTGTCTACAGAGAAAGCGGTGGAACTGGCTGTAACCACAAAGGTATTGACCTGCAGGGCAATGGTTTCCCCAAAGAATCCTTGGTTACGGTTTTGTGATGCACTCTGTTCCCTATTTCCCCTTCACTCAGGGTGTGTGCTACATCCGTACTGGTCGCCAAGACAGCACCATCATCTACAACAGCAGCGAAGACTTCCATGTTGGACAGGCGAAGGTGAGCAGTTCTTTTTTGCATATTTCACAGACTAGACCATAAGGATAACATTTGAAGATAGACTAGTTGCTCCAAAATATGAGATTCTGTTAAGAATCATGGTTAAACCCAAAAGCTGGGTGAATCACATTAGGAAGTATCATAGACGGAGGTAGGAGGGCAGATAGGAAAGACAAGTGTGCAGCGACAGGGACAAGACAGGTGAGTACCACAATAACACAGGAAAGGACAGAACAAGTAAGACTTGACTAAGAGACAGAAGGAGACCTGACCGATTCTGGAAAAGAAAATAGAGGATACTTTTGATTTTGCTAGGTGGTGTACCAGAGCAAGGAGGACCAGGTGACTGTGGTGGCAGCTGGAGTCACCCTGCATGAGGCCCTTGCTGCAGCTGAGCATCTAAAGAAAGGTACAGTATGGGATGACATTGGGTTAAACCATAAAAAGTGAAAAAAATAAATACTGAGATTATCTATGCTATATCTAGTAGATGACAGGTAATTTCCCAAACATAGAATGGATTCTAATTGGTTACCGCATGCAAACAAACGAACATCTATTTCCTATATCTGGAAAACAATGTATCCGAAAAACAAATTCTGTACTTATTTTGCCAGATGTTATTTGTCTATAGTTTAGTTTAAACAATACATATTTCCCTCCTTTCATTTAGCTACACATTTATATTATCCATTCCATGTTACATTTTATATGTATATATGATAAATGTTGCTGTGGAAATATCCCCTTTTTATACAGTCTTCAAGGAAAAAAATGGTTCTAAAAGTTTTGTACATGAGGAAATCACTGGCTGACCTAAAGCAGTGAATTAATCTATTTTTGTTAACTTAGTTTCTAATGTATTTGTCTGTATCTGTATTGTGCTTCAACCAAAATGCATATCACAGAGAGGATTACTGTTCGAGTCATTGACCCTTTCACAATCAAACCACTGGATGTTAAAACCATCATCGATCACACACGTGCTACCAGGGGACGAATCCTCACTGTGGAGGACCACTACTATGAAGGTAGGTTTGCATGAGAGTTGCCTACTTCGCTCAGCTTTGACCTACTGCACGACCAGTATCAACATAGCAGCAAGAGGCTCCTCTGCATTATGCGACCAGGCCCCCCGTCATTGGCCCACATCCTCGTTTGGGGTGTGGTGGCACTTTTCCATTGGTCCAGCGACACAGACGTGATGCGGTGGCATTTGCTCATTGGCTGACGCGAGGATGTCTCTTGTGCGTGTTCGTCACAGGCAATGTATTGGTACTGTGGCACATTTCCTAAGTGTGAGGGCCAGAGAAGCAGCGTGCTGTCAGATTTCCTTAGCTGTGCACATACCCATGGGGCTGCCGGTGACCTAGATAGCACAGACAGCGGTGCCCTGTGCCTGTTCAGAGAAAGGGGATGGGTCATGGCATGGGCTAGAGTGGACAAAGAGAATTTACAGCTACAGTCAGTCTTATGTTGGGGATCTCCCTCCTTCCACATCTCTACCAGTTTTTTTTCAGTGGCAGGGAGAATTAATTTTTTACATTTTACTGCCTTTTAATGTGCATGGTGAGGCTAAGTCTTTGAGAGCAACTGATTTCCCATATGTCCATCAGTGAAATGGCCGTTCCTCTTTGTCTTGATCAAGCGATAAACTGTTGTTCCCCAGGTGGTCTTGGGGAGGCGGTGTCCACAGCAATGGTGAACGAGACTGGCTTCAACCTGCAGCGCCTGGCTGTGTCCCACATTCCTCGCAGTGGTAAACCACATGAGCTGCTCAAATTGTACGGGCTTGATCGTGACGCCATCGCCCAGGCCATCCGTAAGATGCTCAGCAGTGCGACCAACGCCAAGTAACTGTTTTATTTCCCTGCCCCACCCAATCTATCTGGTTAAAATCAGCAGTGAAGTACGTTTTTGATTCACGCGACACCCAGCTCTTTCAATTCATTCACTGTGAATACCCCTAAGTGTTTGTTGAAGTAATGTGATTTTGTGCCGTACACTTTGAAGTAGAGTTACACGTTGACCTTCCTTTTGTGCATCCGTCACATCACAATCAAAAGCAGAAATCCACAGATTTAAACAACCACTTGAATTCTCACTCATACTCTCAGCGGTGCCATGGACCCAGTTCAGTTATAAAAACATCTCCATAAGTGACACTGTCATTGGTGGGTACTCACTGTTCTAAACAATCCATTATTACATGTTCAACTTGCATACAGTGTGATGCTCTTGTGTGTGTTTTTTACATGATGCTCTTTCATTAGCTTTTTTTTCAGCTGGAATTGATTTTTATGTTGTACTGAAATAGCTCTTTAAAAGTGGGTGGGGCATAGTTTTACAGTTGGTGTTGATCATGACAGCAGTGTCAGAAATAAGCTAAGTGAGTTGTTGTTTGTAGAAGGTAGTGGGGAAAAAAAATAAGCAAATGTAAGTAGGACGTAAAGAGCAGTACAACACAGCAGTAATAATAAGATGGTTTCAGCTTTTCTGGTTTCAAAAGTCATTTTTCCTCTGCACTGCCTTTTGCTCTCAAAGTTACCATAAACCAACACACCTCAGTGTTCATTTGTGCCCCAGCTGTACATTTGAATCAGCCGTGTAGCTTTTTCTCTTTTACATAAGATGGAGGCCTGCAGAATCCGGTTGGTTGGGACCGTAAAAGGCAGAGCATTGGTTTGTTACATCTCATGTGTGAACCTAAGAACAAAGATTTACTTTGTTACTTGAAATTTTGTATGCACCATATTTCCATGTAATAAAACCCTCTGCATTTGACTTTAAAAGCCTCCAACAGCTTCTTCTTTTTTATATTTGTGTTTATTTCAAACATTGTAAAGCTCTACAGTTTCCTTTATTGCTATGGGAGAGAGAACAGACTAAAGAAGGAATTTTTTAAAAATAATTTCAACAATGAACTATTTCAACTTGAGGATGCAATAAAAACAAAGAAAAGGTCTGAATATTCAACGAACATACATCACAGAACCTGAACACACAGCAAGAAATTAGTATGTCTGACAGCAATATCTGTATTTAAAATGTACGTTTTTATGACAATAAAATTCAGTCAGATTATGTGTCAAATATATTATTTATTCACCTTCAGTTTAGAAGTTTGCCGAGAGATATTCTTAATATTCTGTATCTGACTGCCTGTGACATACTGGTTTCCACGTTAACTTGTATGACTTCCTCCCCTGAAAAAATCCACCCTCTGTAGTTTCACCACCTGGCTTTTTGTCTGTTCCTCCACTTCCTGTCAAGAGAGACAGACAAAACAATTATTACAGTTTTGAAACAATAAATATTGCCAACAGATAAGAATGTTTAGCCATTCATATTCCACCTACCTCAGAGAGCTGTATTTCCGTTTTGCTCCCCTGAGAGCAAATACTATGATCCCACAGCCATAAGACATCGTGTAGACTGAAAGAAAGCACAGCATTGAACCACAGACCACACTATTTCCCCAAAATATCCATAATTATCTGAGATGTAGAAATCCTTGTCACTTTACCGTGATTGGAACCGAGGTGCAACAGAGCCACAAACACCGCTGAACAAAATCCCCAATAAAAATCTAAAAATAAAAAAGTTAGAGGAGTAAAGTCAGACATTGTAAGGAAGATATGGATCATACTCACCAGCGTTTTTAATGATTGCATATGATTGGAAAATATTGTCTGAAGCAACATTTCTAAGTGAAAACTGTTAATTTCTGAAATGCATCAGTGATGGTTACACAATTTGAAAAATTGTGACTGTTCTAATGATGTGATGAAAGAAATGAAAGGTAAATACAGTAGGCCTACCTCTTTTGTGATAAGGAGTGCCTTTACATCTTCTAGTGTGAGCTGGCATGTCTGAGAGGGAACAAACAATAAAAACAAAAGTGATGCTATTCCTCTTAAACAAAGCATCGTTTTAAAATCATAGCCATTTGGAAACAGTGATAAGCACAGTCACTATCTATCTATCTATCTATCTATCTATCTATCTATCTATCTAGTGTGATGTAAAGTATACCTTACCGGTACATATGCCAAACATTTCAAAAGCTATGGTGAAAAATACACCAAAGCCGACTGGCATCCAAAGAGCTGCAAGAAAGAAATCATTTTAAACATCCACACAAACCATGTTATACATTTATAACACAAATATATGACTTTCCAAAAGCATGGCAATAGTCATGTATCATGATTAAAAATTGGGATTATGTCCACTTACATCGAAATGGTCGAAACAAAGCCATTCCACATCCCAGACCAAAGCAAAGTGAATAAAAGTGGTAATACTTGTCTGAAAAAAAAAGTTCAGAATAAGATATTAATGAAAAAATATATCTTGGGACACCAACGGACCAGGATTATTAAATGTAGGTTATAATGTTCATACAGTGTTGGTAAAAATCATATAAGTCGTTTCCGCTCATATTTCTGTAAAAGAAAGGACAGAAGATTAAATGAGTATGAGTGACACACACACCCACACAGAGAGAGAGAGAGAGAGAGAGAGAGAGAGAGAGAGAGAGAGAGAGAGAGAGAGAGAGAGAGAGAGAGCCAGAGAGAGCGAGAGCGAGAGGGAGAGATTTTAATCGGCATCGCCATACATTTAGACAATATCTGAAGTAATAATGTCAATAGAAGTTACCATTGCCACAGGTGGATGCTTCCAGTGAAGACTCAGGTGTTCTTATAACAATATGAGGTCTGTCCACAGGTGTATCTAATCAAAACAGAGCACGTGACTTCCATAAACCTGGTCAGACCACTTTGTCCGGATGAGATAGAAGGAAAGTCCCACACTGGGACAGTTTTTCTTTCACTTTTAAGTGTAAAATACAAGAGAAATACTTTATTAGACACAAAGAAAACCCAAAGATCAAATAATCCTGAATATGTGTCTGCACGGGTTTACTGCTGATTACATTAAAAAAATAAAATAAAATCAGCTCTAAGAATTTTAAAGGGTTTATTTTCCAAATAGTTTAAAAATTAAATAAGATAATCTGATTTTAAGGCGATATTTAACATCTTAAAACTGGTTGAAGCGTATTGTTTCTCCAGTGGTGTGCTGGTCCCTCTTCCGGTTCTTTGGGGTACTACATAGGGTGCGTGAGATTAATTTAATAGGAATATACAACTCTCAGCACTATGTATACGATAATCTATTATCGAGAGAAAAACGTACTCAAATCTATCTATCTATCTATCTATTTATCTATCTATCTCTCTATCATCGCAACAAATATATTGCACTGGCCTGGTGGTGGGAATAATAGGTTGGCTTTAATAAACTAGTTTAAATTGAACATCTTAAAAGACACCATTAGCAAAAGAATATCTTATTATGATAACAGTTGAAGTTTTATTATTTAAACGCTAGATGGCAGCAATGCACTAAAGCTTCCAGAAACTCCAGAGATCCGGGCCAAACTGCGCAATGCATTCTGGTACATGAAGTCTATATACTGGTTGAACCGAGGAGGCGTCGTGATACCGGTATCTGACTTTGAACTCCATTTCCCGGCACGGACAGGAAGATTTGAACGCAGTGCATTGGGTAGCTTTTTCCAATCGATGATCTCAACAGAAGTTTCCTCTGTCAGCCTCATGAAGGGATTGAAGAAAGTGCAGGAGAATGACAAAGCCACCATCTAGTTCGGGTTTCGTCGAAGTCTGGGGCTGAGAAACACGCCGGGTACTGAGCGCCGTTTTAAGCTCCGGCGATGCGGTTCAAACAAAGAAGGCAGTGATTTAAGCGGCGGGTCTCGGTGGTTTTCTGGCCGCTCCTCCTGCTCGCTCAGGGCTGGGTCCCGTTACAGCCGGGAGTCGGCGGCTCGCCAACATGTCTACGGAGGAGCGGGAATATCCCGAGGGGGTCCTGGTGACAGAAGCCGGGCCGCAGTGGCTCCAGGCCGAGGTGGAGCGCCTGACGCGGGAGCTCCGCGAGACGAGCAACGAGAAGATCCAGGCGGCGGAGTACGGGCTGGCGGTGCTGGAGGAGAAGCAGCAGCTGAAGCAGCGGTTCGATGAGCTGGAGACGGAGTACGAGGCGGTCCGCCAGGAGCTGGATCAGCTGAAGGAGGTGACCAGTGACCACCAAGCCACGCACACAGACTCCTGCTGCACCCAGGGACGATAGATCGTCATTATATCTAAGATACAATTAACTCTTAAGTGCACCTTCTTATTGCTTTTAACGGGTCAGTCGAGAATAAACATATCTCTGATCGATTGATCAGACTGTCATTACATTTCCATTGGGTGATTGGTATGTTTTCTCTCATTTGAACCTCACCCATCTCATTTTTTTTGCCATCAGTAATACCCAAGTACCATAAAGTGTCAATCTTTCGCGCTCTGATGTATTACCACGTTTTATTATTATATTTTAAACAGTGGGATTAATATGGGCCACGAGTTTGCATCGCTTCTGGTCACTTGTCCTCACTTGCTCTTGGTATGTAAAGGCTTGACGTGTGCAACATCTGGAGCTTCAGTCACGTTTCAGCCTTCGACGTCTAATAGGAAACACACCTGGCTTTGGTAGGAAACACGTAAATGGCAAACGTGTACTATAAGCTAACTAAACCCAAAATCTACCGTTATATAGAAGTTTTTTAAATGGACATATTAGCTTCCCTGTCCCCACTTTCTAATAAGTTGATTGTATGTTACCCTCTGGGTCCCTTCAGTGTCAGATAACTATGTCAGAGGTAGTGTTAATACACATTGTCAGAAAAAAAAAAAAAAACTCTTGTGTTGTTGAAAGCAGCTCCTGTGTTATGCTTTGATACATCTCACTCCTGGACCAAAATATCATCACTTTAAACCTGCTGTAGTTGGCAGGCCTCGTGCATTCATTAGGTCTTGTGTACCCGCTCCATTTCATCTAGATGCTCAGGGAACTACCACGACAAGGTACACACTCAACAAGTCACCAGCCTTGTCACAGGACTTTCATTATGGCGCTCGGTTAATTCGAGTCAACATCGTATTGAATCGCATTCCTTTTGGAAAAGAAATGGTCTTTGGTGTGACTGACTGACATTTGCCATGGCTGCTGAGATTTCAACGTGTGGGTGAAAGAGGCTGTAAGTCAGGAGAGAAGTCTGCTTCTCCCCTTCTGTTCGCTACAATCTGAGCTTTCTTGCAGCTGTTGGTCAGTCATTAGAGGAACTTCCATCGTGGCTTCTTCCCACGGTTGTGGGCGCTACTTTCTGTCTGTTATCTGTATCTTCTTTGCTCTCTCTTTAATAATTTAGTGTACTTTTTTTTTGTGGCTCCTCAGCTCAGCCAGTGCTTTTCGTCTCTCACACGACAGGCTAAGTGTACCTTCATCCCAAGCCGCGAGGCTACAAATCATAAGTGATAAATGTATGAAACTAGTGAGCAAACGGGAACTGGTGCGTGGTCGTTGAAATTTGTGTATTCTTACTCAATGGCAGTCCTTTCTCAGTCAAAATGAAGAACTGCATTTCTTGTCCATGAGTGAGTGAGTGTATGACTTATGTTTAGTGTCATACTGAGGGTGGGTTATGTCCACATTATAACATTAAGCTGGAAGATGAATGCTTCAGCACCAAGTGAGTCACTGTTTTAGTCACTCGCCTGATATCTCATGATAGTACATGGTTCCTTTTTTTTTTTTTTTAGGTTTTTGAGGGTGATGTTCTGATCAGGTCTCATGATGACTGACCGCTGCACACATCCGTTTTCTGACTGACGGTTACATTACCAGTTTGTATCAGTAACTGTTGTTTTTGTATACTGTAGTCTTTTTTTGTTGTTGTCAAGTATTACCATTTCCAAGACACTGCATACTTTTTAAGGGTTTTTAAGTCACATTTAGGACCAACATATTCGTCAATATTTTATTTGGACTTCTATTATATTGGATTTAATGTTTTTTGAAGTCGTTTCTTCCAGAATTCATTTAATTTGACCCGAGCTTGTAAAGTAAGTCTCTTTTTTTAATGCAAGAAGAATTGGCAATAATTATTTAAATCCGTTTATACTAAACTACATAACAAACAAATGGTTCAAAATGGATTTGTCCTTTGTGACATAAAACCGGACAGTCAAGTCTTGTATAAAGCTCGTGAAAGGAGGTCTTGGGTATTTATGAATGAGCACTACTTGATGAAAAGACAGGTAGTGACTCCGTCCCAACTCAGTTGCACATTTTCTTAAAAACACGTTAATTCATTGGTCTTCTGTTTGAGGCGCTGTCACTATTTCTTTGTCTGTCTGTCCGCAGGCCTTTGGACAAGCACACTCGACTCACAGGAAGGTGGCAGCAGACGGAGAAAGTAGAGAGGAGTCACTGATTATGGAGTCTGCCAGTAAGGAGGCTCTGTACCAGCAGAAGGTGCTTGAGTTGCAGAATGAGCTCCGGCAGGCCAAAGCTTCCCTCTCCAGTGCACAAGCTGAGAATGATCGCCTGTCGTCTATCGCCCTGGAGATGAGAGAGGTAACGATAAATAATAATAATGATAATCGTCGGTGTACAATTTGAACTCTTCTGAAATTCTACTCGTATCACTCTCAGAACTACATTTTGGCCACGTTGAACATTTCATTAATCCTCTTCAGTTGAAAGTCATCAGAATTTCATGTTGCCGCGCCACAAGTGTGAAGGTCGTTTTGAAATGGGTGAGATAAAACAGATTTCACCTCAAGTCTTTGGTGTGGGTTGTGACAGAGTTGGCACTTGTAATAAGGGGGAAGGCCCCACCAGCAAGTTTGCACTGAGCCCAGCAAGGGGCACATGACGTAATGGCCCACAGCGAGTGACACAAAGGATGTCCTCCACTGGGGCTCTCTGCAGCACGGATTGGTAAGTGGACCATGTCGTCGTCCTGTCATCATTACGGTTGCCTGCCAAGGTCTTGGCCCTGTGGTATGTGAAACGCGCTGGTCCTCATTTCGCTCAGACCTCTGTCTTGTTGCAAACTGCCCATCACTGCAAGTGGCGACCGGTTCACCGTTCACACATCATGCATCCTTCATCCTCCTCTTGTTCTTGTGTGCAGAACTCGGACCTGGCGGAGCTGCAACGCACTCAGCTGCGGGACGACATTAGAGAGTATAAGATCCGCGAGGCTCGCCAGTTGCAGGACTACAGTGAGCTGGAGGAGGAGAACATCTCTCTCCAAAAGCAGGTGTCTGTGCTGCGACAGAACCAGGTGAGACTCAAGTCAAGTTGATCCCAATACTCCTTATTGTCTTACCAAGGATTATGATGGCGTTCTAGTTTTTATCTTTCAAACGACTCAAGTTGTTGCTTTTGGTTTCCAATGTAGCTACAAAGTGATTTGGCTATGTGCTTCTGAGGTTTTGGTTTTTGATGCAATTTTAATCACGATCACAAAAACTTTATTTCCAATAATTCTCAGATATCTTTTACTGTGAGGAAAATGAATACTTAAAATGTTATCATTTGTGACATTTGGCTGGTTGTTCTTATAGAATTAATTGCCCATGCTTGTGTTGGTGTCCTGCTACCAGTATTTAAAAATGTTATCTAAAGATAATTAACTCTTATGTCTGAGAGAATTAAAAAAAAAAAATCTTCATCAAAAAAAAAAATTTAGACTTCAAAACCTTCAAACCAAGTCTTGTAAAGAAAAAAGCAGAACTGTGCATGCCGCCTCAACAATCACTTGCCTTCTTATGTTTGTGATCATCTGCACAGGTGGAATTTGAATGTCTAAAACACGAGATCCGCCGGCTGGAGGAGGACTCCCAGTGTCTTCACAGCCAGCTGGAGGAGGCGATGCGCCTGAGAGAAATCGCCGACCGGCAGCTGACAGAAGCTTTAGAGACTATTAAGACGGAGCGTGAGCAGAAAGCCACGCTGCGCAAAGAGCTTTCCCACTACATGACGATCGGCGGCTCTGTGTTCAGTAGCACTTTTAGTATGTCCATCGATAGCCCCAAAGTCCAGGACGATCCCTCCACTGTCATTGAACCCGACAACGACGATCTCATCCGGGGATTTGAGAACGGATTGATGAAAGCAAGCGAGAGCGATGAAGACAACAGATCGGCAGGGGGCAAGAGGGGAGAGGCCTTTAAGCCAGCGCCGAGCCTGGTGGACGACCTGCTGAGTGAGCTCAACATCTCCGAGATCCAGAAACTTAAGCAACAGCTCGTGCAGGTAAGAGATCTGTGACATGCGCAGAACGCAGCATTTGATGTCTGGTTCCATTTTTGGTGCCAATCCTGTTTTGATCGGGTTCTGTTCAGTGAAAACATCTCCACATCTGCATTAGGTGGAGAGGGAGAAGGCAGCCCTGATCAGCTCCCTGCAGGAGAACCAGAAGCAGCTGGAGCACGCCTATGGTACGGTGTCTGAGCAAAAGGAAACCGTCAACAAACTGACTGAAAACCTAAGTGCAATGAGGAAACTCCATGCCAGCAAGGAGCGCCAGTCGGCTCTGGACAGCGAAAAAGATCGGGACAGCCACGACGACGGCGACTACTACGAGCTGGACATAAACGGGCCGGAGATCCTGCAGTGTAAATACACCGTGGCCGTGTCGGAAGCAGGGGAGCTGAGGCAAGAGCTGAAGACGCTGAGGGCGCAGTACGAGGAGTGTCGGACGCAGTACGAGTACGAGCGGGCGCGGCTGGACAGCGACGTGCAAGACTTGAGGTCAAAGTTGTCGTCCTTGGAGAAGATAAGCCAGGTAGATAAAGCGGAGGTGGCTCGTTTGGAGAAGGAGCTCCGTCTGGTCAGCGAGGCGGCGGGAGAGTCGCTCGGCAGCCTCAACGTGGCTCAGGATGAGCTCATCGCTTTCAGCGAAGAGCTGGCCAACCTCTACAACCACGTGTGCATGTGCAACAACGAGACGCCGAACCGGGTGATGCTGGACTACTACAAGGAGGGCAAGGCCATCGTGCGGAGGGGGCAAGAAGGGAAGGAGCACCAATCTCTGCTTCTTACTAATGGACTGATCACCGACAGCGAAGCTGGGAAGTCCGAAACGACCAGCGGTACAGTCGCCACCGCCGCTCCGGCCCCCGAGCACCGCCCGGAACCCATGAACATCTACAATCTCGTCGCCATCATCAGGGACCAGATCCGCCACCTGCAGCAGGCAGTGGACCGCACCACGGAGCTGTCGCGCCAGAGGCTCGCCAATCTGGAGCTGAGCGCAGTGGCAGACAAAGACAAGGAAGCTTGGATGGAGGAGATCCTCAAGCTGAAGTCGCTGCTGAGCACCAAAAGGGAACAGATCGCCACTCTCAGAGCGGTGCTCAAGGCCAACAAGCAGGTCAGAAGATTGCTCCCACTGGGATGTGTGTGTGTGTGTGTGTGTGTGTGTGTGTGTGTGTGTGTGTGTGTGTGTGTGTGTGTGTGTGTGTGTGTGTGTGTGTGTGTGTGTGTGTGTGTGTGTGTGTGTGTGTGTGTGTGTGTGTGTGTGTGTGTGTGTGTGTGTGTGTGTGTGTGTGTGTGTGTGTGTGTGTGTGTGAAATGTCTGCTGTGTCAACGGAAGGATGTCCATTGTTTCAGAAACGAGTGAAACAGAATGCGATGAGGTGCTTCAGCTCACTGGTTCTCGTGCTTCTTATGAACTGTACTTCCTTTCATATACAAAACTGTGTGAGGGTTTGAGTATTGCCTCAAAGTTTTATGCTGTTCCAACATGCAGTCACAATCGTCTGGCCAATCATTCAGGACTCTTTCACAGTGTCGAGCTATATTAGGAGTCCTGGAAGAAAGAAGTGACCCCCCTCCCCCCCCCATGGACTCCTGATCTCAACGTCTTCAGGATTACATGAAAGGGCAAGAGAAGGAAATTCGATTCTGAAATGGGTTTTAAACAGCCTATTTGCAGAATTCCTTCAAAAACAATTTCAAATCGAAATTAAACAATTGAATACAAAGGATCGTTAAATGAATTACTGATGCTGATGCATAAAACTTTTCAACATAAAACAATTTTTTTTCCCCATGTCAAGTGTCACACAACATGTAACATTTGTGGACAGGAAAGGCCCATATAAAGAAGTAGAATACAACAATTAAAAAAAAAAAGTAATCTCATGAACTAAAGTGTTTAAGTCAGATTGAGCTGCAGTCGTGTTAAATTACAGTGTTTGTGCAGCTCGCCGAGGTTTTCTCGGCTGTTCACCTCCCGAAAATGTTGCTCATCGGAACATCGAGTTTCACGAAAGCTATTTATGGTGCAAGTTATTTTAGCGAGTTGAGGTGAAAAGATGCGGGATTAATGCATCTCACTTTGTGTTTAGACAGCTGAGGTTGCTCTGGCCAACCTGAAGAGCAAGTACGAGAGCGAGAAGGCCATGGTGACTGACACCATCATGAAGCTTCGTAATGAACTCAAAGCCCTGAAAGAGGATGCTGCTACGTTCTCCTCGCTCCGCGCCATGTTTGCCACCAGGTACGACGAATACTTTATATGCATGCTGATTGTTTTGTTTTGTAACTCCCAAATCCACGACTTGCTTGCGGTTTTAATTCATGTTTTACAACCTTTTTTGGAGTTTGGGACGAGGTACCAGAAAACAATTGCCACATGGCGATATCGGGGTGAAGAGCACAAGTGTTGTACAAGTTGGCATCTGTTATGGTAAACAAAAAAACAACACAAAGCAAAAATATGTGTGTGTTCTTTCTTCTTCCCATTCGCCACCTCTGCAAAAAAAAATTGTTAGCCCCAGTGGTAGTTCTGCTGTTGTTTTGTGTGTTTTGTGGGAAAGTCGCAGTGCATTGTGGGAAACAGTCTGATGTAACACTTGTGCCTTCAACTCATCCTCCCATCTGGAAAATGCTGTCTGGGGAATGGAGAAAACATGTTTGCAGCAGGAGACCAAAGCAAGCGGCTCCCCCTTCTGGCAGTAGTTTAATCGCCCTTCCTGTGTCCGTCTGGGCTCCCTCGTTCTCTCGCAGATGTGACGAGTACGTGACCCAGCTGGACGACATGCAGAGGCAGCTGGTTGCCGCGGAGGACGAGAAGAAGACGCTGAATTCGCTGCTGCGCATGGCCATTCAGCAGAAACTGGCGTTAACGCAGCGCCTGGAGGATCTGGAGTTTGACCACGAGCAGGCGAGGCGCAGCAGTGCCACAGCAGGAGGAGGAGGAGGAGGCAAGGCCAAAGCAAAGGGCAAGGGAGCCCCTGCCAGCCACCGAGTAAGTCAGGAGCTGTATCACAGAAAGGCTCAGGTCCGTTCTTTCATCGACACTTCAGATCTCACAAGCACTTATCAGTTTGAACACAGATCCTTCCTAGGGTCATCCACCCTATTTCTCTTTTATGACAGAAATATGTGAAGGCTTTCTGATTAGACAGATTAGAGTCCAGAGGGCAGTCAATATTCAGGAAAAGACATTCACACACAACCTGTGACTAATACTAATCATTGTCAGTTGCAAAGTATGTGGGTTGTAAGAGAGAAACTAGTTGATGAAAGCAGAGCTCTTCTCTCACAGTCAGAAACAAACTAGTCATATATTTTGGTCAAATGCCCGATTTTCTGTATTTTCCACAAAGAAAAAATCCTCCATTTTGCTTTCAAATCGAATCATCGCACTGACGGCAAAGGTTCTTTCAAGTTATCAAATTATGATCAAGTATTTCCTACTGACATTTATGTGGAGTACGCCTCACTCATGTATCTCGTATTTTTCTGGCTTTATTACTTTATTGTCAAGTGTATCCCACAAATCAAGTGACTTTTTAAATTAATGTGATTTCTCTCTCTCCCTCCCCCTCCCCCTCCCTCCCATCTTCCCATTTGCAGTAAATCTCTCGAGCCAAGTGTCCTTAACGGAGTTCCGTCAGAGCGTGACAGTTTCCGGCCACCCGTGCTTCTGGTTGCTTCCCTCACATCTTGGTCCGAATCATGTCACTGTTAAGACAAGCACACGTCCCACAGTATTTGCCAAGAGCCTTCTTTTAGAGTGCCAAAACGTAGATATTAAATTCCCTGATGGTGTTTGTGTGACTGCAGACGATATGCATTTTTACTCCGGCTGCCCTTTGCAGTCACCAGTCTTCCAACATAATGCAGCACTAGAACGAGTGAACCGTAGGAAGAATCCAGTGTTTGGATTCTTCATTACACCCTTGAGCACTTTTTTTCGTATGCGTGTCCGCTCTTAGGTGATTCTAAAATAATGCTAATTGTTTGTTATATGGTGTGTATACTGGCTGTGCATGCTAATCCACCAGGTTTTTTGATATTTTTTATGCATCTCAACATATCGTTAACCTTATTTATTAAATAACAAAGTCATAAATGAGGTTTGCTTTTTAAAACCACAGCTTATGGGATTATTTTTGAAATAAAAAGCAAATATATATTTCTTTTATCTGCCTTTGTTGCCTATTGGCCTTAGATTTAGGTTTGCCTTTTTTTTAACAGCTTATGACGACAGGAGAGATGTTTAGTAACAATGTCACCTGTTCAGCTACATATATATATAAAATCAGGGTCCTAACCACATTTGTTGTTATTGTGCTTGATATTAAACCTAACAGAGTTGTTAAAAATTCAAGTACTTTTGTTACAGTACAAATCCTATTTAAAGATTTATAACTTAAGGTCACATAATAACAGTATTCATAAACTTTATCCATTATTGAGAGTTTAAAAAAAATTGTTTTATTACAACTTTTTGTAAAAAAGAAAAACAAAAACGTTTGAGTTGTGATAATAGTGTGTCTGCAGTGCCATTTTGTGACTTGTTTATTGAAGTGCAATTTTCAGCCGTTGCAAAGAAAAGACAGTCGTGTAAGTGCTGTGTCAGAATCTGTTACATGTTGTTGCTCACAGTCGTGGTCCTATTAATGTTACATGTTGTTACTATTGCTGCAGTTGTATTTATTTGACTATGTTCTGACGACAGGATCCGTCATTGTTTTTGTTTGTTTTAAAAAAAAGTCTGAATTGTCTGAATGGTCACAATTTCAAGAAAACTGAGCTGTGGTTAAATAAACACTAGAAATATGTATGATTGTAGGCTCTCTGTCTGATTCCAGTTGTGACTGGTAAAGAAATAAATGTTAAGCTTTTACGTTTCCATGGAAATATTCCCTTGGTTATGTGAGTATATTTATTTTATGAGGAAGAAAAAAAGTAACACTTCATGTAGTTTAATATAAACAAGGGTTAAGCACAAGGCATTCACTGACACATTTCACCAATAACACTGATTGGAGCAGATAACTAGTAGATTCCTCATGGATTTCTTTTGAATGAGGATTGCTGCTATAAGCCCTTTTCCTTTGTTATATAATTTCCCAAAAGATATATTTAAACTAAAGCTTCAACTCTCCACTTGATAAATATTTACCACAATTTTCAAAAGTTACCCGGAAAATAGTTCGACAGCGAAGAAGTCAAAGCTGTAAATTTGAGAATTAATCCCAATAATTAGATAGCACTCCGGGCGATGTTCGAAATGAACATTTAAAATGGGGAACAAGGTCACACATCTTGGATGATCTCCACAGCTACCATTGTGTTCAAGATTCATAAACACTGGTGACACATACATTAAAATACACACATTAAAAAAACTACTTTTCAAATAAACTAATTGATTTTTTTTCATTCTTAACGCTGCTTGAATACATTCAGATGTTTTGAGTTAAAATTGATATTAACTCAATAAACCCCTTCAAATCTCCATTTGAAACGTAATTTTTGTCATATTCATATATACGAGTAAGCGCCTAAGATATACTTGCAAGAAGAAGTTCACTTTATATCATTATAATTATTAATGAATTAATAATGAAGGTAAACTTCAGCCTTGGCTGACATCAGTTTCCATTTCCGGTGAAAGTGACGCTGCCCATCCCTACTGCGTGATGACGACAGAGGGCGTGTCCAAGCAGAGGACAGAGGGGACTCCGTGCACAATGGGAGGTTTGTGTCTTTCTTACACACAAATAAAACAACAGATAAAGCCTTAATAACTTGTTTGTTTGCCACGGGTGTCTGTTGGGCGCATTTCATGGACTTGAGCACGGCACGTGTGAGGTGAAAGGTGGCCTCGGTTTAACTCAGGAAGGGAATCGAATCTTCCCAAGGTTTCCGAAAGTTTCTTAACAAGGCGCCTGACAGGAGAAAGTTGTTCACCTTAACTTTGTTTTAATTGTACTTGCTCTCCAATGAGTGTTTCATCCTAACATTTACGATCTCGCATGTTTCCACACTGTTCGTTCAGTACTGAAAGTACTACTTTGCTCTGCCCTTTTCCCCCCCGTAAATCGCTGCTGCAATTGTTTCCTTTCTCTCACAGACAGTTTTCACGAGCAGCTGACGGAGGACAGCGCTTTCCTCCGGGCTGACAGCAGACTGGACACGGAGCTGGTGGACAAGCTCATCTTGCAACTGAACAGGATCTACCCTCAGATCCTGACAGACAAGGAGGCCACCAGAGTGAGTCCTGCCCTCAAGAGTCACCGTCCTGCAACCCGCAAATAAACAACCTCGTGCAAAGCTTTACTTGCAGGCGGTTTTCCAACGATCCAAAATAAAAGTGTCCACCCTGCACCAGCATGACCCCTATGCAAACTGTGTTGTCAGTAGAAGTGCTGCCTTATTACTTGTATATTAACTTGCAGGCAGTATTTGATGTTTTGGCTTTAAATTCAAACGGGTATTTTTTTTTTTTGTGTGTGTGTGTTGAAATTGTTTTTATGTCTACTCGTATGACCCTTACATAAAACTATATTTAAAATAAGAGTAATGTTTCACTATTTTTTTCTATTCATATTATGTTTCCAGTTCCACACAACTACCCGATTAAACATTTTTTTTTTATTTTTTTTTTTAGCAAAACCACTTTAATACAAATAAGCATGATTTCCATAAAAATGCATTGAGGCATCCTATAGAAAATATTTCACATGTGTGTGAGTTAATATGCCAATACCTTACTTCTTCCAGTTTCGGAACCTGGACGTCCCGACAGGTGTCCGTCTGGGTGAGCTCCTGATGAACCTGCAGGGGAAAGGCGATGAGGCTTGCAGGGAATTCTACAGAGCGCTTCACTTGCATGTAGAGGAGGTTTACTTCAGCCTGCCCACCCGCCTTCGCCTCAGAGGTTAGACGCCAGAACTCCTTCCATATATTCCCCGTAATCTCTGTTTATTGGATATTTTTTGATAAAGTGGAATTAGTTCAAAATATGTCCAAATATATGGTTATGTATACCAACCTGTTTTTAAAGTTTTATTTATATTACTCTGCCTTCAGATTCACTGGATCCTCTTGCATATCCACATATCTGCCAACAGAGATACGTTCTGAACGACAGGGGTAAGACATGAAGGTTAAATTACTTATACCAGTGTGTTCATTTAAGACATGTAGTCTCTCTTATAATATGCAACGTGTTATACATTTCATGAACAGAGGAACAATTTTGAGGGTATCGTTTTGAATAATTCCCCCATATGTACAATGAGAATGATGAACAATCATTATTGTTATTATTATTGACAAGTTTACTGTGTGTGAGATGCACGTCTGCCCAAGTGAATATTCTATGATAACTTTTGTGTCATAATTTGTCACAATCGCTGTATGATTATAAATGTCAAAATATTCACATGTGATTGTTTTTTATTTTAATGTGTAAACTCTTTTGCAGGTCCTTTCTTCTTCATGGGCTGTTTCAGCATTGCAGTTGGAATGGCTTTACTCTATTACTATGGTGGTAAATTATTTGTAATTCTTTGTTTTTTTTTGTTTTTTTTAAATCATAAGTTTTGATACTAGGCCACTGTCAGCATTATAGTTGACGTATATAACTGAAAGCTCATTTCGACTTTTTACTGTTCACTCAGCGTTTACTCAGACAACGTGTTTTGTTCCTGCAGAAGCCAAAGTGTCGGGAGGCAGCTACGGTCTGGGGATGGCTGCTCTGGGCCTCAAAAGAAAAGCTCAGGAAGTCCTGATATGGTACAGTGCAGAAGGCCTCAGGAAGTAACTTCTCCACAGCGGTGCTGCGTTAATGCATGATAACCTGCACTAAAGCACAGCACTAAAAATTCTCCTTGACGTTGTGATGCAATCCAACAACTGTCCTCCAAATTCCTCCATTACACAACCGTCAGCTATGCACTTTTTTTTTAAATTTTGTTACGTTTAAAGAGGTGATCATTCTAGGTTATGTTTAGTATTGCGGTTGCATGTCGTTGGTGTTGTACCATGCACCGTGATGGTGTTAAAATGCATGTGTATGGCAGTGGGGTGGCCTTAGTGTTAAAAAAAAACCCACCTCTCATCATGCAAAAATACCTCAATAATTAACAGTTGAACTCTACACATCTGCCAGATCTCAAACATACATGAACAGATATAATCTTTGTAAAAATTGACATTTTTGCAGAGCTGATGTTTTGTAATCAATCTGTACAAATTAATGGATCAAATAAGTGTATAAAGTCTTCTAAACGGTTCAGTGGATATCTTGTACACTGTGTATATTATGTATAATATATTGATTGTGCTCTAAATTTGGAAACCTGAGATCTGTTTGGAGCCCCATTTGGTATTTTGCTCTGAATTATTTCTCATTTATATTTATATGGGTTAAAAGGGAGAAGCGACTGGTAAGTCATGTCAAGTCACTTAATATGCTGTATTTTTTTTATTCACCAATTTGAGCGTGATAGGGGCAAAGTAAGGCACCATGATGAAGTAAATAATAGCGATATGGTACATTGTTAGCTATACAACCATCCTGTCACAAATAACTTACACATTTTTGCATTTTCAAGGTATAGTCTGTATATTAATCATCATTGGTCATATTTTAATTAGCATCAGCACTTCATTAGGTTTTCAAACTGAAAGTGTGTGTACTTGTGTGAGGAATTGATCCGTTGGGTTTGTGAACATTGTCAGTGAACAGTGTGTAAATATCACAATAACCCACCAAACCAAACACACCTGTGCATACCTAATCTGACATTCGAATTCTCCATTGGTCACTTATACCATGGTATCCATAAGTAGGTTCATTAATTTACAACGTAGCAGGAATGTGATCAGGAAAAGAATCAGCTTTGTACCTGTGGTGCTGAAATGTGAATCGTCACCATTGAGTTATTTTCAAATGCCTTCAAAAGTAAAGACAAATCCTCACACTTGTTTTAGAAACATGGACATGCACTCTGCAGTACTCTGGTAGGAACCGGGAGACTGGCTTGAGAGGGTCATTAAATCTTGAAATCCATGTAAATTGCAGCAGCAGAGAGCAAGAAGCGTGTTGCGTGGTGGTTGGTCGCCCTCTTGTGGCAAAAAGCGACACCACGCCACACAACCCGGTAATGGCTTTAAAAGTCAAACCATAAACCTCGACACTCGCATCTGGACTGAAATAAAACACTATTATATAGGTGGGAACAATGAAAACAATCAGAACCGTAAATCGACCAGTGATACAGTTTTATATGAATGTATTGTACGCAGGGGGTTCACGTGGTAGCTTACTGCCAATTACGTTTCGTCGTTTCGCGCGATGCATCGTGGGTAGGGAGAAACTGACTCAAAACATACAAATATCTGATCAGAAGCTGTACTTAGAGAGCCGAACCAAGTATGAGGTGTTATAGTTTGCAGATATGTATCGTAATATAAGTGTATTGTTAATGGAATTCGGATAGTTACACCATGAGTGATCGTAGTGCTGTTATTAGTTGGTATATATGACGGTGGCCGGAAAGGGTGGAGCGTGTTGTATGAAAGGAGAGAAGGTTAGCACTCCCCTTGACAAGGATGGAATAGGCCCCTGTGGCCTTCAACACATATACGGTTAAGGCACTGCCACTTACTTCGTGGCATCTCTAACCAAGTTTTTTTTTGTGGTTGTTGCTTTTATGTGATTTCTTTTTTTTTTTTTTTTTTTTTTTTTTTACTGCTGTCAACCTTTTCTAGAACAGCCTGTCAACATATGTCTGTCAGCCCGGGTCCACTTGTGTTCGCTATTCTCACATAGATAAGGAGAGGAAGTAAGGCTGGAGGATTCCTTTGTGTCTGTGTTTCCACTGGGTTGGGCAGGATGGAAAGTTTTACTTTTCCTGTTGCCGCACAGCCCACCACTAAGTGCCACAGAGTATTTTTTTTCTACCCTCACCCTTTCTGACAGATCAACTCTGACTGTGTAGTTCAGACATGCTCTTTTTCTCGTTGGTGTTCAGCACGTTTTGTACCAATCCTGGCAGTGATTTCATTTGTGTAAGAATTACAAGCCGATAAAATCTGAAAGCTATTCTGTGGCAGTTTAAAAAAAAAAAAAAAGGGGTAATGAGAAGTCATTACAACCAGGAAGTGCTTCGGGACATAAATATATCATGTCGGGCTTTGTTAAACATGATGTGGAGCTTCATCCTATCACAAAGTATTCGGAACAAATTAAAGCACTGTTTTTCAAAAGTGGAGTGTGGGCTTCATGTGGGACTACATTTTCTCAATAAATTGTTGTGTACAACTGTTACTTATTTCAATAAAGTTCAACAATAGCCAGTTTGTTATTAAATGCCTGTAATCAGTACAAATAGTTTAGCTTTTTTTATTGCAGCCTACGAGAGCGGAGTCATCCTCAAACTGCTGAATGGGTTTCCAGCTCTTCCTTTTTCAAAAATGTAAAATCTATGTAAATCCGAGAGGCCTTCGTCCCTTTTCATTTCCTGCCTCTAATATTCAAAGCTTAACTCTTATTTCCTCAAGGGATGATTTTTTTTCCCCCCTCGCATGTCATCCTCTGGATTTGAAATGCCGAATTCTGTAAACTTTTGCAGCTTTATGACTTTGATGCAATAATGGTGTGATAAGATCCTGAATCTAAATATTTTCCTTTTGTCTGTTAATGTATGCCAATTGAGTTTCTTGTACCGTGTATGTAAAAACATTGCCTGACATCAAGTGGTGCCAGTGTTTGGAAAACTGGGCCTGTGCTCTTTGTACATTAATATTACTGTGTATAAGTAAGACAAAAAAAAACAATAATAAAAGAAAGAAATGTAACAAGTCTCTTTTATTTTTATTTAGAAATATCCTTTAAAATACTAGTCACAGTGTGTCACACAAGAATATACGGTAAGAGCTAAGAAAAGTGTTGGTCATTTATATAAAAAAAAAAGACATATATAATTTAATTCATAAACACTGATAGATGTTAACTTACATGTTAGTCACTTTAAATATTACACAGCAGACTTTGCATAGCACTTAAAAATAAAGCAGGTAAGGTTCACTTCATCTGGGTTGAAACTGTAAACAGGACGTGGCCTTTATGATAAAGCTGTTACAGTATCTGAGCCATGTGATACTCCATGCAGCATTGAGGGAAGGTGAATCCTGAAGGACTTAACAGTATTTTTTGGATCACGCTGAATGCAGGGATAAAGTATTTGTCCGTCTGAATGAGGCACATTTAAAAACATGGAAAAACAAAAACGTATCAGGCTTCAGGAAACTGTTGTGATGAGTTGTGTCCCTGAACTTCATTTATAAAAGCAAATTACCAGGCAGCCATTTATTTTTGTATTGTGCAACCTGAGCATGATGAGAGGTGATGTTCACATGAAATAAGAAGTGACTACTCTAAGTTGTTCATTATTAGTCATCTTTGGATATCCTCTACCACACACACACACACATACAGACACATACGTACATACATGACCATAAAACCTGATCTTCAGAGTACGTCGGCCCTCCTCGAGCCCGGGAAGCTAAAATACAGAAGAGGAAAAGCTCCTGCGTGGCGTCGACTTCAGTGGATATAAACATCCCCCTCCCTCTGTGGGGGATAATAACGGGTTCATTTGTTCGACAGCTGGACTCCAAACGCCGTGATGAAGATGTTGACGACCACGATGATGAACACGAACGCCGTGGCAAAGTTTTCCAAGACGTTCAGCCTGTACTGCATCTTCTGGTCGTTCAGATCCCACTTCACTGTGGAAGAGAAAAGAAACAAGACGGTCACAATCAGCCTGCAGGATGACCTCTGGGAGCCACAAGAGGGCAGCAGAGAGATTTCCTGTCACGCAATCATTACCTCAGAGTATGTCTGATATTAACAACATCTGACAGCAACTCCCTCAGGTCAATAGCTTTTCTCCGTTTAGAACATTACACGGCTCATCAGCGTGAGAATGAACCGTCGGTTTTCAACCACATAAGCTCTTTTTTTTTAATTTTCTGAAAGCCATATAAGGACTGTCAAATCCCTCGAGACAGCTTTTTTTTTGTTTCCCTCAGACTTGAGGGACTACTTCAAAACTGGAAAGAGCTGACTCAGCGGCGCTTCTTCCTGCCGTGGCTCTCAAGGCAGACCTATTAGAATTCTTTGTTAGCCCGAGATAAGGAGGTCGGCCAGGAGGGAGAGAGAGAGAGACAGAGAGAGAGAGGGGACATCGAGGTTAATGATAGACCAAACTGAGTAGTGTAGAACTTTTATCTCCTTGATGTTTGTCCAGATTCCCGTCATATTTTTAGTCAAGGTATCTAAGTATGGTCCTTGATGAGATGTTATATTAATAACAAGAGGACACAAGGAGTCACAGTGGCTGTGACCTTTGAACTTTAGCCACCGAAATCATACCAATTTGTCTTTCTGCGAGAGGAAACTTAAAAAAAAAAAAAAAAAAAAGTCCTCCGTGTTTTGGAGAGATTTTATTAAGAATGGATACACAATGCCTTCAGCGTCCATGGAGCATGGCATAAACATCCCCGAGTAAAAAAAACTTCTACAAGTGAAAGTGAAACAGGCCAGACTGTTAAAACAAAAGGCCTGACTACATAAAGTTAGTAAGATTAAAAAAGAAAATGGTAAAGTGCTATATAGCTCATGAAAGCCGTACAAGACAATATTCTGTTTTATAAAACTGCACCTCATTTGGTTAAGCCTGACATGAATGTAAAAGGGGTAAAACAGGTGAAAGTATCAGTAGAAAGCCAGCTGGAGGTAAACAATGTGAGGCCGCCTCACCGATGAAGATGAGCAGAACGCCCACCGCGATCTGCAGGATGAGGGAGAGGCTGATGAGCGTGACGAGGGGCACAAAGAAGGTGAATCCTGATCCTTGCTCTAACACGGCCTTCAGCTGGGAGGCGTTGGCCATGAGCAGAGCCACGTCCAGCATGCTCTCCGCCGCACTCTTCTTATTGGCATAATGGTTCATGTTCAAGGGCTTCTGCTCTGTCTTCCCGCTGCCGCCGCGGGACGGGAACTGAACACACACACACACACACACACACACACACAGACCGTGACGTTAGTGCGACGCAGTGGACAACACACACCGATACATACATACATTTTAATGTAATAAAGTCTGTTATGGTCCATTTTCATACTTTCAATACTTGTTAAATACAATTCTAACATAAAGATAATAAAAAATTAAATACTTCGCTTAGCAATGACTTCCTTTTTGCTCTTTATGAGTATTGTTGTAGATTTATTTTCAAGTCACCATCTTGTCCCCGTGAGTCTTGGAAAGCACCTTTTAAACCTCTCTGATTAACCTCGACACCAGAATAAAATCACTCAAATATGGTAAATGGATTTCACATATATAGCGGCTTATAGCTGTGGGAGCAGCCCCAAAGCGCTTTACATAGCTCACCACATTGACCCATTCACACACACACACATTCACACACCATATCATCAAAATTGTTCTAAAACAAATCTTCTGCTTCTGTATGGTGTTGCAGTTAAATAAAAAAAAACATTTTCACTTTCACTCTCACAACAGAAACAGAAACTGTCCAGAAAGTTATGAAAACGGTTGAGAAATAGAGGGAACGTTCCGCTGACGTCATGCAGGATTTTACATCCAACATCTGACTGAGAGGAAAACCACGTTTTCACTTCCACATGAAACAAAAGCATGGGATTTCCTGATATTTCCACCGGAAAGCTCCTCAGGTTGTGAAATACCTTCCCGTTCTCATCACAAGGCCAATAATTAATGAGCAACTTGGACCTGATCACGAGTGTCCCTGTTCCTTTATAATACTTGTTCTTTCTATATATGCATTGTTTGATCATTTCATGAATTTTACTGGAGCGCCTCACATATTCTATGATATTTGTGTATTTAAAAATAATTTGATCCTCAGATGTCCGGTTTTGCTTTGCAGTTTTTCATCTGCTTGTTTTAAGAGATAACCGTTTCAAACATTTTCATCCATCCATCCATTGGCTGCAGCCTGCAGAGCTCACTGTCTCGCTCCTGGAGCGTCGGCTTCACTCCACCACCCACTGACAAGTCTGGCAGGTTAATTGGTCACTAAATAAATGTGAATGTCTGCCTCTCTGTGTTGGCCGAGTGATCTACATCTAAGTCCAGCACCGCGTGCAGACGGCGGCTGAATGGATGGAAATAGTGTGAAGCTGGTAAATGGAAATTAAAGCTTGACTGAAAGGGTTTTCATGAAAGAACATGTTTTGCGCCTGTTGTTGTGGATTTTATAGGAAGTGAAAGCAGAACTTTGCTTCGAAACATTTTAGTGTGGAAGTCAAAAAACTGCCAGCTCGTTTTTGTGTTGTTTGGGAGTAACCGGGTTTCTGTAACTTCAAAATGACCTCCTCAGCAATGCGCTGAGTCGGGGCATTTAAAAACAGTCGTATTTATGTCATGTCACAAGTTTCTATCCTCTGCTAGATGACAGGCAAAATTCAATACTTTCAAAAATGCTTTTTTTTCCGGCTTACCATTAATGACAGAATTATAGTTGTGCGACACACTGTTGTATTTGTACCAAGCTTAATATCTAATGTGTTTTAAATTGAGCTGTGTGTTAATTCAAGGCGATACACTTGACATTACTGGATGGAGAGGTTTTCCCTGGGCTGGATTTTAAGTCTACATGTGCACTATTCATAATATATTTGTGTTTATACAGTTGTACTTGTCCTAGAAGGACAGACCCTATTGGGTAAAATAGTATTATACTGTGTTATACTCTGTTCTATAAAAAAAAACAAAAAAAACAATCCCATTTGGTCACAGATAATATCACACTCATATATATAAGAAGTTAATTTAATATCATAAAAGAAAATAAAAGTGTCATACATAAACTATCAACCTGATCAAACCGTCAAGAGATCAGTTATTGTGGAACAAGCATAATAGCCTGTTTTTGTTCATCCCACCACTGAGAGGAGTCAGTGATTAATGGTTCATTTAAAAATAGGGTCTAACAGGAAACCAGGGTCGCTATGGAAACCAATCCTGACAGGAGTTGAGACCAGCACCGGAGGTTTGATCTGGGTGGAGTTACAGCTCAGCCGCCCCAACAATGGCCACCTTGTGCCCAGGTTGGCAGCGTCACACGCTGAGGTCCAGCTCTCCATTTCCCTCCTCCGGAGCCGTGACAACCTGCCAAACCGCTGATGGAAGATGGACGGAGATCTGCGGTGCGCCAGCAGAGTGTCGACAACACGACCCGCCCTCAAACTCCCGAGCTGCTTACAACTCAGGTTTATAATGTTTGCCCATCCAAGCAGAAGTGAACTCTCTTTGTACTTCCTGTCTGACACATTCTTCTTCATTCTTTTATGAACAACAGAGATTTAATAGATGAGAACGTACTTTTAACAAGATATCTCAAAAACTATTGAGCCGCTTCTTTATACAAATTGGTCCATAGAAGAACCCATTACATTTTGGTGGTGATCCAGATCAAAAATAATTGTTACAATAGAACATTTTCATTTTGCAATATATTGTCTTATGTTGTGCTCTTACTAATTACGAGATGGCAATCATGTGATCGTCGTACTAAATATATGAATAAAGGCAGTTGATGTGGATGTGAAATAGGTGTCATTTCTCTGTGTCCAAGTCTAATCTCCTCTGGCTAAGAGTGAAAGAAGGCACTGGTCAAAGACATGTCGTAAATTCCTCACCAGGCAAACACCATGACAGAGGCAACAACTCCAACAGTCACCAGTTAGCTTCAAACATGTTTTTTTTAACAGTGGGAGGGAACTGAGGAAAACATGCCACACAACATGAACATGTAAACTGAAGAGTGCCGAGTTACCACTACGCCACCACAACGCCCACAAGTAGCCAGAACATGACGTCAGTGTCTGCGTCCAGAAAAATCCAAATGGACTTTTACTCCAGTTCTTCCAAACTTGTCAGATAAAGCAGATCTACTGTCAATCATAATTGTAGTTATCATTTATTAGGCCTGAAACTTTGGTTTGTGGAAAAAAAGCACTACATTTGACATTGTTTGATGACTTTACCCATTGAGACATAAACTATTATCCCTCCAAGAGGAAATTGTAGACATTTTAAATATATATGTATATATATATATATATAGTAAAATTATTTGACAGTCAGTAAAGACAGTCTTCTGAGTGTGACAGCAAACATGCTTTGCTGTGAGAGGTTGTGATCAAGTTTGTTGTACTGTTTTTTTAATTCAATGAAACACACACACACACACACACACACACACACACACACACACACACACACACACACACACACACACACACACACACACACACACACACACACACACACACACTTTTAGATGATCGTTTTATATTGCACATACGTTTTTGTCTGTATACAAAATATATATTATTACTATGTTTTTATCATCACTTGCATGGTTGCCATATTGCCACCATTTAGATATTGATTACAATATTTCTTTGGGCATAAATTGAGCATGTTGCCCTCACACAGTCAACTAAACAACCATTGACTAGACTCTGTCAATCATTTCTAAGATTCCCCTACACTGTTTGGACAGCGGGGGCTTTACAGTTGAAAGTAAAACCAATTCGGTTCCTTTATACTTTTGTGCGAAAGTTGAACTGCATGTCATTTCCTTTAAAAAACGGTTTTTATTGCTTCCAATCTGACATTTTCAACGGGATCAGGACTGAAGTTACAGATTAGTAAACTTATCATGCATTGGGGTTATTACAGATAATCCACATAGGAGAAGTGGAGTTTCCACAGAGCTGCTTAACCGCAGGTTTTTTTTTTTTTTTTTTTTTTTGTGTTAAAGGAGTATTGTTTGACGACACCCATTGGGTCAGATTCCCTGATGAGTATCAGTATCACATCGGTCCTGGTTGATCCGGCAGTGACCACACACACACACACACACGCACGCACACACACACACAGACACACACACACACACACACCCTGCAGCCACTCGGTCTCTATCGTCCTGTCTCGTGTGACTGAGGGGAAGCTGAAACCACCGGCACACTTACATTAGCCTTCACATGTCCGTTTAGTTTGGTTTAGTTTAGTTTAGTTACACAAAGCTGAGCCGCCGCCGCTCAAACTGGTTACTTTTGTATTTAAAATAAAATACTGGAAACGCCACTTGTTCTACTTCCTCGCATCAAATGAATGAAGCTGAAGATGAAGATGAAGATGAGAGTGATGGATGTGAATAATAAAAGCCGTGAGAAGTCCTTCTGGAATAACTGGTCGCTCCCTTCCAGCCTGTCGACGCTTGGCCGAGCATGAAGGGGCATTAGTGGGGCGGATTAACATTTCTCAACACGGAGCTTTTTTTTTTTTTTTTTTTTTGCTTTTTTTTCTTCTTACCTCCACATCTCCGTTCGTGTCGTCCCGGTGCATCATTTCGTGCTCGTCCGTTGCCATGTTTCTCTGATCCGAGTGAGGAGGAGGAGGAGGCGGCTCATGAAGCTGCGCTGCGGGAACACGGTGTGTTTATAAAAGGCTGCTGAGAGGAGGAAGAAGGGCAGAAACAGTCCCGGACTACCGCCCCTCCGACATGGGGGTGGCTGTCCTCTGACTGCCGGGGGGACTTTCAAGAGAGGAGAGGGAGGGAAGTCCTCTCACGGTACTATTTAGAATGATGTCACGTCACACGTCGGTGGAAACATGAGGGAGAAAAGTGTGATAGAGAGACGACAGTTGCGTTTGGACTGTTGCAACCCACAGACTCGTTCACTTTACACCGCGCCCCCAGTGGAGACACGCGGTATTACGCGATGGAAAAAATAGACCCCTATTAAACTTTATGAGCGCTGCCAAGCGGCCCCGGGTGCCATAACTGGCCCGCTTCAAGAAATTTCCTCCTAAAACGACTAAGGATACAAAACCGGCCCTGTTTTTTTTTTGTTTTTGTTTCAGATATAAGTGGTGTCGACACTTTGCAGGACTCAGTCGTAACCCAGCCCTGCGGATGGCAGTGAATCCCCCCCCACCCCAGATTACAGAGATCCCTGTCTTGTTTTGCTTTACAAAAATCCAGCCATTAACAAAATAGCTCATTGTTTCAATGTGATAATGTAAACAACAAACCTGGATGAACATATTAATATAAGACATTTCTATACTTCAGTCCAAGTTTTCATTGTCAAAAATGTAATCTCTTCCTGTCCCTGTGCAACTGATCATCTGTCCACTGGGGGTCGCCTGCACTGTTGATGTGAGAGCAGCAGAACCAACACAAACCTGAGAACTACCACTGTCAGGTGATTGCAGCAAGGTGGAGCAGGGAAAGCTCACTCTTTACTTGCAAAACCACATTTGCATCAACTCATACATTGTTAGTGAGTTTAAAAAAAAAAAAAATCATGCATGAGATCTGCAGGAATACAAGAGACACTAAAGGGTCTTGACAAGGATGGTCGACAAAATCACTGTGGAAATTAAAATGTTAGCTTGCACTTAAAAATAATATAAAAAACAGGTTCTATCTTTAGAGATGCAATTATTTATAGTTTATCATGCTCTCACTTTACTGTCCTGGCATAGGTGATACCAAACAGTGCTAAATGTGGCCCCTGAACTGAAATGAGTATGACACCCTTGCTATATAACATTTTAGAGGGTCATCAGTTTCTGGCAATACTAAAATACATGCCTTAATTTATCCAAGGTTGTATAATCACCGCCCACCCCCTTTTTCTCTCGGCAACGAATCTCATATTGGAAATACTAAATACTTTGTTTCTAAATGTAATGGTGTCACAATTGTAACTTGTGGGATGAGCAGTTTAGCTGGAGATTGCTCACAGGGGAAGTCAAAATCTGTGGGTAGTTTTTATAACACTGTTTTGATGCCATGGGAATCTCTGTGATGGACCAGTGACCTCTAAGGTAAATCCGACCCTCACATAGCTGGAACAGGCTCCAGTACCTTCAGTGACTCTGAGCAGCATAAAGTGGAAGATTGATGGTTTCAACTGACCTTATCAAGCTTTACCCCATCCACTGCCTGGCGATAAGTTGCTCATCATGTTTATAAGGCTGAGAAAGGCAACATATCATAAAACTATGATTCAAAATTTGAACTGAATGACCAATGTATTAGACGATAACCAAACATAATTTCGGCACCTTCAAAGGTCAGTGTAAAATGTGTGCGTGTGTGTGTGTGTGTGTGTGTGTGTGTGTAGGAGGGGGGGGGGGGGTCTTTTAAAATATAGAATTCAATTCTTTGTACACAAGCTGTATCTGTGAGTCTATTCAAATATTTATTTATGAAATACATACAATTAAATAACATAGTACAACATTAGGGATTCTGATTACAGACGAGACTTTTACTTTATTTACTATAATTTAAAGGGTGCTTTACACGTGGGATTTGAAACCTTCCCTTTATAGTTCAGAAAATGAGCAATCCTGTGTCACTGACGCACCAGAAATTAATATTTAAAAAAGACCAGAATGGAAGAAGCATTTGCATCTGTCCACAACTGCGGGATTTTCACTCTCCAATAATCCCATGCTCGATCCTTTTGGATATGGTAATGATGATGATGATGGTGATGATGATGATGATGATGATGATGACGACGGCACACGTGCCATCCGGTTGCCCATAGCGTTCCTTTTGGTTGGTAGGCTGTAGTCATCTCTCCATTGGAGGCGTCGTGCGTCACCCTGAGGGCGGATGGTGCCGTGGTCCACGCAGCCTGTGTCAGGGGAGGGCGAGGGTGCCGCCTAAAAGCGTGCCAATTTATTGGATGCGTGTTGTTGCCAGGGGCGTGGGTTGTGCCGTGAAATTCCCAGTTTTTTCCAGAAAACCCGAGCGAGAGAGATTAAGATGAAATCTGGGAAGACATCCGCGGTGTCAGCTGGACGGGAGACGCGCTGGAAGCTGCGTGTGCGCTCCTGCCTGGACCAAAACTGTGCCGCAGTGAGCATAATCTGATAAGCACTTCGGGTCCATCCCGCACTCTGCCCCAGGACAAATCACACGCCGGTGAGGAGACAGTGAGGAGAAATTATGCTCAGGCCACACACATCGGTCGGAGCTGACTCAGAACTGCACCCGGAACACCTGCTATGAATTTGTAGCCAATCATCTGGAGCCCTGGTCGATGCGTGTTTACATTGGTGGACTGCTGCGCACTTCATCCCGTGATGTGTCTGAGGAGGGAAAGGTACGTGGCGCGGTCGAAACATCCGGACCTGTCCACTGTAGGACAGTAATTCTCCAAAACACCATCGCATTTCTACAGTATTGGCTGGAGCGCGGATTTCTTGCGCAATGTGGAGGAAAGTGACTTCGTGAGCGCATGACATCGGGCTGAACTGGAAAAGCGGTACTGCAGCAAGGTGGACCGGGGCGTAAGGTGGCCAGGAGCAATGCGCGCAACCTCCGAGCTGGATTTGTTCTATGGGGATGTTCCGTCTCCAAAACAAACGTGAGGCACAATAAGGCCAAGCATCCTGGAGCTGCGCGAACTGCGTCACTGCATGCAAGTGTTGCAGGTAGGCTGGGAGAGGAGCGTGCTTCATCCCTCCACAATGTCGCCTCGGACTGTTTGACCATTCATCCGGGATGGATTCGGCGGAGGATTCGAGCAAGGATCCATTAGGATCCACATTTTCCTCGGCTCCTAATTTAGACTCGGACATTAATGCAAATGCCTGCAGGACCGTGTACGAGAACGGGACGGATCACAATGTCAACGTCCAGAACGCAGCCCTGCGGGGCGCCAGTGACCCCAGCGCGTACCCGTCCACTGACTACCGGGGGCTGATTCGCCAGAGGTTCATCCGCCGGAGCTTGTGGGTGTCAGACACCGATGAGCATCCGGTGGACCCACCGGAGTTCATCAACAGCAGCCCGGTGCTCAACATAGACCTGAGGACCATCGTGGACCGGAGTCGAACCCGAGTCCTGCAAGGAGCGCGCCTGCAGGAGACATCCAGCACGGAGAGCCAGGTGGGCCTGAAAGACAGCAACACAGAGAGCGCGAGCACAGACGAGGAGAAGGCGGACCGGAGCCAGACCGAGGCCCAGGCCGAGGTTGGGAGCACGGATGTCACAGGTAAAGCAGGAAGTGACGAAAACGAAGAAGAGCCAGGGATGAAGGCCGTGTCCACCTCACCTGGGGGGCGATTCCTTAAGTTTGACATTGAGCTGGGAAGAGGCTCATTCAAGACGGTCTATAAAGGTCTGGACACCGACACCTGGGTCGAGGTGGCATGGTGTGAACTCCAGGTGAGTTAACCCAGTCAGGTATTACAACAGCACCTGCAGATGTCCACAAACACAACTAGTTCATTCGTTCATACTGTCAGTGTAATTATTTGAAGATGCCACCCTGAGGGGAAAAACACCCCAACTTGAATTATAATAAATCCCAAACTATAAGTACCACATTCGAGGCTTTACACCATCGGATTCCCTTTATTATCTTTGTTTATTCTTCAGGAATTAGGCTCAACCATGTCTTTGCCAAAGCTGTTCTCACACAATGTAGGGAAACACACCAGCTTCAGGGTAACCATCGATTAACCAGTCAGCAGTTAGAGGCATTTGTGTCACATCTTCTTACTGATGGAGTCGTATCATCAGAATAGCAGGGAAAAAAAAGTTTCTCTAGTGCCTTTCTTTCACCATCCCTGATGGCATTACACAATCCTTGTCTTTTCTGAGAACAGGTGCAATTGGTATGATGTTAGTACTTTGCAAAAAGTTTTCAAATCGTAGTATCATCATTGTTTACAACTCATTCTAGTCTAGCACCCAGTTTGCAGGATTGTCAGCAGAATTTCTTTTATCCTTTTTTTTTTTTTTTTACTATAGTTTCTTTAAAAGTATTTGGATAGGGGGTGATATTCAGACATTTATGGATTCATATAGCAGCGGCAGCTCACTGTATCACTAATCTGTGTGTGTGGTAATCTAATGATCAGTTTAGTTGCTATCCATGTGATGCACAGATTAACCTGTAGATAGACCTGCAGACAGTGGCTGCCCTTTCACAGCTCAAAAATGTACTAAGCTTTTACATGCCATCCACAGAGTTGAAGATGTATTATTCTGCCCTGTGAGGTTTTATTTCTTCTCACAGAAACATGACTAAAACAAGATTTTGGCAGAATAATTCTGCTCTTTTAGGCAGAATAAGAGGTGTGATGCAAACAACATGTTTTCACAGATTTCATGTTGCTTCAGAGTAAAGAAGCTGGTGTTTTTAAAAATAAGTCTTGCACCTCTTGCAGAATTGAGGTTCATCAAGTCAGGCCCCAGGGGGTAACTAATAAAAGTACAGCCCAATCAGGTTTAGCCATACAGACAAATCCCTATTTGATTGTGCAGTTCTCAGAGCTGCAATAACACAGGTTTTCAAGGAAGTACAAATCTAAAATTCTCTCTTCCGTAAATATTAGTTGTGCTTTGCATATGTCAAGCACATTTAAACTTTACCAGGTCTTGTCAAAGTTGAAGAGGATGTCGACAAAGATGAACAGTAATAGTGATGCAGCTCCACATCAACTTCATGTCATGTCACTGAAAGCCAAGGCCCTGCTCAGGGTGATATAGACTTAACCCTGCCTTTGGTGCTTCGGTAGCTTGAAGAGCATGCAGTCCCTATTCAAGATTTAAAAAAAGATTTAAAATGTATTGACAGTTTTTGGTGTTTGCGTGTGTCTTAATTCAAATCCATAAATAAAAAGAAACCACTTGGGCATTTTTAAACACTTCTACATTATTAACCACATTTTAAAGCGCAAAGGGTATGTCTTCTCTAATGTATACCAGGAAAGGCATGCATCATGCATGCCAGTTAGAGGTATGGCCTGCATATTTGTATCAGTTTAGTATGTGAGCAGGTTCTCAGTGGAGATCTGGTGATGATTCAACCATCCCATCCCTGGAGATGAGGCCGTGCCCTTCAGGGCTTCAGTAGCAGTGTTACTTGCTCATAAAAGAAAAAAAAAACCCTGCTGTAACACGAACCTTGTGCCTCTACTGTCTGCATATGGTGCGTGAATTTCAGGGTAATAACTAAGAGTGAGACTGCAAAAAAAAAAACAACCTAGATGCTCGCGGAAGGATTTATGAATCAGATTTGATGGGGAGATGGTGTCTGGTGTCGACTCATCGTAAATGTGTCGGACAAATGACGGTCAGAGATCGTCTCAGCGAGCCATTAAGTTGGAATTCCCAAAAAAAATCACGCGACATCATTTATTAACACGTTAAAAACATTTCACTGTTTTGAGATCTTATTTCTGATAGTTGCACACAAATGATGTTTGCCTTAATGGTAAATGTTACATTTATAGCCCTGTGGAGTTATCACACCGTTATGTCTGGAGAGTAAATGTTGCTGATGCGGCCCTCTGGAGCAGGAGGGAGAGGAGAGCGGAGGATAATGGGTTCATCTCAGGACAACTTGTAAGATGTGTAGTAGTTGATACAAACAGTCAAACAGTGGCCCCATATTTAATTAGCTGCTGCGTCGTCTTATCAACAAACTACATCACCCTTCCTTCCTATTGAGCAAAGATATGGCCCAGTGCAGGAGGTTGTGAGCTGCCACACCCTGCTCAGATGTCCCCCTCCTAAAGTCTCATTTATATACTGGAAATGAAGCAATGCAGACCGAGAAGAGGCGGACACAAATATATCTGTCCTCCATGAGCATCCAAGTATTGCAGGTAGGAAAATGAGGATGCGCCTTCACGGTGCTGCAGCTAATGTAAGACGCATTAGACTGCGCACTGCACAGGTCACTATGGGCTGAGAATACAATCTGATTCCTCAGCATAATCAATAAGTCAATGATCAATGCTATGGGACACGCAGAAAGTTACTGTGTATCCAAACCATTTGAGAAAACAGTCAATTGTCAAGCATTGGTCGTGACTGAAATGTCTTCCTGAATATAACAGCAGAGAAAAGCTGGAGGTCATGCGGTGCTTGTCGTGGAGCTTGCCACTCAGTTGTATCAGCTGTGCTGACCTGGAGAAAAACAGAAATGTAGAGGCTGTTTGCTGTCAGCTGTTTTACTATTTATACAACAGTTCAGGGAAGGCAGGGGCCAAAATATTGATCCAGTATACATGCATTCACTCACGCAGTAGAGATGAACAATTTAAACTCTGAAAAAATGGTGCAAAGTAACTACATCAATTTTTGTTTAAAAAAACAGATGCTTCCCCCCCAGCTGCTATATGGATTTGTCTGTTTTGTTGTTCCATTATTTACTAGGAGCAAAGTCATTTTAGGATTAATAATGTGAATTACACTTGGGGTTATATGTCATGACTGCAGTGTCTGTGTTGCACCACACTAAATAAAACATACTGCTTATCTGTCTTCTGAAACAAACTCCTCGCACTTGATAGGTGTTTGAGTGCTGTATTATACACAGTAGTGATGGAAAAGAGTAAAATGCTCAGACCCTCATCTTTGCTTATACAAAATGCCAAAGGTGTGTTTACTCTAAACACCACCACAGGCTTCCTCAAATCCATTCAGACAGAAAAGGCTTTTTTTATGGAGGCTAAGAAGATATGGTATTTTCTCTGTTAATGAGCTCCTCATTCTCCCCCACTGCACCACTTTTAGCTCTCTGTTGTCTTAGTTCCAAAGTACTGAAAATAAAATGAGTAAAAGGACTTAAATGAATTGTGTTTCTCCTTTTTTTTTTCAGGAACGGAAACTGTCCAAAGCTGAGAGACAGAGGTTTAAAGAAGAAGCAGAGATGTTAAAAGCTCTGCAACATCCTAACATTGTACGATTTTACGACTTCTGGGAGTCGCCACTGAAAGGAAAGAAGTGTATTGTTCTGGTGACGGAGCTGATGACCTCAGGGACGCTAAAAACGTGAGCATGGTTTAAAAAAATGTATATAAGCACATATTTTTTCACCCTTTAAAAATTGTTATTGTTAAAAATTGTTATCTCATCAGAAAGTTTCACAACTTTTTCTCACTTTAGTTGCTTTGTGATGTTAGAAAGGAATAAACATAATAAAATATTTTTTTTTCATTTGATAAAGAGTAGACAAAAATCACATCTATTTAATTCATTAAAAAAAAAAAAAATCCCAGAAAAAGTTATTATTTAGTCTTTTCATATGATGCATCACTGAGAACTGATGTTGTTTACTGTTTTGTGTTATTTGTGAAAATTTAGCTTAAACTTGAGTTTTTGGGTGTGTGTTTGAAAATTGATGCATATTCATTATGGTCATTTGCTCTAATATAGAGTCAAAGGGGCAAAGCACAATGGTGTTCAAGGCATTAGGAGAAATATGAGGCAGACAGTTTATAATTCCTACAAATCTTGCACATGCTGCTCCTATTTACATGTCCTGCACTGCTTTAAATAACTTATTAGTGATGGTTTTAAAGTTACGCGGTCTGCATCTGATAAAGAATTAAATTATTTCCATAAATTATTATCCTGTTACTTTCAGTCAGTCCATTAGACTGTCGAGACCCAAACTTTAAAGTGATTTTCCCATTAAAAACTAAATTTTCTCATTCAAAATGTGATTAACAAAACAAATTATTCAGCACAAAGTGTGGGACTCACATTGACCAGTTTCATTCTTTGTTACTGCCAAAATTAGGTGATTAGTTTGACAATGGAATAGTCAGTGAAGCAGTTGAAGTGCTTTGAGTTTTTTGTGAGCACTTTTTCACATTATATGAAGTTTGCCCTGTTTACTTGAATGAATAGGGTTATTTCCAGGTTTTCTCTTCTTAGACACCTGCCTTTTATATCAGCTTATGCATTTGGTTGAAGCTTAATGAAAGCAGTAATAATCAATGAAAAAAAAGCCAAGTGTTGCTGACTAACACATTTACGTCAAGGCAACTGATCTTTTTTTTTTTTTTCCTTAACACAGGTATCTGAAGCGCTTTAAGGTCATGAAGCCCAAAGTTCTGAGGAGCTGGTGCAGACAGATTCTCAAAGGCCTCCACTTTCTCCATACAAGGACTCCTCCCATCATCCACAGAGATCTCAAGTGTGACAACATCTTCATCACCGGACCGACAGGCTCGGTCAAAATAGGGGATCTGGGCCTGGCTACGCTGAAGAGGGCCTCTTTTGCTAAAAGTGTGATTGGTTAGTCATCAGTTTGTTGGCTCAACACTTTTTTATTTATTTATTTTTTTTTAATTTGGTCCTAACTAGGGTGTAGTGCTTAGGAGTTACTAAAGAGCAGACGATCGCCATTCCCGCCGAATGTGTGGAGTTTGCATGTCGCTGTTCAGGACAACCGGACTACCTGGAGAAAAGCTAGGTTAGGAGCTCAATGTTGTAACCTCGTATGGATCCTTCTCTCCTTGGAGTGTAAAAATGGCTGTTGTATTCCTATAGTTGTACCAAGATGTGAAAGTGAGAGGCTGCCTGTCTTTCATTGTTTGCCCTGTGATTGTTTGCAGCCTGCCTATAGTGTACATTGACTTTCACCCAGTGTCACCTGGAATCAGCCTCATGACGCCCTCATGACTTCGATAGAGTAGATGAATCTGATCCCAATTCATTTTACAGTTCTAAACAAGGTGCAGTAGTTTTTATGTGTGCACTTTGGGATTGCAGAAACAGCTGCTGAACACAACACTGTTCAGAACGTAATATGCAGTCAGGGTCATGTGATACGATTAATGCCTACTTTTTGCTCCAGTTTTTGAATTATTTTTGTTTTTTTGCTCAGTGCTCTAAAACTAAAATAAGAGATACGAACAGTGAGAATGAGAACAATGTGTTTAATTACCAAATACAGTCACTTTGTCTAAAATAACTAAAATGTTTTCAAATATGTTAATTTTATTTATATAGTATGGATTTCAACAGCAATTGTTTTTAAATTGTTTAGAGTTGTAAAAAAGGATATAAAACCAATAGCTGGACACAGTAACCTCAAATTATCATGTGAGTCATTAGAGATTCCTGGAATAATGACTTAGTAGGCATGTCTTATCTCAGCTATCGATCCGTCTGATGGAAATGAGTCACTGATAAGCAGATGTGACTTGATGATTTAGCACCCCGTCTTCCACTAATTCTCCAGGTACTCCAGAGTTCATGGCTCCAGAGATGTATGAGGAGCACTACGATGAGGCCGTGGATGTCTACGCCTTTGGGATGTGCATGTTGGAGATGGCCACTTCAGAGTACCCCTACTCCGAGTGTCAAAATGCGGCTCAGATTTACCGCAAAGTCACCAGTGTGAGTTCATGTTTAAAGCTGGAACACTCTGCACATTGTTGTTATGAACTTAGAGAGTTACAAGCAGACCAAGCGGAAATCTACATATACTTTCCTAAGTCTTATTCCTTCCTGGAATGTGTGCTTCCTGGAGAGAAGCAGTTGTAATCATTTGTAAATCATTATTTTCATTAAGACAGATGCAAATATCTTTGGCTTTTCTTTTAGGATTCTGGGACATCTCATGCAAACAGTGTTGAAGTAATGTGAGCACAATCATTATGAAATTCACAACCGTGAAAATACCAACACTGGGAATGATACACATTACTTAATAGTAACATTTTTTTTTCCTGACTCTATTTTTGAAAGCAAAATTTTCTGGTGTTTATGAAGCACTGTTTTTTTTTTTTTTTTTTTTTTAACAGATCACGTTTCCTGTGTTATCCAGTCATGCTCTAATTGCTGCTGTTTTCAGCGTTTCACTTCTTGACTCAAGGCCTGTTCATGCTGGATTCCTTTTCAGGGTGTAAAACCTGCCAGCTACAGCAAAGTCAGTGACCCAGAAATCAAGGAAATAATCGGGGAGTGTATCTGTCACAGGAAGGAAGAAAGGTAAGTCCACCAATACTTGCATGCAAACAGAAGCTCGCCCTCATCTGAGAGTTGTAATGTTTTGGTTCTCCTCCAGCAGGGTGACGTTATCGCCACTATTTGGGTGTCAGTTGTGCATCATTAGGCTTCACCATCACAGTAACTGTTGAGTTCTTAGATGGTGCTTGTGTGTTTCATACAGATTCTCCATCAAGGACCTCCTGAATCATGCCTTCTTTGCAGAGGACACAGGCGTGAGGGTCGAGCTCAATGAGGAGGATGATGGCAAGAAATCATGGATTGCTCTGAAGCTTTGGGTCGAAGATCCTAAAAAGTTGAAGGGGAAATACAAAGACACCGGAGCCATTGAGTTCACCTTTGACTTGGTGAATGAGATCCCAGAAGTTGTTGCTCAAGAAATGGTAAAAAAAAATTTTTTGGTTTTATTTTGTGAATGTAACTAATGACTGTGAAAAAATAACAATGTATCAGTGATAGACTTCAGAGTCTATCTGACCAGTGACAATCCTTTGAATAAAGTTTAAACAAGAGAGAGAATGTAGAACATACATAACAAATCACAGTTGAAAATAAGAAATTTTACAATTTCAACTATTACAAATAAACTTGGACTCATTGTTTATTTTCCACAACAACACTGAGCACTTGTAATTAGGTGTGATGTAGACATGAGTTGGTCAGTGGTCCATGACGATTGGCTTCAAGGATGAACTGTATTGATTGAAACTAGAGTAACTAGTCACTTGGCCTTTGCTTCCCTATGCTAATGTGAACAGATGCAGAACAAGAATATGGATTAATTGATTTCTTAAATAAGATGTTACAACCCTGACATATTTCAATCTGAGAGCATCTGACCTGTGTTTTGTAGGTGGAGTCAGGTTTCTTCCTGGATTGTGACGTGAAGATAGTTGGCAAGTCCATCAGAGATCGTGTTGCTCTGATCAAATGGAGGAGGGAGCGCACGGTCTCATCAAATGGAAATGGTGACGTCTCTGTGAAGAAGATGCAGCCCAACTTACTGCAGGTGCCTGGTGCTGCAGTAACACAGATATCCACAATGGCCACCACGGATTATGAGGATCAGGAGGTGGAGCAGCAAACTTTGACCTGCACTGTTCCAGCGGCATCTGCCACATGTGAGACCCTTCAACAAATCAGTTTTTGTTTTAGCAGCATTAGAAGCATTAACATGTGACCATATACAGTATATAACATTATTTCAAAAGCAGATGTTCTCAGAGTGTGGCGGGATAGGCCCACCCAGAAAACTGAATCTGCATTGCTTCTACTCCCAAACTTGTTGCTGCACAAAATGTTCCCTGTCAAGGAGTGGTGGTTGAACCTTAATAATTTTCATGTTATAAGATATTAGAGTTAATAGCTGTTGAGCTATTAACAAATCACAAATGTAACAGAGTCTCTCTCTCTCTCTCTCTCTCTCTCTCTCTCACTAGTTTTACTCTTTATCCAACCAGAAAAAGGTCACTCTGCATCAAGAAAATGACAGACTACAGTTGGTTTCACAGAGAGAAATTGATGAAAGTTTATTAGTCAAACAAATCGGAACAATCAAACTCTGATGGTTGTATTTCAATGAAATGCTTTTTTTTTGGTGTCTTTTTTGTTTCCCTGTCCTTGGCTTAGTGTCTCTCCTCTTTGCAGAGAGTCATTGTGAATCACAATGTTTTATTTGCTGTTATTGCAGCTGATAGTGGACTGAGCAACGCAACGCAATTCAATGATCTGAACAATCAGCAGAACGGCACCTACCAGTCACTCCCAGAGCCCATTTCTACTGCGCAGATAATCTACAGTCCCCCTGCACAGTGTGATCCTCAGCTGCACCAGGGACACTACCAGCAGCCCACTGTACAGGCAACACATGAAAACTACACACAAGCAGCTACACAGTTACACCATGGGGTGTATCAGCCAGCTGCGGGTCAGCTCCATCCCGTGACCTTCCAACAACCTGCCGCAGAACCGCACCAGGGGCCTTATCAGTGTCAAACAGTGAGTACATAGTCTTCTTTCCATTGCAATCTGTAACTAATTTGATTTGTCAGATCTTTTGTTTGGTTTTCTGAAATAACATCTCTTTTCTTTTAATTACACTTCACTCAGCGTCACTACAGCAATCCTTTTGTATGCCAAGAGAACCTGTTCATCACTGAGAGCTCAATGTGTCTTAGGCGTGGCAGCGCCTCCTCGGTGGAGATGTTTCAGTGTAGAGCGCACTCGCTCGCTCAGACAATGACTCCACTGTGTCCTCGGCAGGATCTGCCCTCGCTAGACAGCACAGAGGGTGCAGTGCATGCTACAGATCACCTGTACTCTAACTCAGCCCCAAATCCCTCATTACTATCCCCTGCCTTGCCCTCCCATCGACACTCTCATCATGACTTGGCAAGTCATTTCCATTCACCTCACTTTCCCCCGAATTTACGGCCTCCGTCAGAGCACCGTCTGAGTGTCCCACGAAGCCCACAGCCCCACTGCAAGGCTTGCATGTCTCTTCTCCTCAAGGAGCGGACAAAGGGAGGTGGATCATTGGGGCACACACCCAAACGCACTTTTGCTGCCTCGGCCCTCTTTACACCTGCTCCAAAGTCAAGCTCAGCCTCATCTCCTCCACTGCCAAGGCCTGCTTCTGTCACTCCACCTGCTCATTTACCTTCACCATCTCCCTCATCATCAAACAGTCAGCCATCTCTTGAGACTTCCCCTACAGGTCCATTTCCCTCCTCAAAAAATGTGCCCGCGAAGTGTTTGTACGAGGGCAGAGATCTCACTCTGCTCAACTACTGCCTCCACCACATTGTCAGCCGCAGGACCAGCTCGCCCACCCTTTCGGACAGAGGGATTTTTAGTAGGTCCCTGCACAGAGAGGTTGAAGGCCGTAGTTCCTCAGTGACTGAGCATATAGACAAGAGTCAGAGCCTGGATGTCCCATTTCCCATTAGCCCAAAACTGGACAGGGATGTGCCCTTATCACCACATTACAACAAAGGCGTGCCAGACCCACTGGTAGGTCAGAGAAGAACATTTCATGTAGGCTAATAGACTGATATAGAAACAGCTGGCTGCACCTCTCCTTTCCGTATTCTCCCTGCTGCACTTGACCGTATATCTGAACAACCCTGGCTTAATTTGCAGTAAGCTTTCAGTTTTAAGCAGAGACTGATGCTTTCGCATAATCTTTTGACAATATGCATTTTGAGTGGGTTATTTAGTATAACTAATATTTAGTATGGTTATAGATTCCTACTGCGGCTTTTTCTTTTCCTTTGAACTTCCTGTCACAAGTAAATAGCAACTCCTCTAAAACGTAATCTATGCGCTTTCCTAAGAGTAAGATCAATGCTTTGTCAATATGTTTAGCCTGGTTGCAAAGGTGTAAAAATGAATATTACCTGAACAACAGGGTTCAAACGTTTGATGTTTTTCATGTGTTTTTCGCAGACGGTCTCGGCTCCAGCTACACCGGGCCCTGCTACGCACCAGGGCAGACAGTCGGCACAGAGTTACCCAGCTGCAGCCCCGACTCTGCAGACTCAGCTTTCCACCCAACCCGGCCAGGCGCAGGTACCACATGCTGCTCATCGTGCCAGATCTACGTTATTTGGTCTGAGTTACAGAAAGTCGACCAGGGGAGCAAAGGTTTAGATGTGCACTCAGCTGGCTTGCTACTACATACATGTATTTAGAATGCTTTCTCATGGATACTCAATACTATTAGATTTAATGTCTTTGGAGGTCTAAGCTACATGTATGCTTGAAGACTGCTTTCCTCTTCATACTGTAGCATTGATTTTGTAATTGCCCATCATATTATTTTGTAGGCTGTTAAAGTTTGTGTGAGGTGAGAAAATTAGATAATGGCATGACAGAAAGGGGACCAGTGATCATGAAGCCATTTAATAATGCAAATATGATTACAGCACAGCAGATTATACTTATTGTTGAGAACCTACTGATGGCTTAGAGGTTGAGAAAAGAAGACAGTGGGGTCATTTAACAGTAAAAAAACAATATAGTAATTCATGTCATCTCTCATGGAGGTTAATAGACCTATCCAGTTTAGGATGATCATTCTCCAGGTTAGTATATGTACTAATGTCAATCTCTTCATCAGTGTAGCTCCTTATATAATTCATTATACTTCTTAATTTTAGAATTGGTATGATTGTAATGCATATGAAATATGATTTTTTTTTTTTTTAGCTCCTTGCACCCGGGGCAGATTTGTTTGTAAGGCTAAGGTGTATGTATTGTACTGTGAAAATGAAAGGAGTGGCACAATAACCTGGTGTATTGCGACATACAAATGTTCAAGAAAATGCTCTAACTGCACAAATTGTTGTAGGATCATTGTCTTTTCACAGGATAAGGTTTGTAAATTTCTGTCTGTTTAGAATTTAAATCCTCAAACATAATGTCACTGGCACTTAAAAACACTATTGTTAGTGGTGTGTATGAGGTGTGTAAAGAATGCATCTGATCCCCCTTCACAGTAAATGTTTACTTTTCCGTATATCTCTGTGTGTGTATGTGAATGGCTATTCATGTGGCTTGTGTTTCCTTCCCATTTGTTTCTCCTCCCTGTAGTGCCATCTCCAACCAGCTGCTTTCCTGCCCCAGGTAGACCAATCCCCTAAGAACCTACACAAAATAACAGAATCACAAAGTCTACCAGCCTTACAGCTCACATGTATCAAAATTGAGCTTCAAAAAGTTTCCAATTTTCCAGTTAAACGTAGAAGTAGTTCATATTCCCTCACACATCCTCAATCAAATGTTTGATTTCCTTCCTTAGCTGTTATCTGCTGACCAGCCTGCATCCCACCTGAGTCCTCCTGATACAGCTACCAGTTTCCCACAGTCAGTCTCCAGTGCTCCTCCCCAACTCCTGCCCCTGCAGATCACCCCACAGGTGTGTTGTGACACCGTTAAAAAGTGCAAGAATTACCTAAAGATCAAATTTGGCACATGCTATAGCATCAGGAGAGATCGCTAGGTTAAGTCATAAAGGGGCCTGCCTGATTGTTATGTCTATCAACTGGTTGTCTTTGTTTATTTTATATCATTTTTCCTTTTTCTTTCCCAGTTTTCCTCACCATACTCTGCTGTTCAAACAGGGGGCCTCAGGCCCCGTCCCATCTCCCCATCTCCTCTGTTGTCTGCCTACAGCAGCACTGACCCTCCTTTGTCTACTATGTCTAGCTCCTACTACTCACTCTCACCACGTCATTACTCTCTTCCTCTGACCCCTCATGCTGCATTGCCCTCTGTACCAAGTCTTGGCAGCCCTCAGACTCCTCTGTCCACACCTCAGTATGTGACTAGCATGGCACTCCCTATTCCACTTCTTGTCATGACCATGCCTTCTGCAGTGCCACTGCAGCAAGGCGGCCCTCCCACGTCTCAGTCAAGCCTTGGCTTCTATTCCACCCATCACTTACCCCTCTCTCAGGTTCAACCCACCCCATACCCTGCCCCCAACCCTGAGCAGGAACTTGCTGAGCTGCCTGTCCAGGTGAATATTCGCCTCAGTATTAACTGTGATGGTTGAGTCAGGGGACATCTGTAATAGTGAGGTATTAGTGTGTCTAAACTGTTGGTGTGCTGCATGCAGGGCGTGCATTTTGGGGATTCAGAGGTAAATATATGTAAATTAAATATTGGGCAGTTCTCTAAATATGCTTTCTGTTGTTGTTGTTTGTTTTATATACAGGCAATTGCTCCACATGGTCCTTTGGGAGATGCTCAGCTTTTGGCTACTGGGCAGGCTCCTCTCTGGGGAAGTAAAGCAGATACAGAAGCTACAAAAGCTGGCCCAGGCTTAACACTTGCTCCGACAGTGTCCGTCCCCGATCCAGCCTCCACCTTAATCTCAGCTGCCGCTCAAGTTGAAACCCAAGGCCCAGCACAAACTCAAACTCTGGCGCGATCACAAGATACAGTTCCTGTATCAGCTCAAGGTGGAGCTATCCCTCAAACTCCAACATCTACTCTGAAAGCCCCAACTTCAATTCCAATTCAAGTTCCAACCACGTCACAATCGCCACACTCAGCACCACTATCTACATCTGGTGCCACGTTAGAGCAAACAAAAGTCTCCTCTTTAAGCTCTGACACATCATCGGTCATGGGAAAACCCTCAGTCCCAGGTTTTGCGTCTGGTCAAGTCTCCGTCAGTCTGCCGGCAGCAGTTCAGTCTGCAGCCACTGCTCCTGTCCTTGTCGCAGCTCCATCACTGCAACCTGCTGGCATCCACACAGCAGTCTCATTGCCTGAGTGTGCCAACCTGACTGCAACTCAACTAAATCTAGAAACAACATCTGGCACCTTTCAACAGGAACCCTGTTTGGAGGTAGGGATAAAGACAAATTTGTACGTTTAACATTTTTGAGGATTTCATAGCTAGAGCTTGTACCACAGGCCAATTTTGGTGTTTTCTCCTTCTGCAGGATGTGCTTCGGGACAAACCAACATCTTTACCGAGTTGTGCATATGACAGGTCTGTGTCCAACCTTTCGACAATTTGCAGCTTTTTCTGATTTTTCTCTCTCCCTCTTTTCCCTATTCTACATGACTCTAAAAAAATTAAGGATATTTAAGTTTGGGGTGAAATTTATAGAAAATGTAAAAAGATCATTCTACAGTGATAATATATCATGAAAGTGGAGCAATTAAGTTTTGCCATGGAGCTTGTTGAAACATTGAACAACTGGACATGTGCATTCAAAGGTTTAGAGAAGTTCACATTAAGTCCACCTGTAAAGGTTATAGTGCATTTTAGGTTCATCCTGAAATTTCACCCAAAAGGCAAATATCCTGAACTTTTTGCGAGTACTGTAGTTCGGAAGACCATTTGTTCTACCAGCAATGAGATGAAAGAAGTGTTTGGATTTTTTTTTCCCTTTGCAGTGTCAATTCTGATGTAGCATCCGGTAAAGAAACAAGCGATGGCTATGACAGCTTGGCTAGTGGAGGCAAGGGGGATGGAAAACCCAGAAAACACCATCGGAAATCTGCACGAACACGTTCCAGGCAAGAAAAGACCAGCAAACCCAAACTGAGCATGCTGAATGTGAGTCATGACCTAATTTTTGTAAACTGACATTTACATTTAAAAATACCTTTCAGTTTCTGTTTGTAAAATGTCACTTCCTCCCTTCATAGGTTTGCAACACTGGTGATAAAATGGTTGAATGCCAGCTGGAGACTCACAATCACAAAATGGTGACATTTAAGTTTGATCTGGATGGAGACGCTCCAGAAGAAATAGCCACTTACATGGTCAACTTCGCTTATTACAATTCACAGTTTTTGCCTCACACATTGGTTTCATATGTGACGTGACAGATTGTAAAAGATGATAAAACTGTGTCTGCAGGTGGAAAACGGTTTCATTCTACCACTAGAGAAGGAAATATTTATTGACCAACTCAAGGACATTGTGGACAAAGCTGAGGACATGCTAAGTGAAGACTTGGAGGGGGAAAGAGACTCAGCTTTGAGTTGTAGTCCACTGCAAAGCCAGATGTTAGAAGGGCTGGTTGGAGAGGTAATAACGAGTTGAAAACTCATCACAGCAATTCACCACATATGTTTATATATAGATATAGAGATGAACAGAGACATCTGAATTAATGCCTGTACAGTTGCAAAGCAAGTAGTACTTTAACTTGGCTCCCATTTGTACATTTCTCTGTAGAATCAGCAGTCTGGAGCACAGCAACCTGTTTACCAGCAAAATGGTAAAACAGCATTTTTCCTAAAGCACCTTGTTTGTATGTCTGATAACTCATTTGTTACTTTGACTTCTATGCAATTGTATTAACACCTCTGGTATTTAAACTGTTTTCTCACAGTCCTACATACAGGAAAGAGATGGTTTATAATCTGCCCTGTCGAGGAAACACCCACATCTAGTCAGGAGACCCCCTCCGATGGGACGGCCACACAGTCACCTGGAAGCTCAGCCACTACACAGCCTTCTGACATGAGCACTGCCAGGCCGCCTACATCCAGAGGTGACTTTGTTCCTTTTGAGCAATATCAGCATATCTGGAAGCCTATTAGAACAGCTCCACCTTGTGGCATCTTGGATAAGAAACAGCTTAAATCTGTGGTCATTTTTGCTCATCTTCCTTTTTTTTTGTTGGTTTTTTTTTTTGTTTAATCCTTTAGCTGAAAATGGATCCTCCTCTACAATGTCCGGCGGGAGTGGAGGCTTCTCCTATGACGTGTATGGATTCTGTAGTCCTCCAATAATGTCCAACACAGATCCGCTGCTCCTCGCCACTCTGTCCCCTCCTGTATCTGCACCTCCAACTCTCCAGTCGGCGTCATCAGTGGAGCCTGCAGGCAGCTCATTGCAGCACAGCGTGCATCAAGCCCAGCCAGCCAGAGCTCAGACGTTTCCCTCATCCTCCCCACACACTTCCTATCCAGTGGAAGATTCAAAGGGATCTCCTCTTGGTTCCATCTCGCCTGTTCATGTGGCTCAGCAGATGCCCGATATGACATGCCCCGCATCGATTGCTGACGAGGTGCCCTGCTGCCCTCTGGTCATGCCCCTGTCTCTTGATGTGAGCACTTCACAGGGTGGCTCTCCTCTCACTCCTCTTCCCCTTCAGGAGCCTGGGTCAGCCAAAGACCCGCCATCCGTCTCCTATGCTCCGGCCGCACGCAGTGAGCGCCCACAGCAGCCCGTAGTGCTCCACCAACCTTTCTCTACCGTGGGAGGGACTAAAGTGCCCTCACTACCCCAAAGCCCAGCTCCGTCACAGCACGGTGTGTGCCCCGCTGAGTCTGACGGTGAAGGACGGCTGGGCCGAGGAGGTTTCGTGGACAGCACCATAAAAACGCTGGATGAAAAATTAAGGAATCTGCTCTATCAGGAATATGCTCCTATGTATCCATCGGGCACTTCTGCAGAAACACCAGGATCTGGCACAGAATACATTCAGTCTCCTCCTGGTCCTGACAGCGCCACCGGAGGGTCAGGAAACAGCACGCCGGGGCCAATAGGAGAGGGGCGCTATAGAGGAGGGGAGCAGCTGGTAAGTAGAACAACAAATACTGCTGCCTTTTAAGATTTTGTTTGATATTTTGCTTGATGCATTTAGTATATTAATATTTATACAGTCTATGCCTACTGATTTCTTTACAGTCTCCAATTTCTTTCTTTCTCAGCCTCAAATTCCTGAACGAATGGATAGTTTGAGCACACTGAGTGACTCTGCTGTATGCGGTATGTGCAGTCTAGTCTGATCAGTGTAAAATAGTGGGATACAAGAGTTCCCAGAGTACTTTGGAGTATACCTTTTTAACCATTTTAGTACTAGATTGACTGATTTTGTTTCAATTTCAGAAAAAGTTCAGTGAGTAATTGTTTCTGCTACATTCTCAATATCTGGCATTTTTATCAGTATTATGGTGTGTTGTTCATTGCACTCGAAGTTGTACTTAAGATCGTATTGAGGAAGTGCAGGTCTACACCATAATGATTAGAATATGGGCACAATGCTCTATAAATCGGCATTCTGATAGTTGCTGATTTTTTGAGATAATATAAACAGTCTGGAACTTATGGTTGTGACAAATACAAATGCAAATTTTATAGGCGTAAAAGGGTGCAGTAAAAACGATGGCAAGCCATGCGATGGCTCTGTGTCCTCAACTGGAACACTGAGCTTTCACAATAGAAGAGCACACCAAATACAAATACTACATTATTGAGTAAAATAAGATAAGTACTGAATATCTCTGCATTACTGCATCACAATGAAAATTCTGTTTGCCACCAAATTACTGATGTGTTGTAATGGTTCCAATTATCACTTTAAATTATTATGATTTAACTGAGATAGGTTGTTACTAAATGAGAAACTAATTGAACAACTCATTTGTCCTTTTTAAACCCAATAGATTTTGTTTAGGCCTGCAGGTATTTGTAGATACACATAGGCTTCGTTAATAGAACAAAGTTTTAGACAAATAACATCTTCAGCTCAACATAAAATTGTCTTGCTCCTGTTACTGTTCAGTACTTTATATGTTGTAAATATTCCTGCAGCTTCCTTGTCCAGAAGACATGTTCCTCACTCTCTTTCCTGCTCTGGTACACGAGGGCGATTTAAGGTAGGAAATAATGATTTCTCTTCACACCCAAGGCTATAGCAGGGCTGTCTTTAGTACGAGCTGTGCAATCACAGCCGCACTATGCCACAGCAGATGCCCGATATGACATGCCCGCACAATTCCTCAATCGGTTCTTTGCTCCTGACAGATCATCTCTGCTCCTCCTGAAGTTGCCAACAGGCGAGATGTGAAGCAAAGGAGCTGGAGCAGTGCTGCCTCTCCGGCACACCCTGCTGGATATAACGGTGACCACATTCAGGCTGAGACCATGACTACTTCAACCACGATTGGCCGCTTCTCTGTGGTGAGCACTGAAGATGACATCACGCAGAGGACACGCTGCAGCCGCTACTCTGCCCCACCTGATTTCTACCTGGACACGCCTCCTTCTATGGCCAAGCGGGGCTCCCTGCCTCGCGCTCTGACCTCCCCCTCAGTACCTGTGGACGTCATGGTCCATGCTCGCTTCCTATCTTCAGATTCAGGGGCAGAGAGCAGCCCTGCAAAGCTGGCTCACGCCACCCCATCCCAGCACTCTCGCTCTGAGCGCAGGGGGAGCGACCTCATGAAAAGGGCAGTGGCCTTTCTCCGTCGTTCTGGTCGCAGCAGCAGCGTGCAGAGTTCTGACTCACCAAACAGGCATGGAGGCATGCATGGCTCTGCCTATGCCAGCAGTGACAATGACTCAGAGATGGAGGATTCTGACATAAAGAGGGAACTGCAGAGACTCAGGGAGAAGTAAGCACAACCTGTGACTTGCTGTCTTATGTAGTGTCTTTAAACATCATGCAAATGTGTTGGTAATTTGTCTATAAGTGATCTATATCTTTTTTTTTCTCTACTCTCAGACATCTGAGGGAGATCTCAGAGCTGCAGGCTAATCAGCGGGGAGAAGTCGAGTTGCTGTACCACAGGCTTGGCAAACCTCCTCCCCCTGGCCTGGGTCTCTCACACACTGCACCACACGCCGGCCGCAGAAAGAGGTCCAGCAAACACAGGCTCAAGCCAGGCAAACTTCTCAGCCCTTTGGTTCAACAATTTAGAAATGTCACAACCAAAACTAGTGACTCCAGCAGAAACAGTGAGTTTAAAAACAATGTCAGTAGCGAGGGGAAAAAAGAAACATTTATTTGATGTGTGTGTGTGTGTGTGTGTGTGTGTGTGTGTGTGTTTAGGTGCGACTCCAGGTGCAGGTGAGCCCACAGTGAGTTTAAATGGCTCTCCAGCCAAAGGTCCTTTTCCCACTCACAGCAGAGCGCGGTCATGCACCAGCCACCTCCCCAGCTCTACAGAGCCAGTGCAGACTCAGCAGCCCTGTTCTCTTAAGGGCTCTCTGTCTTCTGATAATATTTATGCTGGATCACATGGCGACGGCACCGGTACACAAGCTCCTCCTGCACAAGGTACGACCCGCAACACACAACAAAGCACCATAGCTCAGAGATGTCTTTGCTCATGCCAGACTGTAAACACTTTCATTTATCGCAAAGATGAGATGGTGATTTAATTATTCGTGTTGACCTGAAAACATTGGGTGTTTCATTGTGTACTTTTCTCACTCTGTAATCTTCTTCCCCTGGTTTTGCCCCTCTGCAGGCTGGTCTAATTACCCTCAACCATCTGAGAGAGTCACCTATAAATCCAGTAGCAAGCCACGAGCTAGATTTCTCAGTGGGCCTGTGTCTTTGTCTATCTGTTTGTATCTCTTCTTTTCCCATATAGCTTTACATTTTTGTGTTCCAAATTTCTACTTATCTTCCTTTAGCTCACAAATATTTTTGTCTACCTTTGCCAAACTGTACTGCTGGCATTTCCTATTGCTTTGTGTCATTCCTGTTACTTTGCCTACCTATTGCAGCTTTGCTGTCACAGAAAGGCATTGCTTATTCAAACCACAGGGAAGTAGTGTTTATTAAGAAAGGATGACTATGGGAATTAAAAAAAAATATATATTTTTTTAAACCTTCTCCACATGTGATTGATCAATACATATTGATTCTTTTTATATAATAGGTTGATTGACCTATTCAGAAATCCTTTTATTATTTATGATTATGTTTATTAGCCAATGTGGTTCCATTTTAAATAGAAAGGTTTGAATAATCAAGGTTCATGTGAATTGTAATGATCATTATGTAACATAAATTCATAAATTATATAAGCTTGTTGTTCATCTTATGACAAGACCACTTTTGTGAGCTTATCCACCATGTATTAATATGAAATCAATATCTGCATGTCACATACATCCCAGTGTATTGCAAATTATGTTTTCTGCTTCATATTTTCTATCTGACTGCTGCATTTTGACATGGCTCTCAGCAAGGCCACCTGCATGTTTTTCTAATACGTATATGAACTGACTTGTGTTAAATGACTGCTTTTTTTTTTTTTAGCAATTGTTTATGTGGTTTGTGTGTACATTTGTTTTGTGGCAGAATTCAGTAGATTTTCTTGTCATTGCATCCTGTTACTGGACGTTTCTAGCTGTTCGTATGAATGAGATCAAGTTTGTTCTTTCGTAGGGTCAACTCTGAAGCGTTTGTGTCTGGGCAAAGAGCGAGGCAGCAGTATGTGCAATAACAGTTTCTTATGTACATCAAATCAGCTGGTCAAACATGGCACCCTGACACCTGTGCATGTTTGTGTGTTTTGTCAGGGTCCGGAGCTTCAGCATCAGGGGGTTTCAACCAATCACAGCAGCTGCCGAGTGGCGTCACACCTTCTCCCCATCAGCCGGTGATGGGCCTCGCCCAGGCACAGGCAAATAACAGCAACAACAAGAGAGGCATGCACAGTGGCTCACCCATGAGTGCCATTGAAAGCAACCTGTCTGAAGATTTACAACGCCTGATGGATGACTGGGCCCAGGAGGTTCTCATTGTCACCCACCGACCACGCACCGACTCTCTGAGCATCAGTGGACAGGAGCTGTGGGATCAGGTTGAGCTGCCAACACAAGAGCAGCTCGCTAGAGTGACAGAGGTGAGATTCAGGGATCTGCAACCTTTACAATCTAAAGAGCCATTTTGCCCCCTTTCCCTCCAAAATGAAGTCACATCCTGTCAGATTATTATTGCATACTGCCTCTCTGATCACTGCTTTTCATATGATTTCAGCCAACACCTGTTGAATCTCACTGGAAAACTGCTCGGTGTCCTGTTTACCTTGTGTTGTGTCAACATTTTAGATGCCAACATGGACAACCGCGGGTTCAGAGGGGAGCAGTGTGCCCCTGTCATGGCCGGACAACCCTGGTGCAATGGCGATGACCAGTCCCTCTGCAGGGCCTCATCCAGGTTATCAGCTTCATTCCCCTGCTCCATTTGAGGGCTTGTCCTCAACCCTTTCTCTCAGCCAGTGGCCTGGATTGCTCTTTCCCCTCCCGTCAGGAGTCCTTCCCTTCCCAGACATGCCCACAGCCCAGGATCTCCACAGCCACATTCCCGCGTCATCATATCAGCCGGCTGATCCCAAGGCGAGGACTCTCTAATCTGAGTAGCATTGTGTCTTCCAATTCTGTTACCAAAAAGATCTCTCATTATAGTTCTAATCAATCTTATGTGCATATTCTGTATATATTCAACCAGCATGTATGTAATCATATGTATATAATCATCTTAAGTTTTATGCTATTTGTTTAATTTACATTGACATACCTCATGTCCATATTATAGTACATAGTCTTTGAGAGCAATCAAATAGAAGTAGTACTTTTAAAGTATAAATAAGCCCCATAAGGCTTCAAAGTGCAGATTTTTGGCGTTGTTTATGTACATTGCTACTCAATGTTCATAATATATTGTTGGTTCATGCTAAGTTCATGTCAATAGTTGATGTTTGTGTTGCTCATATCACCTCTATATACAAGCTGCCGTATGTATATATGAATTCTTGTTGGTCTGTACATAGCTCCTTTATTGTACAGTTACCATTAGATAATCCATAGGTCGGTGCTGCAGCTACATGTCTTAAAGCAACACCGTATTCGCCGCCATCATGCCATCACTGTGAAGACTTGATATCTTGGTCAGTAGGACCGGTCGCTTTTCTCTCTCTCTCTCTCTCTCTCTCTCTCTCTCTCTCTCGCTCTCGCTCTCGCTCTCGCTCTCGCTCTCGCTCTCTCTCTCTCTCTCTCTCAGTCCAAGGATAGGTTTCATTCCTCATCGATGAAATGCTTCCAGCACAAGCGCTTGAAATATCTTTAAGAGATTTGAATGAACTTGAACTTTATCTTCAGGTGGAAAATACACCTGTGAGAGTGCCTTGAATAGCAGTTTCCATTTTCTGAGGAAAAGCATTTAGATTCAAAGCAGACACTGAATATTCTATATATGCTTTCACATTAATAGGTAAATTATGTAATTTGAATACCGAATGTGGATTCAGACATGTTTGATTTAGCAGCAAAACATACCTAAACATAATCTGGTGTTGTAGTATGTTAAATATCAGAGATTGTAAGGGGGGAAAAAATGATTTAATCAAAATTAGCTGATATATTTATTGTAAGTTTTTCCTTGATCACTGAAGTTCTGTTCTTGTGGGATCGCTCAACCACCGGCACACTGCAGCCTGCATGAATACACTAATACTGAATGTGCACAGGTTGACATGATGCGCTACAGGAAGATGTAAGCAGACCCAAGGTTTGATACCACGTGACAAGGATGGCTGAAGGACTCAGCATATGAGATTCAATCATAATCATCCCATACCTCAATTAATGCAATCTGTAGCTTTACATATTGTTGCCTTTGTGGTTTTTAAGAGATTACTGAGTGGTGGGCTGTTTGTTTGGTAAATACGGATGACATTGTTAGCGGGACACAACGAATGTGAATTATTGAGAAGCTGTTCCACATGTCATTTGTAGTATATGTAGGTTTTAAAATCACACCCGTTAGATGCTGTCGTCACACTGTCTTCTAGCTCTTGCAGCAATTAAGATTAGTCACTCATGGGCTGAAAAGCAAAACTTGAAACATTTCTCCAGTGCAACTTGCAGCAACCATCTTAGAGATTCACCCTTATTTTAATGTATTCCTGAAAGAAGTTGACCGTTGATGGTTTGATTGTCTATATTGTGTCTCTGGACAGGACAGAAAACTCAAAAAAAGCTTCTCCTGATGGTGTCGAGCACCTTGCATGACATGACTAATCATGTGAAGCTCGATGACCTCTGAAGGCATTATATACCGCCCGTCTCAGCAAAAGCAGTTATATCATCCTCTTCTCAGTTCACTGTACACTGACATACAACTCCACTTAAGGAAATACAGCCCCTAACTACACTAGTGTTATAGTCTCATCAATATTGTAATGATTTGTTTCCAGTGGATGCACAACAGAGAGTGATTTTATTCAAAATAATACATCCGAGGTCAAATTATTCTGGAAAAGTCCAAGAAATACTAGCAGCTTGAGTATCTAAGAAAAACAAAATACAGAAAATATAGTGTCTTTGATTTAATTCATCAGTTTTCGGGGCCATATGTAATAGCTTTAATTCACACAAACTACGTGGAACTGCTCATGTTGAATAAAACTTTAATTCATATATAAATTCAGTGGAGCCCCTTTAAAATCATTTCATGTTTGCACTGTATCGCAATACTTTGACAGTGAATATTTGTCTATGAGCCAGTATTCATTCAAAGATGACATAGATTGTTTTATGACAACATTTCCTATGCAGTTTTTTTCTTTGTAATTCACAGTAGCTTCCGTCTTTAATCGCTTTAATGCTTGCAGCGAAAGCTTCATGTACGATTGCTTTGCCTGCCGTGTCACCTGTTTTCCCAGCACTTTCCTGACCTTGTCAGACCGATACTCTTAAAAAAAAAAAAAAACTGTACATACTTGAAGACAGAATTAATAAATTTCATTTTTGCTTGACACAACGTAATAATAGTCATGAGCTTTTTTTTCTTTGATAGCGCCTAAATAAGGGCAGTTGGGTAAAGGGGTTTCCTTGTTTAATATCAAATGTTGTTTCTCATTACAGATTATTTTGCAGTTACAAAGTCCTGGTAAAGTTTACATATTGGGCAATCTAATCTCTGATCAGTTTCTGGTTTGTGCGGGCGTGTTTTCATGCAAGTTGAGCTGTTGAGACAGATGAGAGAAAAAGAAGGGTTTTCCCTTTAAGAGCACTAAGTACACATCAGTGCTGTCCCTGTTTGAGTTTATAAAAGACAGTTTCAGCTGCTGGTGTTGCACTCTGGTTGGAAGCGTGATGGGGAGAACCGCGGTGCAAATCGCCCTGATAGGGCTGATGGTGGCTTCGGCAGCCACACTACCAAACAAGGTAAGATAACACTATCAGTATAACAATATCCTGTCAGAAACACACCGTGAAGACAGGAATTATGCATTGAAGGTGCAGTTCAATTTATTGTTGACAACACTGGACTTTGTGTTAACATCAGATAAATCAGGTTGAACGACCTTCTGACTCTTTACTGCCAGAGTTGTTACACAGTTTTATTGATGGTTCTACTTTGACTTGGTGACGAAGTTTAGAGTTTTTGACATCTGAAAACATCTGAAGATTGTTTGATACTTAAAAATCAGGTTAAAGCATACATCATAGGTATTTAGTTTTTGGTATTCAAATTAAGATCAGGCAAGTAGTAATCATACTGCTTGAGGTCAACGTATGTCTGCAGGAAAACCAATGCAATGCCTCCAAAATCTATTACATGCAAAAGTGCGTGTTTTTCTCTATGTGGGGATATGATTCTGTTCAGTCAGTAACTTTGTGAGGCAGTTCCTTAAAAAAAAAGAAAACATACTTCTATGAAGGTAAATCATTTCTAAGTTGGGGGAAGAAGAATTAATATTTTCAATTTCACTCAGATTTTGTTTTTCCATCTGACCTTTGGTCAGCAGGTCATTAATTCAATCAGCCGCTTGAGTCATAACTTTTGTTTGCCGCCTCTTTTGTTTGTTCAGGACGACTGGGACATCTACAGCTTCCACATTAACTCCACAGTCACTAGCCGCTATGCCACCACTGTCATCACAAGTCGTGTGGCAAATCGCATGGACGAGTCAAAGGAAATAGAGTTCCATGTCCGGATCCCCAAGAACGCCTTCATCAGTAAATTCAGAATGTGTGTGATTCACACAAACACATTTTAGGATACTTGAAGAAATGCGTTCAAACGTTTCATTGGTTTATCTCAGGTTTATAGATGGTCAGGTGTATGATGGGAATGTGAAGGAAAAGGAGCAAGCTAAGAGGCAGTACACTACGGCGGTGTCCCGAGGTGAAAGTGCTGGACTCGTCAGGTAAATGAACTGATGATTTATTTTATCTGCCTGCTCTGAGTCAAGCTGTTTGTAAATCCCTTTATCATGATGATATTTGCAGAACAAACACAGATTTGAAATTGTTAAATGTTACTGTAACTTTCTCTGAGGAAGCAGTATGGTCATCCTGCGTAATACTCAACCCAAACACGCCACTCACATTCCTTCATGAGATTTAAACTAACTTTTCAATCCAAAGATGGTTTTGTTTTATGTGGGGTTTTTTTGTTTGTTTGTTAGCGTTACTATCGTAACATAAAGGCAAAACAGTTTGATGCATTGTATGGAAACGTTTTTGTTGTTTGTGCTGCAGTTCAGTAGGGAGGACTCTGGAGGAGTTTAAGACCTCTGTCACCATTTCTGCACACAAAAAGGTCACTTTTGAACTCACATATGAGGAGTTGATGAAACGCACACTCGGAAAGTACGAGCTGCAAATCCACGCCCGACCCATGCAACCTGTCAAAGACTTCAAGGTGTGTCTTCAGTTACCTTTGCAAACACATGAATGGAGTAACAACCGCAGCCACGGTCAAAACTTACATGTTATATTTTCTTTGGCCAGGTTGATGTGCACATTCAGGAGAATGCCGGCATCAGTTTCTTGGATGTTAAAGGAGGCCTCAGCACCAATGCCCTGGCTAATGCCATCACCCAAAACCTCGCAGACAAACAGGCATCTGCAGCATTGTTGTTGAATACATTTGGCTTCTGTGTTCTGTATATTGTGGCTCGTATCTACCTGATAAATAGCAATTAGTATTATGACATTACCTTCTCTATGTATTTGATATACGTTTTATCCGGTCAGTTTGGGCATATGTGACATTAATGAATACATAACTTCATATCATTAGATTTCCTGGACACAAAGTATTAAAATTTAAGTTTCACCAAATTCCATAACAATGTGTTTTATTGTTGTATTTTTAAAAAAAGAAGAAAAGAAGGTAAAACCAGTTTTAGTCTTATATCTAGATGGTCTGAACAACTCTTTTTGAGAACAGCTTACAAATTCAGGTCAGATGTGAACATTGCTTTTGTCGCACAGAATTGTAAATATATAGTGAATTAAAATATTAATCTGTTTGAATTAACAAGTAACGAGAAAACTTTGCTCATGGACTTCATTAATCAAAAAACTCTCATTGCTTCTGTTTCCTTCTGTTTGCAGGCCTGGGTGCATTTCTATCCTACAGAAGACCAACAGAAATCATGTGACAGCTGTTCAGAGCAGGGTTTGAATGGAGATCTGGTTATTGTTTATGATGTCAACAGGAACTCCACACTGGGGGACATCATGGTAAAATCACTGTAATGTTTTATTAGCTCAATACATTCCTCAACATATGACCAGAACCATGCAAATGATCATTCTCGAGGTTAATAAAATGGAGGTAACTTCACTCTGACAGCAACATGAATGAGCTTTGACTTTAAGTGAAATTAACATCCGCCTTCATTTACAGGCCTAAATAAACATGAGTTTACCTTCATAAAAGCTTTCAGAGGATATTTGCATGTTTGTAATGTGTCTTTGCTGTTTTTCTGTTGTTTCTTCAAGCTGTTATTAGTCCATATATGTAACTTTCGATATCTGCTACTGTAGACATTTAAGAGAATTTCCCTCGAGCTAATCGGTGAAACTTCAGTCGGAGCTTCAGGGTCAATCAGTCAATAATTTGAAATGAATGTGTCACAGCAACAGAACAATAATACAGGGGCAAACAGGGCGTCACACAAACAAGCCTAACTTAGAGTGACAATAGTAAATTGACATTTAATGCTCTAAGTAGCGGGTTGGTTTTTATATTCAGTTACTAGTAAAGTGACTCCACTTTTAAAGAAATTTGTATTTCTAATCAAGTTCTACATTTCTGTGACTTAATGTATCTTTTGTTTCATATAGTTATTTTTTCTTTCTTTTAAGGTGTCTAAAGGGTACTTTGTTCATCACTTCGCTCCATCCAACCTTATCCGAATACCAAAAAATGTTGTCTTTGTCATTGATCGAAGTGGATCAATGCATGGCAGGAAGATTGAACAGGTACAGTATTTGAAGAATGTGAAATTATGACATCTCAACCTCTTTGTGTAACTAATTATTTTTAAACTGTAATATATGATACAAAACAAACAATATTACAGGTAAAATAGAAACATGCCAATATTTTTCTCCAGACTCGAGCAGCATTAATCCGTATTTTGGGTGATCTGGCAGAAGATGACCACTTTGGTCTCATTACGTTTGATGATGGTATTTATCACTGGAAACGAGAACTTGTTCAGGCGACCAGCGCAAACCTGCAGAGTGCAAAGAATTTTGCACGAGAAATCACAGACAGAGGAGGTGAGAATTTTCAGAAAGTACTATTCTTTAAGGTGGAGATTCATGCTTTATTGATCAAATGGATTTCTGCTGCATTGTTTCAGGCACCGACATTAACAGAGCAGTGTTGGAAGGAACGCGTATGTTGAACGCGCATCCCAGGGACGGTTCAGCATCTATCCTCATACTTCTCACAGACGGAGACCCAACTTCAGGTCATACTGAAGTCTGCACACAAACATACCTACGTAGGAACTTTTAGTTTTCTTGTGAACCTCAAAGAACTATGTCTTGTGTTCACGCAGGAGTAACAAATATTGAAAAAATACATTCAAATATAAGACAAGCCATTGCAGGGAAATTTCCACTCTACTGCCTTGGCTTCGGTTTTGATGTCAATTTTGAGTTTCTTGAGAAAATGGCACTTCAAAACAACGGTGTAGCACGACGCATTTATGAGGAGTCGGATGCTGACATCCAGCTGAAGGTAATCTCCTCCACACTGTCCACACAATTTCCACCATAACAATATTATAACCTCCATGCTTTAATGTCAACAGGGTTTCTATGAAGAAGTGGCCACTCCCTTGCTGACAGATGTAACAATGTCCTACAAAGGTGGAAGCAATCTGACCGAGACTATTTTCAGCCAGTATTATAATGGCTCTGAGATAGTGGTGGCTGGTAAGATCGACGACAACAACCTTGACGCCTTCATTCCAGAAGCTGTGGCCATTTCGGTGAGGACGGAACCACACTGCAGCTGTAAATGTCTGAAACCTTTGTTGGTCTATTAATGCAATGTTTTTATGACAGGCCACTGAAAGAATGACATTTTCTGAGACAAGCAGCCCAGTGGAGACTACTGACACTGTGTCTGAAAACCAAATTCAGAGAGTTTGGGCTTACCTCACTGTCAAACAGCTTCTACAGAAAGAGTAAGTGTCAAATTTTCTATCTTAGTATCCAACATAGAAAATAACTTTAATCACTATTTTTCTTCAAATATCTACAGGCTGCAAATGTCTGGACCTGAGAAAGAGGAAGTGAAGAAAAGGACCTTGGAGCTTTCACTGAAGTACAGCTTTGTGACGCCGCATACATCCATGGTGGTCACCAAGCCCCCCGGGGAGACGGCTACTGTGCTTCATAAACCAAAGGAGGGTAAACAAGTATCTCGGGAGAGTTTAAGTCATGTTTTACATTCACCAACTCTCTTCTCTGGAGCAATCAGACCTTATGGTCCTCCAGGTGAGCATCTATATACAAACTTGTACAGAACGAGAATGAGTTTCGCTTCTTTTAATAAAAGCTTCTGCTATGAAATACATTCACTGTTAAAAATATCATGCTTATGATCATGCATGATTATTAAAAAAAAAAAAAAAGTTCAGGATAAATGCAATATAATTGTTTTCCTCCTTTAAGGACGCAGAAGAACCCAACAAGGTATGACACTAACTCATCTACATACATTTTCACCATCACCTAAATTAAAAAAATGTATTTATCAATATTCACAGTATATATAAATAATTACATTATCATCCAATAAACATTGAGAAAGATGATGCTTGTTTAATTTCTTTTCAGAATTCCTGTAAGTTACAATAATGCATTAAAATGTTGCTTTGCATCACAAAGGAACAAAACATTTTCACTGTTGTTAACCTACAACATTTGATCTATAAAGGCTGAATGTGCTTCACTGAAGCATCCTTGGAGCAACAAAAAGAAGCTGATTGACTTTTTTTTATAACTAGATACATCTTGGAAAGAAAATTTCAGTTTGAAACTAGCTCAAGATAATTGCTAACAATATCTGAGAGTTTCATGTTATATTCTTCCTCAGCAAGGTATCCGGTGTTGCAAAGCCCGGATTTCATGGAAGCGGATGATCTTCCAGGTATATGCACACAAATCATGTGTCTATGTAAAGTTTACTTCATTGTTCTATAAACAACTTTTCACCAAAGTGTCATCATAGAGAGTGTATTTCGACACTTCTAACCTGTTAATGTCAGCAAGGGAGTGAGACACCCTTGAATATGATTTTGATTATAGCAGTTCTTTCCTCTGTCCTTGATCAAAATTGATTGTTGCGCAATCGATCGTGAAAAAACGATTTAAACCTATAGAAGATGAGTATATTCTTATAAAGTGAGCTTTCATTCTCAATAGATATTGTCAATATCCATATTGCACACAGTAAATTTTTTGTACTGCATGTAATACACACTGCATTGTGAGAAAAAAAGGGGTAGTCCCATTCATGCAACCATAGGTGTGGATCAAAAGAACACAACCTGAAACGGCAAGATGGAGACCAATTACCATGAAATATAGTCCTCACACACAAATTATATGGAATTTAGGAGGAAGCTATATTCACAGACAGCAAAACATTACAGATCATCTTAAATAATGTATAACCTACTTTGCCTGCAGGCCTTCCAGGTGTCTTCGGCAGTGCCTCACTTTTACCATTGGTCCCAACGCACGTGGATGTTGGAAGTATGACAATTCAAATCAATTCAATTCAATTCAATTCAATTCAACTTTATTTATACTTTAGAACTTCATGAAAACAAATGGCTTGATTTGAAAATTACTATAGTGTTTTTCTTAATCAGTATTTGTATTGTGATAAAATGATATTCTCAGGATTACTACATGTCTAATAAATATTACAAAAAGGCTTTCATTTTGCATCTTTTAGTTAAGAAACAATGACAGCCACTGAGTTTACAACATGATTTGCACTTAAAAACTATTTTTCATCCCAATTGTTTATTTTCAAAGTTAATATTCAGCTAAGTAAATCAGCAATCTAAACTGTTCTTGTAATTTTGTAAAGGTTTGTATTCATTGTGTCCAAAATTTACAGACACTAATCATGTCAATCAATAATTCGTGTAATTCTACCGGGAGAGAAAATAGAAAATACGACTGTCATGCAAACCATGTTTTCTTACTTAGTATTTTGAAATGCAAAAATGCAAAATGGCTAGCGAAACCGTTTTGTATGCTCTTTAGATGAAATTATGCAGAACTTTTTTTTTTTTTTTTTAATAAATGCGTTTATCATTTTTCATAATTTTCTTATGCCTCATCTTCTCCTGCCCACCTGACCATTGTCTACACCAAGTCTTCCAAAATCCTTCATCTGAGCCTCCAACCTTAGGTAAAGTATTACAAATCTTATGATTAATGACCTCAGGGTCCACACTTTAAATACACGACTGCTGATCACTCTGCTAAAGAGAAGACTTGAATGAATAGATATGAGGAAGATATAACATCATTTGGTGAAACTGTTGTTGTGTTTCCATACGCCATGTAACCCTAGGTGTTTCTGCACGCCCAGCCTCTCCTCTGCACAGATTTTTGATCAAAACTAACAACCTGGCCCTTCCTCTGTGCTTTGACATCTCTGGGTATCCCTTCATCAAACTGCTTCACCACCCCAGTAGAGGTCAGTAATGATCCTCTCAGCCTGCTGTGTCAGTAAACCACCAACAAAATGTACCTGCTCTGTTTGAAGAGCAGCTTTGATTCGCTCTCTATTGTTTTAGAGTTGTTTGTGAATGGCGAGCTTCATTCAGTGACAACTGCGGTCTTCAAGAAGATTGTCATCCACTTTGAAGCCGATAAACATGTTGAGGTTGACACCAAAGGAGTCACTGTACGAGTGGGAGAGAACACAACGCGAATCACTGGAGAAGATATGATCACAGCTGACAGGTGACTTTACATTGTGATGATTCGCAGTGTGTAAAACTGTGTGTTACATTGTCTTATCGGAGTGAGGCTGACAGAGATGATTTGACCCTGAGAGGGCCCCATACCTATATACACTGCCCAAGCTCTCATTGCCATGTGCCTGAAAGTGATAATTCATTGTTTATTGCGTGCATGTTGTGGTTTGGATGCGAAGCAGTGTGGATTCTACAAACACATTTAAAAATGAAACGCCAGTGAAATGAAAATACCAAAGAATAGAATAGAATAGAATAGAATAGAATAGAATAGAATAGAATAGTCATTTATTGTTACTCTGTAGCAATGTTAAAACAAAGTGTTAGTTGCAGTGAAATGTCGTGACAGCAACCTTAGTCACAGCAATAAAAAAATATACAATAGTAAAAGGTAAAATATTAAATATCAAAAACACTTATTATTAGTAGTAGTATTTTGGATCATAAAATGTCCTTCATCCTAAATCTCTCAGACATAAATGAATGTGTACTGATGCAACTTAAGCAGAACTATAACCTTAAAAGCTAACAGTGTTTGTTTTGTTAAAACAAATGTGCTTTTTCAGTTTGACGGTGATCACAAGGTCTAAGGAAATAGACATTGCAACTGGAGACACACGAATGGTCATCATTGTTCATCAAAAGTTTGGTGACGAATTCCTCTGGCCGGTCATGAGACAGAAACCATCGGCCACCGACATTGAGGGAATTCTCGGTGAGTGAAAACAGCCTGAAGGTGTTTCTGTATCTGCTCTGATTTAAAGGTCAATGGATTGTGTGATTGCACATCTTGTGGATTATGTATTAAACATGTTTTGCACCCAGCTGAGGTGTTTTCTTAAGGAGTGATTCATCGTCGGAGACAGTGACTATTTTGCATTTGGATTTTTTTTCCCTCTGTGCTTTATTGTCTTGCTCTGTGTCCAGCTCTAAAGCCAGCAAGTTATGAGGATGTCGATGGTTTTCCTTCCACAAAAAAGAAGATCAAAGACCAGGAGATCACTGTTATGAGGTACATTTTGTTAATTTGCATTGATGCTTGTTCATCAGAGGGTTTGAGTGTGGCAGTGTTCCTGTTCCTATATAAATGTTCGTTTTTGTTTTTCTGTTGTAGTACCAGTGCTGTTGACTACAGTATCAGCCCTCCTGAGATGATCACGTGTTGGCTCATGGCTGCTGACTCTGCTCTGCAGAGTCCCCTCAATGATTTCTCGGTTGCTCAACTTTGAATGGGAGCAATGTCACTGCAAACCTAAATAAATAAAATTTTCCCAGATGTCCTATTGTTTAATTTCAAATGAAATAATAATACAAATGAGAATTCACATATTTAAAAAAAAAAGTAAAGATAGTTACAGATTTGAGTTCTTTTTTTCCACAACAAACACATCAACCTAAATTCCAAATATTATTTACCCATAAATGGTAATCAATTTCTGCTTTTATTGTTTACATCGTATGGTTTAAAAAGAAAAAAGAAATAACACAGTTGTGATGAAATGTCAGAAATTAATGAGGTATTAATTAACCAGCATATTCAACTCCTTCCATCCATCCATCCATCCATCCATTCACCCACCCACCTGTCCATAACATTTAGAGAGAGGTCCAGTTCATAGAGAGTGTAAACATAAAACATGTTTCAGTAAAAAGCAACTCAAAGTGTTTCACAAGTGATTGACTAAACACTTTGCAAAAATCTGAAAAAAAAGAAAACATTTCTAACAAGAAAGTGGAGAAAAAGACTTTGGAACAATTACAAATACAGCTTTGTGACAACACACACACGCATCCATAGTGATCTCTGAAGACCCAACAAGGGAGATGACCAATGTGCTTCATAGCTCAAAGGATGGTCATTTAAAGTTGGTGAAGAACCTGATCTAAACAGTTTGCATTGGAGACATTCTTGCTGTCTCTCCATTGTAATCAGTCCTAATCCTGTCCAATCTCACCACTACCAGTAAAAACTCACACGGTTTTACTGCTTTTGATTCAGCCTCCTGTCCTTTTGTTCCTTGCATGATCATTAAAATGAACAACACTATCCTGTAAACCTTCTCCCTCCCCCTATCTAACCATATATCTCTATATATTGTTGTGTATTCTATCATAGAATAGACAACAAACACAACTCATGCTTACTCAACCCACAAACATATTTGATTTAGTTCAAGTTTTGTGTCGGATACCCTTGCTGACACAACCTGAGTAGTTCGGGGTTAAGTTTCTTTGGACCGCCGCCGTTCTTTTTTATACCTGCAAACAGCAATCCAGGAAAAATTCATCTGATTTCAGAAGTGATGCCCTCTGTGCCAGACCCTCTCAGCCTGCTGCGTCAGTCACCGTCAACAATATGCCTGTGTAACTTATTTTCTGTTTGAATGGTAGATTTGATTTCTATTCGGCCCAAGCTTGATCGACACTAAGTCACTTTCTGGCTGAGATCCAAGCTAAATATGGCAACAAACAAAGGGAACATGTGTAGTTTCCTGAGTGAGATTTCTTAGTTTAGAAAGTGTTCAAAAAAATGAAGAGTTTTCAAGATCTCAGTGGTCAGTCGGCTGAAACACGAGGAGGGATATTCATGACATTTTGTCCACTAAAAAGATGGTCAGGCCATCGAGCCTTTGAGTACAATGATTTATAAGTGCATGAAAAGAGATTAAAGGTGTTTCTGCATTGCTTCTAAAAGTAATTGCATTTGTGTGTGTGGCTACATATCATGTGAATAAGTCAGTCACCCAGCTTAGGTGTTTTCTTCAGGAATGATTCATCAGAGGAGACCAGTTTGTGTTTTGTGTGTCATTTTCACTGTGCATATTTGTTTTGTTCTGTGTCCAGCACTTAACCCAGCAGTTTATAAGGAGATGCAACAAGTCCTCATAAAAACACATCTATAGATCAAAGACCAGAAGATTGATGTTACATTTTGAATTTGTTCCTCACAAAGATATAGTTTAAGTGTGCTACTATTGCTGCAATATAAATACATGAATATCCTTTTGTCCAGTGTTTTTGACTATAGTTCGGCCTCTGCTGTGAAAATGACCTGCCGGCTCAGGCAGACAAGCGATTCCTGAATGGCGTCTTTGTTTTTCAAGAGGAGCCATACTGAATCATGTGAAGAATATCAAACACTGTTACAGTATATGGTCCCATGTTGATTTCCTTTTCCCAACACATTTTCTGTCTATGGGTCCTTATGGAAACAGAAAAATGTAACATTTCTCAAGGTATTTACATTTTTCTACAAAACACATCATGTATTACTGTTATAGCAAATTGTCTTTACTACATTGTTGATATTTAAGTAAGATGTGAACTAAAAAATATGCTGTCTCAAAAAACCTCCAACCGGCAAAAATTCTGTGTTGATACTGTACATGTCTGTTTTTTCAAGGAATTGAATGTAGGGGTTTTTAGATTTGATTAATTGATTTGTACTAACATCAACAGACAATTTGTATATACTTTAGAGATTAAATATAACAGCTTTCACAAATATGAACTACGGGCATTTTTATGCTTAATTTACTCTTAATGGTGTTTGTTTAAAAAAACAAAAAATTGTCTCTGTCTCATCAAAGTAAAACCAACCTGACAAACTGGACAGTTTGTTTAAAAAAAAAAAAAAAAAAAAAAAAAAAATCCTATCAACACCTATAAACAGTCTCTAGCATTCAATTACAGGAGTTTCTGGCCTTGAACTAAAGGAGGGGAGCCGGCATCGCAGGTGTTCAGTTCATCTTTAGTGGTCAAACCAGTTGAACAGCTGAGTGACGCCTCGTGTTGCCTCTCGGATGACTCTTGCTCAATGACTGTCTGGGATTATTAGCGTGGGCCAAAGGTATGTGCCCGATCATGAACTCAGCCAACAAACATGTTTTTGTCTTGACCTGCAAATATTTCTGGTCTTTATAGTGAGAGACGACCTGAAATTGTTTAGTTGTTGCCAAGGCCAGCTATTCTGTTTGCATTTGAAATGTCACACTGTGTCACATTGAAAAAATAAAACGTACTTCAAGGCAGTTTTCATAGTGAAGCCATTTCAGATATGTTGGACTTTGTCCGGTTTGTCAGGTTGGTTATACTTGAGAGAGAGAGAGAGAGAGAGAGAGAGAGAGAGAGAGGGAAATGAAGGGAAGGGTGAGAAAGAGGGAGGGACGTCCTAAGTCGGATCACTCATCATTCTTGAGTGTGGTGCAACCTTGACTCAGATACCTGGCAGTAACTTTAACAGCCTGGACGTGCAAACCGGGTGGAAGGAGCTCGAACATTAACACAGTAAGTAACATTGAGCCCCATAATTTTGACACCATTTCTAATGTTTTAGTAAGTTTCTCCTTTATCATATCACAGCACTTTGTGTTTATGTGTATTTTGTTGTTCTGTTATGGGACAGTCCAGATATGAGAGTTATGACCTTTGTACCACTAAGGAAGTGTTTCTATTTTACATTCTGAAGGTATAATGTGTTAAAAGAAATCAACTCAGACATATATTTTCTCCATCAGATAACAAACAAAAGTGAAAGTCACACCACACACATACACAGCTGCGGGAGGACAATTTGTCTCAGGACAGTGACTTCCATGCCAGCATACAGTTTCTCCACCCCGAATGATGACGAGGAGGAGGAAGATGGTGGACATGCCTAAACAAGAGACTCCCACCGTGTCTTGAAGCAGAATGTGTACTTCTGGATGGTCCATCTGCTGTGTTTTACTGACTCTCTTCATGTCAGCTGGTGGACTGGAGACATCTGGACATGACAGCCAGGTCATTTGCCCTCAGGTAATTTGTGGTCCATAGCAGGGATACACTGAAGGACTTAGTTGCTCTACTTCAGTAAGATTGAGTAAATTAGCTACACTCTTCACAGATAGGTTACACCTTTTTAATTTCCTTTTCACATTGGTGAAGCCTGCCTCACATTTACTAATTTCCCCTTTGACTGATAAGGCATTTCATTCTCAAACATCAAATAAAGGACAGATACTTACTATCGCCATGAGACAGATTGTCACAACACGAGAGTGTTGTATGTGCATACAATCCTCAGAACAGCAAATATTTACTGGCCAGGCTCAGTCAGCAATGTGATAACTTGTCTTCTTTCTTCAATTTTGCCTTTATTCAGGGACTCTCTGAGTGCACCATGGAAGATGATGCCTCAGTGAATTTTAAGGCAGAGAACTCCACGGATATTCGCAGCATAAAGCCGCATATCAGGCTTTGCTGTTTGGATGGAGATCTATGTGCACTGTGTCTGGTTATAGACATCGAGCTCCTCATTCAGCCGGACAGCGACACTGAGGATGAGAGCCACTTAAGATCTGATGGAAAAAACTACAAACCAAAAGGTACGCTGAACCTACTGATCAACCCAGTGATTAGCCTTTGCACTTTAACTCAATTCTCTAAAACAGTGACGTTCTGCTATCTAAACTACCTCAAGGTAAACCACCACTACAATAGTTCCTCTTCACAGTTTGTTTTTATTTATGCCTTGAGGTTCACAGTGAGTTGTTGTTACAAGCAGAGACTGGTTTGGAAGACAACCAAGTATTGACAGTAAAGTCATTTATTGTGGCATGTGACGTATTCACTGAAAGAGTGAGTGAGCAAGTGCTTGTTGTTTTAAAGAAGGGTGAAAAAAAATGGAAGTAGCTGGCTGTGTTTATCTAAGATGGAATGCCCTCTTCTTGTATTGGATGAGACTTTACCCAGGTGGGGCAGTTCCAGTACCTTAGACTTGTATAGATAAGCAATGGGAGGAGGGAGCTGTCAGCCCACTGTCACAAGAAACGAGAAACGAGTTTTCTCTACAAGGTCGTAGGAATCACTCTTTGTGTGAGGACCTTAAAATCTGACAGAAAGTCAATGTAGAGCCGTTCCTACTCTACATGTAAAGGAGACAGTTGAAATGGGTCAGGCACCTGATTAGGTTGCCTCCAGTTGGAAGGTGGATGGCACTTCCCATCAGAGAGATTATGTCTCTTGGTTGTTCTGGAGGCAGTTTGGGACCAGGGGGGTTTGAGGATGTTGGAGACACTGTGACATCAGAGCTTCTCTGCTCTCCAGCTTGCCACCATGTTGATAAAGCCAGAATAGAAGAATATCTAAGATATTTTTCCATTGCTAATCCTTTGCACATGTATAAGATTGTTTGTTTCATATTTAGACCATATTTAATGTTCACCATAAGGACATGTAGTTAATGTGAGGTCAACATGTGGTGGTTGGAATGAAAAGAAAAAAAACATGTAGCTTCTTATAAATAATTGAGTATCTCCTGATTTAAAATGAGAAAACTGCTGATATTGATGTTGAAAGTGAGCTTTAGTAGGTCTTGCATGTAAGGAGATTTATTCCAAGTTAATTATGTCCTTGGTTTGAATCCATTCTCAGCCACACCTCTGCCTGTGAACTCTGTTCGTGGCAGTGTGCTACAATATGGCAGTTACCATGCCTGTGTGCAAGAAGGTGGAGTTTACAGTTAATCACGCAGCTCTTTCTCACCGAAACAAGGTCAAGGTACTGAAGATCACACACTATCACTCTGCTGTCACCACAGTGGTTTGATACATCCATTTCCAGATGCCTTCTTTTATGACTCTTGTATTTGTCACTTCCAGATGACCGTGGTTATTACTAAGGCAAAGGGCTTCCCATTCAGCAGTCAAGTGTTTGTTTATCCGGCTCAACAAACAAATCTGTACCAAGAAGTACAGACTCCTTCTCTAAATGAAGGTGATTACATTCAATATGAGTACAGAAAATACAGATCAATAAGTTACTTCTTGCACAGTATCAGTGACACAAACCTGTTTGTTTGCTCTCAGTTTGCTCACAGGAGCTGTGGAAGCATGTTCCACAGTGTCAAGGTAAAGAAACAAGTGCATTCACACATATACATCCTATGATAACATGTTTCATGTTAACTGTTCAAACCACCAATATTTCTGTTGTCTTCTTCTCAGTGCCCACAGTCAGCAGTGTAATAAACCAAGAGAAGAATCGGGTGGAGCTACAGTTTGAGAACACAAATGATGCGCTCCCGTCAATGTGTGTGCAATATGAGGAGAATGGGAACTGTCAGGTAAGTCTTTTGTCACAGTTCATTGTTCATTTATTGCCAAATTTTCAAAGCCATCTTCCAAATCTGATCTTGCATCTCTACTGAAAATGCACCCAATCAGCTTTATCCTTATTCCAAAGAAGAGCTATGGTCTCTGCAATAAAGATGATATAACTCGACAGCAAATTTTATAACATCGCTCCACTCTTCTCTAAATCAACGCAAGTAAAGTCAGGATTTCTATAAAACAAGTCCTTAACTTGGTTATGTCCTCAAAGATTTATCATCTACCCACAAAGACAGTAACAGCAGCACAGTAGAGATTTTTCAAGTGCTTCAAACTTTCTTAAAGAAACTAGGTTCCGCAGCTGAAATCTGGGCAGTCAATGATCCATGAATTTGTCACAAATTAATCTCTTTATTTATCAGCAAATCACTGTGTGTGAAATTGTTTGGTAAGTCATTGGAAAGAAAACATTAATGAAAACAGTTTTGTTCTAAAATGTAGCATAGAAGAAATGTATAAAAAAAAAGACCAAAGAAGCAAATGCAGTCACAATCTCTGAATGAATATAGTCTGACTTGTGTATTTCTGCTGTGATGTGACTTTACAGGAATGGACCAGAGCAACTATCCCACTGCATTTTGTGACCCCGTGTATGTGTCTGCAGGTGCTGTCCTCCCACATACGTTATATTTATTGCTAACACATCACAAATTATTATTATTATTTTTTTTTTTTTTTAATGATTTGCTCATTATTTTTGTGGGTTTTTTTGTCTTGTAGCTATGGGATGAAGATGATTGGGGAAGGCGTTTGAAACTCTGTCCATTCAACAAACCAGGTGAAAATTGAGTTAAAAAAAAAAAAATACATCCAGGATGTAGTGCAATGATATGCACTACATTGTCATTAACCTGACATCAACAAAACAGTTTCCTGAAAAGCACACATGCCAGATACAGATGTGAGGCATCTGCCTGTACTGTAGACTCTACTGCAAACTCGACTGATGTTCACATCATTTAGTTTTTGTTCACCTCACAAGATAAATGTTTTTGATGCTGAAATTCAGTAATTTCTTTGTGTGTCCTCTCTAGATTTTTCTAACATCTTACAAAAGAATATATGGGACAACGTGTCGGTGTCTGTCCGCCAAGGTAAAATGAACGACGGCGGCACAATGTTGTCGTGGAACGTGTCTGCACCCTGCAGGCTGGAGGGTGAAGTGTGGCCCTGCGCTGGAGAGAGAGGCTGCTGGAAGGCAAACGCCTTCAGACAACAGCTGGCAGAATCACAATCAGAATCGGATGGCACATGGAAACAAAACAACAAGGGACACTGGGTAAAAATGACAGATTTTGGAATCCTAATTCTCTAAAGATTCTACATTTCCCATAGCATTTTTATATGGTTGATTGCTTCATTCTGAGATATTCCTCATGAAACGACTAGCAATTACATGTACATTCCAAGTCTTTTCAACATGTTAAATATGACTTACAATTAGCATTTCTTCCCTACAGGAGAAATCAGGGATTTTTGAAAACAATGACCCAAAGCTCTTGCCATGTGTGATGGTAAAATATAATTTTCTATTCTCTTCTATGCCTTATACATACATAACAAGTTTGCTTAATTAATAGTGTATTTCTTTGTACAGCTGAAAATAAAGGGTGTTGGACATAAGCTTGGACCTTTCTGCATTTATAAAAGTAAGTCTGGCACAGCTCACGTAAACAGACATACCCTGACATCAAACATCTTACTGAAATTGAAACACTATTAACTTCTGACCTTGCCTGGTTTTATCTGCAGCTGGCAGGAGCCATTGGAGTCTCCTTGTTATCGGGTTCATGTTGCTGGTTTGCTTGATGATTATATTGTTTTATTTCTTCCACGACTTTGTCAAGAGTAAGTTTTGCTTAGTTATATCTTCCTTACTATGCTTTTAAAGGAATTCATTATTTGCTGAAATGAAAAGATAAAATTTCCCATTAAAAACTCTGGTAAGTTTTAATGTGTATTTACATGTAACCTTCTGGATTTTACAGAGTGGGTATGGAGCTGGCGCCATGGTGGATTTGTTAAGAGTGAGTTCATATTATACCTTTTTAAAACCTTTTTAAACACCATTTCGGCAATTCACTATTCTGACCTTATCATGTGGTTTTCTCCATTTAAAGTTGGTGGGAAGGGTCATGTGGTGCTGCTGAGCCCTCCAGATGTGGACTATGGTGTTTCAGAGTCCGTATGTCAGCTGGGGTCCCTCCTCAGCAGTCAGGGCTTCAGTGTGTCCGTTGACCAGTGGAGCAGGAAGGAGCAGTGTACTCTGGGACCTCTGCCATGGCTGCACTCACAGCTGCTGAAGCTTGACAGCCTGGGTGGGCGGATTTTGCTCGTTTTAACGCACAAAGCTTTGGAGAGAACAGAGGAATGGACCCATTGGATGAACGACATTAACAATATGCAGGGGGAAGACAAGGATCTCCCACTCTTATGGTCCCCCTACGCTGATACGTTCACAGCCTCCCTGTTCATCATGCAGGCGGACAAGCAGCTGGGCAGGGCTGGGGAACGCTTTCTCCTCGTGAAATTTGACTCACACCCTGCGCAGTCTCACAGCAGAGACGGACGTCTACCAGAACCTCTTCAGGGGCTGCCGCTGTTCCAGCTCCCCTCTCAGACTCCATCTCTCCTGACAGAGCTGACTGTTGTAGAAGCAGAAAGGGGATCACGCAAAAAGACTGGGACTATCCCAACATGGATTACTACAAAAGGATGGACAACAAAAACTACAAAGGGACTAAACCAGCAGAGCAAATTTCTTGGAGTTGTGAATAACCACAAGTCATCCCCTTTAAATTACCCTTCAATGTCATAATGAATAATGTTGCTGCTCTGTGATTTTATAGAACATGAGGCAAGTGAGGATATTGAGACACTACCAGTACAGTTAAAATCATCCACATTCCTGAAGAGTCCCAAATAAATGATGTTCATCTAAACACCCATGTAATTTTGTTTCTTGTAACGACATAAAATAATATCTAGACTTTTTCATTTACCTCTCTGAGTGCTGACACGTGCGCACATTGTAAGTAGTTAAGCTTTTAACCTCTTAATTATATTTTAGTCTTCATTTTCCCCAGAAGGGGGTTACACTATGATAACTGATCATTTAGATGAAATCAACATACACTTGAGTGGATGGTGACTGAAATATATAGACACAAGTCTAATGAATTAGTATTCAACTTAATTATTCCAAACTATCTGTGAGGTGACAGGCGTCCCTAGCTTGTGCTTGCAAACCCCTCAAATGTGAGTGCAAGGCCCTGAAGTGCAAGTGTTGAAATGTATGAAAGTGAAACAAAAACAACAACAACAACAAAACTGCAGGGAACATGTTTTCTTTGATAAAGGAATAAAAGGCTCACTGATGTAATAAACATATAAAAATAAAAATGAATTAACTGTAATGAAGTGTATCACTAATAATAATAAACAGTTCATTCAGTCTGTTAAAAAAAAAAAAAATCAGTTGAATCCTTAACCTGGTCTTTAACAGGCTAATTATATCGACCGGACAGCACGCTCCGGTCTATAAATAAAAATATGCCTCATGTTTTTCTCGCCTTGAAGGATCTCGAGTTGTGATTGGCCATTTGTTAATGGACGGCCTCATTCTGATTGGTTCACTTATGTGTCTGTTTAAGAGTACAGTACGGCGCTCGGTTTTAATGTCAGTACATTTTGAAGGGGCGGTGCTGGTAAATTATATCCCTCCCCCTCTCCCGGGATGTTCGGGTGTTTAGTCGAGAACCAAACTTAAAGTTGTGCGTCAACGAGCCACTCGGCTGGATTTACTAAAGACGACTCAGTTTAGACTCAGAGGTAATTAACACTCTCTATGTTCATCAAGTCTGGATTCCAGGTGTTTTTGAAATGCTTTTCATATTAGGTGTTTGTGTGTCAGGGTCATTTTGAGGTGGTTGTTAAGGGTAAAATGTGACAACCACACAATAATTAAACAACACGTTGGACTTTTAAAAAGTCTAAAAAAATCTATGGTAATAGGATAGTAATGGGGAAAAGAAAATATTTTATCATTAATGTTCAGTTTATTATTGTTATTATTATTATTATTATTATTATTATTATTATTATTATTATTATTATTATTATTATTATTATTATTATTATGATGATGATAGTATTACTATTCTAATTTTCTGTATCATATTTTAAGTGGAGGAGATAGGCGGTGTTACCTTGTGGACAGACGGGAGTGAAGATGTTCTACAGAAAGCTGCTGCAGGCTGCTTGGCTGTGGCCTCTGTTGGCTGCCCAGGTGCACAGTTGTCCAGATGCCTGCAGTAAGTGTTCTGGCCCAGAAAATGACCAGTGTGTGGAATGCAGAGCTGGATGGACCCTCCACAACAACACCTGTGTAGGTACTGTAAATACATTTGCTCACAAATGTGGAAAGCATCATAATGTACTTGATTTAAGGCTTTTTGTTTCTGCAGACATTGATGAGTGTGGCACAGAACTGGGTCACTGTTTACCGAACAGTTACTGCTTGAACACAGAAGGATCCTTCAAATGCAGAGGTCAGTGATGTAGAATTAGTGTAAATGACACAATATGTGATTTATCTCAGCACAGCCACAAAATAAATTAAATCGTTAAACACTCAATGTGGTTGCTAAATATTAGAACAAAATAAAGCATACTTCCAAATCCAAAAGCAAGTGCTCCAGGATTGTTTATTTTTGTTTATGTCGATCACATGAGTCTGCAGTTCCCTCCAGCAGTCTGTGAGAGGCAGAGCAGCTTGATTTACCTTGATTTTTGTTGTTCTGACTTCTGGCCTGTCGCCATGAAGTATGATATAATTTTTAAAAGGTGAACAGTCAAAATGATCTTTTCTAAACACGATCAATGGCGATCAACAATTGGCCAAATATGCACAACATGAATGCACAGAGCATGAAAACATCATTCATGGCAGTTCAGTCTGTGCTATATGTGATGTGTGGATTCCAGATGTTGATATTGCCTTGCTAATGTACTGTGTCGTTCAAACATGAGAAGTAACATTCACCAAAGCAATTTCTCGGGTTGGATGACTGGATGCTCTCTTTCTAACCTTTTCATTTAGTGTTTTGTAAACCAGTTCATCCACAGAATTCATGTACATTTGAGAATGAAATGAAATTGATACTTGATAATCAAAGTGTTCACTCTGTCCTCAGGTTGTGATGGAGCCTGTGTGGGCTGTATGGGCAGTGGACCAGCTCGCTGCAGGAAATGTGCTCCTGGGTACAGACTCATGGGGCCCAAGTGTTTGGGTAATTACAAGTAGGGAAATATCACTTCGGTTTTATGTTCAGCAGGTGAAAAATGCTTCGTGTGATTTGACGGGGCGCCTTTGTTTTGCTCAGACATCGATGAATGTCACGACCGCGTGCTTGCCTGCCAGGGTCTCGATGAGATTTGCATCAACACCGAAGGCTCTTTTCGATGTGACTGTGCTGACGGATTCATCCGCAAGTCCAGTGTTTGTGTGAGGAAGCAGCTGTCGAGTGAGTTATCATCCAGAATGACTGCAGTTGCACACATGGGCAAAGTTAAGGTAATTCAAAATCAAACTTGCTGCTTCCCTCCTCTCATGTCCCGCCTGCTGCAGGTGTTCCGGAGAAAGGCCTGTTTGAGGATATTCAGGATGAGGAGGTGGAGGTTCTGCAGCAGATGTTTTTCGGGGTGCTGCTCTGTGCTCTGGCCACACTCGCAGCCAAAGGAGACATGGTCTATACGTCCATGTTCATGGGAGCAGTGGCAGCCATGGCGGGTTACTGGCTCTCTGATCGAGGAGATCGGTTGGTCAGCAGCTTCCTGAAGGGACTTTAATATTCCAAAATGGACATTCAGTACCAAAGGTGTGCAAATCAATTTGTCGTTGCTCAGCAAAGCTTCAAACAAGTTCATACATTTTATTTATCGTCACGGTTTTTTGAGCAATAGAAGTTCCTTTAGGGTTCAATAGGCAATATTTCTGTTTTATGTGAATGGGTATTTTTTTCTTACAAGTTCAGACCACAACATGGTTTGTATTCACTCAAAGAGGAAGCAGAAATATACAGAGGTCTGCACTTTATGACCAAATTAGCCTTTTTGCCACATTTCCACAAAATAAATTTTTCTGGTGCAGGAAAATTTTTAATTTTTTTTTGATGAAGAGAACCCAACTTATAACCTTGATATAAAATTTTGCTCCATTTTCCAAAACTGTAGTTAATGTTGCCTTAGTGAAATTTAAAGATGTTTCATCTTCGCATTTTAGCTGTATGAGTGGATCTGGTAGCCTATTTTGGCCATTTTAAATGTTTTCACTATTATAGCTGTCACATTTGTAATTACAAAGTGCAGTATAACATACACAAGCAGCACAAATATTGCCAAAATTGTTTATTTACTATCATTATCCACAAATATCTTTTATTATTATTTTAGATAGTTTACGTTTTTGTCTTCTCACTTAGAATACAATCACAAGCACACAATAAAACACAACTGTGTATAGCAGCTTTTGACTACTTATGTGTATTCAATTTCTTCATCTGAATTAAATGTTGAAACATTTTTCCAGTTGAGCTGGGAGGCCTTTCTCTGGAGTTTCCATGTTCTCGCTTTGCATCTGTGGATTTAGTTGGATTTACTCCTGGTTGTCCATTTTTCTCTAAGAAAAAGCTTTTGAAGATCACTGGTGAATTTGAATTGCCCAGAATTAAGAATGTGAGTGTGGTTGTGTGTTTGTTTGTCCTGTGATGAACCAGTTCAGAGTAAACTTCGCCTTAAAGCGGCATAATGCCTGGGTGGGCAGAAGTTTTGTAGAAGTACTATGCTTAAAGTACATTATTGATTGGCATACATGAGAGTTTGTTCACATTGCAAGCAAAGCTCTTTTTACAAACAAAGAACTGAGCGAGTTCATAAAATTAGGATAATTTTACATTAAATCAGTTATGTAACATTATGGTCAGTTTAATTGAGGCTGTAGCTCCATGTTGTCCTCAAAAACCTCCATTGCTTGTGAGCAATGGGTTACAAAAAGAAGATTTCAGTTATTTTTAGAGATCAGCATTTGGATCAGTTAGAATCTAGTGCAGCTAAGATTAGTTTTAATCAAATATGTGTGTGTATTTGTGCTTGCACTAAAGCCGTCCATCACATTTGGCTAATTTGAAGATATAAATGCTGAAAATGTCACATATCCTTTATTGATGCACGTCTCATTTGTAACTGTGCTGTTAATGTTATAACAAGTTCAGCATCTGTCATCCTTAGTGAATGCTCTTGGAGTTATGAAAGTAGATACACACCAGTCAGCTTCAACATGTTTGCAGGTTGATAAATATTCAAACAACAAACATTTTAACCTTGAGTAGGATATCACAAACAAAGACAGAAAGAAAGTCACCTTTATTTCATGGATATAAACAAGCTGGCCAACACTCAATAGTAATATTCTGATACAGCACATACAATAGCAAACTGGGGCACTGAGGACAGCCTCCTATAGTTTGAAAACCAAAAAAAAAAAAAAAAAGAAGAAGAAAAAAAAAAAGAACATTACAGAGTATCCATGCTTCATTTGAAACATTCTCAGTCTCACTTTTTTTCTCTTGGGACTTTACTTTCTCTGATAAAGTTGATCTTTTTAAATAGATTTTTCTCTTGTGCATTCATAACAACACAGTCACACATACATACATTCATAAAACAATAAATTGCAGTTATGCGCACGCACGCACACACACATCTTCCTTTTAGGAATACATTTACACCAGCAACCCCAAAAAACATGCTGCACTCTCACAAAACTGCACAGGCTGTCTACTAAGGGGACACAGTAAGTGAGACACACATCACTCTCAAACACAACATCACACCGTCACAATGCACGATGCGGATGCAATTAATGTATGAGGAATGATGCTTCGTGGGAGAGTAACTCACGTTCACACAAATAATCATTCAGCATGCTGGACACACATTTAAATTTGTTCCTAGGTCTTTACTGTACAGCTCAGAACATTTACTTATACAAATAGTACAGTCTCAAACTGGCATTTTCAATAAGCTGAAACAATAGAAAAAATAAAGCTTAAACTTAAATACAAAAATGAATGATAAAAAAGTAAACCCAATATTTCTTCTGTCAAACAAAAATGTTTCTGGCATTGGTCACAGTGATTTGTTCAATCCCAAGTTTTCAGCGACATACGGTGAAATAAAAGCAACCTGTTGACAACAATAAAGTGAAACTGTATGTTCGGCATGTCATGCTTTCTTTGAAGGCCTTTTTGAAAATTACTGGTGAATCTGAAGTCTTTCTAAACAGCTGCTTCTTAGGCACGGATGAAGCATTGCCTTCCTCGACGGCGACGTCAGTCATTCACAACCGGGATTAGCCTGTAGACGAAACCCAGAAATACGCCTGCCTCAAAGCCTTGTTGTCTCCTAAACCTTATTTTGACACAACAGTAGAGAAAATCGCTCTGCATAGAGAACAGGAGATTATCCTTACATCATCACTTTCAGTTGGCACATTATGTAAAAAAATCAGCATGCATGGGCACAATTAAAATGTTCCATGTTGTCTACCATGTAAATCATATGCGCTATTTCATGGTAGGAAAACTCCCTTTTTCAAGTATTCAGTAGATAAGGACCTGAAATTGGAGGATTTGTACTCCATCCCCCTGATGGTGAAGTGAGAGGAATTTTGCTCCTCTGTCTGTGTGCATTGTCCCCCCCCCTTTTTTTTTTTGTTGTAAAACCACACGAACTTTCTCCTAACACTTGTAAACACAAACACCAAAGTTTCACACAATCCGGTTGATTCTTGGTCAGTGACAGGAGCTGTAAAGATTCACGTGGGAAGCAGATACATGAAGGGGTGATGCTCGGATCACTCTCAGGTTTTGTGGAGGATGGGCAGACGGAAAGACATTTATATACAACAACCAACACTTGGCCATTTACGGGAGACGAACAGGCACCATGGGGGGGGAGTGAGAGGAAGTGGGGTTAGTAACAGTCTACTTAGTTTCTCCACTAAACTGTAACAATGCGAGTTGTTTTTTTCTAGTTATTTGGCTGTCACAGTCATATACGTCACCACTTCTGTTCACAAGACGACGACGACAACGACAATAAACACACGAAAGAAATGCATCCAGACAGAGTCACTCAAACCTCCACTTGGATGTTAAGTGTGATAGTCCTCACTCACAAGTGCAAGTTTCTGACCGCTGAGTGCAGCAGACATAATCTCATTGCTACCTGTGTGAGCTGCAAAATAATTAAAAAAACAACAACCCCAAAACAAACCAAAACTAAAAATATAACAAAGATTTATTTTTTGTTTAAAGTTGTAACCACAGGCAAAGTGGTCTTCAACTGAGTTGTATTCACATTAAGAAAGGAATGTAATAATGTAATCTTTTCTAGACTTCTAGATAGATATGGATGCACTTCTTTATTATCCCATAAACTGCTCTAAAGCTCTTTATTTTCATCTTTTTTTGGGCTGTCCTGTATTTTCAGACAGGGAATGTTAACTTGCTGCTGAGGGTTTTTTCTCACTAAGTACAAATCAGAGGAAAAATCACGCCACTCAACGCTCTAAGTAAGACATCTGTCTGACCTCTAGCCAGTTAGAAAAATAACCATGAAGGAAAAAACATATAGTATCTTGTCAGTTTGAAACGATTTTCTGACCATGTATAGACACACTCTATAGATTTCTCTCTATATGTATAATATATGCATATCTATCATATGTGTACAGTTTTTACGAGGCACAGGCCACTTTGTTGAGAAGGAGAAAACGAGTCACTACGTTTGGGGAGGTCACACAGACTACTGCTGGAAAAGTACGAGGGAGAGGGGAGCTGGAGCATACTGTAGGTCAGAGACTGGGGTGTCTGTGATACAAATAGACCTGCAGGGAAAACATCTATTGGCCACTGCCTTCACTTCATAGTCTATCACAATGTTTAGTAGTAGCAGTATTTGTTGAGGGATGTTGCCTCTGTGTGTGGGTCTTTAAGTGGTCATTGCCCACCAAGCCTCCATCGTCAAATCATATTTACAAAGCAGTCTTTAAAGTTGTCCGTGAAGCCCGTTTGGGATCTAGTCCCTTTATTGTAAAAGGACTAAAAGATGCTCTGGATCAGGTCTTTTGACACAATATCAGTTTGAGCACCAGCAGAAGCACCATCAGTAAAAATTCCTGCAACAAAGAGGAGGTGCATAGGTGCATAGTCTCAGAAAATCAGAACAATACGATGAATGTTTTCTGACCACTCTCTTGGCTGCTCTGATTGGATGGTTAATTACAGTTTGATTTGATTGGACTTCAGTGAGGATGGCAAATAAAAATGCATTCACTCTATGTTGACATCTGCATAGATTGATTCTCTTTTTTGACTACTTCTGATTAAAATGAGGTAACATGAAGAGAAATGTTGATGGCAGCAACAGCATCAAGGCTAAAACAAGCCCAGGAACTGGAGGGTCCTACACATGCAGCCACAGAAACCCACTGATGCTGCAGGCAAGACTGAAGGCGTGCTACCAGCCAGCTCAAACCTCTTCCCTATGTCACTGAGAAATGACATTAGAAAAGCCTAGAATGACTTATATCAAGTGTTTTGAACATGCAAGTAAAGGGAAGCAACATTACGCTTAGAAAGGCTGGAACATGAGACTCCCTCTAAATGGAAAGTGAGCGAGGTATGTATAAAGGCTAAAAAAAACAAACAAACAAAAAAAAAACCAATAGGTCACTGTGTGCCACAGAGGGTTAACACAGCTCATCAACACAATCAGATGTTTAAAATGACAAGAGACTCTGCACACTGAGGGTCAAGGTAGCCAGGCAGAGGGGTCAGTTGTCACCAGGTGTGTCACATGGGCAGTGAGGATTGAGGAACCATGACAGAGGTCAGGCGGAGGAGCCAGCCAGAGCCAGAGGAGTCAGTCAGGCAAGTGAAACAGATAGCAAGACAACCATGATCTTGAAGCAGTCGAAGGAAGAAGCATGAAGCAGAAAAACACCGGGCCGGTGGACAGTCGGATGAGATATCTGCAGGGAGGATCATGAGGGTGTCGTTGGCCTGAACGGGTAGATTGATCAGCAGGTGACGGACAGGTGAGGTGAACTCTGTGAGACCTCTTATGCAGAGCTACCTGATCGGCTGCACATCTGTCTCTGTTCTTCCACCTCAGGTGTGCATCTGTAACCCAAGAGGAGGACGTCTTTTCCTGTCCACAGGTAGAAGAGGTCCCACATCACCTGGAGCAGAAAAAGAAGAAGAAAACAGTGTGAGTCTCAGCTGCAGTTTGAACACACCATTATTTTGTATGTCTGGATAAACCTGAAGGTACCTGCTCAGCTGCCGTAGTCCATACATGGCCTGCACACCTGAGTGCCTCCCTTCCTCTTCCCCGAAGCAAACAATCAAAAACGAATAAAAAAAAAAAAGTCCCATTTCTGATTACGAATTGAGTGAATGTAATAAATGTTTAGTCGGGTAGTGTTTCAACATGATGGCATGGCTCTGCTCCTCCAGTAGTGACTGAATCATCTAAAACAACACAAGACATCAGACACTTAAATGTTGTGAAGGTGACATATTGTGATTTCTTTTGAGAGAGAGCGATTATACATGAGCATAACAACACAACATTCTGTGTGCTCCCGAATACAATATCCATGTGGTTTTTGCATTTTTCAAAACCAAGACAGACTGATTTGTGCACAGCCCCTAAGTCTCTGAAAGAAAGCCTGATGGTGAATTAATTTGCAGAATGTATGATGGGAATGTCCCAGCAACTAAAGGCAAAAGCCTGTACATATGTATGCACCATTCTGTGTTGGTATTCTTCTCTCACTTCGGTACAATTCAGGACTCAGTCCAGATGCAACTGTATTTTTTTTTTCCTTTGCACATTAGTGAAGTTACTCCACAAGGGAAATGTACAGTAACCTTAGTATTATGGCAAAAAATTAAGCTTGGAAAAATCTAAAGGAATACACATAATAAAATCATCATATTGGTTGATATGAATTTAAGAATTTTATCCACCTTTGCTTTTAATTTTACACTATTGTTTGACTGTTAGCTAACTGGCAGCTGTGTCATCATTCAGCATATTGAGCTTCTTCTTGTAATTTCTAGAGAAACAATACTTTATTTGTATTTGTTAAGCAGTGTCTGTGTAGGTCAGTTCTATGTTGGGGTCTGACCCTGGGTAAACATGTAGGTGTGCACGGTGAGTCTTGGCAGCCATATTTTCTCACAGAAACATGCTAGTTGCCATGGAGATGGCAACACTTCCCTTGCATGAAGGCATTCAAGTAGACATGCAGTAAAATGAGTCACCCTAAAGATGACATGTTATATTTAGGTCCAAAACACACTATGGACTAGGACATCCATGGATATTGAGAAAAAAAAAGACAAATTGTCAGCTTTAAATGTAACTTACCCCTCAAAACAACAATAGAGCTTTGGTTGTCACAGCTAGGATTATGCCCAAATGCCTTCCTCGTCATCCTGTTGTTGGCGGTGTGAGAAGAAGCACACAGAAGATGGAGACAAGGGATTTTTAAATAACACCACACATCTATGACAATACACAAGTTTAGAACTAAAGATCAGGAAACAAATTGCCCTGTTGAATTTTGCCATTGTGGTTGAAGCATGAGCTAGTTGTTTGTTTTCTACTTGTGCATCTAAAGCTGTATTCTGTCCTATAAAAACAATTAACAACTGATAAACAATTAAAAATGTATTCAAATAGTCACTTCACCTACTTTGAAAACACTAGCGCACAACTATTGAAACAACATAAATACATAAATAGTTGCAATAAACAAAACAAAATGAAATGTGCAGATTAACTATAATAGATTTTATGTCTCTGGCTTCTTTGTGATTGTTCAGTGTGACTGATCACCTCTTACAGGCTTGACTGTTAATGAATATTCAAATGTCTGTGTTGTTTGGCAGCACAACATCAATGTTTTCGTTCAAAATCATCAAATGAGATGAAGGTGGATGACACATCTAACCTGGTCTGGGGACGGGCGGTGACCAGCATGTGGGGGTCCTCGGGCCGGCCCTCCACGATGGTGTGGTGATGGGTGCCTTGGATGCTGGGCGTGGTGTGGGTGTTGTGGATGCTGTGGGTGCTGAGGGTGCTGGGGGTGCTGAGGGTGTTGTGGATGCGGGTGTTGGGGGTGCGGTCCTTGTTGGGGAGGTCCGTGTGGGTGTTGAGGATGAGGGTGCTGAGGTGGGGCATGTCCATGTGGGTGCTGCGAAGGATGCTGCGGGTGTTGTTGGTGAGGGTGCTGGGGCTGTGGCGGGCGTGGGTGTTGTTGGTGCTGTTGAGGTGGCTGGGGGTGCTGCTGATGCTGCGGATGCTGGGGGTGCTGTGGGTGCTGCGTGTGTTGCGGGTGTTGTGGGTGAGGGTACTGTGGTTGTGGCTGCTGCGGGTGCGGGTGCTGTGTGGGAGCTTGTGGGTGCTGCGCATGCTGGAGGTGCTGTGGGTGTTGTTGGTGCTGTGGGTGCTGGCCGTGTGGATATTGAGTCTGCTGGGCGTGTGGGGTGTGTGGGGTGTGTGGGGCGTGCGGTGTGTGCGGAGCGTGGGGAGCATGAGGAGCATGGGGGTACTGGGGCTGAGGCTGAGGCTGAGCATGTGGGGGCTGAGGCTGGGGGTGGTGAGGAGCATGCGGATGATATTGCTCATCTTCATAGTTGTCGGCAATCAGCTTCATTCTGCTTTGTGTCTGCAGGAAGAAGAAAGTCATGCAACGTCTATAGACATTCAACATTGGAGCTTCTCATGTGCAGTTAGAGTCATGGTGATTAATGTATTTCGAAAAGACAGGTTTTGTTTTGCTTAAAGTGAAAAAGACACTTTTCGCACACTTGGGGTGCAGTGCATGCAATAATTCAGCTTGCCATCATCCTATCCTGCACCTAAGCTGCTGACTTTGCAAAATATATACACATCTGTGAGCTCATGGCTGTATTTGTTTTAAAAAAAAGGCTGTGGTCAGGTGCATTTGTGGTGCAGTGGCATTTTAAGGCAACAGTAAGTGATGGCAAACTGACAATGTGTGTAGACAGATGACTAACAGCACAAATACACTCCGCTTATAACACCTGCAGTTTGAAAGAAATGTTTGCAGGTGCTGAATATTCAAGTCACATTAGACACCATATCTTCTTATTGAAAGAGCCACAATAATTAGCAAATATATATTTTGAGCTGTAAATTAAAACATATGTAAGATAAAATTATACTTGGGTGTTCCCAAATGATAAAACAGCCGTTGTGCACTAAAACAAGGCAGATCATTTGGAACTAGTACTAACACTGAACCTGCAATGTGACCGTGCATATCCGTGTATTCCTGTAGATAAAACGAGGAAAATGGCTCTTGTTGCCTTGCAGGGCTTTAGTTTGCCACAATATGGCAAACAGTGACTGTGCACAGAGGAATCTGTGTGGCACCGTGCTGCAGTACTAACGTGTTGTTTGAGCTGGTGCATCAGTTTGTCCCGCTCCCTCTTGAGGCTGAGCACCTCCTCCTGGGTCTTCTTCTTATTGGATGCGGAAAGTTCCAGCAGCGCAATGTTAGCATCTTTCTCACTGATGGCTGCCAGCAGAGCTTGTTGTCTGGAAGAAAAACAACTCTGAAACATTCAGCACAGAAATCTGCAATACAATTTTGCTGATTCAATATAATTCACCAAAGACTTAACCAAACAACGCAGTTAAACTGCATCAGGGTAATTTGTGCCAATTAATTTGTGAATTTGAAGAGAATGGGTGAATGTTTCGAATGGGTTTGAATGGGTGGAAAGTCTGTGATGGATACAAATACTTTGTGATTTACTGAATGGGACACCGCATAAAATCATACTAAATCCACTTTTAAGGCAAGAGCAAGACAAATGTTGCCTTTTTATTTAATGCCTTCAAATGATAAAAAATGGCATGGCCTGCTGGCCAATGCAATGGCTTTCTGTGGTCTTCCCTGGTTGACTGTCAATCTCACAAAAACGACTTGAACCAATTATAAAATAGCATTTGTTATTGAAGTGAACTATATATTACTGTTTGACAGGATGAAAATACCAGCAGTCAGATTGTTTCATGATATAAGGGCAAAATACATAGATAAGACATTTTAGTCAAGAAACAATCGCAGAAGTTAAATTGGAAGGTCTTTGTGAGGTTAAGGTTAGCTTGTTAAACAGTAATACGCAGAACTAACTTCATTTCCAGGATCTCCTCCAGCTGTTTCCTGCGCTCTTGCCTCATGTTGGTGAGGTGGGAGTCGCGCTCCTGCAGCGACTGCTGAGTAGAGGAGAGGCGCTGCTTCGTGGAATCCAGCTCCTGCCTCGTCCTCTCCAGTGTGTTCATCAGCTCCTCCAGCTGAGTCGTGAAAGAGGAAACAATCATTTCAATTATGGGAAAATAGTGTCACAAATAATATCAATTATTCAATTCATTTAAAAATAGTCATGACACAAAAATCTTTTTGAGCGAACAGGCCACAAAGAAAAAAAAAACGACTTGACAACAACCATCACGGTACAGCGGTAAAAACAGTTGGAGGTTCGACTAAATAGGACATCAATATATTGATAAATGGTTAATAAAAACAACATCCAAACCTTCAAGTGGTGACTACCGTCGATGGAGCCATCTTTGCGTGGGTCCCCTCCCAAGCCTTTTTTGTCTCCTTGTGGTCCGAGTTTGATGTTTGAGCCTTTCTTAGTCAAATCTTTGCCTCCTTGTCTGTAAAACCACAAAGATTTAGGAGCATATTCAAGTCAAGCACATCTATAAACATTGTGTATTCTCTTGATGAATGCAACAACAAGGATCTTCTTGAGGAGACATAGGGAAGTCAAAAGTCAGCAGTGTGTCAGTAGGGTTTAGTGAATCACAATGAAAATATAAGAACAGAAAGAAGCAGGAATACAACAGTATAATCGTCAATCATGCCAAATTCATTTTGAATGAATAAATCTCGTTTCAAAATGGGAGCAACATGACACGAGCATCACGGATGACCTGGTGGCTTCATGTTATTTTTGCGAGGAAAACTCACAGGTTTTAGTACCAGAGACAGGATGGATATAGGCAGAGATGAGGCTACCACGGGAGGAGGGGCATTACTTACCGGGGAGCTAGACTGGAGATGGGGAGAGGAATAGGTCAAAGAGAAGGGGATGGTGGTACAAGTGAAGAAGACATTGGACGTCAGAGACAAGAGCACAAAAAGGAAAAAAAAAAAAATAAAGACACATTAAAACATGAACTTAAAGAAACAATCATACAAAAAGAAAACAGTGGAGTAAACCCAGAGGAGATCACACTGTGTTTATTGTCAAACAACATGGGAGAACACAGAGGCACCCATGACAGTTGCTTCTCTGCAGCCTGACACAGAGAATGCAGGATGCACCTTCTCCGATTAAAAAAAAAAAAAAAAAAAAAAAAATGGAACCATGTGCATCTGCTGCCCCGCCCAGGAGCGGCAGACATGCAGTCAGTCAGGCAAGAAATAGCCGGGCAAAAGAAGAAGGGGAGAAGGAAGGAGGTTAAATTTAGTTGCCGAGCAAAGAGAAGGGAGGGGGGGGGGGCAGTGGTTTGGTCGGAGTAAGCAAGAAGGAATGAGCTAGTGAGGGAGTCAGTTATGGATGCAGGTTTGTTCAGACAAAGGAGATCCGACTGAACTGACACACTTCAAGACTGAGGGCTCAGTCCAGACCCTACCTACCACAGCACCTCACATTGAGCACGTGTGGACCTGGAGCACAGCAGCTCTATTCATGCAGGCAACACTAGGTTCAGCATTTCCCTTAGTGTCTGCTAGAGCAAGCTTGGCAAGGAAGGTGGGGACGGTAAGGAGGGAGAGCAGAGGAAAGGTGGGAAAGGACCACTTCAGAATTTGAGGTGTGGGCAGGTGAACTGGTGAGAGAGTTAGAGAGGGTGAGGCAGGGAGATGGGTGGCGGGAATGAGAGGGGGCAGCGTGCTCATGGCAGGAGGAGGACTCAGCTCTGACAATAGAAACTTTGTACAAAAAACTACGACAAACGGCCAACAGCAACAAAAAACACAAACAGTAATTTCAATAAAAAGACAGAAAGGAATGGGAAAAATAAAATGACTAAAATGAACAATTGAGAGTTGCAGGGGAAATTACACCAAATATACCAAGGACAAAACAGGTATTAACACAGCACTGATTAGCACGTTTACAGAATGATGAGGGTTAACATTTGGTCTGTACATGTGCAATTTTTGATAAGGGCCGGGACTTACAGTGATCATTTTGCGGACGAAATAGTGAAATTTGGTTGCTGTTTGTTTTTCTTGTCATTGGTGACTGAGAGTGACTTTAACATGCATCATTATAGTAACAAACTACAACAGAAAAAACAGAGCAAAGCATCAGATAATCCCAAAAATGCCACAGAATATATGCCAAATCCTGACATACATTCAAAACATTATGATCTGATGTATTGCACTAGTGATCTGTCTGAAGAACAAACCTTAAACAACAGGGTTGAACTGCATTTTGAAGTAAAGTCTACATGGTTTTATTTACTGAGGTTTAAATTACTTGTCATTGAGCCAAAACCTTATTTTCTTTTAGTGATGTCTTTTTGATTGGTCTTTAATGACACATGCAGTTGAAATAAATAAACCCATGCATCTCTCTCTCTTCCACACACACTCACAGCGCACACAATGATGACAAACACGATGAAAAACCACCCATAGCACAAGTGCAAACTGTTCACCACAAAGTAAACACGTGCAACTGAAGGAAAAACATCTGACTCCAGGGATTTTTGTATCATGAGCACAAGAACAGAAACAGAAACAGTACCACAAACTACTACACTCTGTGCCACTCTGATACAAAGATCTGTGAATCCTTCAGACAGCAGGCAGACCGAGGCACGCGGGTGAAACCGGAGACAGTTGCGGCAGTCGCAGTCGGAGACTTTAACCACGCAGCCGAGCTGAAGTGCCAGGGCAGAGCACTCACTTTCCCAGGAAATCCCACACCATGCCCCCTATCTGCTGGGGAGCAGCTGACACAGATGGGAGCGGGTCAGGGGGAGCTCTGCCACCGGGACGAGGAATGGAGCGAGGGACAGTGGAAGGGGGGCTGGTGTTCGGGGGGGGGGGGGGGGGGTTCAACAGAGAAAGAGTTGCAAAGGGGGAGATGAAGAGATCCAAGAATACAGAATTGGATTTGAGGTGAGATTAAAAAAGGGGTTTGAGGCCAAGGTTGAAAGTCGTCAATGGCAGAGGGTGAAAAAAGAGACAGAAGGGCATGAAACAGGAGGAAGAAAGGGAAACAGGATGGAAGAAAGTGGGTAAAGATAGTAAAAAAAAAAAAAAAAGACAAGTACACTCAATTATTCAAGCACTACTAAAGAAATTATCATGACACTCAACACAGTGGAACAATAGTGAACCATAGAACTGGTTTGAACATTTAGAGATGGGCTTGTGACGTGAAGGAAAGGGCCGTCTTTATGACACAGTTTGTGATGTGATTGTCCAACAATTCTTTATGGCGATCGCAGTTTGAATCCTGCTCTAGTAAATGACAACAACCTCTTTCATTGGCCAAAGTGCAAATCTCTTTCCAGTGTGGGGGCAGTGTACAGCACATCACACTCATCCAGCCGAGGGTTGAAGAGGCCGCTCGGTGTATTTATGCAGTCCATTAACTGAAATTAGCTCGACCTCTTCTATGAGGAGGTGACTGAGTGCTCTAACATCAAACGGAACACAGTGTCGCCAGTTTTACAACGACTCTCCAGGTGCATCTCCATGCAGTACTGCAACTATGGTCCCTTACACGGTCTGAGTGTAGAATTCAAGACTACCGCTGATCCAGTGCAATGCACAAAGCAGACGACAAATAAAATCATATATTTATATAACGTGAATAAATAAATTGAGTAGCCATCGTTAGTAGAGGTGGCTTTATGTAAGCCAAACCTTGGGAGAGAATAAAACTATAATTTATTCTATCATAGGACATATCTTGGAAATGAGTGCAATGTAAGTGATTTCAATCATAACTATTACAACCCGAATAATTACTAAAGAAGCCACATGACTCTTCAATATAGAACAAGGATATCTACCATGGTAGCTTGATAAAAACAAACCTTCAATAGCCTAATTTTGTTTTTCTTAAGATTGCTCATGTGTTCTTCATTACATGCGTGAACTCAAAGTAACTGAACTTATGGCATTGGAAAACCAAATGAAGCCCAAGGAACAACAGCTACACAGGAAGCGTCTGAATACCTGAGTGCTTCTACATTTTCATGGTTTGACTTACATCACAAATAACATCAAACTAAGGTTTCCATGCCTTAACTTACAGGTAAGAGCACTTTTCTGCTCACCAACACTCTTTTATCATCAGCTGCCGCTTTAGCTGAGCCACCCTGCACCTCCAAATGTAGATATATATACATGCAGGGTAGTATCACAGTAAAGACACTCTAATAGAGCAGGTCAGACCACAGCAGAAAACATAGAAAACAATATAGTAGTAAGCAAAATCATTAGCCCCCCCAAAAAAATCGAAATATAAAAAAGTAAATCTTTTGTGTGATTTGAAACAACAAACATGTAAAAGGGTAGGATTAAAAACGTTAAACTTTTTCCAACCCCCTTTTGGAACATGTAACGCACTAATTCCTAACTCTGGGTTACTCGTTTGAATGATTGTGTTTCTCTTGTTTCTTTTTAATTTTATTTTTTGTACATATGAGGAATTTCTGAGGAATTTTCCCTCATGCCTTCAGGCAGACATTATTAAGTGTCCCAAAGGAAAACCAACAGGTACTCAAAGTCCTTCATTCCCTCAGAGGGAAAGCTTGATATTACACTATTAATATTACACTTCTCTTATTTATTGGCTTTTATTAGTTTTTTTTTTTTTTTCAAAATATTTCACTGTCTTGTGTTGTGATGTCTTGTTAAATGCTTCTCTTTCTGGCTTTTATTGATTTCTTATGTTCTGACATTTCCCTATGTCACTTACTAACTCCCGACAGATCGAATGAGTGATGCCCAATGCACGCATGCGAATGTACAACTGGGAGCTACAAATGAATTTCCCCTTGTGGGATAAATAAAGGTGTCTGAATCTGAATTGGAATCGTATTCAGAAATAAATAAATCAAATCAAACACTAAACATGAATAGCAAAAGTTTTTTGTTTTTTCTCTTCTTTCATTTGCCACAAATGACACGTGAGCAATATATTATCTCTGTGTCCAGAGCTGCAAGGTGTGGCATTAGTGACGTCAAATCTGCGCAGAACCCAACAACAAACAGAGACGGCACTAATCGTGAGCAGCTTTGCTGTATCCATTCTGCTGAACTAGCAAACAAATCCTCTCATTACTTCTGTGTATCATCAACAGTGAAACTGAGATAAGAGTGGCAACCTTGCGAAGGGGACAAAAGCAGTTACCTTTCCAGCTCAGCGATTTTCTTGTCCTTGTCGTTCTTCTCAGTTTCCACTTCTCGCAGGATATCAAGGAGTCTCTCCACCTCCGTCTGAGCCTTGTTGGCTTCATCCTTGAAGTAGCCCACCTCCTTCTCCAGCAGCTTCACTCGGTCCACGTACTCCGGGTTCCCCCTGGAGCCCGACTGCTGGTCCACCTCATGGGCCTTCTGCATGAACAAGCCAATCACACATACAAACAAGCACACAAGCAACAACACACTCAGGTAATATGACAAACATGCAGCATGTTTTACTGCCCATGAAAAAAAAAAAAAAATAGAACACTGCAGGCCAACTTTGCCTCAGAATATCTACTTTGCTTTCTGTCTCACTGTCTTTCTCAATGAATGAAGCAGAGTATAATGATGTGGACGCAGGCATCATTACTGGCACTGGCTCATTAGCTTTCACAGAGCTATTATTTAGCTCCATTTAAATGGCCTTCTGAGACTCCCAGTCACTGTGTATTATTTGGTGAGTGTGCAGAATGCAGCTTGGTGTGTGTGTGTGTGTTGTTGTTGTTGTTGTTGTTGTGTGTTGGTTTTGTGTTTGTGAAGAAGAAGGAATAGGCAACAAATCAGTGGCAATTAAATGAAGGGTCATGCTTCTTTCTCGCTGGTTATCTGACACAAACTAACAAAGTGAGAGCTCTCTCTTCCTCCTGTTCAGTGTAAACCAATGTCATCATGATTGCAGCAGTTTCTAACTCCCCACGAATTACACCACAGCGTTACACACACCATCCCAGAGACAATACGCAGCCACACATGTCAACACATGTCGCAGAGTTATACAGAGACATCCATCAGAACACTGCGAGGCTCTCCGACCACGGCCAAAATCTCAGATAACCGCACCACATCGAGACAAGAGAGAAGCGTGGCAACACTGACAGTGACAACATGCATCAAGGTTAACCAAGACATGCAAACTCCACGAAGCTGCACAGTCTCCGTCAGTCGAATACAGAAAGAGAAGCAGGAGCGACTGAGAATAAATCAGTTTAAAACGTCATATTTTAAGCATGAGGAGCAATGTTGGCATTTACTTTGTGAGATCATTTTCATTGTGGGATATGTAAATTGATTAATCTCCAACTTCCACAAGGGTTGTATAGCTAAACAAAATGCTAATAAATTTAAAAAAAAGGATTTAAAGTGGTCAGTTTTGTGACTGTTAGTTTATTTCTGTAAGGTGTTGACTTAATTGCTTTTGTTTGTTTACTTCTAGTCTCTACTCTCCTCAACTTAGTTTTGTACCTGTGATTCTACCAAGCTCTTCAACAATGCATTTCATTGAATCAAGAGAGAATCTATTTTAGAAGCTATGTAAAAAATATATTGTAAAGCTTTCTTTGAATATTTAACCATGAAACACATCGAAATATGACTCTTGTCCTTCACCCTAAAACCAGGAATTAAATAAGCCGGCTAGTTTTTCTGTCTTCTCCCAGTAATATCGTGTATTCTGAAATGTTTGGGTAATTAATTTTCTTTCAATTCTATATGAAGAGAAAAGTGTCACATTAACCAATACATTAATGTATTTAAACTAATCCCAGTTAAATCCACTACAGAATCACATCACAGGTAAACTGACCTAAAACTAATGCAATCTAATCCAACAGCTCTCTATTAAATCCTCTGCCAGGTTTTGTTGAAATTACCATAGAAAGATGTTGAGGGACTTCTGGTGGCTTCAGCTGTTTTATCCAACTAATATAACAGCAGATTTAATAATGGGTCACTTACCGAGATAACAATACATCATCTAAAAAAAAAACCCCAAAACATCTTCTAAAGCATATGGTACAATAGGACAGTTCTGTTGGAGTGCTGCATTCGTTTTAGTCAGGCATACCCAGTAATGGGGCAACAGAGTGGAATTTGGGACCTCATTTTAAACCTACAACAGTGTATATTCAGAGAAGTTTCACCAAGTGTCACAGATACAAACAGTAACAGAAAAAAGGTCACACAGGACTCTTGAGTGCAATATGAAGCTCAGTATATCCGTACAGTGCCATGAGCAACATGCATCTGTGTGAGAGCAGGACCTGTGCTGGGATTTGGCACAATCGCCGTCTTGCACATCTCAGAGAGGTTATCAGTGTCCTCATGCTTTCAATATGTGCCTCGGAAAACTCAAAAGATGGGACTTACAGGATTGTTCATGTGACTAAATAGCTGCTCCGCTTGCTACATTTCAAACGCAGGGTTCGAGGAAGGGACATGGGGAAGGAGGGAGGGGAAGGAGGAGGGAGGGGGGTCCCAGGAGAGTAAATGTTAGGATGTAAGTTGAGCCAGAGAGAACAGCAGACATTACATGACTGACAGATAAGTGACACAGTCTCAGTACAGCACGTGTTGTAACGGACTAACGGCAGCACAGCATGGACAAATGCAGAGGAACACACACTGAGGGATCGTCTGTGGGTTACGGAAAAGACGAGGAGGGCGGGGTATTTGACCAACTGTCTGCTCCTTGCTGCACCCTGACAAAGCAGTTGACAGCCCAGTGCAGCATGATGGCAGCCTCGAACAGCCGAAGCTTTGCATAACTCAAGTTCGTGTTCTTGATCAGTTCCGACATTAAAGCTACGACAGCATATTACAGCCCCAGTAAGGGAAACAAAAAAACAACAAAAAAAGCAAAGTTATACCATTATTGAGCAATTTGAGCGTAACGTTAAAACATTGCATTTTCAATGTATTCTTAATATACTAATCATTCAACAAAGGACTTTGCCATCAGCGTTTCAGCACGAAGACCCCGTAAAAGGTTGTATGAGTGCTATGTGATATCTGGGAATATAATGTATTTCTAGTAAAAATGTAGACGGGGGGGGATTGTTCCGGATTTGATTGACATTTTTGGAAGCGAATGTGCGTTACACGCCCCATTAGGTTAAGCAAATATCTAAAGCCAGTGGGTCTGTTAGTGCAGAGGAGAAGCTGCAGATGCATTTCTTTAGGAGGCATGATGAATAAACTCCTCCTGGCGCCGGATGAGTCATCAAACATTTAACAGTGTTTTACAGGAAGGAAAAATGAGGGGATGAGATATGTGAAAACACTGAAATTACAGTGTTTGGAATTTGTCAGAGGTGAAGAAATAAATGAGGAGGCCCATTGACAGAGGACAAAAACTACATAAATGTAGTTTTCTTTTGATTATAGATTTCTTACTTTGTTCTTGACCAAGTGACCTGGATAACATTTGGACTTATCTATAAACATTTTGGATTTACTATCCAAGCTTTTAGCGAGTGGAATACAAATTGTGATAATTCCGAATATATTTCAATGGAAATTACACCCCAAAAGATTGTTTTTCAAGCACAATAACAAGTTATTCATCTATTTATTTTGAAGTTTAGTTTGTAACCATTTAACAGTCTCCATTCAGGTGGTCCCAGGACTCACAGCACGTTAATTATTTTCTTCAGAACAGCAATGACTTCTTATCTTCATTTCAGTACAAATAATGAGAGACATCTCTACAGTCGCCACTTCATTGCTTCAATAAGCAATTCACATTTCATTCAATTTAATATTCAAAGAACACTCTCCAAGAGTTGAGTCTGCATCATTCCACATAAGCATAGATAACTGGTTTCCTCATGTTTGAACTTTTACTTATTAAACACAAATTTCCTGAGCAGATGAAGGTTTATGGCTGTGGAATTCTTTGTTTTATACAACGACTGGGTCAGCAGGTTTGAAGGTTGTGTTGTGATCTATAATATTTGCCTTCAAACGGGTGATTGAAAGGTGCTGCAGCTAAAACTAGTAAATGACAGTTCACAAAATCTCATTGAAAGCTGCACATTACATTGTTAATGGGTGATTATGCACTGAGAGACACACACCTACCTTCTGCAACTGCGTCTCCAACTTACTACATTCCTCTTTTTTCTGTTCAATGGCAATCTCTAGTGACTTGAGCTTTGAGTCCTTCTTGAGGCCAGAGGAAGCCAGCGACGAGGCATGCTCTTTCAGATCGATTAGACTCGACTGCAGGTGAAAAGACAGTGAGCGCAGGTTTAACGCAGGCAGACCAGCAGCAGCGGCAGCGGCAGAAGCAGCAGCAGCAGTAGCAGGTATAACTAGGCCAGAGTGCCGGAGGCGACTGCTTAAATGCCACAGAAAGGCCTACTGAAAGAAAATGGTTTATTATGTGCATACAAAGAGGCATGGTGCATGCTCTACAGTAAAGTACAGTAGACAAACACAACGGCACACCACATGTGCAATCCCACTTTCATGCAGACACACCCTTACAAAGAAAATCTCTTCATGGACCGACCTCTTTCTCAGTTAACTCTATCTGCAGGCTGTTGACCTTCTCCTTCAGGTCCTTGTTCTCCTTCTTATAGGAGTCTACTTCTTCCAGGCGCTCTCTGTCTTCCCTCTCTCTTTGGTCCTTTAAACGCTCTATAATCCTTTCCTAATATGCACACAAACAGAGAAAAAAATAATCACATCCACATTGATTGTACGACTTATTTAAAATGTAACCTTCATGTGTAACTCTTAAATGTGCACAATCCATCTATCACTATGTTCTCTTTAAAACACACAGTGCATACATCCATCTTTAAAGCTCATCTGATTTAAGGATAGCTGAGTGGTAGTCGCACGTCTCACGGTCTAACAATATTTACAAATGAATAAAAATATGAATGAACTTGAAAATCAGTTGTGTGATCAAACATTAATGATCGGGAAACAGCCAGACATTTCAATATTTAAATGGTTTCACCAGTTTATATGTATGGAGGAGAGGCTCCGAAACCACAAGGAAGAAATCAGTGAATTTTAAATGGTGATATATCAATAAAAGTCTGGAACATGTTTTTACCGACTCAACACTGACATTGACGTTAAAAAAATGAGGGGCTTCACATTAAACCACATGAATAATGCATTTAATCCGACTTACTGAATAATATATTAATTCACATTTTATTATTATTAATCATACATTTGGAAAGAGTATTTTAAATTATATTATCCATTATTATTTAAAATACTGTATTTCAATAGTGTAGAGAGTACTGAGACGCAAACGCTCTCCACCACTCTTTCAGCAGTAAGTAATGACTGAAATTGTTTTACCAAGTTGTTAAAGTGGGTGTTAACAGTTGAAAGGCCTTTGGAAACAAAGTCTTCATGCCATGGTGAGACAGCTAATCTTCAGTACCGGTATTCTTATGCTTAAGATTTCACACATTAATATTGTAGTTATCTGTAAGGAATACAAAAGCTGAGTATTGTGACAACAGTCTTGGATGAACGAATTGCACGGAGTAATAGATTTAAAATCAGAAAAAGGAGTTATTTCACTTATTTTCTGCCGTATAATTGGGAGAACAGTTTATTAATGCAAGCATGCCTATATGTTGAGTTTAAAGCGATGCTCTCGCTGTGTGCAAACGTAAGAGTTTTACACTGATTTAACTTCTAAAGAATAAACATATGACTATAAAATTGATCTCAGTGTTTTGCACACCTTCTCCATGCTCTCAGTTATTATTATTATCTTTTTTTAAAAGATCTTCCTCCAAACAGGAGGAAGCGTAGGTTCACATCCCAGTCAACACTCACTGCAGCCAACCACGCGCTCCAACACTCTGATCTACCTTCTCGGACAGCGCCTCCTCCAGGGTGGCCAGGGCAGTGTCTGTGTTACTGGAGTCCGTCTGCAGAGACTTCACTCTATCCTTCAGGTTTCCCAGCTGCTTGTCTTTGTCCCGCAGCTGCTCCTGCAGGTTCTCAATCTGACGAGTGGAAGTGTCACAGACAAGACCAGCAGAGGTAAACAGCATGATCTCAAAACCAGAGTGGTGTTTAAACATGACATGACGTCTGAAATTGGTGATTTGATTGGTGAAGTCTTTCATGATTCACACCCTTTTTGGAGCCTGAATGTCACTCTGTGTTTAGGGAAGGAAAAAAAAACACTTTCTGTTTTAAGAAGAGATACACCAAAGTCTGTTTGGGAACAGTGGAACGCTCAGGCTGGGCGATGTGGGAAAACGCACTATCACAATGATTCTTTTTCATATCAGTCGGCATCGCTATATATCACGACATGAAAGAAATAACTATATTTTGTCAATCTTGAATGTTCCCTGTTAACCCTAAGTGAGATTTGAAGATATCAGAAGGTTAATTTTTATCCAAATATTTCCTTTCTGTCAAAATGGCAACGAGCTGCGACTGTGCGCTACTTGGCATGGCTCTATTACAGCCACATGATTGGTCCAGTACGGAGCAACTCTCAGTATCATTAGCTATTCATATTGTCTGTCAAAACATGAACGGATGTAATCTATCTATCGACCATTTTTCACAAGTCTTTCTAGGTAAAGTTATTTTGTGATATATATCTTTATTGTGTTATCGCCCAGCCCTTGGTGGAACACAATATATATCAAGGTCAGTGTTTCTGAGCAAATGGAAACTGACAAATCAACTGCAGCATCGTAGAGTTTATATACAGACAAATAGCATCAAATAGGCACACTGGGAGACAAATAAAGATTTTGAATAGGTAAGAGATGACAAGAAATGTCAGAGAAGAGATTAAGAGGGAGGAGAGGTGTGATCAAAAGAAGACTAGAAAAAAAAAAGCAAACGGGTGAGCAGGTTGTGGTGAGAGCGAGAGAGAGAGTAACACTCGGTGAGTATTTATAGCACACACACACACACTAGAGCCAGTGAGGCAGAAATATCTTCTTGCTTGTCTTTCTATGGACACTTTTCCCCAGAGAGCACGAGACTCTCACACACTTAACGGAGAGAGTAGCCACTCGGCTTTGTATTTTCACAGTGACTGGTTGAGTCCGGGACACAAGTAGAACAACACAAGCCCTAACAGCGTACTGAAAATTCAGATAGCATTTTGAGTAAAGCTGCATTTTCCTCCACACTAGAGTCCAGAATAATGCACAATAGGTATTGTGTTGTGTGTCTTCCACCTTTCCACACTGGCGTTTTCTTCGCCTCTGATTCTCACCTTCTTCTGCAGGACATTAATCTTCCTTTCCTTGACCTCGAGCATGTCCTTCATGTCCCTGATTTCTCCGGCAAGGGTACCCTTCTCCTCCGTCAGGTCCTGCAGCTGCTTGGTTTTCTTGTTCAGGAAGGACTCCTTCTCTTCCAGACGCAGACGCAGAGCATCCACCTGGACAACAACACAGTCCATTAAAAGAGAAGTTGAATCTTTAACTATAAATTAACTTTAATTCTTATGGAGTTCTGAACAAGAAGCTATTGATGGAAAACATAAAGCAGCAACTAATTATTTTAACTTGTTTGATGTTTTCCACATCTAGATGGTGCTGTGGCAGTATATAATAACTGAATCAGAATCGGAATCAGAACCAGCTTTATTGGTCAGGTATGTTTATCATACAAGGAATCTGACTTTGATATACTGTGCAACTTTTTGTCCGTGGTGACCTGAACTACAGTTCACTTAATGCTAAGCCCCCGAAGTAAACAAAGTGCTGATATGATTTGCAGTAATAAGCCTCAACTCCAGGGCAAAATCTACTATTTGCTCGATTTGCTGGAGACTGAAAATGTTGGTAAGGCGGCGTATTGTTGGGGATGATTTACTGCATGTATGCAAACATTGCAGGGTTTTTTTTTTCATTACCTCTGTTTGCAGGATGGCAGCACGTTGCTCCTTGGCAGTGAGAGACTCTTTGAGCACCTCGATATGCTGTTTGCAGTCGGAGTTCTGGTTGTTGAGGGTCTCGAGCTTTGTTTGCAGAGCAAGTAGCTCCGACTCTTTCTTTGACAACTCTTGCTTCAATTGGTCAATCTGCGACAAAAAATAAACAATACAATCTATTAACAAATGCAGTACAGAAGCCATGCAAAGTCTTAACATAAGAAAACATTTTTTAAATTGTAATCACACTACATCTGTTTGACTGCAATTATGGTTGGAAGGTCCATGACCATGTACTTAAAATGCACACGTGTGCCACAATTGTGTGTGTGTGTATGTGTGTGTGTGTATGTGGAACCTTCTTTTTAACTAAATAGTGAGCTTTGTTAGAACAGCTTTTGCACTATTTTCATCAACACGCTTTTCTCTCATTAAAAATGCATTTGGGACTGACTCCCCTGCATGCATCATATATTATACATCATCTCTATTCATGATTGATGAAAAGAGATCCAAAAATAGAATAACAAAATGTGGCTGGTCTGTGCCTGGTCGACTAATACAGAGAGCTGTATGTAAACACGGAGTCAATGCTTTGAAGAGACATATGAGCCCCAGAGAGCAGACACACTGATGTTCGACACAATCACAGATTTTCGAAGGCAAAGCAAAAGGCTCCTCTGTAACACTCTAACTCTGAGACTACGAAACAAGGTATCATATGATTGATCTGAAAACCAAGCAGATGAGACCACTTTAATAAAAACTGAGCTGTCAGTGACTAATTTGAAAAAAGAAAAAAAAAGGAAAAAAAAGGAAAAATATACACAAATTTCACACTTGAAATCACTTTTTTTCTACTTCTACAACATAATTCAGATTGTCGTTCATTAGGTGGCTCCAGGCGAATGATTGGCTTAAGTAATTAGCCGACATATTCAAACACAAAAAAGGTTTGCATGGATTGCTGATTTTCCTTTCACTAGGAAAACTGCAGGTCAACCTCTCAACCACTGTTGCCAACAAAACACTTTGCCATTGGCTTTATTCAAAGCAGTTAACATACAGATCAGCTTCTATTAGTGTCCTGTCTGCACAGAGTATCTCAAGTATCAAGAACGTGTTTGTGATCTTATATAAAGCACCAGTTTCACAACATCAGCTTTTGTGCATGGAGTGTTGGATGCATGTACCTTGGTCTTCATAAACTTTGAGTGGTTCTTGTAGACCTCCATTTGTTTGATCTCTTCTTCTCTGTCTTCTGTGTTCAGTAAACCGTTTGCTTTCAGCATTTGGATCTCATCCTCCAGATCTCGAATGTTGCGCTCCAGAGAGGCAATTTTGGTGTCCTGCACACAAACATGCAGATAATGCAGATCTCAAAATCCAGACTTGCATGTCCACAAGTTGCACGATGAAAAAGACTTCAACTAAAGAGTCCGGGAAGGACATAGAGAAGAAAAGTTCAGACAGAAATAAAGACACAGACAGAAAGGAGAGAAGAAAGATGTAAGGTGAAAAAGCGAGAATAGAGTAGCTCTTTGGTCTGGCCGAGCGCAACTGCAGTATCTGTCGGTGAAATCAGAAGCTTTCTACCCAGCTCGTTGCAGCGGCTCACAGGATTAATCACCATTGGGAAATATTGAGCGCACATCCAGCACGGAGAGATCAGCCAGGACTGGAGACAAACGTGCAGAGGGGAGAGAAAGAAAAGTAACAAGCCGCAGCTTTTGCCGTAGTTGCTTGCAGATCAATGCAGAATCCAGTCTATGTACTGCGACTGTGAGTGCAGCTTTAGCTTCACGGCTTTTTAAATAAATAATACAACGTCTTTAAGATTAGCCATGGTCCATCTCCCTCTTCAGCAGAGCATAGAGCAACCGTGTTCCTTCCTGTCTTTCTCTCTTTTGGTGTCTCTCTTTCTCCCCTCCTGGTGTCTCTGAACTTATGAACTTGTGGCCGTCAACAGGGTCAGTCATAGCCCACTGCAGAGGAACATGGGTAATGTGTCGTAATGAGGAATGAACTACCGAAGAAGGATCTCTGGGGTTAACGTCAATGCAAGAGCACTGCACATGTACATGCACTTCGCCCTGCTGCTGCATCTCACCCCAGTCTCTGTGTTACAAGACGAACATCAATGAACTAACAACGCTGCGATAGACACAAGACACCGTACCTTCAAAGAAGCGTGATTTTATTCCATCCACATGTAATCACTGGTACATCGACCTGGTCAGTAAATCTTGCTCATTATCTCTCTTTCCCTGCCTGTGAATGTCTCTCTCTCTCTCTACCTCCCTGCATACTGGCCTCTCACTGTCATAAACAACCACACCTGTTTCCATGGTAGCAGCAGCAGGCAGACTATATACTGTGCACTGTCTCTGGTGAGTGAGGAGGAGAGGGCGGGAGAGGGATGTAGAAGAGAGTTGGAGGGAGGGAGGGGAGGAGGAAGGGAGGGATGGAGGATTATTCGTGCTTCCATCAGCATCAACACAGCAGAGCGAGAGAGGAGAGGGGGAACGATGCAGGGTCTTCCTGCACAGCACAGGATGAGGAGGAGGAGGAGGAGGAGGAGGCGGGACTTCCCTCGCTCTGTGTGAAAATCAACAGGATCCTGACGCCCAGAAGTCACATGACCACGCTGAGGGAGGCTGGGGCCTGCACAGTGTAGATCCAGCCGAGTAAGAGGGGCTGTGTCAGCTCAGCGATGATGTCATGATTTATTTTGAGGAAGTGATGTCAGGCCTCTGCAGTGAGGCAGTGGTTCAGGAGCTGGATGGTCCTGATATCTCTAGTGCCAAATCCAGCTGCTGTACAACAAGTGTTGATCTGCAGAGACATTTCCACCTACGATATATATGACATAGGCATATCTGGATTTTGAGTTTATGAATACTCCAACTTCAACCGTGGTAACAAGGCAGGTGCATATAAAGCTGAATTTTCTTATCGCTGTAAAGGAATCAGTCATGTTAGTGGGCGAGGTCACTAAAGCTGCAGCAATCCAAGTCCATTTTTATTTTATTCCTGCACAATTTATTATGCATGTTTTTCCCAAGCACTTTACAAACTGAATTGTTAGTTACATTCAAATTGTTTAAATCCAAGATTTCATCTCGAGGCCTGCATGAATCAATAAGCAGCATACACCAAAGACATTTGAGATATTAGTTCATATTTGTTATAATCATTGGAGACAGACATATGCACACTATTTGCTCCAGCAAAAATTGTGCAAAAAAAAAAAAATCCTTAGAAAGAGCTTTTTGAAGGACAAATCTAAACATTTTTCATAAATAAAGCTATCATAGTGAGTGATTTGAATCCGTTCTTCCCTTTATGTTATTCGGTATAGTCACAGCCCTGCAATGACTAGTTATTACCATTGCAGACATTACATTTGATTTTTTCCTTGGTCAAGCTCTGCGTCTGGTCTGCCTTGTTTAGTTACATGTTTTGTTTGTATTGGTGTACCCTTCATGCATTGAAAATACAAACCTCCACATTTAATGGTTTGGCTCAATTACTTTGGTGTCATAATTGTCTGTACGTGTTAATGTGTGAGATCCTGTGTCTTTCTTCTTTCTTTTTTTTTAGCTCGGTGGTGGACTGGAGATTAATTCAGTGTCCCCTGTTTTTCATCCAATGTCAGCTGAGACAGGCCCCAGCCCCCATAATCCTGACTTGGATGAAGTGTTGATAGACGTTGACAGAAGTGCTTGATTTGGTGACAAACATTGAACATTTTAGACAAAATCCACAAAATTACACAATATTGATCCTTCTAAACATATAATCTGATAAAATTATGCTATTCACTGAGAGAATAAATGTGATTCTTATGAAATGTGTGCATTTCAGTCTGGAACGGCACCCAGCCACACAAGCGAACAATGTCAAGCAGCCATGTTGACTTGTGTTCATGTTTACACAACTGTTTTGTGAGGTGATGTGGTGTGTCTGTGTGAGTTGACAATTTACTCAGCTGCTGAGAATCACAATGACAACAATAGATTAGCAGCACTGTGTGTGTGTGTGTGTGTGTGTGTGTGTGTGTGTGTGTGTGTGTGTGTGTGTGTGTGTGTGTGTGTGTGTGTGTGTGTGTGTGTGTGTGTGTTCAGTATTATTGTGACTCGAGTTCTTACTTTCATCTCTATGATGGTCTGCAGGGCCTTGGTTTTGCTTGGATCCTGGTGCAGTTGGTTCCTTCTGTGCAGTTCCTTCAAGACATATAGATTGTACAGATACATAAAATTATTTGTTACACACACAGAGGGACTATATTTATAACTAAGTATCTTTATACAATGAACAGAGAGCTCCATGCATGTAGCCTGTTTGATGCTACTGACATGCTTTTCAGTTTTCACTGATACATTACACAATCAGTACAATTTCGACTGGATATTGATTTTGCAGCACCAAGCACTGCCATCTAGTGACACAAAAACAAAAGAACAGTTTTAGTCAGAAAGATCAACTGTAACCTAATATATGACAGAGGATACCTCTCGCAGATGGATGTTCTCCTTCTCCTTTTGATCCAAAATGACCTCCAGGTGTCCGAGCTGGGCCTCTGCTTCAGCGATTCGCCTGGCTCGCTCCTGCTCTTCTTCCTCAGACGCTCTGCCTGGCCCGGGAGGCAGCCCTTTGCTCTGTAGCATCTCCAGCAGCTTTTTAATTGACTCGTCTCTGGCTCCAAGTGTCTGTTTCTGTGTTTCAATCCTCAGCTCCATCTCCTCCAGTGTCTTTCTCAGCAAGAACAGCTCCTTTGCCTGCCTGTCATGTTCGGCCTGCAAGCGACGGAAGTTCTCCTCTGTCAGCTCGATGGTGGTGAAATGTTCAGAGGCAGATCGGTTTCCGCTCTCCTGCTGCAGCAGGTGGTTGAGGTCTCGCTGTGTCCGCAGCTCATCCTGCAGGGCTTGGATGGTCATCTGGAGGTGCTGATGAACACACACATGAAATATGCGCGTATACACAACAAAGAAATTGAATAGATTTACAATTGATTTTCCTATATCACACTTAACAAGGGTAAACTCCCCTAAGATAAAACCACACACACTCGCACGCTCGCGCACACACACACTTTCTGGTTTAAAATTGGTCCATCATGGGGAACTTACACAGAACTTACCTCAGCCCTTCTTTAGACACAAACAGGGATTATGTTGTTTTACTAAAAGCAAGAGATACTTATAATTGTTGAAAAAAGAAAAGGTCACATTGAGATCTTTTGGAAACACAAGTAGAAGCTAAAGTATCTATACACTGTAATGAAGAAATACCGTTACCCATAAAAAAAAAGTGTGCATGTTTGTGTGTGTCCACAATGAAAAGACATGGAGCCACACACAACTTCACTCAAGATATTTTATCGTCTGCAGGGATGCTGGTACAGGGTTAAAGGGAATATTAATAATTGGGCCAGTTTTCTGCCAAAGAATGAATCAGGTTTGGTGTTAACAGTTTCTCTACGAAGAGGAACAAAGAAAGAAACACAGATCAGTCTTTGTCCAGAAAATGGCCCACTCAGGTTTTAGAGGGGTGGACAGGCAGCCATAGGGGTTATAGGGTTGGTGGTATTACAAGGGATGGAGCACCACACATTTTTAGACTTGTGTGATTAAACTAATCACTTTGTAGTGGGTACAGAAACATACAACGGATCATGGGAAAAGGGGGCAGACTGAATTGCTGAAAATATTTCACGTTCAATTCGAGGTCACAGGATTTGTAGGAAAAGAGAGGTTTTATGGTGCAAAGGGATCGCCAGGTGTCTGAAAATACACGCCACACTGAAGGTGACTCTATGTTGTGCACGCAACACGCAGTGCAAACATAGGGACAAACCTTGGTTCTCCTGGCATCCAGCAGCTGCAGAGCATGGGCAGAATGAACAGAAAAACAAATGTATGGTGAAAACAGAGCGTCAGCGCTTGATGCAACAAAGATGGATGATCAAAACAAACCAGCCAGAGTTAGAAAGAAAAATGACAGCTGCCAATTTATCAGTCTTCAGCCATCAGTCATTACAGCATATTCACAAGGGACCTTTTTCACAACAGTTACCCAGGCTTGTCACAGCAGGAAAATTACAGGTGAATGAATCATTCTGATAAAAGCTGTAATTCAGTGCCCGGCATTGTGCATTTCCAATTCTTCAGCATGACTTCCTAAAAACTGTCATTGTCGAGAAAATTTGTTTCACCTCTGCTTTTTTTCTCCCATAACAAGTCAACTTATCAGCTGTGAAATAAAGTCAGTGTACCAGTGGACAAACTGTGACTTAATCAATGTAACCTTTCTGGAAAGACATGAAAAAAAAGGAAAAAAAAGCATGTGACATGAGTCACATGTTAGTGTGTAGATTGCAAGCAAGAGACTCAAATTCAGAACACACAGACAGGGCGTGAAGTGAATACTGCAAAAACGTAGTGAAAAAAGAGAAATGACATATGATTGAAACAATCAATCACATGAGATGAGGAAGATCACCAGAATATGAAGAACCATGAGGGACTCAGACACTGGGAGGAACACAGAAAAACACTGGATGATAGATGAGTTGTCCTTCCATCAATCTTCTATATCGCTGTGCAGGGTCGCGGGGCGCCGGAGCCAAACCCAGTATACTCTGGGTGAGGGCAGGATCCACCCTGGACAGGTTGCTCGTCCATCAGAGGGCAGATGAGAGTCGCAACTGATAAATCCTAATGAAAAGCTCCACCATTGAAGACGTAATTTGAACATACAGTTATACAAATCATAACAAACAAGTGGCATGGGTTGAGAAAATTATGTTTTAGTGTCACTGACTGAACTGATAGCATATCTGTCACAATCAGCCATTCACTGTTATTGATTAGTGACTCAACACAACATGAAACTGTGACTTTTAGAGCCCAAGAGTAAAAACCACCATGTGTTGTAGTGGTAATTTAGGATTATTTCAGATTCACTGTAAATAGAATGCTTTAATATGAGCAAATACAACAATAAGATGGGTGAAAAGAAAAATGGTTAATCAAAAAAAAAAGACTTGTCAATGACTTCAGCGCATGACTGAATGTGAAGCTCTTCCAACCACCGGGAGGCGCTAGATGTGCTGCCAGCAGATGGGCTTTTTCTTCTGACAGCATAACTGCTACCACAAACAACAGTTTTGGTAGCACTTTCCTTCTGTGTGTCACTGCCATTTGGTCAGGCAACAGAAACCAGCACAAAAATGTCAAATTCTCAATTTTCACACGTCCCTCATCAGCTGATTAACACGCCGTACACACTGTAATGTGCTTCACTAATGTCATGGCTTAGAAATGTAGTTTACCCGAGAGAAGTCCTTTGTGTGCAAAGCTATAACTCTGAAATATGGGACGTCTTATTCATCATTATGACGAATATCTTAATTTTACTCAGACACAATTAAACAGAACGAACCATGATAAACATGAAATTGCTACAGTGGTTGCATCCTGATTTCAACCCAACCCTTTTCTCACAGATGACATCTTCTCACTGTTTTCCTCCTCTTTCCTGCCCATTCTCTCCTCCCTGATCAATAGGCTGCAGTCCTGGAACTAAACTACAGGAGGCAGTCCAATGGCTCCATTTGCATAATTGCACTGTGGGTTGAAATGACTACATGGCCAATTCTCACAATTCCCCTATCGCCCACGGCGGAAAAGAAGCAGCTTCTGTGACTCAGCTGTGACTCAGCGGATATTGGTGAGGTGGTCCCTCCCTGTTTCACCAAAAGCTCCTTTTTTAGTTGCATATCCTGAAAAATCAGATTCCACAGGTTTCAGCGGAGTCAAAGAGTGATGTTGAGCTCCAGTCGCTCCCTCTACTCCTGACACATGCAGCGTCTCGGGGAACCGGCTGTCATAAATCCTGTAGTGCAGAAAGAGGGAATCCTTCAGAGAGCTACAACAAAGTCTTCTGCCGTTCTTACGAGTGTCTTTGCAAAATATTTTGGTACTCCATCTCATAAGTGATAGCATTTCACTGGAGGTGCTGCCATTTTAGACACAGCCGAGGAAAGATCACTGAAATCTCCTTATTATATCTCGTACTTATGAGACAATACCTGAACCAATTTTTATGAGCTGTACAGCAGTGTGTAGTATTCAGATTTTTTTTTTTTTTAATTAACATGGAACATTACTCGTGGAAAAAAAAATAGTTTTTTAATGTAAACTGTGAGAAAATACTTTTTCCACACACTGACGCTCCAATGACATTTACTGTAAGTGTTTTACTAGGTGGCACATGAACAAGCGTGTGTGTGTGTGTGTGTGTGTGTGTGTGTGTGTGTGCGTGTGTGTGTGTCTGAGAAGGTGGGTGTGAGAAGGCGGGTGTTTCTTTCTGACACTCGGACAACGCTACAGCGTTGAGTCGGAGCAACCTACTGCTCACTACATTCCTAATCTTCGTTTTATATGTCGTGATGGTTGACAATACACAATTATACACCCACACTGCGTCAGCGGATGCTGCATTTATTCATCTCACCTCAACTAGTAAAAAGTTGGAGAATGGTGTGAATGCAGAAATGTGAGAGACGGGACGACACACAGAAGTTAACACTCGAGTTAGAACTGAAAAAATGTTCTCTTCACAATACATTTATATGTTGATACATATGCACAATGCCACTGTAATGTTCTGTTTACATTGCCATCTATTTTTGGGGAACAAATAACACAGCAGGTAATAGAAGGGCTCTTTATTGCTGAGAACACCCACCAGTAATATTCAATCTTTATTTAGTTTGACAAAACTAACCACTGAATGAGCTTATGGCATCCTTTAATTTGTCTCACTATAAGAGGGATATTAACACGTCATACATCAGTTCAGAAGCCTTAAAAGCAGGTCTGGTCACACACAAATTCCATTCTAGGTACAATTTACCATAAATATAAGATCAGATGTGAATCCTTTAAAAAACAAAACAAAATCAATGATAATAGAGAATCTCGCCAAATAAGGAATCAACCCAACAGGGCTGGCAACGCTCACACTTCGAGTGAGACACGAGAGCATGTGACGTACATGCCGTGCAGGGCCTTGCCTCTCAATGTTACCTGCTCATCTTCATTCTCATCCGGTCTCAGGGGTCTAAGCCATTCACTCAATAAAAATCTTTTCAAACACTCTGGCTAACTGGATAAAGTCCTTCCATAAATTACAGAAGAGCAGGGTTTTAGCCTTAGAAAGGATAATAGTGATTTCAGCAGAGAAATGTGCGTAGGACCTTTGTTGTGATTTTTGACAACATGAGCCCGCAGTGTTTTTAGTAAAGATATATTTGCTTGTGATTAATTTTGCAGACAGAAAATACAAAATTGTGAGGGAGCAATGGATCTAAAAAGATCAATAATTATGTTCCTCTATAGACCATGAATATCTGTGCAGTGGTTGTTAAGAAAGATCAAAAAGATGTGTAATGCACTACTCTTATGCCATTTTCCTTTTGAGTAGTTTTCATTGGCAAAATGCTAATATTGTTTAATACTTTAAATTGAGAGTGTGGAGTTGAGAGACAAGGAGCAATAAGAGGACAGTCCAATACCTCAAAGTCTCAACTACTGGATTTGAACCTATTACATGTGTTGTCGCCACCATAATACCAATTGTTCGTTTTTGGTTTTTTTTCAATTATTGTTCAATAGTATTATTTGCTGGTAACTCAGTATCATATGGTCCTTTCCATTTATGATAATAATGACGCACGACGAGTGTTTTACTTGACTGGGCGGGCGGTAAAAGTACTGTTTCTATTTCAAAATGTGAATGATTTCACTTTGGCAACCTTAAAACCTTTATTTAAAGAACACAAATGTAAAAACAAATCGGTTGAAATATTTTGTTATACCTTTTTTGAGCAATACTCTGACTTAAGACATTTCATTTACTTGTTAAGATCAGTGTTTTTGCACTCCTGGAAAAGCTCTTATATAGTATAAACTTGTGGGATTCTTGACAGAAATACGCCAGCCAACTGTGTAATCCCAAAAACTCTGTTCTAATCACTCTAATCTCACCCGCACTTCTCTCTGTAAACATTGCCATGCTTTTCTGCATTTTGAGGAGAGAAACTTGTCAATTCAACAAGCAGCAGCCATCTTACATGCTCAGATGAGGGAGTAGGTTGTTTGCCACAAGAAGAAAGTGACTATTTTATATATAATTTCACGGATACTGAAAGTGTCATGACACCTCTATAGCATCAATATGACATGTATGCATCGCAGTATTGACTGTGTATATGTCACACAGTGAAATGAGCTTAATGTCCAATCAACATATTGTATTACGTGTGTTCACTTAAGCAGTGAATCACAAAAGCAAACAAAGTCACAATAGAAATAATTTTCTCACACACAATACAGCCTGGTGGCGACACTATTCAGGTATAGAAGGTGGCACGAATATCAAAGAACAAAACCTCTGATATCATCTAACTGGACAAACAGACAGTACTGCCCACACGCTGTATGTTACACCTATACACACGTCCAAATTATCATGGGGTGCGCTAAATACATTAAACTCCCCCCTGCAGTATGTCCAAACCCAATGGCTCACACAGCTTACATGTTTACCCATGGATGTTATAACTGGCAGTGAAAACCGAAAACACGTGTTTTTTAAAGTGTTGCAACCACACAGACAGAGCTGAGTGATTTAAGGAGCCCAGCCTCCATTTTTGAGGGAACTGTTGATGAAGGCTGACGTGGTGGCTGAGCAGCAGTGGTCTCAGACAGATATGCTACGCTGTAGCACACACGCACGCGCACAAGCACGCACACACACACACACACATTTGCCTCCAGCAGCTCTCGTCCAGCTTCAGCATGACAAAAAAAATCTGTAAAATTCAAGTCAAACAGATGAGCGTTATACTCGCGTGCGCCGGTAGCGCGATAGATTACAACTGTAGCCAATGAAACAGTTGCGGGCTGATCTTTACCACGAGTCATGAGCAATGAAGCTCTTTCTTAGAGGTCTGCAGGCTATAGTTGGTATTGGACCTCCAGTGGAGGCTGAGGTTTTAGAAAGCTGATGAAGGACAAACTCTAATGCCTGAATGGACTGGCAGTTTTCTGGAAATGTTGTAAAAAGAAGTGCAGGTTTCCAAATCTTTAGTTTCACCAGATAAATAATGCATGGTATTTGCTCAAGCTGATCGAGGCCCAAGGCACCTGATGCGATTGTGAGGGGTGCTCGAACACAAATGTAAGGTTTGGCCTCAAATTACTCCATTATTAATGAAGCAATTTGCTTCCCAGTCAGCCTCTCAACAAACCCAGTGGGTGTGACCAACCCATCCCACCATAAGTACACACTTACATAAGGATGCCTTCAAGCACAGAAATCAAGTTAGAAAAGGGTAATTATAGTAACAAGGCACATCTGCCTTTTATTAGCTGACATACTTCATTGATGAACTATACCAGGAGGGGTATAAATATCACTCAGTGCAGAGGCAGGGCCAACGCCGGACATGGCTAAAGATGAAAATAAATAAATAAATCTGTCATTGTATCGACCACAAAGGGATGAAAGCCACTGTATATAGCTTTCATATTCTGATGGACACATTCAGCTCCTACAATGTATGAAGCCAGACTAAAAATGCATACAAGACTTCAAGCTGAGCATTAAATACCACTAAAAGGAGAGAATAACCAAAATGATTAATTGCTTTGACACTGTCACTTTAGTGGTGTTGGTTTATCCTGAAGAGACAGATTTTTCTCCGAGAACACTGCATGTTGTATATTATAAAGGTACATCTGCTCCCCATACGGAACACCGGCAGGTGCACCATTGTTTCGCGAGGCATCCTTTCCTATAACAGCCTGATTTATTGCTGGCTCCAGTTAACTCCAGTTAGATCAGTCAGTCATAAACAACTTGTTTTAGCTAAGTGTATTCTTTTGCATAAATCCAGACAGCTGTGCAGATGAACATGTCTCATGTCACGGGCCCACTAATGGTATCCTGCTATGACCTTGAAAGGCAGAATGACAGTGTCTGCCACTTTGAGTAATGAGCAGCCCACTGGCTGCTTCGCGCCCCCAAACATCACTTAAATAGACAGACTGACAGAAATGTGGACATACTGTTGCACAAATTCCGACCAGCTTGGGAAAATTCTGTCTTCAAATAGCTCGAGGCATCGTTCAAATTGCTGCATCATGCAGCTTACCTCAGGTAGGAAAAAAACTATAGTAGAGCCCATTCTAGCCAGCCAAGAAATGCGCTGACCTATTCCACCATTTACTTAAGGGTGCCATTCACATCTCCTGACGGCCGGCATATCCAACTGAACCAAGGGATTTCTATTCTGTCTCCAAGGTGAGTCAGCTAACGGCTTGGAATCCTGAAACTGAGGTTTGACATGACGCTCATCCACATCAGAGCAATACAGAGAGCCGATTTCAGACTGAAAGCAAGTGTGTTAAGCGATACTATCTGCATTATTTTGAGTGGAAATGCACACATGTGACAAACTGGAAAAGGAGTGATTGGATGAGATGGATGGAGAAAGGCAGAGAGAGATGATCAATGTCAGATTGAATAAGAGAAAGGCAGAAGGGAAAGAAACCGAGACAACGAGAGACTGAGACAGACAGAGAGTGTGTAAGTGTCCTTGACATTCGTCGCTGGGCTTTGTGCCTTCCCTTGTCAGTAAGTGTTTTAACTGGGCCCTCACTGCACCCACGGATTGAGGCAAGCAAAAAAATTAACTTTTGACATCACCTCCTCCTTGAGAAGCATCCACTGAACCTTTCAAAATAAAGCAGAATCAAGCAATGTTGAAGCTGCAATTTGTAACTTCAACTGTTGGAAATGGCTTTAGTCCAGATTGGCGAATGAGTAAAAGCTCAGATTTCCAAAATAACATTAAAAGCTTGATTACAGCGTTTCCCTGGGCAGAAGGGACACTGACTGTGCTTGGAATGTGAGGTGAAGCAACTGTGTGTTACATGATTATGTACAGAAGGAATTCTTTCCAGAAAGGTTTCAACAAGTACTGAGAAACATGACTGGCTGCATTAATTCTTGGACTGAGAATGGCTGTGGTTTATTGCAGAGGAGAGTTTGATGAACGCAGAGAGACACAGATCAGAACAGACAGCACTGGAAGGAATGAAAACAAAACAGACAAGCAGCAACTAAAAGTCATTGCAGTAATGAGTGGATTATGGCGGCTTGGAGCATGGGTCTCACCTGGTTCTCCTCATGAGTGACTCTCATCTGCTCTTTAAGTATTGACGTTCGAGCCGCCTCCTCTTTCCTCATTATCCTCTCCTTCTTCAGTTCTGGACTCCAGAAGCTCTTGATGCTGTTGGTGGAGGATCCCAACTTACTGTCCTTAAGGTCAAGCTCCCGTCGCAGTATATCATTCTCCCTCTGCATCTCCCTGAGCTGGGCCTGCATCTCCAGCAGCTCCCCCCCACTGCCACGCACCGCCTGCCTGAGCAGGGCGGAGGGCACCCCCTGGTGGTGGTGGGGGTGCAGCATGGAGAGGGAGCCCAGGTCACTGTAAGACAGAAGGTCAGCATGAGGCAGCCCCACTGAGGCAATGTTGGGACTGCTGCCCATTGCCGTGACGCGGCCCCCATACATGGCACGGCTGGTGGCGCGGCCCAAAGTCATGGTGCCCTTCGGGTAGGTGGCAGTGGAGCCCACGCCCTCGTGGTCACTCAGGTACATGGGCCCCGAGGTGGCATAGGCAGCGTTGAGAGACTGGATGTTCTCCATGGAGAGCGTCTTGCCCCCCGCACCACCCCCGCTCCCGCCGTGTGCCCTTCGGTGGCCCAGTCTGGGGGACCGTGGCAGGCGCGGGGATCGTACGGGGCTGCTCTCTACATGGCCTACAGCTCTGGCACTGCCGTACATCTCCTGCGATTCAGCGTAGTAGCCAGCAGAGAGTCCTTAAGAGGGGTGTGCTGAAACAAGACTGCTCTGACTCTTTGAACCAAACATGGATGACTTATTTCATGTGTGAAAAGATGGAGCACATGAAGGAGAGATCTGGGGAAAAAGAGAGAAGTATGTGTTAGATGATCAGCTATTAGCGCAGGTCAGATGAAAGATGTTGGAGATGCATGCAATTAATAAAACAACATATTTTGAGTCAGATGAGCTGAGAGGTGCTTCTCATGCTAGGTGCAGTGAACAAATCTTAAAAAAAAAGAGGCAGTTGTGCTTCTTTCAAGGTGTTTAGTATTGAATGAGTCAAAGGCAGCAAGCTGTCCCAATTGATGTGCTTCCAATCTCAAATGGCCCACAAGGATTTCCCAGCATCATCCTCAGCCTCCCGACTGGCCACCACTTATCTACATTAAATCCCATTAACTCTGAAAACGGAGTCAGAAAGACTGCTTTACAACCTGACGGTATATCAGATAGAAAATAAAACTCGGGATCAATGTTGCATCCTATATACAGATTGATGTTGTGGTGTATCAAAACAAATATATTAGTGAAAGAAAATGTTATTTTAAAATTATTTGCAAATACACACATGTTGATATTTAATCACTTAAATATCCTTTTTAAATAGCAAATTGATGATGATTTGTTTTTTTCAACTGTTGATTGTGTGCATTCGGTGATGGTGGGAGTACAGTTATAAATAGACGTTTATGTCAGTGACCCATAGCTGATCGGCTCTTCGTCTGCAGAGGGAAACATTTTCTTCGAAATGGGTGTATTAATTAGTCAGCCTACACATAACCTACATTTGCAGTGGAAACACAACAGGGTGCACTGTTAAAAAAAATAGGAAGAGCTTCCCAGTACATCAATATGAAGCATCATGTTGCACTGAGCAATGCAATCAATACAATATCTGTGACTCAAAGAAGAAAACAACATCAATTGTGGATAAAGCAAATCTTCGTAGAATTGCATTGTTTTATAAACACATGCTTTAATCAAACCAGTTATGTTGTGATACCTCCATGATAATGTGTAAAATTGTGGATTGAACTTCTACGGCTGTTACGATAGCAACGATTTTATTTTCTCAGGAGAAAAGTAGACAAATACTTACCTACAGAATAATAGGACCAGCTAATTTTTATTATAATAACAGATGTGTTGACCTCCGAACCCTAATTAAACCAACTACAACTCTCATTAAAATTCACAGATTGTAAAATAAAACAGATCCTGCTGGATTGCAGAGGGTAAAAAAGGCTATGAAAAACGGAATTTTTAATACTTCAATAATGGCCATGCTCTTTTATTCAATTTGTAGTTATAATATATCACGTCGGATATGTCACAGTCCATAATTTATTAACATTCTCATGACCTGTAGTTATACTGAAGTAGGTAATTTTAAGCCAAATGCAGTCATCTGGTGAACAGCAACTGTTGAAGACAAAGACTCCCACTGAGGCTGTTAATGTCACAGGCTGCCCGCTGATGACTAACATTGGACTGTCTGTGACAAAAAACAAATTAGACTCTTCCGTCAAAGTGAACTATGCCACTTTCTCCCGTCTGGTGACACTTGTTACTCAGATCCAGTTGCCATGGTGACGTTGCCTGGGCCAACGCCGATAAAGCACCTCAGTCGTTTGGCATAACGGTTCTGCATATTTCCAAAAAGGTGTGTCCAGAAAAATGGCTCTGTACTCAGCTCACTTCAGGGTTTGTCTCTTGATTTGTCCCAGGACCTTGTGGTTTTTGTAGCGGTTTGCTTCCAGGGACACACAAAATGATAATTCAAGGGAGAGACAGAGAAACATGTATCAGCAGGTCTACATAAAAAAAATTCGGAGAGATTTTGTAGGACAGGGAGCTGGGACCCACGGCATCAATCACTGACTCATAATGTGTGAGGAAACACTTGGCCTGGGGCAAACACTGCAGCCTGGCAGAGGGGGTCAAGCTGGGCAGAGTCGTCTCTGTTATATTAAGTAACAGGTGTCAGGAAATGGAACAGGGCTGTGCAAATATAAAATGGCAGCACCAATCCTGTATTGCTCTGTGTGGGGGCCAGAGCAAAGCACATTTCAAGATGTTTTACTCGTAGCCTTTAAACCGTGCAAAATGACTCCACTCTTTTTCTTTGCTTCCTCCAGGAGACAGTGGAAAATTACGCTCAAGTTGCCATTATGCAGGCATATGCTAAAACAAACAGAAGCTCTTATCTTTATTGGTCAGCTTGCAACAGCAGGTCTGTGAAGTTTTTGTTTTAAAAGAGAAGAAAAAACCCCACATTGAGTACAGGGCTACATAAATTAATTACAGTTGTTCTGTTGTAAACATTCTAATGTTGCTCATTAGACTGGTCACTGCTGAGGTTGTGTGGTTCAGTGTCAAGCAAAATATTTCATGAGGCATCCTTGAGTCAGTGTTTGCTTGGTTCTTCTATGTCTGGTCCACTATAATTAGGTTTTTCTTTACTTTGGCATATGTTGTTGTGACATTGACGGACTTTCTGCACGTCATCTCTTCTGCAGCAGTGAGTCATGCAGTAAGTCTCGAAGTTGTCATGCCTTACCATCTAAAGTATTGCGTCTTCCAGCTTGGCTACGAAAAGTGAAGTATTCTTCAATATTTGGTTAATGCAGTCAGGTTCAGCTATGAATTACAGGAAATATATGTTGCATGAAGAGTATTTGTAAAAGGCTTGAACATTGATGAGCTATAATATTTGAGCCTTGATGTAGCTTTCATGTCACATCTACACTTTCTCTCACTGCACATTTCCTTTCTAAATTCATACTTTAACCAAGGTAGCGACCAACAAGAAACGTTCAACATTGCAGACAACCACTGCTATGTTCAACACACTGCACCTGCGAGTGTCACGGTCTAATCAAAATCCTGCATTTTGTTAAACAGTTTAAACAAGGATTTATTTTTTCTCTGTCCTTCAATTCTCTTTTTTGAAGTGCCACAGTTACCCCTCAAGAACTCATTTTACAGGCAGAGTGTTCGTGCCTTGAAAGACCAGGAAAGAAAAGTTGTCTTTCACATGGTTTGATCAGAGATAATACTTCACAAAGCTGCGTCTGTTGAAACAAAAACACCCATTTTGTGTTCATATGTTATCCATCCATTCAGCCTGAAGATTTGACCCCCCTCACTGTCACGAAGATTTAATCATTTATTAAGCAATGACCTCATTGCTCTATAAAATTCTAGAAAATAGGACACAGTTTCAACAGTGGGGCCTCACAATGGTGTAATGGTTAAAGAAGAACAGAAGAAATATCATGATTCTCAAGGTTGGCTATATCTTTATTTGATAATTGCGATTGAATGAGTGATTAAGCTATATTTATTTATGATTAAGTATCATTAGCAACATTTAGATCAAATGTCAACTATGTCATCTCTACTTCCCTGAGAGTCACAATCACGCTTCACACTCATTTATGTTCCAGTTCCTATGGCTTTTCTTAAAATTCTGCTCTGATGTTACTTTTCTTATCGACAATATGGAATTTTACCCCAGCATAATCTGCAATGAAAGCACCAAAGCACGTTGCTGAGAGTGTCAGGTTGATGGAAATGACCAATGTGCAATGTAAGAATATCAAATTATTGCAGAAACAGTGATAATATTGTGAATCACAAGAGATGACAGCAGAAAGTGCCAACTGCAGCTCTCTTCCATCTGCCTAGTCTAAGATTAACTTACCTAAAACAGATAATTGAACAAACCAAAAATAAAATTGCTGCTACATATAATTTATTAAAGTGAGATGCATAGATTGGTTCTTTCTGTAGACATACTTTGCTGCCCAGGCACAATTACGGTTGATCAGGGGCAGAAAACCTGTCAGCCAATGCAATGAACAGACCAATGAAGAAATGATCATTGGTAATTCAGGGAGCAGTGGTGTGGAAACAGCTGAAAGCATACAGATGTTATGAAACACAGCTTTCACCACCGCCAGTGCTCAGGCTATGTGAGAGGTCAGGATGGCTGGTTTGTAATAGGCGTGACATTTCAACAGACAACACGGGGGTATTAATGCACCGATCCAAATATAACTGTGGTGATTAAGACTACCACATCGAATTATATCGATAACAGGTTGAGCTTGGGGGGGTGAGGGAGCATGCCAATGGCGGACAAAGGACATTCATCTATATATAGCCTGTAATGTGGACTGGTGATAGAGCTGACAGGCCTGACTCGTGCAGCGATGAAGCCGACAAACCGGCTCATTTCGGCGCAGCGCCTCTGGAGCCCGTGCAACACATGCAGCTCCTCATCCGATACTCTACTACACATCCTCACCGCCCCCATGCCGCCCACGGACTCCAATCAGAACATGGAAATGTGCCACACCAAATGGCCATTGCACCCTGTCTTCAACTTTGGTCATATTTGAGCTATAAATGGCTCTTAAATGAAAGATTTCACGAGGGAAAAAAAGGGGTGGAAATCATGGAATCCTGGAATACGGAAACATTTCGGTTTGTCTTTTAATTTTATTTTATTAAAACATAATTTTTCTTATGTGCGTCTAGATGTAAAGGCTAGCTTTACATTTGATGCAGTGTAGGGAGGCACGACGGAGCAATTGACAGCTCACCGGGCCTAGTACATTTCTGCTCCAGCGTGGTGCGCGTCGAGCGCCTCAACACACCAGCATTAGTGGAAATATTAGTCAAACCCGCCGTTATTTTGAAACACGGTGCTGCTCCATCGTCTATCGCTATGAAATGCAAATTGTCGTCTATCTGGTGACCACTGAGTGGCTGTCTTGATGCAATCACCGACGGATTTTCTTAAACGCACACAGCCCGGTGCGTTTTCCCGGCAATTCGTGCGTAAAACGCTTCAAAAATAAAATAAATAAATCAAAATTAAAAAAAAAAAATCAAAGGACACTCCGCGTGATTTAACCACTAATGCTCCAATGTGTGAATCAAACACACCTGGTGCGGAATCGAAAACGGAAACATACCTTTAGTCGATGTTAATTCCTCTCCTTGGCCGCTATAGACGGCATCTTGTCGCCTCCATTCACCCCAGCAGCCTCGCTCTCTCAGCAGCATCCTGTGCTGTCATTGGGCAGCGGACACGCTCTCTCTCTCCTCCTCCACACGCCAGGGAGCAGCATCACCACTACTGCAAGCGGCAGCTGGCAGGAGACAGGAGGGGATGGGCGGATGAGATGCGGTGAGCGGCCTGCACTGGATTTCATATCGTCTTGGGGATCATTGGCCGCCGGGGCTCACTCATATTAGCTCCCTTTACAGCGGGAGCTCCTCCTCGGTGATCGCCACGGGATTTACGGCTGACGCGTGCCCATGCAGACTGTCAGTCACACCTGCGGGCGCAACAGCGTTGTCTGTGTGTTCTACCTATTATTGTTTTGTTCATGGATGATCCAAACACACCCTCTCATACACTGATATTGACACTTTTTTTATTCACACATTGCAATTTTTTAACCCCAAACAGATGTTTTGGGACTGTTGGAAGAAACTAAAAATAGTAATAATAATAAATTTAAAAAAACACAGGGAGAACATGCCACCTCCACACAGAAAGGTCTGGAGTCAAACCAATGACATACAGGTGAGACCGCTATACCACTGTGTCACCCAACACACAGATTAAATTATTCTATAGTCAGTATAACCAATTGATTAACTTTGCCTCCAGAAAAATGTTATAAATGTAAATGTCGCAGAAATAATGAGCTAGATAGAGATAGATAGATAGATAGATAGATCAATCTATCTCCTACAAAGTCTAATGTTACTGATGTGAGCAGGATCCTGACAGGCTCCACTCGCCTCCATCTGTCATGTGATTTTACTGCCTCAACACAACTCTTCCACATCTGATCCAGTTAATTCATGCTGCCTGAGCAGAAGAAACGGAGTCACTCAAATCTGCACTCATGAAAGTAGATCCAGTGTCCCTGTGATGAAGTGAAAGGTCATGTCGAGACAAAACACAGAAGCACTGCTGGCGAGACGAGTGGCGTGCATTGTTATTTAAAAAAAAGTACAGAATAGATGATCATATGAAGTCAATAAACAACAAGTCATTATAGATTTTTCTAAACAAGAAACTTCCAGCCTGACTTTGTACAAAGCCGTCATAATACAACCTCTAAAGTCCCATTAAAACATGTGACTTTTTTAATCAAAGTGTTACACTTATGGTTTAATAGGGACTCATTTTCCAGACTCTTTCTTGACCAGAAGTAATAGATTGGACTGTCTTTGCTGGTAGCTTTACTAAACCAGCCTAAAACGTCATTTCTGTCATGCAGACAAGAAGTGGCATTAATCTTTCCTCTTACCTTCCCTCAACTCATTTGCAAAAGGCAGAAATGCCCCGACAGAGCCTGAAAGACAATCCTACCCAGCCTCTGTTTATACGGTACATCAAACACTTGGAAGAATGGTGCGACCAATAAAGCACAAACATATTGTGGAGTCCTTTGTGAAACAACGAGCCGGCTCCTCTCCAGCATTCCACCTGCCAGCTTTATAAATCACGTTTGCCTGAGGGTGATTGCAAATCAGCTCTGACACAGAGACTCCTCCTGCAGCATAAATCAATCTGAACTCCTGACACTATGCACTGATTTCACCATGAACTGAGTACGTCCTTCACGAGAGCTTGAGCAGATGGCCCTACAGGTTTTTCCAACACAGAACAACTTCCCCTTGGCTGCCAGCTTCCTTCCTGCTCTCGCCTGCCTTGGGGCCTCCTGGAATTAGAGAGGCTTTTCGCCGGTTTTGCATTGTAAACACTGACAGTAAGTGTGCTTGACAGGGCCCAAAGGAGAGGCATCAGCATTTCTGTGTCCTGAACACACAAACATACACCAACTCACTGTGTTCATCTCATTGGGAGTTTGCTTTTTTTCTTCTTTCAAATATGTGTCTAGAAAGAAAATGAGGGGAAGATGGAGAAAGACGTGAGTCCGTCACTCCTCTGTACACTTTAATTATGAAATTTATATATAAATATTAAATATTAAAAAATTATATATATATATATATATATATATATATATATATATAAATGACATAAATTTGACTGATTAATTGTAGTAAAACTATATTGCATCGTCTATATCATTTATTCAACTTTATGTTTTCTTTTGTCATAAACTAGTGAAACAAGGGAAATATCAGGGATAAATTAAACCCTTTAAAAGTCTTCATCTTTATCATAATATCACTCAAGTACGTCCGACGAAGTCTGATATATCACATTACACTAATATCAGGTTATTGATATTGTTGAGGTGAGGTGCATGGCAGCAGTACTCAAATGTAAGTATAACAGCCAGAAGAATGACTGTTTGCTCATTAAAGGCAGTGTATTGATGATGCAGTCTGGAGGACTGGCCAGCTGGCAGGCTGAGCCTGTGAGTGACAGATGAGGGAGGAAAACCCGAGCTGTCACTTCTCCCACAGACCCATTAATTTGTCATTTTGCCCCACAGCTTGATGGATCTTGACATATTCAGGGCTGGCATGACTGGATTTGTTTTCTGCTTGCCTCTTGTGATGTAGGTAAATTCATCAAATTCTCGTGAAAGGATTAATGTCTAAGATTTACCATCATCAAGCAGTGAGGATGCAGATTGCAACCAAGTGAACACGACCATGCCCCCACCAAATAAATTAGCCCTTTTTGGTAGCAATTGTCATTATTTTAAAGAGGTAAGGGTCTTTCTTTTCAATTACTTCACTTTTAGGTTTAGAATTTCCTCCATTATTTGAATGACATTGTTCCAAAATAAATGTATTCTTACACATGCCTGAAAGATTTTTCCAAAGTAGTGAAAAGTCAGGGAATTGCTATGTTTGGGTTTTTTTTTTCATTGTCATCAGTAAACAAACCTATTTTATGTTCCTCTGTTGCTATATTAACCCATTCCTGTTTATTATACTGTCTTATATCCTGAGCTAAAGGCTCAATAAATAACATGAAGATTAAAGTTCAGCTTTTTCTTTTCTCTTTTTACCTGAAGATTATATATGAGTTACATCATGAGATAATCACATCATATGCTCTTGCAGGCAGTGAATCACTTCAATTGTAAGGTTTACTTCCAGTAATCTGTAGGCACAGTTCGATTGTGACAATGACAAAGTCCTAATTTATGAGATGAGTGTCCCTCGTTTCTGGTCACCTTCTGCTTCTACCTCCGCTTCCAGTCACTTGACGATGAGTCATAGAGCTACTGCGCCTCTGAGCTCATCGCTGATCTTAATAACCGGCTAATCTTCAGAACCAGAAGTGCCCGTCATGGCTTTCAGGAAAGGGATGAATGCAAGCAAACTAATTATAGTTTAATGAGTTAACATTTATGTCCTTAATACAAGGACATTCAGGTCAATGACCTCTAACTGAGGGCATAATAACACAAGATTAATTGGCCTTCAATATCCAAGTGTTAACCTTTCCTGCACTGATGGACTGTATAGAATCAGCTCGAAGAGAGTTCCAACAGCATTATTGAGAAAATAACCGATGGAGTACAAAGATGGATTTCAGCACTATTATATCTTAGAGTGATTTAAATATTCTCTTTCAGAAAGACCTAATGGGAAAAAATAGGTTGCACTCCAGCCCTGTCGAGTTCGCTGCCAGGCACAGCAATAAATTTGTGTTAGAGCAAAGATCAGACACTTAAAGCTTGAGAACACTCTCGCTGATAGCTCGCATCAGTTATCGTTGAATTTTTAGTGGTATTTTAACCTCTGTGGACCTTTTCCATCATCTTCATCAGAAAGTCTTCTTAATGAAGTCCAACAATCAATGTGCTTCCCCAGTAAATTGCTGGTAGGAGTCTTTGGTACAGCTGGTTCTGATAAAGTGTAAATTGGTCAAATAAAAAATAAAAAAACATGCCTCAGATCTCATACTAAAATGCTGTTCCGCTGTTTCTTTATTTTTTGATCTTACATTTCAGAAAGAAATTGAGTTCTTTTAAATATCAGCAATTACACACTACAGAGATTTTACTGAAATGTTAACCTTTGGAGAAAACGTTACGGGAATGGGAAAATGTGAAAATTGTTCTGAGCTTTGATGAATCAAAAGATCATTTTACTGTTGCATTTTCAACTCAGTGCACAGACCGACCTCATTAAACATATCACTGAATTTCTTTTCACTCCAGGATCAGTAAGAAGTTCATTTTCATCTCTCCACACATTATGGTGCTCTTTGACTGTGTAGTCTGACTTATAATTGACCACATCGGAGTCTGGATAATCAGTTTAAGGTTTGGTATTGCCATAATGGCTTATTGACTTGAGATACCATGTTTTCTCTAATGTTTTGCTACTCTGAGAATGTCCGAATACATGTCTTATTGTGACTTAACTGATCTGAATGCATTCCATGGTAATATTAGTGTTTATTGTTGTAACTGCACTGCAGCAGTTAATTATATCATGTTGGTCGGTAAGTATTGATAACATACACTTTGTTCATATGTGAATGTTTGGCTATTGAAGCCTCATTCACATGAAGTTAAAATTCAACATTTCCTCATTTATTCACTTATTTGTGTTTCACTGTGTATTTGTGGTGAATTGTTTCACATCACAGTAGAAATATACAAAGTTTGAGTCCAGTTGCGCCTCCTGGACAGTTTGAGTCCAGGGTGCGCCCTGCCTTTGGCCATAGTGAGATGGGGTTCGCATGGCAGCCACAAAGGAGATGAATAGATAAATAATTTGGGATTGGCCTTGGCTCCAGTTCTATGATAAACCAGCTGAGGGCAGTCAAGTTCTGCAGATGGGCTTTTATGGAAGCGTCTGCAGAGGCTTTCTCCGAAGGTGTCAGTTGCGTAATTCTGTATGAATAATCCAGAAACACGTTCTGTCTGAATCTACAAGCCCAAAACCTTTTCACAGAGGGACAAAAGTCGGATCAGATCTGATGAAACAAGGGCCACCGGTTATAAGTAAGGCCTTGTAAAATCAATTTCCAATAAAAGCATGAGTAAGATTAAGAGTTATGTCTGTTGCGCACAGAATAGGAAAGATAGCGTGTGGAAAAATATATATTTTCAGACAATGAACAATTTTGTTGTCTTTAATCTCCCAACAGGTTGAGAGAATATTTTGAGAAAATATTTTTCAAATAAATTGATTGGCACATAGAATTAAAGTTTTAGACTCACTTTTTAATAGTAATTTCCTTGTCGTAAAATACAGCTGACTGCTTCAAGCACCCTGTGAACACCAAAGAAACAAATTTCTAGTTAGTTTAACAAAAGCAAAAAAAAACATTGATCCTTTGGCCCACACACTCATTGGTAACTGAAGGTAAATAACTACTTCTTAAGTGCCCACAACACACCCTTTTTAATGACTGCCTTAATACACATAATGTATCTTTACAAACCTTGCTGCAACATTTCTTTTGAAATTAATGCAATTTCAGGTAAGTTTTAATGTGTTGCAATATATCCAAAATTTACATTTATCATTGTGCATGTTATACATCTTGAAGAGTTGTGATTAAAACTCTATATATTAATGATATTGTATTTTTAGGCTAATTGGACAAGGATACAAAGAAGCAACACAAAAGCGATCTAGTTCTTCCTGTTCTGACATGTACAAACAAGGTCATGCATCCTCTCTCTAACGCCTCCATCTCCCCCTATGCTTTGGCAATCGCTGCTCGCACTGCTCCTGCCATTTACCACCCACACTGGGATAAGTTATCACATAAAACCCAGTCTTAGCTAAACAGTCTCATTGCCTTCCAGGGTCTTATTTGTGATCTCTCCTCTGTCGGCAGCAAAGCCAAGCAAAGCAAGGCTAGACAAGGAACCCACGACTGACTGTCTTCAGCTGCACAGTACACTCATCCACACAGAGACTGCAGACAAAAATCACAATATATTCCTTTTCTTTTTATTCTTTTCTCTGTTTTGGAAATTGCAGGGTCAATATTTTTCATTTATCACATTACTTGACATGATGCACCAAAATTTACTCTGTTTACAGGAATACACTGAATTGAACACAAGGTTTCACAATGGATACACAACTGACATTTTGCCCATTGCACTTACAACAGTGAATGACATTTTCCAGATTTTTAGCTTCATTTTTTCCCCTTGTCGCGCTTCATCACTCTTCAGATCATAACCATCAAATTGGTGACCTCCTGATAGTCTGACAAAGGCATCCTACACTGCATTTGCCACGGAGGTTGTTTCCTCTTGTTTTACAAGTACAATATGTATAGAAACTCTACACAGACTGGATATGTTTCTGAATACGAGTTTTGTTCCACTGTTGTAAACAGTCAATACAAGTCAGCCACATACACAATGCTTATGCAATAATATTAATCATAATCATCATCATTAGTTTCATCATCATCCTCATTATTGTGATAATAAATATTCTTTTTATACACAAAACTTGGCAGCAAATACGGCCTGGGGATGCACATGACAGCCGTACTCAGAACTCAAAAGCTGTACAGAAGAATGAGTTTGTATATACAGTAAGAATGTGAAAATGTGTCGGTCGGCCTTTTTGTTAATCTTGATGGCTGCACCAAAGGCTGTTTTCTTTTCTTTTTTCTTTTTCTCTCATGCATCTCACATTGATCACACCGCATCTCCACCCTGATTTTGATCTTAGACTGTCTCAGTAAGAGGCACTGTTACGCCACCTCCATATTTCTGTTTCATTGAGAAGCGAGTGCACCAGTTAGGCTTGTGCTTTCAAAATGACATGCCCTGATTTGTGAATGACTGGCTGAACATTGTACTCATTAATATTCTCTACATTGGCCAGTGAAAGTCAAGGTTCGTTAGGCAAACCTTAGTGAAATCATGCCTTACCTTTATAAAATTCAGGGACAACTCCCAAGAATATAAGATCTAATCATGCACCTTTCCATTTGCTTGGCTGCTGAGTGACTTGATCGACAATGAAATATCTGATAGAAGCATTCCATTCACCCCACAGGTTATACTGACACCCAATATGTACATTGACACGTATTGATGAGAAGTGCTGACCATCTGTATCACAGGTTTATAGCAGCACAGACAGTCACTGCAAGCCAAACACTGAGGAGCCCAGGTCAGCCAAAAAACGCACAAAAACTGAATGAGGGCTTACAAACAGCCAGACAAAGCCAAGCAAACCCATGCTTCAAAGCAACATGATGGTGGACATTCAAAACCGACAGTCTACACAGTTTACCCTTTGGCAACAAGTCCCCTGTGTGGGGAGTGAGGGATCAAAACATGCCACGAAAATAAAAACAATTCTAGTTCAATAGTCAATATTCAAATTCAGACAGACAAGTTGCTAAGTAAAAACATTTTCAGACCTTTTTTCTTCTTTTTTGATAGTTCAGTTCCGTTGTTTTCTTGCAAGTACAATGATAATAAACATTTTAGGCTGAATCACTTCCAGGTTTAAAATGAGTCATTGCATAGAACATTTGAATTGATAATTGCTTTCATCATCTCCTGTAACTGTATGCGTGCATGTGTGTGTGTGTGCGCGTGTGTGTGTGTGTGTGTGTGTGTGTGGGTGTGTGTGTGCATGTGCATGTGCGCGCCATTGTACAAATAGAGGCAGTGGGCCCAGCTTGTTAGAGAGACCATCTTGTTGGTGAATTTGTAACCTCATTAATCAGCAGGAGGTTAACAGTGGGGACTCCGTTAACCTTGGCTCTGAAGTCTAACTGGGAAGCAAAGTGTGTAGCGTGCATGAGTGTTTACAAGAAACAGCGAGAGATAGAGACAATCTGTGTGAGTGTGTCCGGTAGCTGTGTGCATGCTCTTGTGCATCTGCACATATCATGCATGTTTGTAACAGCGTACTGTGGTTGTAAACCCTCTGACGAAATGTGTTATGGATATTTATTGACAGAAGTGTTTGACAATCCCCATTAACAACCTAAACAACATTTATACCATTGTGCTATATACCATTTTCTGCATGCTATTGCTTTTAAAAATCAATAAGCAAATCAACTGATGCCAGAAAACTGAAAATTCAAACAAATAAAAAGTGAAAAATATAAACTTTTACCAAAGAAAAACACATTACAATAAAAGAAAAGAAAGTCACTGGAAAGTGATTCATTAAATACACAAATGACAAATTTACATAATTAGATCTCTGATTTGTTTTATGTACATACAGTAGTATACAGTGTAAAAAGAAATACATGACCAAATGGACGTTTCAAAACATATGAGGTATACAAGTAAAAACATACTGAATAAGGCTCTTCCATTCAGTGATTATCAGGCAAAAATGAAAAGAAACTAACAGATGAGACAAATCAATAAAAAGGATATAGTCCCAGAAGGCTCTGGGGTTGACGATAACAATGGCTTTGCAATGGCTAAAAAAGAGCCGTGGCCACTCTTTCATTTGGTCCTCTCATCTGTGTGAATCTCACACTTGTGGGCACACCGGTAGTAAATCCCTTCCCTAAAAACTTACAGCTAATGACTAGCGGCATCTTAGAGGTGGTGGAAAAGTATTGGTATGGGCTTTTTTTTTTCTTCACTTTTTCATTTGTGCGCGCATTCTCCTGTCTACATTTACACAACGCAATCTGTAGACATCAAAACAAAAAGGAAAAACAAGGGGGGAAAATAAAAAAACACATTCAAAGACAGGGTCAATTTCCCTATACTGGAATGTACGGTAGAGAACAGAGAAACCAAGCATTCAAGGGTTGTCGTGGATTCATCGGGTTGTTAGTGTTGCGATATCTCTCATCTTCTCCTGGTATGTTGTGTCATTGTGGGATAAGATCGGTCTCTTTGTACAAGGAAAACCTATGAAGTCCATGTTCATTTGTCTTTTTTTTTTCTTCTTCTTCAGTTGATGTGTTTTTCCTGTGAATACTCTGAAGACATCAATGTAGAATCAAGGATCCCTGAAAGGCGCATGCACGCGCACTAATCGGACATACTATTGCGTTGACAAAACCCTGTAGAGGGCGCTGTGGGCCTTTCTCTATCGAGCGGTTTCACAGGAAGGACACGCATGGATAAGCACGCTGAATCCATCCAATGATACCTACCTGCTTCAGTTAGTGGGCTTTTACTGTAACACAGATCCCTGGAGGATTTCTCTACAAGAGAAAGTAAAGCAGGCCTCACGTTCCCCTCCCCCTCTCATCCGTTAACAGCATCCTCATTATTGACCATCATCCTCCTGAAAGACACAGAAGGCAACTGTAAGCATTTGGATGGAATAGAAATAATAATAATAATAAAAAAAGCACAATGTCAAATCATCAAAATCATATGGAAACGCATCACTGTTGCTCTCATACACATCAAACAAGTTGTAAAGAAATACAATAAATTACAGCCCAAAAATGAGGAGGGGGCACCAGTTTAAAATATCTGTTTCTTGAAAAATCCTACACTTTGATAAAAAGCACTTCATACTATACTGACATAGGCCAAAGCCTTTACTATGTTTATGTCACAGCTCTGCAGGCCTGCCCCCTCCTGCTTCAGAGGGTGCTCCAGCCTATCACGGTCCTGCTGGAATTGGCAGTAATCCACTGAGCCACTGAGTCTGGTTTATCTCTACATTTCCCTCTCTGAATCCCTGGACGAGCCACAGACAGAGATCACTGCCATGGCCAGTCGTATTAATCCAAACGTCACCAGAGACAAAGTAACAGCCGAGTGACAGACCTCCAATTCAAATGAGCTTCGGCTTCCATCCACAGAAGTCACAGCACGTGTTTTGATGGAGGCTAAATAAAGTGCACTGAAATCTGCTTCAGTTGCACTTCTGTACTTCTGCTCCATTGAGCAGAATTAGATGATTAGTTTATTCTACTGTGCAACGGACGATGCAAACCATGAGCCATGATTCTGTCCGTCTACATGTGCTGTTGTGTGCCATTGCTTGTGTGACATTAAAGCCAAGCCACAGTTAGCTTTCTTGGGCTAATTATAGCTCAGTGTGCTTGGCCCAGATTATTGGAGGTGTGCAGAATCAGAAGGTAAAACCATTCTAGTGCTGACCTGCTTTATTCCCGGCTGTGGCCTTTAACCTCAGCAGCACAGAGTTCAAGCTGACTATAGCAATAAATACTTAGGCTAACACAAATGCAAACCCCACCAAAATAAAAAAAAAACTAAACAAAACACAAATGTAAAGCAAAGCAAAAACACAAACAGGAAAAGAACCAATACAAATGATAAACTTAATTTTGCCGCTCAATGTTACGAGCACAAGCATGCATGCATACGAACATTTAAAAATGCACATGACTGTCTGTTTATAACTTACCTCTCATCTAATCAGGCCTCTGATGTCATTGCAATCACTGCTCTGGGACTGTGTTACTGTCAAAGCTTCCACTTACATCCAGGTCTCTTCAAGCCTCTGCTCATGTCTTGTAACACCATGCTGACTTAGCGATCACCCTCACTTAATGCGCTTCTATCATGTGCCCATGTCTGGGGAATTCAGTGCTGACGAGGCATCCTTTGATTCCAGCTCTGTTCAGTAAATTGGGGTGAGGCAAAGGTACAGCGAATCAGTTCAAATATACAATCACTATTAAATGAGTCATCACTTCACTTGAGTCTTCTCATTATGCAGACAAGGATGATGGTAATCTATGTAAATATACAGCTGACTGAGCACTTGATCTATTAATCAAAATGTGACACCACCTTATGTTTTAGTATATTGGATTCTGACTATCCAAACAAATATAACAGAACAGATAAATTGTCACATGTCACCTGTGACTGAAGAGTAATTGCATCACTACATAAGTTTAACAAATCACAAAGGAGTATGAATAACTTAATGAAGTTTTCTACGGTTTTCTATAAAGACGAGAGTTGTCAGGGAACACAATATTCACATCACAATGCTGTAAGAAAACAAATGATAAAAGTATCCATACTCACAAATGAAATTAGGGTATTCCTTCCTTCATTTCCTTTTTTATGATTTTTTTTTAATGTAGTTTCATAGGTTTTCCAGTACAGAGGTACCTCTCCATGTTATTCAAATTCTGTATGTCCTAAAAGAAAAAGAATATTTGATTCAAAATAAACAAGTGAAGCAAAAGTAGGATTGTGAGCATCATTTTACAAAACACCGACAACCTAAAACATGGAAGCAATTCAGAACTTCTACTGAGAGTTGCTCCACCCATCTTCACAAATAGAACAACAGTGTGAGAAACTAAAGATTTCTTTAGTGTCTAAATAGCAGTGATATAATATCAACTAAAACCCACTTACCCGCCTGTCCTCAGTTCACCAAAATGAGGTGAACTTCTTCCCAAGGCCAGACAAAGCTGTGAGAAAGGTAATTAAGAAAGGAGCAATTATTAGACTTAAAATCAACATCACAATGAATAATAATACGTTTGGTATAACACGTCATGACCGTACCATCTCCCAGTTTTCCTGCCTGTTCTGCAGCCCCTCCTTGCAGGATTTTGGTGAGAACGTTTTCCCCTTCGGCAGGAGGCTGGCCTGGTGGGGCGCTACCTATACCACCTGGTTTGCTGCCAATCCCTACAGGAGCAGCCTTGGAGCCTGCATGCAAAAAAAAAATTACGTAATGTCACGTACCACCTATCGCCTGTGGTGATGCAGTTTATTGATGGAGCTGACACTTACCAATGCCCGTTAGTGGGGGTGTGGCTATTTTGGTAGGCTGAGGTGCTGCTGGGACTGCTGTTGTAGGCTTCAATTGTGGAGCAGCTGCTGCAGGTGTCATATCCATTTTTGTCTGCAGAGAAATTAGTTGAGACAAATACCGCACACAGGGCAAGTGTAACTGTGTTTTGAAAATGAGTTTGTTTCATGCCAAACATTTCCTGTACACTAAACACAGAGGTAGCAAAATGTACACATTTTAATTTTCAGGCACATTGTTGCAAGTTTGAATGCTTTTGAATGAATGACATTATTCATTGTCAAGTTTTTCTTCCATAACTATTCCAAGTGATAATGAGTTTTACTTCATTTTCTTTAATTTATGTCTGCCACACATTGACTGGATTTGTCTTTTGTGAAGAAAAACAAATGATCAAGTAAACTACAAATACCTGGAAAACTCTACTGAGTTGCTCATACTTTGTTACTTCCACTCTGACTCTTCATTTTGCAATGTAAGTTAGCTACAATCAACTTTATAAACCATCATAATAGGTGTCTATACAATATTTAAGTAAATAAAACATCGTTTGTATGGTTAACATAACTAGAACCACACTAGAACCACACATGTATTTTATGTAAATAAGGTAAACGCAGAGTTGGATGGACTCACAGTCGGTGGTTGTCCTGTTGCAGACCCTATCCCTGGCTGGCGTCCCTGCGGTGGGGCTTGACTGGATTTGGGTTGCTGCTGCGCTGGTGCAGCTCCTGCAGCTCCTGCAGCCGTTGTAGTGGGCTGGTTGCTCTGAGGGCCCTGGCTGTGCTGCATTGGTTGCTGCTGTTGCTGCTGCATGCTCTGCTGCTGCTGCTGCGGCTGCTGCTGATGCTGCTGATGCTGCTGATGCTGCTGATGTGACTGTTGATGTTGGGTACTATCAGCTGGTTCAGAGCCCGGATGTCTTCCAGTCTGGCCCTGACTTCCTGGTCGCTGCTGTCCAGGGTGGCTCTGAGGAGGCTGTTGGGGCTGTTGCTTGATCCCTGGTGCAGATGGATCTTGTCTCCTGGAGGTTGCACGATCTCCTTGTGGTCTCTGGCTCCGTCCCCCTGTGCCGTGGTGATGTCCGGGGGAATCTCGAGAGAAGTCTCCTGAGTTCCGAGGGCTTCCCTGGGCAGAGCGGGAGTCAGCACCACTTCTTCTTTGGGCAGAAGAGGAGCCCCTGCCATCAGAGCGGCCAGATGGGTCTTTGGGGTGTGTCCTGGAAGAACGCGAGGACCTGGGGTCTTCTGTCGAGTGTCGAGAAGAGCTGTGCCGGCCGGAGCTGCTGCCATGATGACGATGTTCCCGTGATGCTGAGGACGATTGCCGTTGCTGGTTGTACTCATCCTGCTGACAGTACTCCTCTGGAGGCTCATCATAATCATGGTAGGTATGTTTGCTGCGTCTGCCTGTGGACGAGTGACCTCCACTACCATGATGTCTGGAGCGATCAGAACGGGCCTCACGTGGTTTCTCAAACCAATCAGTCTCCTCTTGGCCCAAATGATAGGCTTTTTAAAAACCAATAAAAAACATTGTCAATCACTGGTTCTGTGTGGCGAGTAGAGAATCATGCACATTGATCCCATGCCAAAAAAAGAAAACATGCTCTACACTCCAGAACCATGCAGTTTGTTTGGATCCAACAGAAAAAAATAAAAAACAAAAAATAAAAAGGAGAGTCCACATCTTAAGTCACATCTAAAAATGGTTCATGCATAACTCAAACTTAAAAAAAATATATGGCTTTATATATCAAAGGGAACATTCCATATAAAATGATATCACAAAACAAAATAAATACATTCTTCCCCACACTTTGCATGCAGTATCCTCAGCATACTTTATAGATGGGAAGAACAAATTACAACACAAACAATTCAGCACCAGTTACCTTCACTGTCAGATACAGCACAGTGCATGTCATCTACAAGATAAGGGTCATCTGGTTTATAGACATGACTCCTTGGCAGGTCCTTCTTGTGGTGATCCTGAACATCTGGCAGGGAATGGCTGGAGCCGTACTGGTTTCTCACATCATGGGCTTCCGGTATGCCCGTGCCTCTTCCCATGCCAACAGGCTTCCCAACAGGACTGAGTGGGCTCTCTTCTTCTGAGTTTTGGTTTCGCATTGGAGGCCTTCCACTACGGCTACTTCTCTGCGACCGCTCCATAGCATCTCTTTCATAAGATTTACTCCGATGGCCTGTGCCATCTCTGGAGGAGATCTTGTCCATGCCATATCCTGTAGACCTGGATCGACCAGAGTTGTACATGCGATCTTCCTCTTCCAGACCCTCACGACTGGTACCATAATATTTCTGCTGATCATATGCATTTTTCTTCAACCCATAGCTGCCATCATCTGGCAGCTTTTTGGTTCTTGACACAACTGTACAGGTCCCCCCTGTGGATGTTGTCATTGTATAAGAGGCAAGGTCAGACTCCACATCACGTGCTTCTTCGATAGGTGAAAATTTTGAAATCTTCTGCTCCATTCCTTGCTTCCTGTGCTTACTACGTTTAGAGGAGACCACGGCAGGGGCAAGATTTTTGGATGGGAGTTTGTGGCCACCAGGGCTGCTTCGTGGTGGGTGTTTGTAATCATCGTAGTAATAAGAAGAGCTTCCACTCACTGTGGTGCTAGTGCGACTATCCCCTGTGCTTTGATAACCAGCTGAACCAGTGGGTCTCCCATAAGCATCAACAGACTCATCTTCAGGCCTGCCATAGGCACTCCCTCGAGCAGAACCATTCTCACTTCGATAGCGACCTCCTACTGGATGACCTAGGGCATCAGTGGGTTGGCCAGCATTGTCTTTTGTCAACTCACTGATGTCATCAATCATTACATAGTTCCGAGGAATGTTCTGCTCGAGGTTGGACGTATAGAGACCATCTGAAGCATAAGCAGAAGTAGGGCTGTCCACAGAGTGGGTCAAGCCAGGCTCAGGTGCTCGATATTGTCCATATGCATTGCTATAGGCAGAACCAAAGCTGGTATCTGGAGCTGATGTAGCCACTGATACTGCTGGGTTGCTTATGACTTCATAGTTAGTAGGGAGTTTTTGTTCAAGGTCAGCTAAAGAAGTTTGCCTTGGTCTTTGATGAACAGTAAGAATCTCTGCCTGGGTCTGGTAAGAGAGGCCAGGTTGGTAAGAACTATGGGTGGGGTAAGGGAGGCTCTGTCCTGGCATAGGCTGAGCAGGTGAGTGGAAGCCCTGGTGGCCATGCTGCTGCATGCCAATCTCTGTCTGATAGGAAGGCTGGGCATACATACGGGAAGAATAGGCTCCCTGGTTCTGGTAGCCAGGGCCTGGTGGGGGATGGGGCTGGAAAGTTCCCGGTTGGGGTGCTGAGGATGAGGGGTACTGAGGAGGTTGGAAGCCTATCTGTTGGTAGGCAGAGCCTGGTTGCTGTGTCGACGGTTGACTCTGAGGGTAAGGATATGACATATAGGATGAAGTTGAGGGATACTGCGGGGTTGCATTGAGGTCATTAGAAAACTGGCTCAGCGGCGCTGTGCTCGGCCTCGTCAGTAAACCATTAGCATCAAAGGTTCCACTTGCAGCTGCCATCCTGAGGTTATTCAGCTCACTGTCAGACATGTAGTCTCGGGCATCACCCATACACCGCAGGTAAGCCAACTCTCTCCTCTCCCTTTCCTTCACCATGGTCTCCTTACGTTGGGTGATACCTAGCTCCAAGTAACGTAGCTTGGCATCAATCTCTTTTTCTTCTTCCTCCAGTTCTGCCTGCTGTTTGCGAAGTTTCGAAGATTCTTGTTCTACAGCTTTCAGTTCACTCAGTAGCCCAGCCTTGGTGACTCCCTGGGCAGGTCTTGGAAGCACCCTTTGGGGCATGCCAGGAGAGCTGTACATTTGTGCTGGAGTAACAATAGGGAGCGGAGTCTCCTCTGGAGGGGGGCTGGGAAGAGTCCTCTTTACTTTCCTCATCAGAGAGTTCTGCTGCTGCTGCAGGGAGGCCATCTGCTAGGAGAGGCAGAGACACATCAGCAAACACTGAGCTATAAACAGAACATGTTTATGTAAAGTTATTACTACACTTTGTACTTCAAGAAGGTCTACACGGCTTCATTCCAAGGCTAACTATTCAGATGGATATCTTTTCAGACTATCGAATATTAATTGGAGTTAGTTCCTTTTAGTTTCTCAGCTAAAATAGATTTTATTATACTGACTGAAGATGTGTTTTAATTATTCCAGATACACTAAGTGGCGATCTTTATTTTATGCTAAACTGCAATCATGAAGGGAACTGTTTCAGTAGTGTAAGAAAACAGAAAGCACAATCTCTACATATTTATATTGCCTTTTAGGAATATTAATTAATGTTGTTTTTACAATCAATGACATCTTAAGTCATATTGGACTTTACCACAGCAATCGCATCAATATTTTATTATCTCGACTTAGATAACCATTTTTAATGGAAAGTACAGAAAAATATACATTTTCAGATCAAATAAAAACTAGACAAAATGCACATTTAAGCAGCTCGGAAATGTAAAATAAGCCTTGTTTTCAAACCGACAGGAAAATTGAATTATCAGCACTTTTACATAAATCATTTTAAATCACACATTTTGAGACCTTATTCTTTTTTCCTTAATACATACTGTACATAGGTATGGCATGCCAGTTTAAAACAAATCAAAAGGTTAAAAAAAACACAATTTCACAAATATGTACTATGTTAGTCTATTACTCACAAAATTGTTTTGTTGTGTAGATCCATTGTGATATTGTTAAGTATCCACAAGAGAACCATGTTCATTTTTAAGTCCTAAATATTAGAGGTAGAAAGCTGGGAAAAAGCTTCTGTTGGTTTAAGTGCAGAACAACGTTCTTCAAGTCTGACCTACTGCTAGCAATCAGAGATATAGCAGAGCAGCACCAGGACCCCTCCACACTGTGTATCCCTGTGGCAACACTTTAGGCTTTGCCAGATTTAGAAGCATTGGCAGAGAGGGGAGAAGAGGAGGGGAATGGAAGGAGGGAGGAGGGGATAGGGGTGGAGAGAGAGGGAGAGAGAGAGAGAGAGAGAGAGAGAGAGAGAGAGAGAGAGAGAGAGAGAGAGAGAGAGAGAGAGAGAGAGAGAGAGAGAGAGAGAGAGAGAGAGAGAGAGAGAGAGAGAATGAAAGGAGCACACAAAGTATAAAAAGAGAAACTGAAGGAGGAGCTACAGCAAAGCTTTTCTGGCATGGCCAGCTACTCTTATGAGAACATTCTGTCACTTCCTTGATGCCAGATCCTGTGTGATAGTGGCCATACACAACATCCTGTTTGGTGTGTGTGTGTGCGTGTGCGTGTGCATGTGTGTGTGGTTAAATACTCAATATACAGTATTTTTAAAATGTGCCTCGAGACAATTATTTGGCTATTTACTTAGCTCATAAAAACACTTGAATATTAAACAGTGCTATTTTGAATTTCTTTTTAACATACATTTTGGGAAATTGGGAAAATTAAGGATTGAGAGCAACTGCAATTAGCAAATAACTTAAAGGTATACAGGAGGATTTTCAGGAATTTTAGGAAAGAACCGCCCTCTCCACCGTTTGAAAAAAATGCGCATGCGCAACGCTGTACCTGCTCCCGGGACGGAACGCCTACTAAAACGCGTGCGAGAGACATGCACGAGCCCAGTTCTCCTCGTGCACGCTCTGTTTACAAGTCACAAGTCGGCATCGCTCACATAAGCTCACTTTACAAGAAGATTTGCACCAGAGGGGGTGAAACTGTGTAAAAATGTCCGAGAATAATGCGTCGGGTCGGCCACCGGCATGATGAGAACCGTGTAGAGTGAGCTGCGCGCAGGGACGGGCACGTACGACGGGCTTACGTCACATATCACCAGAATGATTGACAATTGGGAGGACCAGTTATTTTGATGATCCACCCGGAAGAAGAAAATCCTCTACTATACCTTTAAGCAGTTACATTTTGTGTTAATGGAGATAACTTCGTGTGGCTGGTGTATGTCTTTTTAAATTATAGTTCAGTAGTTTACATTATTTAATGATGAAATTTGCTTGAAACAAAAGCAGAAAATGTTTTACCTGACTGTTGGACAGAGCTTGCTGATGATACGGAGAGAATCTGTTCTTGGCCGGGTCCTCTGACGTAGGACTGAGAGGCTTGGGATCTGACATAGAGCGTTGTACACTTTTTATGGGCCTTGGTAGAGTCTGATGACGCTGGGGGGATTCAGTTGTGAAGGCCTTCTGCTGTGGTGTAACATGCGCCTTGTTGAGCTTCTCCTGGGAGGCAAAAGTTGTTTCTAGCATGCGATGAGGAGACAGTGGTGACACAGGGGAGTAAAGCACCTGCGGAGACTTGGGGGGCTGGCGAGATGGAGATTCATTTTGCTGCTGATAACCAATTTCCAGAGGATCTGGTTTTCTCCTCTCAAACTTAGCCACTCCTTGAAGTCGAGGAGAGGTTGGATCAACTGTGTTTGCACCTACTATATGCAGGCTTGTCGAGTACGGACTGATTGTTGTGGGGACGCTCAGCTGTGGTGCAACCACACCTTGAGAATGACACTCAGGTTCTGTCTGGCAGGCCAGACTCTCTCCTTTGTGGGTCCTTTCAGGGGCCGCTATGTAATGCAACAAGTCGACTTTTGAGGTTTCTGCCATGGTGATGTGGATTGCAGGAGAAACCCTGCTGAGCTGATCTGACTCTGTCTGGCATGACGAATCATTAGTGGTCTGAATAGCTATACTAGAAGAAGCCACTTTGGATGATCCTTCTGATTTCGCCTCACCACTAGACTCAGAATGCTTGGACACACGTGATCGCCTGCGCCTTACTGGCTGCTGGTCCCATTCTCCCTGGTCTTCCTCATCGGTCTGCACACTGCAGTCTGCAATACGCCTTGTTCTCCTGCGCCTATTCATGAATCTCTCCTCTCCATCTTCATCATCTGTTTGAACACAACTATCTGCAATCCTTTTCACAGAGTCGTCTTCTGAGCCATCCCTCAGCCGAGGCATGGAGTTTTGTTTTTTCATTATCTTGGAATCAGCTTGTTTGTCACTCGTTCTTAGAGACATTTCAGAAGCTGAAGTTTGGATTGGTCGAGCAGCCACTACAGCTTGGACTACTTGTCCATCTTGCCAAAACTGAACACTCTGACCATCTTGTTGAATAACTCTCCCAGTCTGGTCACAGATAATAAAACCTTGAGAATGCCCTCCTCCAACAACTACTCCGTGCATAGCACCCTGCGCAGAGGTTGCTGCTGCTGCTGCAGCAGCGGATGCAGCTGCGGCTTCTGCTGCAGCCACAACAGCGGCTGCCTCAACTGCTGCTGTCTTTTGCCTTTTCTGCTCCTCCAGCTGCTGTTGGAGCTGCTGTTGTAGAGACTGAATTTGCTCGAGTTGCATTCTCTGTTGAGCGAGTTGTTCTCTTTGCATAATCAGCTGAGTCTCACGCTCTGTTTGCTGCTGTTGTAGGACTTGTTGTTTTATTGTTTGCAATTCTTGTATTTCACGTTGAACAAGTAGCTGTTCTTTCTCCCTGTGACGCTGTAGTTCCATACGATCTCTTTCAAGTTCCTCATGGAGGCGTAGCTGCCTTAATTTTTCCAGTTCTACACGTTCTCTCTCTAGCTGCAGCACATGCTCTTGTTGCTGATTTAGTCGTTCGTCTTCTTTACCCTTCTGTACCTCTGAAGGAGGAGAAAGTTTGGCATTTGGTGCTGGGACAGTACCATGTGGTGCTGCTTGTGACTGGCCTGGTTGCAGTGCTAGCAGTTGAGGGTGACTGATGGGTTGAGCTTGAGATTGAGTTTGAGTCAAAGACAAAGGTTCAGTTTGGACAGGTAACCGCTGAGGCTGCATTTGGGCTTGCGCTGGGAGCACTGTTGGGGTTTGACCTTGTGGGAGAGATGTAATACTCTGAGACGTAAGCTGAGTGTGATCTAGTTGTGGACCTGTGGTTGTTTGCATACCAGGTGCTGGTACATTCTGTGATCCAACATGTGCTGCAGGTTGTGTTGATGGAATGTTTGTAACCGTTTGTCCGGCAACTGTTGTTAAAGGCTTTCCAAGATACACTGGCGTTTCCTGCTGTGTGCTGCTTACTTCAGGCATAATTCCCAATGGTGTGACTGAAGGAGGGTATTGATTAGGAGGAGTGTAGGAATAAGGTCCCTGTGTGGACAGAGGCATCCTGGGAGTAACTTGAGGCAACCTGGTAAGACTAGCCAAAGGTACAGCAGTTACACCTGTTGGGTATGGTCTGTATATTCCTCTCGGCATGGGTTGCAGAGCAGAGGCAGGCTGTGTAGTAATTGGCAAGGTAGAGGCAATGGGAGTGTTTATAGTAGAATAAATCATGCCATCACCTCCTCTCATAGCACCAGGGTACAAGGCGCGTATGCTTGCTTGTCGAGCATTGATCAAATTTGTTAGGGTTTGGCTATTGGCTGTCGGTCTCCCATCTGGACCATATAGCAAATTTGCTCTTATAGATGCCAAACTTTGCTGGAGGTTTAGTCTTGCTAAAGGTCCACCCCTTCCAACTCCATAAGGTCCTAGTTCGGGGTTATTACCATATCGGCTAAACTGGTCTGCTGAGTTAAGAGCCGCACACATACGACTGATTTCCCGAGCAGTTGTTGCACTATATTGAGCCAGATTGGAGTCCTGTGAACTTGTCTGGTCACGTGAATTGTAGGTAAAGTCAGAGCTGATGTTTGACATAGAGCCATAACGTCGAAGGGGCAGAGAAGGACCTGTAAAGTCTCCTTGATGACGTAAATCTGTGTAAGAGCCATATTGTGCTCCCATGCCAAGATATCCTGCATCATAAGCCTGATTCACACTGCTCAAATCCACAGCCAGACCCCCTTGAACACTGCTTGGATAGTGCGCCGTATCAATCATGGAAGGCAGATTAGTATCAGACATGGAGGGCTGTATTCTTCCTGAGGGGACCGCCTGGGATTGATATGGTTTGTGTTCCTCTGTCATTCCTTGTGACACTTGCGGCTGATGTTGTTGTTGGCTAACATTATAATGTGGTGGATGGGGAGGATAGGTAGTTTGAGAGGTTTCAGTGGTGGGATTTTTATCTGAGGATGCAGGTGAAGGTTTCTGAGTTAATGACCCTGCACATGAACCAGCAAAGGGCAGTTTGTAAACCACATCACAGCAAGCTACTTGGTTTTCTGGTTTGAGTTGTCCTGTAAGATCCAAAACCTGAGGAGGGGGTGGAGGTTCCTCTCGCTTTACCAATTGAGTGACTGTGCCACCTTGTGCTGTGTTACTTTCATCAAGCTGCACCATCATAACATGTTGCTTTCCTGTGGAGAGGTTCACTACTGTTGGTTTGTTTTTAAGCTCTAAGGCAACTCCACTATACATTTCATGAGGAACGTTAGAAACAAGAGCCCCTGATACTGAAGGTGGAGCCAGTGGAGATACTCTAGGAATGGCACTAGCAGTGACTGCAGGTTGGGTACTACTTGTCTGGCTCACTACTAGGTCTTTTTTGAATAGCAGTGGCTGAACCTGATTAGCTAAATTGTAACGAGCAAAAGAAGATTGTTGTTGGTGCTGCTGAAGCTGCTGTTCAAGAAGCTGTTGTTGTTGTAGCAACTTCTGCTGTTGCAATTGCAGTTGTTGTTGTTGTATTCCTAGGTTCTCTAGACAAGCATCAATTTTGGGAATTGATGGATCACTAATTGGTGGCTTAGTCTGGGTTAAACAAACAGCTGATCCAACACCTTGTCCCAGATCAACACGGTTTTGCAAAGGATCACCGTACACAACTGGCTGCTTCGGTTGAGACACAAACATTGAACCTGCAACTGTAACACTTACAGTGGTTGGTGTTGATACAGATACATGTGGTTGTTCTTGTGCGTTTAGGTTCATAATAAGAGGCTGCACTGCTGTGTGTCTTCCTGATGGTTGTTCTCCTCCCAAAGAATATCTTCTTGTATCTGTGGCAAGCGATGTCAGGTCCATGCCCTGATCTGTCATTATAATTGGAGCTGGCCTCATTGGGGCTCTCAGATCCACCACATTACTGCCTGAAAGTGTTTGCCCATGACCCACAACTTTTGAAGTGCCTGGAATATTTGAGATTTTACAGAGAGATATATTTTCCATCGATCCACGGCCAGTTGTGGTCCCAACACCAATACCAATGTTTACTTTTTCAACATGCTGAACCATCTGAGAAGAATGCTTGAGGGACTGTTGTCTTTGTGGTGATGTTGGGGAACTTGCAGATTGGGGCTGAGAGCTATACAGTGTTTTACAACCGCCCTGTGTTGGTGATGACAAAGGAGAAGTTGAAGAATTTACAGTTATAGGCTTAGAAGGACTCGTGGTTTCAGAGCCTAGTGTTATTACCATAACTGGTGAATCTTGTGAAGACTGCTGTCGTACAAGGCGTGGTGAAACTGCCTTTTGAGGCACCTGAGCTCCATGGGATATAGTTGCTGATGCAGATCCACCAGGCAAAGATGGCAACTGCCTGCCACTACCACTATTTGGGCGTATGGATGGTGTATGTGTTGGGCTTTGTGTAGGGGACGGAGTTGGGGAAACTGGTGGACTGGGACCTTTGAAAAGTGAAAAGACTTTGGAGCTGAGGGAAGACAATCCAGGGTCAGGTGATGCCTGTGTGGACCTCTGGGAGCCTGCTCTGTTGCCAGCAGGCACTGTTGTACTTGCCTGTCTCGATGTGGAAGTGTGACTAGACTGGGCTTTGGTTGTGGCAACTCCAACAACACCTTCAATTTTGGCACTCTGTGTCATAATTCTGTTTTGTGTTTCTTTCGATAAATGTTGTGCTGCATGGATTCTTGGATCACTGCCTGTTGTAGAAAAGGACATAGGTGCACTAACTTGTGTTGGGCTGGAACCGGGGGTAAGGGAAGTTGCAGCCTCAAGATGTCTGCCATCAGTCTGAGAGGAACCTTTTTGTTGATTGATTGTTTGTCCTTGTTTCTGCATGAGCTGTGCTTTCTTCATCATCTCCTCATAGACCTCCTCAGCACTTTTTAATGTTTTGTCAGATGGTGACATTGCTGATGCCTTGTCTGTTGGAGAGTACAGCGACGTGAAAGTTGGAAGATTAAATTCATTTCCTGATTTGTAAAGTTTTCCACCAATCATCTCAAAACCTTCCGCCTCCGAGTCCATTGAAGGTGAGTATTCAGAACAGGATGATCGATGCAGCTCCTCCATCTCTGCAGCTTGTCTCAGCTCTTCTGTTGGTGATGCATCCTCAATAGGAGAGAGATTACTGGGGGGAGTTTTGGACCTTTCTCTGCGTCTCTGTGCCCGCAGCTCCTCTTTATCCCGTTTTGTTTTACGGGCAGTACTTCGGATTCTCTGTTGCTCTAGATCTCTCATCTGCTCTTGTTCCCTAAGTAGTTCCTCTTCTTCTCTGAGCTCATCTTCCTCAGAAGAGTCCTCAATGGTGGGCAGCAGTGGTCCATGGGAGCGATGTCGAGCCTTTCTCTGCTGTTTTGCCTCTTCTAGTCGTGCCCTACGACTAGGGCTACTGTCACTGTCATCCTCCATAGATGATACGGATGTGGGAGATGTCCCAGAGGTGTAGCTGGGAGTGGTAGCAGGCAGAGTAGATGAATATTCTCCCTTTGACCGCTCCTCAGGAGAACCAGTCAGACTCTCCATCTCCAGCTCTGGTTCTCGTAGGTCATGCTCAGTACTGAGCTCCATTTCCCGGTTGTAGCTGTTGGTGTTATTCAGCTCAATGGTCTTAAAACGTCGAAGGCCTCCAGCCATAACAAGATCTTCCTCTTCATTAGCTTTATAAGCACCATCTGATGTCTTGGTTTCCTCCTCGAAACTGTTAGATTGTTGAGAGAGGCGCCGTCTTTCTTTGGTCAAATCCCCACTAGTCTTTTGTGCCTTTTTAGTTTTCTGGGTTCCATATTCTTCAATTTCTTCTTCATCAGCACTCATCTCCATTATTTGCCTCCTCATATAGTCTTCATCAGTTGCATCTTTATGTGACTTCTTCTGTCTTACAGGCAATGGTGAGAGACCACTTTCACTACTATCTTCCACATAGTCATGTCGGAGTTTACAACTAAGCTCATCCTCTGATTCATCCCTTGCTGCATCATCTTCAGGGTTGTATTCTCTCTCCTGTCCTACAGACAATGAATGAGGCCTGTGCTTTGACTCCAGCAGAGGTTTCATGGAGCTCTCTAACTTGGTAATTTCAGAAGGGATGGAAGCACCTCTTTCACTAAGTTTGAGCCCTTCTTCCTGAATCTGACCAATAATTTCCCCTTGAGAGCTGGAGATCCCATCTGAAGAATATCCAGTGTCACTTAAACTCTGCATACTTGATTTGTTGTAATCCTAAAGAAAGAATAAAAGAAAGAAAGAACAAGAGAGGTCAGTGTAAAATAGACAGCATAATTTCACCCTAAATTAACTCATTGAAAGGTCTATTACAAGCTTCAGTGGACATCTTTTATTCTACTATTTCATCCAGCTCATCAGCACAGACACTTTTATGAGCATTTTTTAGCTAATTAAAAGTAAAATTAATTCACTACACATAATACAGATGAAATAGTCCCTTATAGTTTCATATTTAAAAAAAATACAGTACAAAAACAAGTGCATAAAGTGACACTAAAGTGGCCAAATTCAACCCAAACATTTACCATGTATGGCCTTTTGATTTTAGAGATAAAATAAATTTGATTTTGATTACCTCAAAGTAACTCCGTCTGAAAATAAACACTACCCTCTGTTATTTAAAAAAATCAAAAGATGGAAATTATGATTACATTTTCATGTTAAACTATGGTATGTCAACTTTTTAAGTCTCATGAATCTATCAACCATAACCGGATGATTTGGATTGAGTTTGCTTTCCACCAATAAATAAATAAATAATAGCTATACATACATATATATATATATATATATATATATATATATATATATATATATATATATATATATATATATATATATATAGAGAGAGAGAGAGAGAGAGAGAGAGAGCGATGGTTAAATACATTTGACATTGAGTGAATATAACAAACAGTGGAACATACAAACACTGACAGACAAATGTCATTTAGTAACATGCTTGATTTCCATCTTTGACACATTCTCTCTGGCATTCTTCGAAACACTGAAGAATAACAAACATGCTTAGAATGGTTAAAATATCATTACGAAGTATCACAGTAAACTAAAAGCTGGCATTTGTCACAAATATAAACAAATCTAAAACAAGGCAGAGAAATAAAACAACGATGATGATGATGATGATGATGATGATGATGATGATGATGATGATGATGATGATGATGATGATGATGATGATGATGATGATGATGATGATGATGATGATGAGAACCTAATGATTCTGACACATATCCTTTTAAGGCATGATGATGAACCAATACGAAACATGTATGTGGAAATAAAAAACATAAGAACAAACTGCCAATGATAACAGTACTTGAATAGAATTGAGAAAAAAGAAATTATATAATGGAGATGTTGCTGGTTGACTGATCGAACAAATGTTTGAAAGGAATTGAAAAAGATTTCAACGAATGTAAAGATAATACAAAAAAAATGATTTTTACAATGGTTACAATTGTTTGTATGGAGCAAAATAAATAATAGTGATAAATCAAAGGTAAAGATGGGGCGAAGAGGTTGCAGGTAGCTCACTTCATGGCGTCTTGACTTCAATGTATCTTCTTCTATCTTCGTGTCTTTTGGAGAAGTGACAGTCTCTGATAATGCCTTCTTCTGTGAGGCTTTGACGTCTTCTTTTAGAGTTTTGGATCCGACTTTATTCTTCTCTTGGCTTTGGGGTTGCTTGCGTGTCTGGTTGTTACCTGTGGGTTTAGACTGAGTGGGTGCTGATTTTGAGGTGGTGGAAGATGCCTTGGCATGGTTGGGTGCAACTTTACCAGGAGTAGATGAAGCCTTGGCACCAGAGGGATGAGAGGGACCCTTGGTCTGAGCTGTGGGTTGAGCAGATCCTTTTGTCTGAGTGGGCCCTTTGGCCTGGTTCGGGCCCTTCGTTTGACTAGCAGGCTGAGAGGGGCCTTTACTCTGTGTATGCGATTGATTAGGACTTTTAACTTGACCAGGTCCTTTACTCTGAGCTGATGGTTGTGTCTGACCCTTCACTTGAGGGAATGGCTGGGCTGAAGCCTTAGGTTGAGGGGTTGGGTGGGTAGAAGCCTTGGTGTGAGGAGAAGCCTGACTGATACCCTTTGTTTGAGGAGCAGGCCCAGCCTGTTTCACATTAGAAAGAGGGCCACTTACTTGGGGACCCGCTGGTTTCTGTTGTGGTTGAGGACCTGAGGCCCTTGGCCCTGATAGTTGATTGGGCAATTTCTGCTGAGGTGGTTGTTGATTGGCTGGAGCAGGTGACCTTGGAGATCCCATGGGCTGTGCAACAGGAGGTGGAATATCTCCCAGGCTTCCTGACAGAGCTCTCTGAGTCTGGCAGTTCAGGCATAGCCATTCCTTCTTCTGAAAGACAAGAACAAAGAAAGCAACTCAATAATACTATAATTTTATCAACCATAAAAGTTATTCATCTGTCTTCAAGACCTATTTTCTTTTACAGACAAGCATTGTTGTGTGCTGGAGCTTATCTCACGCTCGGTCCCACATCAGGACCAGGGCTGACATCAGGTGAACATGCCATGTGCAATAATAACGAAAATAATTATGATAACAATATAATTTGCAATAAATATAAGCATTCATTGATATGATGCAAATGCCCAATACTTGCAGATTTGTTTTGTTTCATTTGTTGTCACCATGCTTTTTGTGTTACAACTTCCTGTCTGGTACGATCTTTTCCACGCAACTTAACATTGTCCTGGTGAATAATAGACTTTTTGTCCATGTGCTACAAGCTATTGTAGATAGAAAGAGGTGCAGTGTCCAAAATGGCCAGAAATCCATTTGAGTGCAAAAGGGCATCCATGGCACAACGAATAGTCACACATGGTCATTTGTACACTTTGTCTAAAATTCTTTTTCATAAATTCACAATAGAATTTGTTTTTCTTATTGTTGTCGACCTACTCAGACCTGCAGAAAAACTATTCACTGCAACTGTAGAGGACTTGTGTCGATACATGTTTCAGAAAGCTTTTGTTTACCCTCTTCAGACAGACACAGAAGCACATGGAAAACTCGGAAAGCTGTTTTATTAATTTTCTATCAGAGAGAACATGCTAGCCCCATATCAATATTGTGAGGTGAAAGTCCAACCCACAGTACTACAATGCTATGCCCGAAACAAGAAACATTGAATAATTTGTCCAACATAATAATGTCTTCTTCAGTCAGAAGAAAACACTCAGAGTAGTGCTGTTTTCCACTTTGGGAAAAACAAAATTGGAGCTCAGCGATAAAAGATAAACTCACCCATTTTAGGTTTTCAGCTCAAGGCTAAAGTCAAGGCAGCGTTACGAGATCTAAAGTAACAACAACTTTACTGGATGTGTCTGTGCAGTAGCCAGGCCACTGTGCAGACACATCCAGTAAAGTGGTGAGTAGGTTTCAAAATGTTACTCGTGTGACTGAACATTTTCACTAGTTGTGATGTTTTGTTGGAAATCAGCATACTATCTTATTTATGTTGATTATGGTGTCACCATATGACCTGCAACCCGTGTAGTACCGGTACATCCTTTCCGACTTAGACTTCCCCCTAAATATTATCCCATTTGTTTGTTTGTTTTTTTCTTTTTGACAGTCTAAATTATCTCTTCTTTTGATAATTCACCTTCTCTGCAACCACTGATAGTGATTTCTGTAATTTCAATGTATTTTGCAAATGAAAACGTATTATCTGTTCACACTGCCGAACTGCTGATATCAGGAAGTGTGCTAGTGAGTGTGCAGCTAGTGCGCTTAGTGTTCATCACTATTACACCGTGACACGGTTCTACTGGGCTCAACTTCTTATTATGCAAAAGACAACAAATAGAGACAGAGAAAAGTTTCATGCCAATACCGTTTCCCACCTGAATTAAATGGGTGTTAATGTTGAGCCCTGATCATATGTATCATGAGTCCCAATTTGAGTTCAGTGGGATTTACACATTAACAGATGGTGTAAAGAGCGAATACAAAGAGTGCTTCTTGTTTATTATCATCTTTTTCATCATAGTGAACATGTTTGTCAAGAGCAAAAAAGGCCCTTGAAAGAGTCTTTTCTCAGAAGTATCAGATGGCCCGAACTGATCAGATCCAATTTTTTTTAGCTTTTGACACTACAGGGGAAACTCCTGAAGTCAAGAGTCTATTCAGTAAGTTTGGGCTTTGAAATGGTGGGATTGCCAGATGGTTTTCATTGGCAGACCACTCAGAAAATTGAATCAGGTCAACTTGACTTGGTCATATGTCCTGGAAGAAGTTTCGCCCCTCATCCTAGTGGCTTCATCAGTTCATGCTGCAAGTCAAAGGAACAGAACAAACTGATGAAGCAACTTAGACAAGGGGAAAACTCGTCTTCCAAGATATATGACCAAGTCCAGTTGGCCTGATTAGTTTTCCTCTATGATGTCTCCGACCTGCATAGACATATTTCACTGATGGTGTGAGCAACAAAAAGTCTTCAGTTGGAATAACTGAACAGCGAACACTTGGTAAGTTGACTGAAAAATCATACTACATCAAACTATGGCTAACACTTGGAATCTTTTTGGGATTTACACCGTGCCAACACATTGCTTTGCTGCTATTCATGATGGTGAATTGGTACGTGAATATAAATGTGTCTGTCAGTCACATATATTAAATCAAAATGTTGTTGCTTTTTGAATAGTCATGGAGTGCCAAGGACTCACTATAACTAGGCTGAACAACTGAATATCTGAAAGCCTGTCCAAACAAGACCTTTCATCTCTTTGAGAAGACTACAACATTAAGCACTCTCAAACAGGGGACACAGAGGATGCGTGCAGTGTGAATACAAATTAACACATCTGTTATTAGATTGAAGGGGTGCAACAGTCATTAGACCTTTTATGGAACCCACAGCAAAAGTCTCTGTCTGCAGGAGCAGGATTCGCCCTTCACAGTCATCTTACTGAGACCTGCGTTACTTCAATCTGGAGTTATCGATACTGACAATGCTTAAAATCAATGACAGAAGCCATCCAAGACAGGATATTAACATAAACAGATTCAATTTCAGGTCAATGTAACAAATCAATGAGAACGCTCGGTGAGAAGCAATAGTCACATTACAGGTTATGAAAACTGAAAATAGAGGTGAGGGCGCAGTGTCTGCAACAAAGCCCCCTGTTAATGATAATCATCTCTGTCTGAGGCCTGAAGACGGAGTGTGATGTGTCACAGGCTTGTGCAACTACACAGATAATCTCATAACACCTCAACTGCTGATTACCATCTCTCCAATAAATCATTTTCTTTTATTTGTGTCATATTTCAAAAGCATAAATACAGAATTCAACAACAAGTCAAGTAACATCTAATATATAAGCAATGCAGGTGTTCAGTGCCTGTATCAAGGACATCTTTACCATGGTACAAACAGTCAAGGTGCCAGAAAAAGTATGCTTATAGGTCCAAAGTTGTTTTAATGCCCTTGCATTGTCTTCATGTTCCAACAATCAAATAAAGTCAGTATTCATGAATTGTTGGGAATATGTCACTTCCGTAAATTTTCAGACATGGAAGGAAGCCTGAAGAGGACATCTTTCTTGGTTACATGAATGAAAGTGTACAAACACCAAGATTATGGCCAAAACAAAGTGGGATTGATTGAGAGTGGCATTTATTCCGCAAGGAATACCACAAAACAGATCTCAGTTTAGAGAGGTAGAAAAACAGCATTTGACAGCGGAATCTCCAGCGGAAAGGTTTAGGAGTTGAACACATTCTGCCTTTTCTAATCCCTTCTGACTAAATCTTTGTGGAGACAATGATCATGCCCTGTGTGAGTGAGAAACTGATTATTTTCTCCTTCCCAGGGCTTCTTGTGTGTCCTCCGTTTGGCTCACGATGAAGGGTGAAACACGCCACCACAAACCATTTTCACAATTTGTCCAGTTGAGCTGATTTGTGAACACTAAATAATCCACAAATAATGGTTAGTCACATGCTGTTGTGGGTGGCAATAGACAAAGCTACAGCTTTCACATCAACTAAAAGAGGATGAGAAAGCATGAGGAGGAGGGTGGAAAAAAGACAGGAAGGAGAAGGTGCTGGTAGAATAATCTGAATATTGCGGGGAGGGGAGACAATGGCCACAAAAAATTATGTTTACTCAATGTATCCGCACAGTGCCACGCAAAAGTTTCTGGCAGATGTGAGTACACCATTGGAGTACACTACATAGTAAGTACACCATACTGCTTGCAGTACGAAAACCTCATACTCCTGTGTTATTGAGAGCGGGAAACACAACGGCTTGAATTTCTCAATATTTTTTTTTCCTTTTTTTGAGAAGGCAGATGAATCAAGATAAGACCGGTGAACTGCTAGGAAATGGTAAGATTCACAAGTTTGCAGCAGACAAAAAGGAAACAGTAAAATCTCACAGGAGTTGTTTCTATGGTCACTGGTTAGATGTCAGTCTCCACATTACAAATTGACTAACACTGAAAGCAATCAGAATAATTACTTTATTATCACTCAAATTTGTCTGAACTCTGTCGTCACTAAGCTGCCATTTGCTGCTGATTTGATACTGATGAGATGTAACTGGCCATGGATTGTAGACTACCCCGAAACTTATTAAACCTCATGTGGCTGATGATCAATATAGTATCATGCACTGACACAGCACACATGTAACCTCATATTAACTCAATCAGAAAGCTTATGTAACATGAATAATGAATTATGCAACTCTCTCCTTTGGGAGCTATGCCATTTGAATCACGAATGTTGTGAAAGTATGCAGTTCACCTTGAATAATGGTGCTGTAACAACAGCGTGGGCAGCTAGAGAAAGGAGATCAAATAAGACCCTGGCAAACACTCGGTCAGGTTGAAAAATCCTTCAATGACAGCGCAAACTGGAAAGAAAAAGAAAATACTGCGAGATACTAACTTAGTTTGACTTCGAAGTATGGAAAGCTGCAAAAATGTTATACATGACATCCTTTAAAATCCATGTATAGCATGCTATATTTTTCTGTTCATGATATTAAAAAAAAAAAAAAAAAAAAAGAGTCCTTTCTTAACAAGTCCAAATCCTCCCGGAATCTGTTGTCTGAAAAAAAAAAATTAAAACCACCAGGAGTGGTTGGAACCATCGTCCTGCCAAACAGACAGACTTGCTTTGTTTTCGTATCTCTCAAGTGCTCTACTGAGAAGCTATATATAAACAGGTGCAGTAGTCTCAGAACTAGCCATCTGTGCCACTTTTTCACGTCAAGCGACTGTGTGTTTGTGGACAGACAGAACACAATCAGACCAACAGACAACTGCTGAAGTTATGCAACAAAACTGGCAACGAATAGATGCTGTGTGTGTGTGTGTGCATGCATGCGTGCGTTGTCATTACATATGTTAGCAAAATCAGTCAACAACAATCAGTCTCTGAAGTTCGGCCTTCCTTCCTTCAATCTTCACAAAACTGCATCCAATCTTCTTTTTCCGACAGGTTCACAAAAGCCAAATCTAATTAAATGACCAGAATTAGGAACAAATTATTTCGGGTTTTGTTACAGTTGACCAAATTTCTTTCTGCCTTGTTGGCACGGCCAAACTCCCATCTTTGTTCCTGAATCAGCATAACATCAGTGCGTGGGTGAAAGAGAGAGAAGAGCGAGGCCAAACCAGAGCTGGGAGTAGCGAATTATTCATGTAGAGTGCTTTAGCTTGTACAGCAGCGAGCAATGTGGGCTGTGTTTCCCACCTCTACCCACACTGTGTGGAGAAAATCAGGGCCGCGTAAAAGACTGCACCTCTGTGCTGCCGAGACAGTCTTTTAATGCGCCCTGAAAACGGCAACCGATTCACTGTGAGCATCTCCATGCTGCTAAATACGCACAAATTAAACTGCAGCCAAAACTACAAAGGAGACGAGTAATGAACGTTGTATTCATTTTTTTCCCCTCCAACCATTGAGCGACTGAGGCAGCTTTGTTTCTTCTTAGCATTCGCTTTATGTTTTTTTTTAGGGATTTGGTATATGGGGGGAGTCCATGACAACACCATGTGTGTTATTTCTATGTGTGTGTGTGTGTGTGTGTGTGTGTGGTACAGTTGTATGGCAGCAGCCTCGGTTTGTTAGTGGATCATCTCGTTAGTGAATTTGGTAACCTCATTAAATGGCAAGAGGTTAACATGTCTTGCTGAGTAGAGTGTGTAAATAACATCAGCTCTGATCTGTAATTCAGATGCAGCTGACAAGACTACACACAGTTATCGACATTTTATAAGCATCCATTGCTGGAGTGTAAAGTTTGTTCTTTGCTCATACAAGAAAAAGGGAAAAAAGTGTAATTAGCTCCATTAAATACGTCAAAAGTCAGTACTCCTTGCATCTTAAAACTATAATCTGCACAATTTATGAGTGGATCGAGGCTCGATTTTCAAATTTTCACCTTGAGAGTAAGTTAACTTCTAATTTTGGAATTGTTTTAAAACATGTTTCTGCAATAATTTGGTACTTTTGCAGTCTGCAAAAGCTTAGACTTGCAAGTCAGTCACAAAATCCACTTCACCACATTTCAGCTCAATGAACACATTTGTAGATTCTCTTATTTGGTTACAGATCCCAGAGTAATAACACATTTTTTTTACATCAGTCCACACCAGTGTTACTAACCATTTATGAGATGACACATTCAAACTGAAGAGTTACTAATGGAATGATGTTATGGATTTATCTGTGTGGAGCTGCTGTCTCTGTCCTGTTGACCTGAATGACAGTTACTGTTTTATTAAACTCTCCTTTATCTAAGAGTCTCTTTAACCCTTACCCAACCCTCCTGAGATATATGTTCAACAGTGAGTAGCATTAAAATTAGTCTGCCCACAAAACCTATCCAGCTCTGACGCCAGCCTTGTTTGTCTTTATAAGACCTGTATGTTGTTGATAGATTGCCTCGTTTGTTTTGAGACGGTTCTTGCATTCATTAGTTCAAACATCTCGGTTCCAGAGTTGAAATCATCTTCCATCATTTGACTGGTGCAGCTTCAGCTGAACCTAATGACTAAATCAGTCTGACCCACGTAATGCTGACAGCTCAGCTAATGTGTCATAATAACACTGCGATGTGCAAAGGCCAATTAAAAGTACTGCAAGAGTTACTTTTCTTCAAGTAGTGTTTTATAATTGCAACAACCAGAGAAACAACCAACCTGGCACTGTATTAAAACACTCATGTTCAATGCTTTCCACAATCGGCTTGTATGTAGTTCCACATAAGGTTTTAAATTTGTCGTGATCTTTATCTGACAGTTTAGTGTGTTTTCAGATTTCACTGGTGAAAGGTAGTGTATCGAGCTCCAATGTCTCTGAGAAAAATATCAACCATCTTATTCAATATTTGTGCCTCTGTTCAGCTGTTATTACATCATATACTCAGAAAATGACCTTGAGGGCTATCATGGCACTGTCAAAGTTTCACTTGAGAAATATTACAGCTTAAGCAGAGGCTTACAATCTGTTTGAGGCCACAGCAAAATATGAAATATACTTTTGTTAGTATGGAGCCGAGAGAGCAGTTAGTGTTAAAGCTGGCTCTGTCACGACAGACAGAGGTGAATACTGTGAACATGGGTGTAGTGATGCTTCATCCCGTCAGCTCTCAGCCGGAAAAGCTGCCCTTTCACTGTCAAAATAATGAGAGATTGAACACTGCAGGTTACCAGAAGGAAAAGGTCAGAAAGATTGATCCCATTCTCATAGATTGATCCATCTCTCACAGGAGCTTGGCGAGACATTACAGCCCTGATCACTCACACAATACACAACGTGCGCGCGCGTGTGTGTGTGTGTGTGTGTGTGTGTGTGTGTGTGTGTGTGTGTGTGTGTGTGTGTGTGTGTGTGCGCGCACGCGTGTGTGTGTGTGCGCGCGCGTGTGTGTGTGTGCGCGCGTGTGTGTGTGTGCGTGCGTGCATGCACATTAGACTGCAAGTGAGCTTGTCTGGAAGTATTACTGGCCATGAAGTGAAGTACATTAATGATCTAGACTGCAAAATCCCCAATGACGGTCAAGGCTCAAAGCATGAACTTGAATGACAAAATTAGAGGTTCTCAAACGAGGCCCATGTGAATTATTTTCCAATGATGTCCACCCGTTTGTCTTTGTTAGGAAAGATCCAAAAAAGATATCAAGAGCTGAAACAAAAGGGGCAAGAAAATCAACCACTCAAAAATAGCAGGTGAACTCAAGGCTGGATGGTGTCCTGTTGTTGTAAAAACGAATAGAAAGAACAACAAAGACACGCAGGAAGAAGAGTCAAGGCAAATCTGCACGGGAATTAATTTGCGACATCTCGCAATACAGTTTTGTGAAGTAGCTATAAACTCAACACTGGTTCAGTATATTTTAGTTAATTAGACAAACATGTTTGTTCTAACGTCAATGTTGGCAGTTTGACTGCCCATCTCGCCATGTCTATATGTCAAAGTCATTGGAAAAGTCACACAAACCCACATTTGCCCAATTGGTGCGAGCATCTTGCATGGCCACCGTCACTATTGGAGCGTCACTGTGTGAGCAAATGGGTAAATGTGACCGATCATGTAAAGCACGTTAAGACTGCTCAAGTGGTACAATGTGCTATATGAGTAAAACCATGTTGTTTATATTTTTACAGTTAATCTACTTTCCAAACATTTTTTTTTAAATATACATTCTATGTGGGTTGTTTTTCATTCCACAAATAGTTATATTACATGGTGAATTGTCTATGAGCCAGCGTGAAAATGTGAAATGTTTTTTTTTAAATAACTACAATATTTACATTCACATTTAATTAATACACATTTTTCCTTTCTGTCCTATTTCTCTATTAACAATGCAGTGCTGCATATCCGACTTGTTTTTCTTTTCTCTCCAGGATTCAAATAAAAGGTCATGTTTGTTCAGCAGTTCAACTAAGACTCACAAATCACAGACCTTGTTTCTGCAGTTATATCATCAAGACACAATTGCACAAAGGGGATATTTACAAGGGCTAAAAAAAAAATAAAATAAAAAAAAAAGGTGCACAAAGAAGAACTACAGAAATAAAAAAAACTGCTGGAAGAAAGCTTGAATGCGTCCTGCCCATGGAGGGAGCCAGAGAGTGCGCAATTTCATGGAGAGCTCTGAAGCCCCATGAGAGCAAACACGCCCCCACAACAAACATGAGCGTACAGAACTGAAAAACAAACAGTGTGCTCAGAAAGTCAGATTCAAGCATCCTACTCAATAGTGCACTCGAAGTTGGATTAGACTGCATCTTTTACACCAGAGCGTATTTTTATTCTCTTCTCACCTCTCATCCCCGGCGCAAACACTGGTGACAGACATACGCCCATGTTCCACTTCACCTCTGAGACATTCACACCGGAATACCTTCATATGCTGGTCAGAAAAGGGTAAGAAACACATGTGCCGGCAGCACTGTGGGCTCGGTATTCCTGTCCCACTGTCAGTCAACTCACAGAGAGTCTGTCCCCCACATGGTTTCTCTGCCAGGAACCAGATCTCAAGCTGTGAGCAAGAAATGTCAGCTGTCATGCAGTCCCATAGCTCTCTGAGATATAATATTTCAGGTGTTCATTACCAAGAGGGAGAGCAAAGTCCCTCCCTCCGTTTGAGGTAGTCTTTCATTGACACACTTCTACAATTTCCGGTCCTCATGTCTGAATCCCTCTGCATAGTGTCAGTGCCGAATAAAGTCTGGTGTCTAATGTGTATCAGTGGAGTGAAAGGAATTTAAAAACGTGGCTTCCAAGATACAATATTTGCAAATTCAACTCAGAATGAGGCGGGTGGTGGTGTTGGGGGGGTGGGGGGGGCAACATAATTAAAACATAATGCAAGGATATGGAAATGTTATACTTGTAAGCCTGTATGAATATTTCAGCCTCATAAATATTCATTTACAAAGTTTTGATCTTTGCATTAATCCAATGAACAATACACATATACATACAGCCTATTCATGTGGATTCCACATTTCAGCTAACACATTTAATGATGTCAGGTGTGTTTAAAAGTGACATTTGACTGCAGGCATTGTTAAATTAAAAAAAAAAAATCATAGAAAAAAAATCAGAAATCACATATTCAGTCAGCAGACTTCCAGGACCTGCAAAAATACACACATTGATCTCTATTATCAACAATATTCAAACCATTTTGACCATTGACTATTCAAACAATTTTTACACTTCTCCAAACAGTCTGCATTCAAACAGAAAACACCAATCCATCACACTTCTATACTGATTTATCAATATTACCCAACGTTGGCAGATTAGATCTTAGACAACTCACAGGGTAAACACAGAGATACAAACAGCCACACACAATCATAATCACACCCACAGGCAATATAAAATCACTACTACTCACCTCAAGAGCATGTTCTATTGGACTGAGTGAAAGAATCTGCATAACCACAGAAAGCACACGAGCCCGGAATGCACATAAAAAGACATGCAACTCCACACCGAAGCTGAGGACGAGAGAGCTTCTGTACGTGAAGGCAGAGTGTGAGAAAACACACTTGTCAATAGGCGTCATTCAAATATATTTCACAAGCAAACAGTAAATGTTCATCACAACAGTGATTAACAGCTTTTAGCATGAATGTTTGAAGAGTAAAAGCATAAATCTTTCTTTCTTGTCTAAAGTATTCAATGGCCTTCCTTACTGCGGAGGTCTGACTTGATATCGATATAATGAAGGGAAGCGATGTGGTGCTTTGCTTCCTGAAGTGTCCTGACACTAAATTACATTGATCTTTTGTACTGTAGCTTCCCCTGAGTTTAGCTGCCCAGTTTTGTTTTTCTTTTATTACAACATACACCAGTCCATATGGGTAGTTCAAAGTATAGATGCAGACATGCACAGGCATATGAAATAATCCTAAAAACTTATAAATGTAAAACTTTATCTCTTGTCCTTGTTACGGTATATTGCTCATACCCCAGTAAATTAGCTTTGGCATGCTTCCCGGGTAAACAGCTCTGATCATTAACAGAATTTAAATTATTATTTTTTGACAATCCACCACAAAAGCAGCTGCCACACGAACCTTCAAAGTTACAGCAGAGTTCTAAAATTCAAAGGATCGCTATTGAACAACAAAGACAGAAATCCTCATAATAATCCTTCGAGTTCTGTGTCTGGCAGAGATTAATGAGGCGTATGACGGAGGGGGTCATAATTAATTCGTAACAAGTGAAGGTCAGGGAAGCACAGGGTCAGTGTGAATTATTAACTAGCATGTGAACAGGGGCGTGCCACCAAGCAGGAGTGAACAGGGTGAGATTAAGGTGAGTGGGGAAATATGTCACACACATTTGGATGGCCAAAAGTGTGGACACACACACACACACACACACACACACACACACACACACACACACACACACACACACACACACACACACACACACACACACACACACACACACACACACACACACACACACACACACACACCTGCAGTATGGGTAAACGAGATTACACTATCTGCACGTACAGTCTCGCACATCAGTAAATAAAAATAGAATGATTGTTAAAGATCAGAATAATTCCAAGTTAAAATATTCCACAGATGATCACACTTTGTCTTTAGTGAAATGAAAATTAGAATGGAACTCAAAGCTCAAGACGACAAGTTATTCCGTTAAGCCCCCATTTGAGTCCTTCACTCTAAACCACCGTATCCATTCCTATTATGTACTGTCTGAATGAAATGTAGTTTAAGACTACTAAGTGAGCAGTGGGAAGCGTGACTGAGCACATGTCCCAACAGTGTGCCAGGCCGTGCCACACCATGCCGCGGCTGTGACAGGTCAGTAAGAGTCAGCAGGTATGTAGGTCAATCCGCTGGGACTCCTTCAATGGGGACACGTGGTGAGGCCTGTGGATTAGGGAGGAAATGAAGGATCATCCACTGAGCAAGCAGGACTCAGGCACAGTCAGAGTCACTCGCCCATGGTCAAACGCCGAACATTCAAGATGAATTTTAAAAACACAGTGATACACTGATGACAAAGACTTTGTCAGGGTCAATTGGAATATATCTCCACATATCATAGGATTGGATGAATACAGAATCTTGTCACCAAGTCCATATTGAAAAAGGAGATACAGTAGGAAATAAATGCTGGTTCTGAAGATGCTCACCACACTTGACGTGTTTCAAGCGCACCCCCAGTTAAACGCAAACTGTTAGATTCAAATTGAATATTGAGACACATTGAGACACTGAATCCCACCCCCCCCACCCCCCACCCCCCAACCACCCCCCACCCCACCCCACCCCCAACCAAACCCCGCCTCCAATTTGCTCCCAATGCATAATGTAACTATAATGTACTGTGAGCGATAGATATCATTCTTCCATTCATGGTTAGCAACTGCAATTTACAACTGTGCTGCAATAAAAAAAAAAGGGACGATCAACAAAGTCATTATCATTCAGTCTCTGCCAACCTGCTATGGCAACGTCATGGCAATCATGACTGTAAAGATAATGAATTCTGGACCAAAATCAGCAAAATAATCAGCCGACTGAACTACCTGTTCTGTGAAAATGTCAAAGTGAAATGTCTGTGTGTTAGTGTGTGTGTGTGTGTGTGTGTGTGTGTGTGTGTGTGTGTGTGTGTGTGTGTGTGTGTGTGTGTGTGTGTGTGTGTGTGTGTGTGTGTGTGTGTGTGTGTGTGTGTGTGTGTGTGTGTGTGTGTGTGTGTGTGTGTGTGTTGCTGCAGGACAGCAGAGTGTCATCTGCCATTAAGTGTGTGTGTCTGCTGTCCCTGGAGGGGCAGAGCAGTAGTGGGTCAGGTCATGTTTTCTCCACTTTATTTACATATTCTGTCTGTTTTCATTTGTTTCAAAGGAGGCAACAGGTGCCCTCTTTATGCCGAGCATGCAGACAGGCTAATCAGACAGTTCTATCTCAGCAGGGTGCTGTCAATGCATTAAAAATAGAGTGGGTAATGAACCAAAACATGAAGGGACGTCATTAAATTACTGTGTCTGAATACATGTTATAATGTATTCAGACTGTATTTCTCATACTTGGAGCAACTCCAGCAAATATACTGGTGCAGAAGGTGTCTATTAAACAGAGTGGGGATAGAAATTGTTTCAAATTCACCATTATTAGTGATATGAACCAATATCATATAATGTTCATCATAATAGGAGCACCACTGGGGTCAGTTTTAGGACTTCTATGTTGGTACTGTATAGTCCCATTTATTAAGTTCTTTTGCCATCATAATGTCACTTTTCAGTGTTAACAGAAATAAGAATATCACGTGCTTGTTTATTTTTCTAAGAATTTCCCTTGAATTTATCTGCACTTCAGTGAGAGTGCAGCTCTGTTGTTGGACAGATCCCCTATTTGCATCAGATTAATAGAGTTACATTTTTGATTTTTTTGGGCTAAAATGTTTGACTTATTCTCTTACATTAAAATTTTTTGGGAAAACTGCAGCCTGGACATTTTTATTCCCCGAGTCTCCCATTTGTTTTTTGTTTATTATTCTGTTTGCTTTGTTTGCACGAATGAGTTTACAGTCTTCTTTGTTAACAAACAATGAAATGTGTAAATCCAGTGAAGAGCTCCCATCACGTGTGTGAAATGATGAAGATGACTATGTGCAACACACAGGTTAATTTTTGGCTTCTGAACAAGATGTGTGTATGTTCTACTTTAGAAAATATAGAAAACTCACAAACTTTGGTCTTATTAAAACTACTGTGTCACATTAGATATGATAGAAAGTTATGGACCCTTGTATTTATTAAAATATTCTAGAATTTATAGAATACAGCAGTGGCTTCACATTTCTTTAATATATAGTAGCGTATAATGCACTGCTTGAATGTGCAGAAGCACTGAGTCTTATGGCAAAAAAGAAGAAGGCTCAATATCTCATCTTCTATACTGCTTTAACCAACTCAGGGTCGAGGGGCGCTCAAGCATATCACAACCAACACAATCACCAGTCTGTCACTGGGCAAACACAAGAGACACACAGCCACAGATATGCACGCAGCACACATGCATACTGTGGGAGGAAACTGGTGTACCTGGAGAAAACTGTTACATGCTCAAACTTGAACTGAGAACAATCTCACCATGAGTTTAATCAACTGTGTGGCAAAGCACAGATATTTATGGCTGAGAATGAATGTTATGTTGGAGGAGGTAAATAAACTACTATTACCTAAAAATTTACATGTACAGCGGTAACTTTAATCCATCGTCTAAACTATGACTAGATATGACTAAATACAGTATAACTGAATCATTATAGGAGATTCTGTGGATTCACCTCTTTCACCCTTTAAAGCAGCAAAATCTCTCATAGAGGACAAGAACAATCCAATATCCCTCTTCACACTCGAGGACTTGTAAGACAGACATTGAAAGGATGACTGGAGCTCTTCTGAGCACAAAGGGTCGTATTTGCTTTTTTTTTTCTCTAAAAAGTCTTGATAGCCCAGTTCAGTTAATTTACCCTGAGAATATTTAAGATGAATTGTGTTTGTCTCGCTGCAATTTTGATTTAAAAGCACCCGGAGTGACTGCTGGCATCTCAGCATAGTTTAGTGAATGCAGCTCTGTCGAGGTGGAACTGTCAGATGCAGTTTGTGTATTAAAGCATCTTTGATGTTTCTTATCTAACCTTCTTACACGACCTGCATCCTCAATGACACTTACTCCTTTACTGTTCTTCACCTTTGCATGCTTTAATCGGCATTTAATCACCAGGATAATAGGACACTGAATCGCAGTTTGCCTGCCTGAAATTAAGTCAGATACATGAACTAATTGATAACAAAGAGATTTATCTGCAATATCGTATGAAGGATTGGGAATGGAGATTTATGAGTTATGCTTGTTTTGCGTAACTTCTTGGAGGCAAATAAAAAAAAGAAAGAAAGAAAGAAAAACTGAATAAAGGCAGACGGGTAAAGAAAAGGCTGAGTTGTAAAGATGCATCTGCCTTTTCAAAATGTTAATCAAGTTGCAGTCAAATAAACCAATTTTATACTGTGGTTGGCAGGCAAGCCCAAACAAGTCATGGGCCTCTTCTTGTCACATATGTCTTTCCCCAGGACAAGTTAATCAGGCTGCCTCCTCAGCCCTGTTTTATTTTAGATGAGTTTCTATTACTCCTGCCAAGAAAAGCTGCAGCTATCAGCCAAGCAAACAAAATGTATGGACCTCACGTTACACTTTGAGACAGGTTATACAAGCTGTAACTTATTGGTAGAATGTGGTATGATGACAACTTTAATGGAAAAAGTCAAGGAAAAAAACAATGCACGTACAAATTGCTCATTACACATGTGTCAAAGCATAAACATTTGGTTTGATTAGCAAGGCTGTAAGGCACCCTAAACAAGAAGCTGCTTAAAGCTTATCTGTTAAGAAATGGCAGAGATAAACTTTATGCGGTATCTTAATGGGATGTAGATGTGTGAATCGTATTCACAGTGGATTAAACACACTTGTCAATAAATAATTGGATAGGGAAAATAAGGAATAGCAAGCCTATATGACACTTTGCCAAAACTACATCAGCGTCATAAGTCTGAAATTGATGTGTTCATATATTTTTGTCACAGGCATTAGACTTGTTTACCTATTCATTTAAATATCTGAAACATATTTTGTTTTTTTTCCCATCCGTTTGCTGCGGCCTTTCCATATCTGTTTATTTGTAAATGTTTAGAATTGTTTGTGTGGGTTTTATTCGGCAGGATGTTAATTTTGGTGTCAAGGTGTTCAACTGTTTCTGATTGCATTGACGAAACGCTTATTCATTGACATGATGCTGAAAGAGATCTGCACTGAATTGAAATCAGGCCGAACGACATCGACTTGGACAGCCAGAAGAAACAATGTGAAAGATGCCAAAGGAGTGGTAAACACTGGGTTGGTTACCATACAGACAGACCGGCCATATCATTATTTCTACTGATAGATGTACTTTGTGGAAAAAGAAAATGGATTATTTAGGACAAGGGCAGATGGCTTTGTGTGCCATGGGGCTGCTGCATCTCGGTCTTTCTGCTTCACTCTGTGGCAGCCATCAAGATCACCCCAAGAAAGAGCAATGTTTTGTTTTGTTTTTGTATTCCACATGGTCCATCTTTATTTTCAACATTTTGTCACTTTGATCACTGTCATCTTTACAAGGATGACACCCAACTGTGTCCATCCATGGCACCAGATGATCCATCTGTAGTCAATCCATTGATACAATGTCTCTCCGACATCAAACAGATAGAAAATCTTACTGAATCTAATTTAGACCGACATTGTAATATTTGGTACAAGGGCACAAGGACAGATAATTCTGAAGAAACTCGAAAGTATTTTTCCACAAAACAGGTTGGATGTGTAAAACCTAGCTATCATTATTGACCCCAAATGCACTTAAATTTCACAGATCAAGGATCAGTATAAGACTATTCTCGTGGCTTGAAGACTCTTTCTTTGAGAAGTCTGACTTTTTTTCAGGCTCAAGTTTCTGACGAGGACGTCAGTTAGTGAAGCGTCAACAGTGTGACTACTACAAATTCCAGTTTGTTTGCAAACATAGCGACTTTGGTGTGATCGATTTAGACAACTGCAGATTGGAATTCTGTGGAAATGAGTGGTAATGGTCTTGTTTTCTTGCATTGGTTTATTCTCTGTGCAGAAGTAATACCTTTAATGGGAACTATATTTTGAAGATGTTTCTGTTAAAGTATCTTCAAACAAAGTGTTTGTTTCAGTATTCTTCATTTTCATCTGAAATATCTTTAATTTATGAACTGAATGGATATGAAAAGTGCATCATTGCACAGATTTAATACAGAGATGCAGAATAACTACAGATCCATGTCAGCAGAGATGTCGACTTTAACGGATACATTTATACCGAGTATAACGGTCCTCACTTTGCTCTTGTGTTTGCTGTGACTGCTGAAAAGCCACAGTTGCAGGCAGAGGCTCAGACCTGATGAAATTGATATGGTCATCTTGAACACTGCCCGACAGCTGTGGCATTGAGAAGATTAGCAAGGGGTTAAATGCAATATCTGAGCGATCAGTGAGCTTTATCCCTTTCATTTTGTCTCTCAATCTCCTGCTCCCTTTCAATATATCTCCCCCTCTGTCTGGCAGTGTTTTCATGTTTACTTGACATACAACTACACATCTCACTCCTATAATCTCACATTTGTGTCACTAACCTTTTAGTACTTGCAGCCTCTCAGCAAAGAGCACTTTCAACTAACCCCCTCCTTCTTTTCCTAATGCTAGCATTAGGGAGTAGTTGCATGCCTGAGGTGCAGCGGGAAAGAGAGAGCGAGAGCACCGATGAGGCGGGTGAAGTGATGTGTTGAGACAGGAGGGCCCAGTAGCAGCGGTGGGAGGACTGCGTTGGCCCACCTCTCTGCTTCTGACAGCGGGGATAGACACTGCAATGCCAGGGGCCCCCGAGCATCGCTAAAGCTTGTTAGCATAGCCACCAGGCCTTGAAGATGATGAGTTCTGAAGAGGTGATTAAGTCGATGCTGTGGTCTCTTGTAGGCTTCAAAGCACATTTGCGCGCAAGGTGGGATAGAAGGGGCGTTTGAAGATAGAACCACAGGACAGGAAGGGTAATTCAAGTTCAGTATGGTCACTGTGCTTCGAAGACAGTCATTCATCAAAAAGCTGATATCATTGCCAGTGCAGACACAGCTGGTTGACCTCCAAGATCTCAGAGTGAAAAATTGCAGAGCCTGAAATGCAGCTGAGAAACACTCTTTTGTGGCAAACTTCAAACTTTGTAGATTTCCCTCTCATACCATTCCATTTCCTGTCATGCTTCTCTTTACAGTAAGGCAAAGCTGAAATTCCAAGCATCTTAAGGAGCTCAAAAGGTAAAACTTCCATGTCAAAAGTTTTCTGGGAGCTTTGACCATGGGTGTCTCGGGGAATCTGTGAGCTGCACAAGTTTAAATGAAGTGCGTGTAAGTCATTCTAAGTGGGCGGTGCCAAACTCAGAGGTCCCAGAGATGAGAATGAGTGGCATTTAAGCCTCCAAACCAGAGAAAGCCATCTGTGCTCGGTGCCACATAATCTCAACAAGAAGCGGTTGTTGTTGTTGTAGATCACATCATCTTCCTGTCACAGTGCTGCAGAGTCACACGCTGAACTGTATCACTGTCAGAGGTGAGAAGTCACAAAGCACAAATACTTTGTTACTGCTCATAAGGAAGCTTGAAAGGAGTCTGTACCTTGCTACTTTGCCTACAAGGTTGTATTTTTCTGTCAACTTTCACACACACAGGTAAAACTGATGATGCTTTCCACTTGCATTTTCAGAACAGGTTTGTGACAGCAGTTTTGGGGTTTCAAACAATTTGCATCTGAAAGGAAGAAGAAATCTTTCGCATCATTGCATGCCTTACCAGCATTCAAGCTTATTTTAACTGAGACACACAAAAAAGGTTATTAAGCTTTTTGTTTTACTCTAGTATATGTGCTTCTACCCAATAAGAGGATATATGTACCTATATCACTGTGCATATTTTATAGAATATAACAAAAACATTTCCTGGTCTGCTTTGTTGTAAAAACTACACAAACGTGTAAAACTATTGTTTCCCTATTACGAGCTTCCAACGCTAATAAAGGCTACTCATGAGACAGATTCAAAATGTCTGTGTCTCAATTTAATCACCCAATAAGGCTTACTATTCTCAGATGGCACTTACTTGTGTGGGTGGGTCTTTACAATGATGTGCTGGGGTTAAGCACTGTACTCGAGGGGATCGCTTCACTCCCTCAACAAGGATTAGTAACAACTATTAGCTCCTTCTCCAAGATCCCTCATGCAACACCCCCCCCCCCCCCCACACACACACACACACACACATTTCTCGAGCATTACTAATAAAGCATACTCACTGACTAAATGTACTTACTAGCAGCTTATATACCATTATACCCTTATCTTGTCATCTATGATCCTGACCATCTTTTTGTAACCATACACCTCCAACCAGACTTTAACCCTTTTGGTCAAGGCAAAAGGCAGTATGATTAATACTGTATGTGTGTGTATATATATATATATATATACATACATACACACATACACACACACACGCGACTCCAAACCATATCTCTCTTTGTCGCTCTGTCTGTATGACTGCCTTAAATCTTTCCTATGCACAGAGGTATTGAAACATTTGTGCTTCTGTTGCAGCTAATTCAAAACAACGCAGCCTAAACTAGAAGCGTTGAGTGTCCATGCTACAATGTCAACTGCAAGCGATTCACGCAGAAGTAAGTGCCAATTCGATCAATGTGTCAACAGCAAGCCGTCCTCAACTGAGGCATGTAGACAGGAGGATAAGGAATGCAAAGAGAGGGAGATCAGTAAGACATGCAAAAAGAGGGACACTCTGTAAACTGAAAAGATCGACAAGACAAGACAAAAACAACAACAAACTAACCGTATACGATTCAACACTTCAATCTGTATGTCGAAAATCAGAGTACTCCTCATTGATGTTGAAAAACAATAACTGATAATGACATTTTCCTCTATTATTGCTTTTAGCATGTGGGCAGCTTTACAGTGAGGCCTATTACTCCCACAGTTTAGCAGTTTCACATATCTGAAGTGAGAGTGCAGGAGGATGAGGCACAGTAATGAGAGCTGGCTTCCCAATGAGCAAGTGTGATGTGTATTTGCACAGCTGAAATATGTCTCCTTTAAAAAGTACCAGATGCTACTGGTGAATTTTGAAATGGTTGTCAGAGGAGAATAATAGGCACAAGAAAGGATGACAGCTGGTACTGAACAACTGCTTGTTTTATTTAATATAGTACAGGGTTGCTAGTTGTATTTCTTAGATGAATATGTCAAACTTTGTCTTTATTCATATAATTATGTAACAAAAAGGTTTTACTTTAATATACAACTCTGTCGAAATGCATGTTGAGTCTGTGAATCTGAAGTCTTGCTCCACTGAGTGCACTATTTAGGTCCATTGCATCTGCAGCAAAAAAAAAAAAAGAAATAGGAAAGTACTAAAAAGGTGGCAAGGAGCTGATGGAGGCCGGGTGGGTGGTTTGAATCTGTGATGGCATACCATCATCACTTTGGGAGCAGCCAGGCTGAGCGCGGCAGGCTTGGATGCCTGATGCCGCCAGCCATCTGGCTTTGGATGAGACTCCTGAGGGAGACACAGGCTGGTGCCAACCTTCAGAAAACACTTCCAGCATGTTTGAGAATAAGAATGGCATGTTCATCTATACTGTGACTCTATGTAACAGCGACAACTGTGTTCCTGTGGAGCTGTGACATATTCCAGCAATACTACATGTTCTACATATGTTCACCGTCGTCCGGCTGTGTCTTCAAGGACACTGGGCTCACAAGCTATTTGAGAATCCAAAAAGGAAATAGAAAGATGGAGATCAATACTTTCTATAATTCAACATATGGATTTTTTGTTTTGTTCTCAGCAGCACCTTCAAACTCGTCTTGCATGAAGGAATACTCTGTTTTCAAAGGGCAAATGTAATTTCATTACATCTCATGTGTGAACAGCAGAGTTTACTCCATCCTGTGTCGAAAAGATCCAATATATTGTATAGTTACAGCAGACGGTGTTGTGGACTGTTAAAAAGCCTTCCTTTGCACAGTCTCTAACTATTATTGCTTTGCCACAGCTGTGCATAGTACAGAATGACACTATGTGAGTGCTTTGGTGTATGTGACTATAAATATAGCATCCTGTGGGCATGGGTGGCTTTATTCTGCGCTGTATTAAAGCCTGAAAGTAAAATAATCAGTCATTGACCAGTAAATACAAAAACAAGATAAAGTTTGTGGTCCTTTTAAGCTTGACTTGTTTTCTGCTTGAATTGGTCATGAAATGTGATTTGATCTGTTCCCCTGTCACAAGTATGTGCAAAAACTAGGGGCATAATGTTAAGTCACAGTTATTGCACATTCATGCCACTGGATATTAAGAAAAGCAAACAAAATGTATACACACATTATATAATATCCTTCATTTTCAGTTTTGAATCCACAGATGTGCAATGTGAAATAGAAAGCTCTCCAAATAACTAAAACTGTTTGTTGTGTCGGGCTGGAAGTGATTAGTACATCATCAAAGGCATGTATGCACCAGTCCACAGTTGGAAAAACTGTCAGTAAGGCAATTAAGTATTTGTCTGCTGACATGATGATAACATCATCCTGATGGTTCTTTATATATTCACATTTTGGAGCAATCCAGTAAAAAGCGCATTCCCGAATCCAACTAAGATGTAGTGTATAAAGCTTAATATTCACATCAAACATCTAATGAAAATGGCTGAGCTGATAACCAACAGTTACAAACACAGACTTTAATGTCGGCAAATAAGATCTTTTGTGGTCTTGAGTGTGAAGTACATATCAACTGCTGGGATCTGTGCTTGTAAATGTAAAGAGTGTAGGTTTCTTACTTTGAGTAAGACAATGCATTTCACGGGATGTTGGCTTCCAATCGCTGCCAGAATAAACTACAAAATCGTTCTCATTACACACCAAAGCCTTTACGCAAATGCCCCACCTTACGTCAAAGAACTCCTCACTCAGCAAACCCAAAACTGGAATACACAGTCTGCATACCAACACCCCCCCCACCCCCAGAATCAAACTCCGGAAGATGAGAGGTCGGGCCTTTTGTGCTGCTGCACCACGTCTGTGGAAGTCTCTACCCAGCCACCTCAGGACCCCACACTTGAAGTCCTACCTTTTTAATGAAGCTTTTCTTTAAGTACTCTAGGTGTTTGAGTTGCTTTTCTAATGTTTTTGTAGCACTTTGGGATTTTTAAATGAAAAGTGCATTAGAAATCAAATGTACTACGTTGCACCGTAATGCAACAGTAATAGAGGTAACGGGAACAATGTGATTTAAAAAAAAAAAAAAGTCCCACTGTAGAAAGTAATATTTATGTATTAGTCGTTTCATAGCAGTCCTTACTTCAGCTCTCTGTTACGAGGAAGCAGAATAGGCCACGGCTGAACTTTACTTTGCTGACACATCACCGGGAAATGCTAATATTCAATTCAAGTCTGTCTGATCTACTTTAATAAGGTGAGGGATTGTTGGTAAGTAGCAGGAAAGCTGTGTTAGGCTGAAAAGACACGTATAGACAAGAGAATTAATCTGTTATTAGCTGTCAGGGAAGTTCAAATTTGTGTGCGGTAGCCTTAGGTAAAGATATTGAGCTGAAGCAGCAGTGTGTTCAAAACCTGCACCTCTCAAACACACTCATGGAGGTACACACTCCATCACACACTGACCTTATGTGACATAGAATCAAACATGGCTCTCTCCAATGCTCCACACAACATGAACTATTCATAAAGCTCTCCCTCACTGCATTATTGATGAGCGATGTTTTCTGTTTCTTTTACACTTTTTCTACAGTTTTGTGAGACATTCAGTCCAACTAATAATGATCCACCTCGGGCCTGTGTATTGTCATAAACAGTGAGCACATTCCTATATCATAATAATAAAACACCCCAAGTGTGATGCCCAAATGTGGAAACTGCGGAATGGTATAGCAACACTACAGGGAAGTGAAACATAGTATATTATTCCACATGTCCCTCTGCCTCTACCTGTGCCTGTATACGGTCACGACAGAGCGAAAGCAAAGCCTCCACTGAGTTGTATCTGCTTCAGTAGTTAGAAATAGCCTTTACTCAGAAAAGAAATGATTCAGGGAAGTGGACAGGCATCCGGTATACCGCAAACCAGGCTGATCGGTGAAAACAGTTTGTGCTGTATTTACAAGCAAACTCTTTTGGAGATGACAATGACACAAGGTTGGTTTTAATCTCCTTGAGAAGCGTAATGGGGGAGGAAAACGTCCCTGGACAAGGACATCTTATTTACTGAGAGCCGCACATGACTTTCAGCTCTAATTGATGTGAAATATTCTGTACTGTAACAAACAGTCGGCTTCCTCACACTCATTATCCCAGATTCTCACTTTCTTCGTCGTCCTCCTCCTCCCCCCTCACTTTCACCTCTTTCCTTTCCCTCCTCCTCCGTTCTTCCACTCACTCTTGCACAGACACTGCCACTCAACACAGATTAAAAAGGGGCCGAATATTTTTTTTTTAAAGCTTGAGCACTGTCTAATTCACTCCGAATGAATTATGCATTGTGTCACTATTAACATGACAGAAAATGGATTTTCGTGAATAGTTCCAACATTGTTTCCGACTTGCACAAGTTAGAATAATTCTTTTAATTGTCGCTGTGAGGGGATATTTCATTTGAGGATGTGACATGTTACCAGAGGAGATGGTTTGGGCAAAGGCTTTGAACACAAACCATATATTTGTCGGAATTAATATTTCAAATATAAATGACTCACTTAGTATAGACTGTGCATTGTATTGAGGGTGTGAATAGTAATAATTGCGGGAGGCCTTCCTGTGTGGTTTGCATGTTTTTCCTGTGCATGTGTGGGTTTTCTCTCGGTACTCCTCTGTCAAAAACATGCCCTTTGAGGTTTATTGGTGACACTACAATTGCTTATGAATGCCAGTGTGTGACCATAGTCAGTCTCCAACTAAATGTGACCCCAACCTGAGTAACAATGAAGGATGGATGAATGGACTTGTTTTCTCTTACAGTTCAACTTGTGAGTTTCTTAGAATATGCAAACAGAATAAAAAAAATATCATATAAAACAACAATTTTACTTACATTTCCTTTTTCTAAACTGTCACTGTCTTAAACTGTCATTTAATGTTCCCTGGGCTGTCAATAACTGGAGTACTTTGTTGGTGGTAGACTGTTTCTTGTTGTTGTAGGTGAACAGAAATGTATGGAAAATGGATGCCATATTGTACTAGTATAAGTTCAATGTCCCCGCAATTTATATTGTAGAATTTGTCTGGTAATAAACTAAATTTTTCAAACTCTATACTTTAATCTTAATATATTACCAGGACTCTATAAATCACTTAGAGTGGTCTTGCTTTTATTGCCTTTTAAAATATAATTTAATGTCTTTTTAATGTCTTAATTTTAATGCATTTCTATGCCTCTGTGAAGCGATGTGCATCGCTTTGTCTGAATTGGTGCACCATAATAAAACTGCCTTGCTTTATTATCGACAAACTCCCTGAAACGACAAATACTAACAATTAATTAATCCAAATTGAGTATTTCCTGTCTAGCCGAACTCTAAAATAGAGGAGCTATTCATAATTAACCAAAACTGATTAAAAAAACAAAAAACAAAATAAAAGACATGAGCTTAAGAGAGTCACACTTTTGCTGGGTTCCTTCTCAGTACTATAAAATGGGCATTACAGCTGACTTTCAGTAGATCTTACCAACATAATAGACACTGTTCAGCTGAGCATTGTCTGTTAAGAACTACACTAAGCGGCTGCTTTAAGAAGCTACTTGTCGATTTAAAAGTTAAATGAAAGCCTATTATTATGACTCGTTTTAAAATACCAAATAAGCCACACTGTGCTGTGGCGTTTAGAGCTTGTGGGAGTTTCTGGGTGGAGTTGGCATGATCTCCATATGCATGCATTGGCTTTATCCAGGTACTCTGTTTTCCACCAACAAAACATGTTAGAGGTGAATGTGATGGTCTCTCTGTGTTTGCCCTGTGATGGATTGGTGACCTGGCCAGATGAACCCCGCCTTCACCCATACTCAGCTGGTCAACATGGTCTATTATGGATCCTCAATATTTTTTTTGCCACGATTCAATATCTTTTGTGTGACGAGAGTGTTTGCCTTTACTTCAAAACAGTTGTGAAATCAACAGATTTCAAGTACTACAAACTATCTTTTGGATGATAGTGAACATTTCCTTACTCTACTCAAATAAAGAAATCTATGGTGATGTATATCTATATAGATCACTGTATCCATTGTGTGATCAAACTTGCTTTTGAAGAGCTTGTCCTGTCTGTATTTTCAGACTGTATGCAGATTTTGTATATTTGAATTTATGACTGTGTTGCATCGTATGATATATATTATGCAACAAATATATTGATACCCTCGCACCATTGCCTAAGGGATAGTCCAAAGTCTTCAGTAAAGCAGAACAAACTAATTTTTCAACAAGCAAGATCACAACATGAAGAAATTACACTTATTGAAATAATTAAAAGATGAAAGATCCCTTTACTATAGTTCATTAAACGAGTACTAAAGATTGGAGGGCAATGGACTTCATCCATTTATAACCAAATTGAAAAAATATCAGACCACACAACTGCGTAAAGACATTTTGCATCAAATCAAAGACACATCAATCTTCTTCCATACTTTCTAAGCGGTTGCCGATACTGACAGAGGTACGTACTAATGATGCATTGCTTCTCCTATAAGTCACACCATAAATATGTAATGAATTTGAAGACGGCACCTGCTGCAGCTTGGCTGATGTGTGAGTATAGAACATTAACTGCTTTGCTTGTAGTATGACTTGCTGGAGAATTAAAAAACCCACCTCGATCCATTGTGCAGTGGGACACAGGGCTTACAATGATACACAAATTGCATAGGCTGAATGCTGAACTGTGCTGCAAAGGACTTAGTGTACTTTTTTCCCCCAGAAAATTGTGGACTGTGGGTGAAGGGCCAGGTCCTAGTCTGTGTTCAGAAGTAATTCAGTACAACGGGTCCAGTCAAACGTAGTTGATTTGAATGGACTAACTGGGGACACAAGAAAAGCAAGTTGTTGTGGAGAGGACAAAACATTTGTTTCACAAAGGAAAAAAACGAGCGCCACTTACAAACAAGATTATCAGTATGACATTGTACCGATTAAAAGTGCTGTATATGGGTGAATAATATTCACCTGAATGGGTTGCCTTGAGCCTTTCACCTCCATAAATCTGATGAATCACACCATAAAATGGGTATAATGTGGGAATGTTGGGTGTGGAAAGTTACAGATGATCGATGGCATGGACACTTAAAGATAGAAAGGTTTCAGGAGTTCATTGCAACTCCAAAACTTGAGCTGACAAGCATTTGTCATGCAAACACAATGGAACAGACTTTAAATCCAGCCTCTGTGACGTGGTGACAGAGTTAAAGTGGTTGGACTCCACAAACTCGGTTACAAAAAACACAGTCATCAATGGTAATGTAGCAGGAAGAACTTCTTTTTATTGCTATTTTATTTTCTAATATTACACAACTGGCTAAGCAGCTCTATTACAGTTGCTCTACTTGACTGGTTATTGTGATCTAGAACAACCAGCCTTTATGTTTCCGGTTTCCACGCTCATGTTCATGTGGTGGTTGATTTTTATAACCAAGTCCATGTCTTCTTTCATGTTGCAATTCTGTGGTGTGTTTTTAATTGCAGTTTTTTCTGCCCTCTTACTCACAACTCTGTTGTGTCCTCCTCTGTGTTCCCTCACCCCTGATTACCCAATAAAAAAAGTCTCAGTTGGTCCACGCTTCTTTGGTGATTGGAGCTGTTTCCCATGCTTTCCGCCTGGTTGTTGTGGTTCCTTCCTGAGTTCTTTCATGTCGATTATGATTGCCCTCCATTGTGAACCTGATCACCAATCGGGTCGCCCTTTCACACTCCTATCATTTAAAAAAAAAAAAAAAAAAATTTTTCTCTGAGGCTTCAGTTGTGGAAGTATTATACTTCCATAAACACCCCTATTATTGCTCCTACCATTGCAATTTTTATTTCAAATGACAGACCACAGAAAGATCTAAAACCTGTGCTAATATTAACAAATTCATTATACTGGAGATGCTTCAGGAGGCTGATTTTCTATTTGGCGTCATCACTTTGCTAAAAATATCTCTCAACCATGACCTTGGCCTGTTACCATCTCACCCAGCCTGAGGTTAATGCATTGTCACCCAAAAGTGGTATCGGGTGCGTTATAATAGATTTGTGAGTGCAGAACAGGAGCATAGACCCTGACCCCAATGATTAATACTTAAACACAGCTGTGTCACCCGCTTCCATAAAAACAGGGAAAGGTGTTTACAGTTATATCAGAAATGGGCAAAAATTAAAACTGCAAAACAGGAAAGTTTGAGGCGATGAGGAGAGAACGAGGAGGATGGCTGTGAGAAACAAGCTGTGGAAATCAAGCTGAGCAACCACAACTCAAAGTACAAAGCCTCACACCATGTCTAAATGGTTCTCACTCACTCCGGGGAGACCCACCTGCCAGCCTGCATGGGAAGACAACAAAAACTGCTCACAGGTTTGGAAAGAATGGACCCTACGCTGGATTGAGTTACAGAACCGAGTCAGCAGGGCAGAAACACATCATACCTAATAACTGAGTCTTTCATGAAAACAGAGCAATAGCTGTCTGAAAGTTTTGTGGACGCTCAGCATCTCAGCAGCCAAGCATGAAAGGGACGGCTGACAAACAAATTATCTCTCTGTTTCCATAGCGATCTATGAATGGCATGAGCTAGTGCCTGTGACAACCAGATGCCTGTGAAGACAAGACTTGCCCATAAAAAGCCAAGGCTCTGCAGCAAGCCTGTTATTACTGCTATCATTCAATTGGACTTGATTTGCATAATTAAACTCTGTTATTGCCTGGCTCAGGAAGCAACTGCAAGTTTTCAGCTCTTGCTAACTGGATTTCCACCATGACACAAAACAAGGGCTACTAATAGAGGAATATACCCTCAGCTGACCTCTGATTGTGACTAATCAATACTGATAATATCAATTTTACTGAACTTTGTGAGATTCTGGTGCCTTTAGACTGCTCACATATTTCTGTCCTGCTGCACAGTAGAGTCACTGACGAGGTGAGTCACAGCTTGGACTTCACTCTGCAAACTACATGAAAGGCCCCGACAGAGCAGGACAGAGCTGGACCTGAAAGAAAAACTCACAGAGAGACAGGCTGGAGAGCAAAGAGGAGGCCCACAATCTTACATAAAGAATTAGGTGGAAAGTTGCACATTTGACATGAAGAGAAAATTTCAATATAAATCATTTCACTTCAGAAGTTTTTTTTTGCAGAAAACACGCTTGAAATCATAATTTGTTACTGTGTGTTGTAGTATGTTAATCCCTTTTTATTAAACAGAGGGAACAATAATCAAAGACTCGAAGAAACAACAAAAGCCACTGAGACGTACAAGCAAAGACAGTGAACAACCGCAGAGAAAAAGTAAATGCCAGCAACTGCTGACAGCCCCTGAAGTCAAACACTTGAATCATTCACACAGGATTCCTCAGTGATTCGTAGCCACTCGTTCCAAGACCCGGCAGTCTCCAAATGAATAATGGTAAAACCCAGTCAACCGCACAGTGACACAGCTTTTTTCATAGGAACATGTCAATAATTCATTTAATTTAGTGAATCCCCGTACTGAAATCTACTGCAGAGCTGCTAACACTTTGTCACACACATCAGATCGGCGTCTTACCTCGACGAGGTGCGGGGTGGGATTGAATCCACACATGTTGCACACTTGGGAGTGGCACTGTGTACAAGTGTTGTAGTTGGGTTGTTCTGCTGCATTGCCTACGTTGAGGTGTGTCTTGCAGAGGGGACAGCAGGGTTTGGGTTTGGAAGAGTTTGGGGGAGCATGCTGTTGGTGCTGCTCAGCAGGGGCTCGAGGCCCATGTTGCACAGGCTGTGGTCCTGAGGGTTTACTTGCCCCAGGTCCCGGACCAGGAGGCCCTCCTGGTTTAGGGGCTGGTTTCGGGGGCTGTTGTTGGGGTTGAGTAGTCTCCGATATGAGCGTGCTGGCTTGGTTTAGAAGAGACGCACCAAAGCCAAACAGCTTCCCAAAAGTCTGTTCAGGAGGGGGCGGCTGTCGTGAGGGGGAGCTGCCTGCACTGCGAGTCTGGTCCTGGCGGGGGTGCTGGGGGTGGTGGGCGGGCGAGTTGCGGGACAAATCAGGCTGGGATGGGGCTTTTGCCATCCCGGGGAGAGGAACTGCCCCTGGAGGCAACTTTTGTGGTTGCTGACCCGGGCCAGCAGGACCAGTCTGTTTGGTGGGGCCAGGCACTGGATGGGCCTGTGCTGGAGGCTGCGACTGAGGAGGGACGCTTGTCTGGTGTGGGGCCTGAGTCGGAGCATCCGGTTTGATCTCTGGATTTGTCGGATGTGAAGGAGAGTGGATCTGTTGTTGACTCTTGGACCGAGGTGTAGTCATGTCCATCCCCAACGCTCTCTGCATCTGACAGTTCAAACATAACCACTCTTGTACCTAAAAACACAGACAAAAAACAGAGCAAAAGTACGTAAATATCAGATCATTTGTATTCAGTATAAAGAGTTTTTAAGGAGTTTCCCAAATGAGGAAATATGCTAATTAAATTTCATTTGAGGATTTTTTTTTCTGTATACTCTATTGATCACTTGTGGGGAAATTATCTCTCCACATTACAGTCATCCTATTTTTCAAGTGGCAATTTGTGAAGACAAAGCACGAATATTAAGCCCATTTTAAATGACTACTTTCTCCTATTAGGACTTGGTATAATATGAATGAAGTCCACACAATATAGCATGAAAACTGGTGAATTGCAGAGGTGCTGGTCAATGAAGGCTCCATAAAAGAACCCATAAGAACAAGAAGAAAAGTCAGGCTGTCAGCCAGCTGCCGAAAAAATTGCTTTTTCGGCAGGAGAGTTCAAACTCCGTGAAGAAGCTGTCGAACTCGCAGGCCACACCCCCTCACAGCAGGCACACATCTGTGAATCAGCATTTTAACTTTTCAACTGCACAGCTTATTTCTCGCTTCCAATGTTTTCAGAAATACAGTTTACTGAACTGTTTCAGTAATAGAAGTGAAGGTCTGTGTCTGAGCTGCGATGTTGGTTTGGTTTTAACTGTAGGAGCTGACAGCTTTGAGTGATGCGTTCAGGTGCATCATGTAAGTCCGCCCTCCAACATGTTAACGAGCTGTGGGGCTCATACTGTCGCGACATTAAAAGCTAAACATGATTAAAATATGATACAGTCATTAGCGAGCTGGGACGCACATGCTTCGCACACGGTAGTGCCGAAGTTTCAGGAGTGCGTCACCAACATACTTCGGCCCGGAAAGGTTGGCACAGCTGAACCAGTTTTCAAAATGACATAATTTTGTTCGGCAGGATCCCGGAATGCTGAACTTTGTTGTTGTTCTGATGGAGTAAGAATTGGCCTTACAAAGATTCTCACAAAGAGACTGTTACTTTTTCTTTCTTAGTTTATGCACTGTTCCAACAGGACTGGTTGGTCACAGTAGCTTTAATTTTGACAGTGCAATGAAGTTAAAAAAAAATTTCTAACCTCACCATTCAGCTAAACCACTTTATCAAATTATGGAGGACCGGACCTGATCCCAGCTGACAATAAGCATAGGCAGGGTACAGCTTGAACAACATGAACTGATCACCAGTCTGGGCACACTCAGCAAGTAACACGCTCAAATTCACACCTATGAGTAATTTAGAGGCACAAATTAACCTCAAACATTGATTGTGGGAGGTATTTTCCACGGATACACAAAGAGAATATGCTTGTTGGTTACTTCTCTCTGTCCTATCAAATTCTCCTTTTCTATCCCTTAACCCCATCCAGAACAGCAGACAGCTGTAACCGTTGTGCCTGGTTCAGCAGGCTTCTTCCTGTTAAAACAGAGTTCTTCCTTTCTACCATCTCCTATGCTTGCTCAAGTGGAATAACTTGTTTTTTTCTCTTTGAGATAACTGTTGTATATGGTGCTCTATATATAAAATGTAATTGAACTGAATATAAAGGCTCCTTACAGGAAAGCACTCAAGCCCAGACTTGAACCAGAGACATTTTCACTATGATGCAAGAGTGTTGACTACAATACCCCTGGGCAACCTGCTCTAACTATTTGGGTAATTCGTTGCCCAAATCCATTTTTTTCCATTGCCACATAAAAAAAAAAAGAAAAAGAAAAAAAGAATCAATGTCTATATTTCCAAGCTCGCATCTTCTTGTCAAACTCACAAAATTCAAGCAAAAGTGAGCATGAAAAGGTGGTTTGATCAATCAGGTCCCAGATGATCAAAAACCATAATGAAGATAAGCAACAGCATAATTGTTTGATCATTTTATCACAGAACAAACAATAATATTGTCACAGCCTGGTGACCGGTCCAGGGTTCCTCTGGACTGGGTCCAGCTACCTGCTACTCTGAACAGGGTGAAGCAGCAGCGAAGATGGATGAATATTGTCACACTACTGTATTATACACAAAAGTAATGCAATTGCTGCATTATAAACGACTCTGGTGACACGGCTACTGCAAATAATAAGCAACAATATGAGTATGTATTCATAATCATGGCATCTTTAAAAAAGATACAGTAGCTTTAGATTGATGTTTGAATATTCTATCTGCATCCCCCAAAGGTTTCTATTGGATGACACACTTTCTCTTCACTGTCCAAAGGCATCCAAGTAGGATGAGTTAAAAACCCAACTATGAATGCGAATGTGAGCATTCATGTGATGGATTGGCTGCCTTCCACTTATCCAATGCATGCTGGGGTATTTTCCAGCCGCTCTGAATAGGGAAAAATTATGTGTGGAAAATGATTGAAAATGAAAGGATTCTTGTGAATGACTTAAAATATCTCACTGAGGAAAGATTGAAGCATCACCATGCCTCAGTAGGCACATTTATTGGTAAACAACATTCTGCCACAAAGAAATGTGTGGGAAATAAATGTGACAGATGGGGTGAACCCTGGACATCTTCAATAAATCATGACTCTCCCTGATTTTGTTGCCTTCCCTCATGCCATTTCTGTGTCCCTTTTCTTTTTTCTTCCGCTTACATTACACAACATGTTTCCTTCCTCGTTAAAATCCTCCCACCAACCTCCTCTTGTTTCCCTTTCAGTTGCCATTTCCTTTATGTCTTTCCTACACTCTTTTCCTTCTTGTTCTTTTTTCTTTCTTTTTTGCTCCATGTGGGCATATAAGAAGGTGAAAGTCAGAAAGAGGCACCTGGCCACGTGCTGTAATTGGCATCCTGGTGCTTTGACAGCTGCCACACTATTGTAGCCGTCTTGGATTCGTGGCCATTGCATAATGCCTCAATGCATTATTGAATGCAGTCACAGAAAGGTTGTGTTGAGGGTTGATGATTGGCTAGAGGTCTTGTATACAGTGAGGGGGGAGGCCTGACCAATGGCGTTTTCTTCGTATCTTTGGTCAGACTCTCCCTTGAAGCCTGAGAAAGTGGACGCATTATGATTATGACCTGGGCTGACCGCTTTTAGTTCTCAGACCATCAAATCAATGACATTAAATGCAACAATGCTTTTTATGCAACATTCAATTTGATGCTACAGTCGTTATTTAATGTCTTTGCAACACACTGGCACTGGAGAATGAACTCCAACAATATGCATCTGCCCTAGTAATTGCTATGAATTATCATACCATTTATGTAATTATACAATCTTCAAATAACCCTTGATTTTTGTGGTGACACCATTCCTTTCTGTACCCATCAGAGCATTTAATGCAAGCCACACATATAAACAATAAAAATGATGACAAAGGAGTGTCGAGGAAAAAGTGGCGCTTGTTCAATGTGCATGAAAAGAATATACATGCCCTGAAGTTTGTAGTTATAGTTCATATCAAACTTGATTAATGTCGGAAACAGTCAAGCCATACATTGTGAAAGAGGTTTTTCAAAGTTGTCCAATATGAAGTTTAGATAATTTTCACACTTCAAAAAACAATAAATTTTTCATATGAAAAGATACGAAACAGGTTCTTTTCAAGAGGTAATAGAAGAATGACACATTTCAGCCTTTTCAGAGCGTTTTCTATTTCTATTCTGCATGGGTGCTGTTCGCGATGGGAGCAATAGCCACGTGGCTGAAATTGAAGTAGGTAACATTGATGACGACGCAGATTTAGAGCAGCGACATTTTCTCCATTTATGGCCATACTTAAAAGAAATGGTGGATGGCATGAGCTTGAACAGCAAAAAAAAAAAAAAAAGAGAGAAATCCTTGAAAGGGCTATATTTGATTCTCATAGTTTGGCAAGAGTGTCTATACTTTTTATTTTTGTGTGTGCTTTTGCAGCCAGGGCTGATTTAGGATACACAGTATACAGTAGGTATGCACATGAAATAATTGAAACGTATAACTGTAACATATTCCTTGTTGAATTCAGTGATCAAGCTATATACACACAGTTGGAGGCACGTTGTCACCTCAAAATTCAGTTGTATGAGTCACTACACCTCAAGTGTAGTATTGCTCCAGTGACTCACTGCTGTACTCCGACTTGTAGTTAAACTAGAAACTCTGCAACTTTACTCCAGCTGATAACATCAGACTTTTTCTGCTGCCTGATCATTGACTTGCATGTCATTTTGCAGAGACAGTGATTTACATGTCTTGTAGCCAGCCTCCAGGGGTCAAAGTTCTTGTTTGAACTGATGTAGAAATGTGCTTGGTCAATATAGCATGCCTGATCGTCCCTATTACATAGGTAGAGGTATAATATAGCACCCCAGGTTACACTGGTATAGTCAGAAGTACAGTCATTTGTCTCTGGACCTCAGAGTCCAGGACTACTGCTCAACACTTCTAGGAGTTCTGTGATAGTGCTCACAGACGACTGCTTCCTCTGGTTGAAGAAACAATTGCCAATTGAGGAGATCATGTGTGATAGAGACGTCCTCTGGCCGAGCCGGCTGACTTCCTACAGGCTTCCAACACAAATGAAAGGCTTAAAAAAAAAAATCTCTTAGATCTTTCAGTTTTGATGTGAGCAAGTGGATCAGATCCTGATTATGCAAAACGTAGTTTTGGAGTGTTTAAAAATTTAACTTAATGAAAAATGTATTCACCATTTCACAGCTGTTACTCCTTCAATTACTGTAGGGGTCGGATGTTTTTGGCAAGTGTGTGTAGATCATCAAATCATACAATAACCCACACTTTAGGTTAAACACGGTGAAAAGAAAGATGGTCGGGGCATCGGAATAGGTACAAGTGGGTTTGAAGTCAAAATCCCGCAGCTGTCTTGATAAGATTGTCTCACGTTGTCTCTCCTTTCAGGCTCCTGGACTTTACCGCCTCACGTCTGAATGCTGCTTCCTGCCCTGATGTCTTTCACCCACGCTCTGCAGCGCAGCAAGTGAACCACGCCGTGCAGCAGTAGGTCAGGAGGCTCTCGATGGTGCTCCTGTAAAGGTTCATGTGTAAAGCCTTTTGCCACGATGGAGGTCAGAGCGACAGGGCAGAAGTCGTTCAGGCAGCTCACTGTGTTCGTTTTGGGGACTGGAATGATGGTGGTCGTCTTAACGCAGATGGGAACTGCAGACTGGTGCAGCGAGTGCTTGAAGATGGTGGTGAAAACCTCTGCTCGCTGGTCTGCACAGGTCTTAAGAATCCTCCCTGGGACGCCGTCTGGACGTCTTTCCTCGCATTGACCCGACGGTTCAGTGTGTCTGAATGGACGTTGTTGGAGGGACTGGATGTGGTGTTGCCTCTGTAGCCTGTGAGGGTCTTGATCCACGTCATGCTCTGGAGTTGTTGCTGTCCAGGTGCTCCTGGATGCACTGTTGGTATTCACACTTTATCATGTTGTGAGCGTATTATAGTGTTGTCATGACAGAAACATGACAGAGAGTGGCTCTCAGACTCTAGAGTAATTTTGCTTGTTGTGTGTTGGATGTTTTTATTGTTATAGTAAACTGATTGTGGGATATAAGGACATAGATTAAATAAGTTCATTTTTTCTTCTGCTTACTTTCATTCATAACTTTGGAATTTTTTGTTTAGCATTGCACTGATGTGTTTTGTGAGTAGTTTTCTCTTTTATCAATGAATGAAAAAAAACTCCTAATTTTCACACAACTGTTTCATTTGTTTCTCATTTTATCATTTCTAATGTCCGTAAAACTGCTTCAAAATATTTAGTATCCAGCCCACCTGCTTCACAGTGCTTGTCAAGCTCCCTCGGTCAGTCATTCGATCAGTCACTCATTCAGTAAGTCAGTGTGGACACAGTAAAGTCACAGTCTCAGCAGCATCTTAGCCTCGTGCCTGGCTCCTTGCCAATCCTCAGTATAAGAAGTGATGAGGCCGTGGTTTTCACTGTCAGTCAGGGAAACTGAGAGGCCGACAGCAGAGGTGAACCCTGGGGACAGTCAGAGTAAAGTGGACGGAGACAAAAGCCAAAAGTGGAGCGGCGAAGGCTCGCCAGCCAATCAGAGACTCTAGTGCAAACTCCTTCCATAATTGCCATTGTCCTTGATATTTTTTCCTTTCAAATTACAGTTATGAGAATCGTACGAAGCCCACTGGGGACGTGACATATCAGGAAAAACAAAGAAAGCAGCTGTGAGGAGGGCACGCGGCTATTTATCAAATTCTCTGTGTCTCTGCTTGCCTGCGCCTCATCTTTCCATCTCATTCCTGTCTGCGTCCCCCTTGTTATGAGGCAATCATGTGGATCTTTATGAAATCTGATCTATATCAGCAAAAACAAGCACACTGCACACTCTGTCTCCTGCCCTGCTTCTCTATCAGCTCTCTGTTGCAAACCTCCATCTTGGTCTCCCTCATCTTTCTCCTTATCTGCATCCCTCACATTAAATCTCTTCCTCTCAACTTTCTTCTTCATGAATGTTTGATGTTTTCCCAAGCTTTTATTTTATACATGTATCCCAGTTTAGCATGCAAGATATGTGTTTGTGTGTGACTACCATGATATGACACACACCAAAGGTCATGAGCTGGAACCGAGAACAGGATGCTTGAGCACCATGACATCATGAGGAACAACATGCGGCCAGAAATAGATCCTTATAGCAGTGAGGAACCAACCGAGAGTTGGATGTGGATCAAATAATGAGGGGAAAAAGATTGTCAGCACTCTTAGTGATAGATTTTTTTAGTTTTTTTTTTTATTTATTTGCTTGCCCTTTTAGCCTATTCACACATTAACTGGCATTAAGTAAATGATTAAGATCTTTCTGATTTTCCTGAATTTCAACCTAATGATCAACACAGTTCAAATGTTTGACAGCTGACACAGTTAACAAAATAACAGCAACGTAATTGTCTGTCAAATCATCAAATTTCCTCTTACATTTGAGTTTATAGTTATGATCATTGACAATAACAACACAACTGCGTACTGTTTCCTGTAGAGTATCTCTGTTTCACTGTGAAGTTTAAATGGAAGATTTTTAATTCTGTTACATTTTTGCTCCTTGATCAACCAGGTAAGTTGATCGTTTGTCATCATTCTCCTGCTTCCAACATATTTGTTAGTTTCTGTGACCAATTCAGTATAAATAATAATGTGTGTATCACCTAATATTGTCTTAGTCCATAAATACACTTACCACCTCAGACGAACTGAACACAAACCCATTGGACTTGTCTTTCAAATTTGACCAACAAGTTTTATTGTTGTTATTATTATTCTATGATGTAACGCACTTTGAGTTCGGCCGCAGCTGTTTTTAAAGTGCTCTATACTTAAAGCTGACTTGACTGGACAGTAAAACATTGAAAAATTCTCTCCCTTTCTACGCTTGCAGCTCCCGGTCCAAACCTTCCTGAAATTACAAATTGATCAGCGCTACAACTTCCTCCTCCATCACTTTCAAACCCTGGCAGATGATCTACTAGGTGGTGCCTTTGGACTTCAACAAGCCTCAAAGAGCACCTTGCATCACATTCCTGGCTCCTAGTTGGTGCATATATAATTTTTTAAGACTGCAGTGGTAATGTAGTGATTAGAGCTCCCACCCCACACTGAGAATATCCTCTTGTGTTACACGTAGGTATGAATGTGAATGTGTGTGACTCGCTGTGTTTGCCTTGTGATGGACTGGCGACCTGCAGGGTGTAACCTGCCTTCACTTATTGACTGCTGGGATCAGCTGCAGCTCCCAGCAACCCTGAATTGGCTAAAGCGGCACAGAAGATGGATGCATGCGTTTATGGGCAATTGTTTTACAAAGTAGAAACTAAAACAACTTCAGACACAGTAAATGTACAATTGACAATTGCAAATAAGAAGCATTCGGCGCTTCCACAACTACAAAACCCAAAGCCACATGCCAGACTCTTCTCTCGAGGAGTTTTCTAGTAATTCTCTGAGCTGTTGAGTCCCTCTCAATCTTCCAGTGTGAACATCTTCACATTCGAATTGGTCATCAATTAAAAAGGTAGGATGGTTTCTCTTATCTGTGTACACTGTTTACACATACTTGGCCTGGTATCATCATTACTCATTTACTTCAAATAAAAGTGTCATGATACCAAAACTGTTAATTATTTTTGAAAGGCCATTACTATTTGATAATTTTCTGAATACTTTTCTTAAGTTCAGATGCTTTATTTTTTCTCTTCCAAAGTCACTTAATTACTCCAATTTAAACATCCATCAATGTCACAACATTAATCCATGATTTTTTTTTTTTCTTTGTGCACTACCACTGGTCAGTCAAGCTTTATACAGGCACTGTTTTAAAATCTCATTTCGCTCATAGTTGTCAAGGAAAGGACAAAAACAAGTCCAACTGAATATAAAACGTGACACTTTAATGATGAATGTACTAACCACAGGTTTTCTATCTAAAAACATTAGGTATTTGACTGGTCATTCTTGCCAAAATATGTGACTCCAACAATGTGTGACTATCTCTCTGTATTTGCAAGTAACATTAGGTTCCAATATCTGGCATTTAGATAAGGTACTACCTGAATATACTCTCTTTAAGTCATGATTTGACCTGAACACAACACCTCTGAGATGAAAATGTTGCTATAAGTGTCGCGATGAGTAGAAGAAGATGGCATCTTGGGAGATTGTCAGCAAGGACACATGCTCACACAAGTTAAAAGATTAAACACTGCCTACATCACACAAATGTACAAAGTTTCTACCTTTTCCTCCTTCGTACAGTTGCTGGTAGGTGTGAGAAATCATGCAGCCATCGAAGAAGGCTGTGTAACCAATACGCTCAGAGAGGGAATCAAACTTCAGCTGACGAAGATGAGGAAAGAAGCTCTGTCTCACAGATCACAATGCGGTATCGCCATGCAGTGCATGCAGCAGCTTTAGCACTGCAGTTTGGAGATCCGGATGCTTGGGATGCAGCGGTTTATCAATTCCTTGTAAATTGGGCCAAAGACATTGAAATTCTTCCCAGTGCCTCCCCTCTCCCATCTTGCTCCCCCTTCGTCAGTTTGTCTCTCAACTTAACACTTCCATCTCTGCAAACTACTTCACATAAACAGCCTCAATAAAAATATACCTGTTTCACTCCTAAATGTTGTCGAGTGCGGAGTGAATTTAATCAAATAAACTCAGATTAGGCAAAAAAGATGTATTCCTTTTAATGCGGCTTGTTTCTCACCAACTGTGCGGGTACCATGGTCGGCACAGCTTGAAGTCATAATGTTATTAATGCTGCAAGAGAGGTGTGCAGAGTGTGCATGCTGTTAAATTTTAATCTGGAGTACAGGAGATGGGTACAATACAGTGAACACACGGTATTTTCTCTATTATAAAACGCTGTGTCCGTGGAAAGATTTTGCTCTGATTTGTCTGAATCTTTTTATATAGTTTAGTTGAGGCTGTATCACTGGGATGGATTATTAACCATGTTCATTTATAATGTTTATTTCTGTATTTTGTGCTTTGGGGATCTACAGCATAGGTAGTTGTAAAATTCTGCTTTAATTGGATAGTGGGACCCGTAACAATTTACAACTCTACAAATTATTAGCATGACCCTCATTCATGAGGTCTAGCAAAACAGGATGATGCACATTAGTGCATCGACCTTCTCCCATCTGTTTACCTGGAAATAGCATTTAATGTATGGTAAATAAATTCACTAAACTAAACGTCTGTGTTTGGTATTGCATAAGTATTTCGATGACCTGTGCCAAAACAGTTACTCTCGTGATGTTCATAGTGAACAGCAATGGTCTGATCCTGAAATCATCTGGACATTCACAACTGACATGAGAGAGCCTCATAACCAGGTTTTTAAAAAGAGCCTAGGAAAAGTAGTCACAGAGGAAACTGTCATAGACCAAAGGTGGCTTCAATCATGCATGAGCTCGCCTCCTTTGGTAAAGGATGCATCAGTGTTTCCTCAGCTAAAGGAGGTTATAAAGGAAGCATTGAGCCTCCTTTCCTTTGCTTATAGAAAATTCGAACATTCCTTATCATGCCTGCCACTTCAACACTTCCTGGGGTGAAGGAAAAGTATATATGAAAGGAGATAGGAGGGACTATTTGGATGCACCTCCCGTCTCCTTTTGTCTTGCTGCCAGCTCCTCTTGTTCCGTCCAAGACTGTGTCATCATATACCAGTTTTCCAAGTTTGTGATAATTTATTACCCTGTGGGCACTTTTACTTGGTTAAAGCTTTGGTCATCCTTGTGAGCATCTTTAGTTATTTATATTTTTTGAACACTGAACAAAATAAAATACTTTTTAGCAAAATACTTCAGGTTTTGAGTCGTGCATTTAAGTCCTCCAGTTTTGTGCTGAGGTCTTAACAACCAATGCTCACAGTACCTGTGCACTACTGTTATTAAGCTCTTTCCCTGTACATCAATGCTTCAGGGAGAACTGCTTGATTCTTGGTTTGTTTAATTTTTTAATTTCCAGATGAGATTGTTGTCGTTGGTAGATGGTGCGCATAAATGGCGAAAGAAATACAGGATTACTTTGTTATTCTTGCATGTTGAACTATGTTGTGTTTGTCACCTCTTACACTGTTGAGAACAACTTCATACTGTCATGCACAGTAATGAACTTACAAGACCATAGGAGCCTAAAAAGCCCAGTTTATTTTACCAGACTGATTGTATCATTAATCATAACTATAAATTTGAGCTGAATTGATGAGATTTTTCATTGTCTCGATTGTCTGTTCTATTTCAAAATTCTATCAATACAGTTTTAACAATGTGTCTTTTTAATCGTTTAATTGGCTTGTGACTGTTTTCTCTGTGGAAAAACTAAACTTTACTGACTTGGACACTGTTATAGAGTTATATGACAAATAAAGGATTCTGATTAAAACAAAAACTGATATAGTCATTCCAATGAAGTCTTTCATAAATAGTCTTTTTTCACTGGGCTACAATTGATTTTACAGTCATTTGTGTCTCTGTGTTTCAGTTGCACTCCCTCCGTTGCTAAGATCTGCTGCAAAAGAACCATTTCTGTAGTGTGATAAGCTATGGAGTGAAATGAAGTGTATAGTGGTTGGTGCATCAAAAGCACAGTATAAGGCCTGAAAAGGGAGGAGAAAAGTACAAGAATTACCTTTTCCTTGTAGTCGAATTGCTTAAAATGAGCTTCATGAGCATCTCCCCTGTCCAACTATTACACAAAGGCTAAAATGGACTAAAGATGTTCATGTCAGCACACCCACAAAATGTGACGATCTTTGTGTTATTCCAGGCTGGAGATAACAGTCCCTATGGCTACAGCAAGATTAGACTTAAAATGCAGCAAGTTATGGGGTAATAATTAAAATCAGTGTCCCAGATTTAGTTTCTGGCAGTTCTCATTGCAAAATATTTTGGTATATGCAAAATTCAGCATGTAGCGTCTCAGCTGGATTCCTGACCCAGTTCCCACTGTTTGTCCACTTGAAGTGCCAGTCTGTGATGACATCCTGAAGCAATGTGCTGAAAAACTGCCACCCAAACAATAGCATCGTCTCCATAGAAAATCATAATTCAGCATCTGTTATGGTATGTAACATGCATGTTTAGTTAGTTTAGTCAAATAGACAGGATACATGGGGGGGGGGGGGGGGGGGGGGGGGGGGCTTGAGACAACAATTAGTGTTTCTGTCCACTTGTTAAAATAGCCTGCATTTTTTATTTTGGACATATTGTGAGTGTCAGACTGCATGTTTCACATGATACTTGAATTCCTCTCCGAGGGCAGTCGAAATATTTAGCTCCTCAGTTTACTGCATATATTGCTCAGGTTTTCCACAGTGGAACGTGATATACCTCACCAAAGGAAACAGGGGCGTGTTGATTATTACTGTTTCTTGGTGGAAAACCAGTCATGAGATTATTTTTCTATTAAACATCTTTTAAAACACATTTTCTTCTGCTGAGCTTTCAGTAACTCTCAGCTATTAGATTTCAAAGTCTATTTTTCATTTACTTTTTCAAGTACATATTGACAGATACCACAGAGAGTTTGTCAGGTTTGTGAGAAGAATAATTTAGAAACCATAAAAAGAAAATACGTGAGAAGTCGGTTATTCTACTGTTTGACCTTGAACAAACTGGCAACTTCCCCAAACCTTGAAGAGATGAACTGAAACTCGATCTCCAAATAAAAAGCGTTTTATATCTTTCCAAAGACTAATGTCTTAAAATCGTATCCTTCTCTGTGCCAACTTTTTTTTTAAGGCCATGTTGGACAGAAACCATGCAGCCCTATCCTGGAAGAGATCAAGATAATAACGGCATTGTCTCACACTTTGCCATATCTGAGTGCCGCTGAATCTCTCGGGCAACACAATGCGAAGTTGGAGGGGGATTAGAGAAGACTAATGCTAAATATTTGAATCAATTTGAGGGGATTAGGAACAATGCTCTGGTTCTTCAGAGGTATAATGGACTTACCCCTCATTGATATGACTGTATCGCTTTAGTTTACATTCCTACAATTCATTTTTCATCACACTATTTGTCCTTCATACAAAGAAAATCAGACCATGTTGAATTTTAACTCTTTATAGGATACTAGCATATGTCACAATCCCAAAAACTCCTAAGTCCATGTTCTAATAGGTTTTTGTTACCTTTAAAAATGTATTGCACATTACTGAGTATGACTCTCACACAATACATTAATAATTTACAAAAAAAGTACACGAATGTGGCTTCACTGAACTTATTGGGTCTGAAAATAGACACTGTCAGTACTTTTCTGTGTAGAGTCCTAATGATCAAATTGAGTACCTTTTTTTCCTTATAAATACATCAACCAAATGCAGTAAATAGAAATAAGAGATGCTCTGCTAACAAAAAAAAGCATTATGGTGTTTATGCTCCTGTACTGAATGCTACAACTATAATGAGCTAATTCCAATCTCATGGGGGGCATCGTGAAAAGTTCACAAATAATCAACCTAATCTGTTGTAACTGTAACTGAGAATATCACATGCCACAGAGCTGAATTCAAGAACACTTTGGAGTAAATGGCTGGATGTTTACACATGACACTGTGAGCAGCTTGCTCTTGCAGCTTGAAGCTGCTGCACAAGCTTGACAAAATCAATTTTCAGCCTTGGGATTAGAAGCTGGGCAGCATTAAAGTCACTTCAAATGTGTCTAACGACAAAACTCTGGATTTTACAATTCTGTGGATTATGCAGCTGTTGCAGATGGGGGGTGGTGGTGTGTGTGTGTGTGGGGGGGGGGGGGGGTATAACGTACTTGAGTCGCACTATTACTCACAGCTAAAAGCTTTTTAATAAACCAACGTAGAAAACTATATTTGTCCTACACTCAAAAGTTCTATGTTTACTCATGATACAACCTGAGAAATGTAGTTTTGACCAGCTCCATGAGCCGTGTTGATCGCCGGGCCATTTTCTGCCTTTTAACAACTAGATATTTGTTGGTCATTGTATTGTTAGGATTTGTAGATTTTTTAGTTTAAAAAAAACCCCAACTATTTCAGAGAGATTTCACACCCTGCTATTTTTTACATTACTTTGTCTTCAGGTTCATTGATATCAACCATTTCCTCTTTCTGACTTTCACTTTTTATATTCACATGATCATATCTTTGCTATCCCACAATTTTAAACAACACTAAACAAACCCCTTAACAGAAACAGCCAGTGGTTGTTGGCAATGTGCATTTATCTATGAATACATTCATGCTGTCACATTATTTTTACAGCACCAAGACCGGCTTGGAACAGAAATAAATCAATAAAAAGCAACTCCTACAACCTTTGAAAGTCTCATATTCACTCTCCTTTCAGCTCCGTTTTGATCGGGATGAATTCCTAAAGGAAATATATGTATATTTAGCTTCAATATTGTGTTATTATCTAACACTGTCTGTTGAACTGAACAGTAGAGTATCGAGGCTGTTTTTTTAATTTGAAATCTTGCCAGTTGCATCTGCAAATAGGGTGAGTTAAAAATTTTTGAAAGAAATGGAGATCATTTAACCAAAATAATGAGCTGAACGGTGTTGAAAACATCTGTGGGGCTCAAGGGAGTTCCAAAGGCATAATAGACATCGGTGGACTTCTTATCCTTCGCTTTTACTGCAGGTATTTATATAATTCATTTACATCTAAGTTTTCAGCTACAATACATTAACACATGTATGAAAGTATCAACATTAATTAAAAAAAACAAAACAAAAACATATCTCATACCAGTGGCACATTCTTCTAGTCGTAATTTTGAAGTCCAGCATTGATGTCACGGTTCTAGGATTGGTTGCACATCTATCTTGTGCAACTGTAAACTGTGGCCACCTACCTGATATATTTTGAACGAGGAGGAGGAGATATATAGAGAAACACTGTGTGGGAGCATTTGATAAAACTGTTTCTCAGCTTCTGGGATTGTTGGTTAAAAGAACTGGTAGCACCTCAGAGGCACTGTTCAAAGAGAGACATTAAAAAGTCATCACTTCATGACTTGTTCACAGGATGTCTTGGATCCCTCTCCAGAGTGTTTTAGTGACGCCGTTGACTTTATTCAAGGGGAAGCAGAGAAAAGCCTTTGTCTTCAAATGGATCCTGGTGTTATTTCTCACGGTTTGTTCCTACATTTTATGTACTTTATATTTTCTCGGAGTTAGGTTAATGTTGAGACACACAGCGCTGGTATGAACACTGGTGTGGTTGTTTTATGGTGATTTCTTTCTTTTTTTTTTGTAATTTCTCACACAGCTTGCTCTACCACTTTCGCTCAGCTGTGGCTTCTCAGGACCAAGCCATCGCTGCAGACAGAAGGAGGGTAATGTCTATAAATAGAAAGTGGACCAATTATAAAGCAGATGTTCCCCGGTATGGTGGTGGGAGAACACTGTCGGGGGGGAATATCGGTGGTATTTTCACTCTCGCTCTCCCTCTCTCCCTCTCTCTCTCTCTCTCTCTCTGTGCGCTTGTTGTCAGTTTTAAGGCTGTTTTAAATTTCCTGGCTTCACCAAGAGTCTGGATTTTCTCAGCGATTACGATCTCCTTAATGAACACCTTCATTTACATTTTTTTTCTTATTGCTATTTTTGTGTTTTCCACGTCATAAGACCATCACATGTAATTTCCAGCTCACACGTATGGCAGCTCTCGATTCTCAGCCTCTTCTCAGCCTGACTGACAGTTCTATAAAAGACTGTGGCATATGACATGCATTTGTTGCTACTTACATCTAAATTGCTTCCCCATCACCAGGTTGTTTAACACAGCTCTGACTTCAATTTCAACAATCATTTTCATCACTCAAACCAGCCCACATAAATGATTGAATAAAGTCCCCTGATAAGACAGCTCCTCGATGAATGTACATTTGATTCCGGTATGAAATCATCCTCCGTTTCTGAGACGTAATGAGCATCTTTTTGTGATCTGAAGGGGGGGATCCTCTCCAGTAACAGACTGCGTTCATACTATCTTTATAATCAGGGGCAGTTCAGTTTGTTACGGTAAACGATTTCTAAATATAAACACTTTTCCTGCAAAGCGTGACATGATCACTGACTACAGTCATCAGGAGACTATTCCAGGGCCCTAATGAAATACTCTGTTGATGAGAAAAGGCCTTGGGTGAATTTGTATCTGTCAAAACACAAACACACAAATAAAAACAAGTTTTATAATTATAGAAAATGCAGAAACCCTGGACATTTAAATATGACTGATTATTTCTCGGCTTTGTATTGTGATGAAATTTTACTCTTATTCTATATCCGTTCATTTGAAAATATTTAATCTTAAGGATCAATGGGAGCTATGTGGTTCAGGACAGTGTGATCTTTTCCCCATCTGTGATTTGTTCATGGTCCCATGAAGAGTTGTTTTTTTTTGTTTTTTTTTAGATTTAGTCTAAATCACTGTGCATAGCAGCTTTGGGGCAGTTTGTGTCTGTGTGTGAATAAGTGAATATGAAATTCTGAGGCTGCTCAAGCAGTTGAAGCGATGCTTTATAAGCAAAGCCATTCAGTGTTTCCAACAATTTCTCTACCTGGCCAAAGAAAAACTCCTCACCATCTCTTCTCTTGGCCCGTCACCATCACTAAAATCAGGACTTCCAGTCATCATCTTTGGCTTTATCATCACCTCCATCGGCATCAAACATGGATTCATCAGTTGTGTTGATGAGTGATAAGACTGTTTTCAGATATGCTGCAGAAAGGCGGAAGCCCAATCCATGCTAAGTAAGTTAAGGGGGTAAATCTTTCGGTCTCCAGAGGCTGAGCACTTTCACTCTGTGTGTCTCTCGCTCTCTCTGTCAGCATCTGACAAGCTCACCACGGCTGAGCAGAAAAGTACCCACCTCCGCTGTTCTCTTTACTGCCATGCTCTCCTTCACTCGCTGCCATGATCTATTCTTTGCTGTCTGTCTCCACTTCAGTCCACGCACTTCTTTCTTGTTTTTCCATCTCCCACGGCTCCCCTATCTCAGCTTACGCAGTCTTCATTCTCTAACACACAGATGTCGCCCCATGCATGCATGTACTTGCAGCTATTAGCCAACATAAGTTAATAGCCTGCATAGTTACATACAAACATTTAGAGTTGGAAAACTAAACATTTACACAATCATGTCCTGGTATTTATTCAGCCCTCAGTTGCTCTGATGGCTGGCAGGCCTGTGTAACGGACATTGGATCTTAGCTGTAATTTGCAACATGACTCACTGAAGTTGATGTAAAACTTTGTGACAGATGACACAGCTACATTTGACTCACAGTAACAGTGAAGCATAGCCTAATTCAAATTAGGCAACTGATGTATTTTGGGATGACGGCAATAGGCTTTCTCAGCTACCTGTTAACAGTGATGAGTGTTGAGATGCATAAGATTGTGGATGATGGGAAAGATTGTGGATGATGGGAAATGTGTTGTGCTGTTTTCAGCTGTTTCATAAAAAAAGTATTTTTTGGGGGCGGATGGGGTGAGAAATGAGATTATATCAATGACTTCCCATGCCCCAACCCACGATTGTTCATTTTCAGCTCGGGCTAAGGTTAACTCTTGCCTCTGTGCAAGATTTCAATGCTCACTTGGTAGTGGCAGAAAAGTTAATTGTAGGAATAACATACGTCACACGATTGCTATGCAACATGAAGTAAAAATACCTCCTGAGTCCATCTGATTTATAGTCATTTCAATCGTCATTTTATAGCTCTTAACCAGCATGGAACTAATTCACAATTTGACTCTCATTCAGCTGCGACAATTAAGCCTGTGAGCCAGTCACACCTAACTTGATAACAATAGTCATCAGCAACATTACTCAGAAATGTCAACGAGGCACAATTATCACAGGACAAATTCAACCAAAATGAATCACCTGAATCACCCACTTCCACAACAAAGAAAGTGCCTGCTCACACTTTGAAATGCTGTGTTGATCCGCTGTTTCATATGTTATACAAGTTCACTTTTTTATTTGAAGGAAACACATGAAACTGTCTTAATTTCCTAACTTATAAGTAGCAGCAAAAACAATGTCAACTGAAATGAAAAAGTGTTAAGTATCGAAAGGTCTGGAAAGCTTTCTTTCCTCGCCACAAAATTCTTCTGACTATTAAAGTGATGGAGGAATCAAAATGCAGCTGAGTTGTTCGAAATGTGTAACACATTTACCTCAACTGAAGAAAGGAAGGAAAATGTTGAACATAGCCCTGGTTTTAGGGTAGTCTAAGTAAAGAAGGACACTCTCAGATGACACTGACCTCTTTTCACATGGGAGTAATGGGTTCTGATTAAAGGAGCGTCACATAAGCATCTGATTTGGTCACACACTCTTTGGACACTAATTTAAATCACATGTGTTCACCTTCCTATGCACAGGATGAACATGCAAACAAAAATTCCCAGATTCAAAATCCAGTCTTATGGCTGTGAGAGCCAATACTGCACCATCAGTAGAACATTTACTATAATTTATTCATGCAAACAATGAATATGGGTGAACAGTCTCTTTCCCAGAGGGAGAAGACAAAGGGGGCTTTATTAAGACTCTGTGTATGCTATAAACAATGCTTGCAGTGATGTAAAGCCACAGCCTAAATATGTTCAGAGTATGATACTGGTAAGCAAAGCACAGTCTTAAAAAATCTCTGCAGTTACAATCAAGAGAAACTTGTCTGTACTCCACATGCAGGATACATTTATGACTCATATATTCGTATTTGTACTTTACACAAGAGAAATGGTACAGTGCCTGAAGGCATGAAGAAGCTTGGTCTTATTTTACAGTGGGCCAAAATCATCAGGACTTCAAAAGACATGTCGCAATGTCGCTATGGACAGGCTTGTAAAATATTTAGATTTTATATCATGTTTCATTCAGGAAACCACATGCTTGTTTTCTCAATAATAAACCATCACTCTTTCGCCTCACTTTCTCTCGCGCCTCCGGGCGGTCTGTGTCGCTGTATGCCTGAATTCATTTGAAAATACGTTTGTGCAGTCGATTACACAGCTGCCTTCTTTTGAGGTGGGTTTTAGATGTTTTGGTTTCCACGTGACTGCACCATGACAGATGTTGTCTGTGCCTGTGAGTCGCCACAAAGTGACAGTGGTGCATTCGCAGGCCCAAACTAGACCATGTTTTCTATTTTGATAGGACAACAAATAATAAGTCAGACAAGTCCACCTCGAGCATTATCGTCGTGAATGTTTGTTGATGCAGCGCCGCCTACCTCCGTGAGGTGTGGGTTTGGGTTGAAGCCACACTGGTTGCACACCGTGGAGCGACACTGCGTACAGATGTTGGAGTTTGGCCTGTCGTCCCCGGTGCCCGACAGGTCGGCGGTTTTGCAGACGGGGCAAAGTTTGCTGCTGGGCATGGGTGCGATTTGAGGCACAGAGTAAGGAGAGGTGGGGACGCTGCCTCGGTCAGGGGACACGGAAGGGGACCTCCCAGTCCTGCTGCCCCCCACGTCCACCTGCAGACTCTTCCTGGACACGTGGCCCTGGCCCTGCTCTCCTTGAGGTGCCGCATGCTGAGGGGTGTCGTGGGCAGCCAACCGGTCACCTGTCCCATGGTGACTGCTCTGGACTCCTACTTTAGGTCCCGGATCTGATGGAGAAGGTCTGGCAGAGGGGGGGAACAGAAAACACAGAGCATAGTGGATAGAGGTCCTAATCTTCCATTACGAGTTTGTGGCTATAGAGTCAATACCACTTAGTGTTTCAGAGAGGTCTTAGGGTTTCTCTACCAATATCTACTGAGGAGACATTTGAAAGTCTTTCTTTCAGGGCTTTATAAAGAAGGGAGGGCAGTGTATTTTCCCTTTTTTTTTTTTACATGCTTGCATTTAACTTTTTTTGACGTAGTACTTTGTTGCAGTAATATTAAAGTTTATTCATACAAAACTTATCAAAAGCAGTGTTAACAAAGAGATATAAAGGAAACATAAAATACAGCAGGAACCAAATTAGGATTGGGGAAAGCAAACGATAAAAAAAAAAAACTATCAAAACAGACCGCAAAAGCAAAACTGTGAATCACAAAAGATTGTCAAAGAAAGAAATGACAAGGCTCTTCAACAACAATGAATATTGTGATTTGAAAGTAGATATTGACGAGGCTCCTCAGGCTCTCTGTTCCAGGTCCTCTCAGAGCTACAGCTTGATCTGCTTCTGTTTTTCACTGTGTAGTGAGCAGCGGGTTACTACTGCAGGGTCTCAGGTTACACACATGTTGGTACAGGTGCAACAGTACCAATAAATATTGGTGTCAAAGTTCAGGGAGGGGACACAGGTACAAAGGTGAAACAAAAACTATTTTTGAAAGTACGTTGAACTTGAACTTATGAAATATTATTTTACAAACAGGGAAAACAAACAACCTGCAGGTAAGGAATCGAACTACAAGGGGAGGGAATCCAAACACGAGGCATAAACAAGGTAAATAAATAAGACATTCCGTCCACTTCCATTTGTTCAGGGGCGCAAACTAAACACCTGGACTATAACACAAAGGACTTAAAAGTGCTGGAATTGAACTGAATTGGTGAAAGCATTTTTTCCACAAACCTATAAATAGTCAAATGACCAAATGACTGGACTTCTTTTGCTACTGTCACAAAATGAATATTCCTCAGAGCCTACAGTGCCATAGCTTCCTGGGATTATAATTACAAGTTCCACACCCAGGCAGGAGACATATTTGTCTATTTTAAACAGTGCATATTTCACAGTTTAAAAATAAACAGAATTTATTATATTTAAGAGCTTTTAGGTAGGTCGGTGTTATATTTTCAGGAAGACACTATACAGTATTAAGTGTAGCTTATATATATAAATATATCACATATTTGGCGGAGGTCCTCACAATCTTTCCACTGTTCACACCAAGTCAATTTCCTGATATCTATGAGTCTGATTTTTTCATTAAAGGTTTACACAGAGTAGAAATAGGAGTTTGACACTTTTCAAAAAGAAATAAATTGATTAGTGTTCTTTATTATTTTAAAGGCTTTCAATTTTAAGCAGCCCCTGTAAACAACCATTAAAATTCCAGCAAGTACAGTCTGAGGAGGCTGATGAGAGAAGAACAGAGAGTAGGACTGAACTAATAGTAAAGCATGGAGAAGGGGAAGTATAAAGACAGAGGAACACTATACAGTGCCAATCCATAGTTGCACATTAAAATGAGCTGCGTTTAATATTTTCTTCGAGAAGATTTTATTGCAGTGTTACAGTACTATTTTCTTTGCTTCTTTTAATGTACAGCACAAGCCGTTCTTGAGTTGTTGTATAATACGGATCCCTCCAGATCTGAGTTGAAATCACTCCTCAAAGCATTAAAAGACTTTATTATAGTTCATGATGTTAACTGGTTTATTTTGCCTCTATCTGATTTTATGAAATGCTTCTTGTGGCTTCTTATCACCCTTTGAAGCTCTTATGTCCCTGCCTTGGAGACGTATTTGCGCTAAGAAAAAGGTGGTATCAGTATAAACTCCTGGTTTTCTTGCTGCTTGGCCTTGGCCTGCCAATAGTTAAATAAGAATGGATATGTCATAACAACTTAGACCTTGTTTTGTCATGGCCGTCGTCTTCAAAGGCAGCCTCAGCCGCAGCAGATCTGCATTCACAGCGAGGGAAGTGTGGAAATAAAGGGAGGAATCAAGTAATAAAAGTAGTGCATGCTAGCAATTGTGAGTCACTGCAGATGACTTTGGTTGCGGCACAACGCCAACATTTATTGTATTAAACTAGATGTTTGCAGATAATGCTAAAGCACTGATGCACTGCGTATAGATGTCTCTCTGAATCGTACATACTGGACATACTTTCCCATAATAATTATAACTCGAATAGCAAAGATACCTAATAGAGTCTCTCGTGGTTCACGCAAGACCCGAGGCATGGCTTAATGAGAGTCAAAAAGAGTGTGAACTGGCAGACACCTTTTTTAAAAGATTCCTTTAGATATTTTCTTCCATCAGCAAATGAGAGTCCACTGAGAACAACTTGTAGCTCCGCGTCTAAAGTGCTACAAATTACTTGCTTTATTGCAAAGTGGATAGCGAGTCGTTTCTGCATTGCTAGTCCTTTGTAACAGGAGAAACTACCTATCGTTAAGAGGCCGAAAGACGGTGAGATAATCTACGCAATGTCAATGATGCACACAAAATGGTTGCACTGCTGGAAAACTTGACACAGATCACACTGAAGTAATTAAGATTGTTACTGCAGGAAAAAAAATGTGTCTTAAAGGAATGGGCCAACAATTTCCGAAGTATAGCAGCAGCTTTACTACTGTCATATCTGGTAAAAAAAAAAAAAAACAAAGGGAAACAAGAAAAGACCAGTAGGCTCAACCAAGACTGCAAACGAGGGAAAATAGCTCAATTAATTAATCATCCAAAAGAATATGAGTATCTTTTGCATGTAAGTATCAGAGCTTTTTAGATTGCAACAGTAAAACCTATGAGAGCCAACGCAGGTGACCAACTGAGTGATGCCACAAGTAGACCAAATGTCCCTACTAGCTATATTTGCTTTAAATTAAAAGCCATGTCTGAGTTCATACACATTTCATGAGTATACCACCAAATTATGATCAATTCTTGATGACAGAAAAGTCTTTTAGATCAAAATAAACATTTATGTAAAGGTTGTTTTTGTATTATCTTCCAATAGGAACTTTATTGGTGTGACGTTAGAGGAGTGCCTGACAAGAGGAGTATCACTGGTTTGATTTTGGGTTGAGGAATTTCCTCTGCTGAGTTTGCATCTTTTCTTCCTCGTAATCTGGTTCGCTTCCACTGTCCCAAGAAATGTGTGCTATGTGAGTTAGTGTAAATTCAGAATGATGGTCATTTGACCTTCCAAGGTGTACTTCACTTTTGTCTGCTGGGACCAGTTCCAGTCTTTAACGTTTTGACCACCAATAAAAGTGCTTTCACAAAATGCTTAATTCAATTACAGTGTTCTTTAAATTTAGCGAACAATACAGGACGCTTGAAGGATGTGATTAATACCAAATGGTCGATGTCACAAATATTACATTGGGTTTTTTTCTCAGGAAATAAATCCACAAGGGTGACTTCACATTGACGTCTGTCAAATACGTCCCCTGCAATAGAGATGTGGCTTGAGCCGGATACAGTATATCTGTATCAATGTCTCCATGATAGCGAGGCTGTATGTTTCTCATTGATTTATACCTCTGGCCACGGGAAACAAAGCTGTGTTGCTCGCAGGCTTCCAGTGGAAAAGCTATCTCGTGACACTTAGTGATGCTTAAAGGTCAAAGCAGATTTATAACAGAAATCAGACTTACATATGCTCAAACACACCATTTGTTTTATGTGTCTAAATTGAATTCTAAACGTGTCAAGTGAAGTATTCCACCTGCTCATCAAAACAGCATCAACAACTAACAAGGTTGTTTCCAGTCAGTGCTGAAAATGGTACAATGAGGAAACCTAACCTTTTGAGGGTTTTTTTTTCCTTTCATCAAAAAAAAAAAAGTACATTTTCAGCTTTATAATTCTTCACCAGGACATAGTTCATTGGTAGTGTAGCAGCTGCTGGACACTTTATTTGCTAGATGAGGTTTTGTGTGATGAAGTGAATCACCCGGGTTGAGGAGGAACAAAAAAAAAAAAAAAAAGAAAGAACTGGATAACTGTGATCAGTGGCAGCCCCTCAGGGGGATCTCAGGGTCCCGGGTTGGGAAATACAGTTATAGGCCCCAAAAGGAAGCAACAACTTCACATGTTTCTCATCATATCTTGTCCCAGCAAAACTGAACCTGAGGGCTGCAGAAAGATTCTTGCACAGGTTACTCCCGGCAAATTTGTGTTGTCTGCGGTCTGGCAACGTGAAGTACAGAAAATTATGTTCATATTAATATTTGATATATTTATTAATATTATATGAGTTGTTTATGGAATTTATGCTTTATATATGGTCAAGGACATCACCATGACACTGACAACACCTCATCGGCAGGTAGCGTCATAAATAATGAGTTCTTTTGCATTATTTGCTTGAGTTATGACAGCCATTTGGTATGTGTAAGCTACATAGAGTACAGTGCTTCCATTGCCCAATGTAAATAAATTATGAGGACGTACTGTTTGAACACTTTGTCTTGGAGCACAAGTACATCCATTAATTTTATGGCTTTTATGAACTGTGGCATTGTTTGGGTTCAAAAAGAAACGGCGTCAGAAAGGCAGATGTGGAACAGACAGCTCCTTGCTAATTCGGCTATTAGAAATAGAAAACGGCAGCAGCACACTGACAAAGTTACGGTAAACAGGAAATATTTGGAGCTGTTGTCAGAGAGCTTCTCGGTTATGTTCATTAGGTCAGTATGACTGTGCAGTTAGTCAACACTGTCAGGATGATGGAAGAAAAGAACCAGTGTGGTGCTCTGCAAGGCAGAAGGCAAGGGTGGTTCCCCTTATCTCCACAGGCTCCTATAGAGGGCTCAAGTTGTTCTCTGGCTGTGATGAATAAAATATAAAATGGTCTGAAACCGAATAAAAGGAAAACCCTATATGGAATCCGACATTTCAATGAGGTAACAGAGCATAATATGCACTGGTTCATATTAATACTTTTTTTTAAATACTGCTCTTGATTTTAATTAGGTAGAAAGTGTCCTATCTACAGTCTCAGTTCTGAGTCTCATTGTCTAATATAGGCTCACAAGTTCTTTGTGAGAGAATGTGTTCAAGCAGGATTCAGACTAAATGTGGGGCTGCGATCTGGAAAAAAAAACATTTAAATTAGCTACATGATATAGTGGCCCACCCCTTCTCTGCCCATTTCTCACCGTGCCTCACTTTTTCTCTCCACACACTCAGTCTCTCTCCACTCAAGATCACTTTATGAGATCCACCTTAGGGTGGATACCACAGAGAAATCAGGAGGTTACAAGGGAGTTATGAGCCTTTAAACCTGTCCCACAGTAGATATTCAGGATGTACAGTGAGTGCTTTTCCAAATAGAAACATAGAGAGGACTGGACATTATCAAAAGTACAAAGCAGTCCTCTGCAGAGCACACGGAGACTGTGCCATTATATCTGAAAAGCACAACAAATCAAGCAGTAAGTCACTACGATGAGACAGATTCGCCAATAGCGTGAAGCATTAAGAGGCACATACATCTATGAGAACTTCAAGCTGCACTGCAACCACAGACAGATAGTAAACAGGTGTGGCTAATCTGAGATGCAGCTGTGCGGCTGTGTGTGTGTGTGTGTGTGTGTGTGTGTGTGTGTGTGTGTGTGTGTGTGTGTGTGTGTGTGTGTGTGTGTGTGTGTGTGTGTGTGTGTGTGTGTGTGTGTGTGTGTGTGTTTTTGTGTGCCTGTACTATTCAGGTCTACAACAGTTGAACTGTGTAATTAAGGTAATATCAGATCTTGTCAGATCTAGGAAGGGTAATCCCTCCCACACACCCACACAGAAAGTACAGACCCACCAGCGGCATGCTCCATGAGATCACACACTAATGGTCTGGGCTGGCTTTTAGAAAAAGGCTAATATTTTATCAGCTTCAGTGATTGGGGTTTGCATAATGTAACTGACAGTAGTGAGCAGACACTGTTGTGCAAGAGCACTATACCAGTCTGAGCTGGCGGTCTGGATTTTTCATGAAGGGATGCAAGAGCACTTTTGCAGAAGAGATGAGGCTTTTTTTTTCTTCTCCCCGTGTGCAGCTGGCTGTGGTAGAAAACAATTTTCACTAACTCCATATTGGTCTGAGCCTGGGATCTGATAACTGAGACAACTGTGGCATATATGCGCTCTGATACCGGGCTCTCAATGACGGTATCTGACAGCCGCCTTGTCAAAGGGACACAGACGTGTGGTCGCCCGGAGGAAGGTGATTTCTCACAATGACTCTGTATTTACTCGCATTCACGTCGAGTAAATCAACCTGTAATGGAACCGACTGAGCCCTTCAACGTGAGATCCCGGCGCTCTGTGCATCATTTACATTTCTAATTTATTTATCACCTCAAGCTATGTGGACGTCAATATTTCTCCGATCCATTCTAAAGTATTTATATTCACTTGGTTTGCACGGAGGAGGAGAAACGTCCTGCTGATGCCTCAGGACAGACGCCGCGAAAACGGGCGTAGAAATTCCTGTTGAACGGTCTGAAAGCGATATTTACATTTGCTGGCTTCACGTCAACATCGATGCGTGTTGAATTTGAGTCCTTTCAACCCCACTACAAAAAAAGGCGGTGCGAGCAAAGGGCGTTTAAATAAAAGGAGTAGGAAAAGGGGTGGTGGATGTGTTGACAAGGATATTGAAATAAATAATTAAGCACCCATTCAAGTCTATCTACACGCAGTCGGTCGGTCCTGTCTCTACGCTTCACACCGCCGCCACGCCGCCGTGTAGCCTCCCTGATTTCGCTCCACACTTTTGAGGCGGAGAAGCGTCGTCGCTTCCGCGGCTACCTGTTAATCCCCGGCCCGGGTCCAGTCCCGCTTCCCCCGGCTGGCGCTCCGTTGCTCGGCTTGATGAGCTGTCCAGAGCCCGGTGGTGCTGAAATGGAAGCCGGAGCCCCCGCTGCAGGGACGGCGGGGCCGGGCTGTCCCGCCTGTCCCTCCCCCTCCATGCTGGCCTCGTTCCCCATCGCCTCCGGATCGGTCGCGACGGGAGAGAAACGATGTTGTAGATGGATCTACAGCTGTGGTGGAAACTCGGGTGAAACTCAGCGCTGCTCCCCTTCCGCCATCATCACCTACAATTCAGCATCACGCACGGAGCACGCGCGCTGACGGAGAGGCTGAGGGAGCGCGCTGACGCAATGGGTGGTGACTTGTGTGGCTCGTACGTGCGCGCTCACGATGCCTCGAGTCACCACGCAAACACAACCCGCGAGCCCGCACGGCGCATGACCGGAGCCCGCTGAGACCTCCCTCATTCAAGTCCCGTCTCTCCCTTTACGGAGCGTTTGTTTTGTAACCCAAATGATGAAGACACCGCGCAGCGCGTGCTCCAGGCTTGAAATGAGACCAACCTTTATACTATTTGACTGTATTCTGCGTCTTTTACCCAGTGACAAAATTAAAGATAAACCTAAGCCATCACAGTGCCCAGTCCAAGCAGGTTCCATTCTATTACGTAACACGGGATAATCTCATATTGTCATTGTTATGTCAATATTTGCTTTTTTTCCAGAAGTGCAAGTCATCCATATTGATTTATTTTCTTTTATTCAGTCCTATAACACGTAGTTGGTGTGGGTAACCACTTTAACTTAATGTATAAACTCCCATAAGACAAAATAATGAAATCCCCATGAATAGAAAAGCAGTGCGAGGCAGACTTGGCATAATTTAGTCACATGTTCCATTTCATTTGAATCCATTCAATTTGTCAGCTAACAGATAAATAACATTTGAGATGCCTCTGCAGCTGTGCAAGATATGGACCGTGGTTCTTTTCTTTATTCACTGAATTACTGGGAGATAGTGGTGACATAATACTACAGCATGGGTTTATTCAACACAAACATCTGCTTGCACTGAAAATGTGTAGCTGAGGGGTGGTTTTTGTTTAGTTTTTTTTTTTTTTTTAGCTCCCTCTTCCACTTCAGGCTACTCTTTGTACTTTGATGCTCTGACAAAGAGCCAGTGTCATGTTTACAAGTTCATCATATTGTTCTCAACGATAAAGACTGACGGCATCAGATGAAAATACATCATTTGGAGTGCCCAAATTCTGTTTCATGTTGGATTGATTATGATAATCTCACTGTATTTATTGGTAAAAAGTGATATTCCTAACAAATGTTGATTAGGTAAAAAAATAAAAAAGTAGGAAGTGTGTTCATTCAGCAGATGATAGCAGTGTATTTGTCTTAGATACATTGAAGCAATGTTGTAGAAGATCCAACACTGATAATCAAAGCAAGAACAAAACAGACTAATAACAGGAATTTCAAAACTAAATAGTGACATTTATAAATATCTTCATTGCAACAAAGATATTAATGTGATAAAAAGTAAAAAAAAAATTTAAAAAAAAAAATTTAATTGGCTCTCCTCCTTTAGGTCCAGAGGATGCCATGTCATTGTTTCACTCACCTTTAAATGAGTGCTCTCCCTAGTGTACACAAACTGTCACTACAATAAAACACTTCCATCTGAAAAGCTTTGAGCTTTCATGCGTTTGCAAACGACACGTTGTTGTTTAAATTATTTAACACCATATTCGTTCATCAACCATTACAGTCATGTCGATTTCACAAGCCCAAACACACAAAGAAAATGTAGATTATCGCAAAATATTCTCACAGACTTTAATGCAGAATAAACTGGCAAGCACAAAAAACAACTGAAGCCAGTAAACAGATACATATGTACAAAACACACATCATCATCACACAATTAACTTAATATTCACTCACTTTGAGATCCATTTTAAGTTACAAAAATAACACAAGAGCTTGTTTTCACTGCAGGATCTAATGAAACAGACATAGCAAGAGATCCTTAGTTGGAAAAAAAAACATTCCAGTAAAAACCAAACCCCCATGATGCATCATGAGATTTAAACTGTCCTTATATCACATGATGACTAAAATAAATTTTTGATGTTAGATTATGAACTATATATACCGAGTTTACTGTGGCTAAAATGCTGTGAATTAAATAGTAGAATGATTCCATACTCTATTGGCACCGTAAAGACTTGAGAAAAATGTAGTTGGAGGAATATTGACATAAAGTGTATTCTAACTGACATAAGAAGCTTTTTGACGGTGGTCTAGCAATATCAATGACCATAAAACCGCAGAGAAGATACCATTAAAATCCTTCAAGTGCATTGCTGGAAACATGCCTCTCTTCATATATATACAGCGGTATGGACAAGAAGAACATTTACACCGAGTCTAAAAATGGAGGATGTATATACAAAACTGGTTTTAAAAAAATTGATTGATTTTAAGAAGCAGGCGAGGCTCAGTTGGAAAAACAACACTAACCTGCCTCTATGAGGGAGCGTTTCAGGAGTGTAGCAATATTCTTTTTCTCCGTGGTGATTGCTTGGTGCTTACAGAACTTTTGATTGTTTTTAATTTACTGGCGCTTGGCTTTGTAAGGTCGGGAGCGTTTCCTTCGGTCGGGCTTCCTCTGTTTGTGCAAGCGACCAATGCTGACTCCCTGCCGACGGCGCACAGAAATGTTTTGCTCCACGAGGCTGGCCAGCATGCCTGCAGGTGACACCAAGTCAGAATGAATGGAGTAGCAGGGGAATCATAAACATGGCAGAAAAGGTCGTTGTTGTGCATACTCCTACATGGGTCTGGAAAGAATTTCATTGGAAGATGCATACGAGACAACTCTGCACATTTCACACATTTCAAAACACATGTCACACATTTCACCACCGCAGATGGAAACATTCTCAGTGATCTCATAGCCTCACATATGTACCGTCATGTGCTGTCACCTAATCTCATAACTGAAATGAAATCCTTATCTGTAACACTAATTCGAGGCAAAACAGTACAAAATATATTGAGCATACAGCATGCATGGTGATTGAGTTTACCTTCTTGGGCCAGCATTGATATGAAGGTACAGATAAATTCATCGTAGTTGTGGGTCCGCCGCTGATCATCAATCTGAGCAAAAGGGAACATTTTGAAACTGAGTAAAAATCCAATGAAAATACCACCGGGCACTTGATCGCAGTTCAACAAAACCTACTTTATATTTTTTCCTCTTTTCTACCTCCTCCTTCAGATAAACCTCATAGTTGGCGATGTCGGCTTCTACACACTTGAGCAGTGCGAGCAGCTCCTGCAGTAGACACAATTGTATTGTTTGTTTTATTAATCACAGCAAATAGTTTCTTAAAAAGGTACCGCAAGTAGAAAACGTGAGGCAACCATGACACTAAAATAATGTTGATGGGTTTAAGAGGGAAATTCCTGGACTTACTTTTGGCGAGTACTTGTCCCCGGAGGGCTTGCTATCTGCAGCGCTTTCAACTGCGCTCAGCTTCTCCTTGCTGGGTTTCACCTCCGCTTCGCCTTTGTTCTCCTCTTCTTTCTTCACCTCTACAGATGGTCCCTCACCACCCTCATTTACACTTTCTTCCTCCTTGGTTTTCTCTTTGTCTTTTTTCTTCTCTGGAGTACTCGGTCTCTTCGTGCCGTCAGCAGCTAAATCAGCTATGAAAATGACAAATGAAAAAAATGACCGTCTATTGACAATATTTAGGCACAGGCACTCCTCCCTAAAAACAACACGCATCATACAAATACAGCCAAAAAAAAACAGGTGATAGTATTAAATGATTCATACGTGGCGATTGTATTGAACTATCAAGACTGTGATGCTTGCTCAAGAGGAGGCTTCTAAACCAGGCTTGTAAATGTGGCCGACAGCTGAGAAGCCGTGTACTCACCAGATGGAGGAAGAGCACAGATGACTCCATTCTCCTGTAGGTGTAACAAGGCCACGCTGACGGAGGGCCCCAGTTCCCGTACGGCGCGGTTATGTCTGGAGTCCAGCCTCAGCATTTCGTCTTCTCCAAACAGCACACGGGACAGATGGGACGCGACCGGACTCGACGGGCGCGTGGCGGCCTGCGAGCGCGCCGGTGAGCGCAGCGGGGAGTTGAAGGCGCTGCCGATCTCCGAGGCCGTGTCGGTGCTTTCGTTGCTGGGTGTCGGGGAAGGCTGCGAAGCAGATGTGATGCAAATGCCCCCCGTGCGGCCTTCAGTGCGTACGGACAGGGGGGTATTCAGGGCGTCCTTTCTTTGAACTTCTTTCTTTAGTTTCTCAGCCAAAACTGTGAGCGCAATCTGGCTCTCGATGCCCGTCCCAATCCGGCCCGTTCTTGAGCGCAGACTTGCTTTTCGCCTGATCCTGAGGGGGGGGGGGATAAAAATGTATCCAAGCTAACAAAAGCAGCTCCAGTCTCAAATGGCAACATGAAACATAAAACCAAAGTATCTGCTAACGGACATGAACAATGCCCACCTGTTGGATGTGCCAGCGGAGCCACTCACATCCTCCTCATCGTCATCATAGTCATCATCATCAGAGTACGGGGGCTGGGGGGGGGCTGGCACCCGAGAGCGAGCAACACCAGCTGCAAGATCTTCCTCCTCCTGTCAGTGACACAACCTTTGTTGAGCCTACGGACAATATGTTTCTACAAGCCGACAAACTAAATCAATGGTAACTTTAAACACGCGATAACAAGAATAAACATTCAACACAAAGGCACAGTGAATTATACGCCAATCATCTAAAAATATTACGACCACAAACAAGTAAAGACAGTAACACTGATTATATTTTCATCACCAGTTTTTTTGGGGGGGAGAAAGAAAAATGGCCAAAGATTGGAGTAGTTTGACAAGGCCTGAGGCGAGACAACTGGGTCAGATAATCTTCAAAGCTGCAGCTCTTATGGGATATTCCCAATCTGCTATGGTGAGTGTCTAATAAAAGTGAACTAATGGAGTCCTTGCCTCAATGGCTCCGGGCTCTTTAAGCCATCTTTAGTTATAATGTTATGGCTGTATATTCATACATGCAAACATAAACCCCAAATTCCAAATTAACATTTCAGGGGTTTGTTTGTTGTTGGGGTTTTTTTTTTTTTAACCAAAAAATGTCAAATACCAGCGTTGGCTGTTACCGAGTACTGAACTGAAACGTCTTACATTTGATACATGAACTTAATTCACTGCTTTCACACAAAACAAACTATCCATTCAATGTCAACACCTTTGCTCAGAAAAGATAAGCATCAACACAATTTTAACAACAAGTAATCAATAATAACCATACAAAATCAAGTGGAATATTGCATAGCTGTAACTATGAATGATTCATTTGATGGAGGTCAATACAGATTGAGGAGTTGGAGAGAGAAACGTGCAACAAAATACTGGCAGCCTACTTTAGAAATGGCAAAAGTACATAATTGCTGCCTTTTTGTGCTTCTCGGGTCTTTTTTCCTGTCTGCCATCATGGTACTTCATTTTGAGAATCACTCTCCGTTGCAACAATGAATTTGAATCAATTTGTGTGAAGACAAGAGGTCATGGCATCTTTTTCAAATGCAGAGTTTAGTCTTTTGTCCGAAATGTTTCATTCTATTATATTCCACTGGTGTTCAGCCATTTTTGAACTGTTAGCCAGAAACACACCACCCGATTATACCTGCATTGGAGACTTGGCGTAGTTGTGGTTGTCGAGGAAGGCGGGCAGACGCTGAACGATGGGGTTGGTACTGGTGACTTGTTGAGGACCTCCCGCTGTGGGGACGGGTGGCTTTCCCATGACCTTGGTATTTCCTGCAGGGCTGGAGGCATCTTTGGACTGCGTTCCTGATTCATCAACCAAATCTAAAATTTTAATGTTATAATAACAGTGAAATATTCATGATAAGTTCTCACACATTTTACAAGATAATATTCAACAATGTCATTTAAAGTACCAGAGGAAGCCTGATCAGCTCCTTGTGATGTAACTGGCTCTGTGTCCGATTCTTTCTTGATGGCTGTGGTGTTTTTCTCAGGAGGCGCAGACTCCTGCTGCTTCTTGTCATGGACGTGCTCGGGCTGAGTGAGGCGAATCATCTGGACACATGAAAACAGATTTAAGTTACTCCTCGAAAATCCATACGACTGAGACACAACGTCAACCTGTATCCCAGCATATGATTAAAAAGAAGCAGCGCAGTTGCATTTTGATTCCATTTCATTCCTCTTTCAAGTTTCAGATTGAAGGAAGACAGAGTGAAGTTTGAAATGCTCTCAAGGCTGGCAAAAGTTTTGAGCTTGTGATCAAACTTAATTCAGCTCAGTTCCTGACCTTCTGCAGACCCTCCAGAACTGTCTGCCGATTCCTTTTAAGAATTTCCAGTTTGGACTCGTACTTCATTCGGCGGTCAGGCACCACTGCCATCAGGTTGAAGCGGATGTCATGGTACGGTTCACTGAAAGAGAGCAAAGCAGCAGCATGAGAATGAGACCGAAAGGGTGTGCGCATAAAGAGTGACCCTCCGTAACAGGAGCCACAAGATTCAGAACTCACCCGGCAGTGGCCAGTCCAATCCTCTCCATGATGACTCTCCGTGCTTTATCAGTCCATTCCTCTTCCTCCCCCCACGGGCCTGAATTAGTGTTCAAAAATTATATTTCATTAAAGTACAATTAACAATATATTAGACAGATGACCATATTTTGTTACTCCCAGATTCCTTCCTATTGTTTTCACACCAACAATGCTGACGTTCAGCCCTTTTAACATCTTACTATCCATTATTAAACCGTTTCCAGCATTTGTAAGTGATTTCATCCCTTTGACAAAGCTTTATTTCTTTTACTCCCCTTGTCAATGCACATGACTGATGTTTTTAAACTGAAAATACGTTATCATGGGCAATATACACAACTAATGGCACTGTGCCTCATGCATTCAGCAGGTATGATGACAGGAGCATTTAGTAATGTAAAGGATTGCAGAACCTGCTTACAGAAGTCTAGTAAGAAAATACTTCTATTTTGAGGCTTTTTTTCCCCCATCATCAATTCAGAACAAAAGTCTCACCGTGATCGATGGGGTAAGCCTTGAGTCCATCGAGCTCAAAGAGGCGATCTTTGATGGGCACATAGCTCACAAAGTGAAAGGCCTCCATCGTCCGCACTGCACTGATCCCATTCTGTTTCTCTGGCAGGTGCCTGGGCTCCGGTCTCCATAGAAACACAAAAAAGAGCTTGAGAAACTGATACACAAACACAAAGCATCTCCCAGAGCCAAATAGACCAACAACAGATTTTTTTTTTGATTCACACACACTGAGGCACCTAAAAAAATGAAATTGAGACCAAATCACTGACTCTAGCTTACCTGGCATGGCTGTTATGTGCTCTGGCCAGCTCTGGGGCATTTCCTATTGCATAACCTTTGCTCTGAAAATACATTGAAAAATAAATCAAAAGATATAGATGACAACATGGTACAATAGGAGGAAGCAAAGGGAGATTGTGCAAATGTGCAACTAAGACCTAGAAAGAAACATTTTAAATAAACATAAAATAGTATTTTCAGTTGCTTTATTTTACTCACATTGATTTATCAAAATTTCACACCAACAAAAACCATGAACAAATAAAGAAAAACAAAGATATTGTTGAATTATAACTCACTTCTGGACTAAAGCCTTTGGTAAAAGCCTTCATACGACTCAGGGTGGTGCCAAGCGTAACTCCACTGCAGTTCAGAAGGACACTCAGCAAAGCATGAGTGGCACACGAGTTTGGTATCAGCTAGACGCAAAAACAACAGAATTTAAAATTAGACGTTGACTTTTTTTATGAAGCTCTTTTTGCAATAATAGAAAATGAAGACCTATTTTTACATATTGAACCCACAACTGATCCTTTGTATTAACTGAGAAGTATACAATGAAATATTAAATCAATATAAAAAAAAGATATCATAGCATCATATTAAATACAAGTAGTGCAATGACACAACTTACACAAAATGAAAAAATGTGGATAAGTCTTCAGATAACCTTTTATCTACGCGTGTACGCATGTACATGACTGCAAAAGAATATATGGCTTCAATACACCAGTCACTGCTTATCCAATGTAAATTGGTAGCTTTAGCTTTGAGTAAATTCATTCTTGCGGCTCACAAAATAAACAAGAATCTTTAACATATGACACAATGGCACCGACTGAAGATTAATGTTACCATCCGAACATTATGCAGTACAAAATATAACTAATATGTCTCAAAAGCTCTCTGTTAATGGAAAACAATGCCCGATAAAGCACTCACCTGATGAGCAAAAAACATATCATTGACAATTTCCTCATCGATGACAGATGTCTCGTCCACCAACGTGTTAACTTTCCTCCGAGAGCGGCGCTCCTCAATCCACTTGAAAAGGAAGATGAAGCCATACACTGGACTGGAAAAAACAATGACAGTAAGCAGTTTAAACATGTTTATGTAGGACATAATACATGGTGCAGAAGTTTGACCTTTTCCTATGCGAGTTCACAGCACCTGCCAGATAGTTTGAGTTCTTACATATCAATCCTGCTTGTCAAACAAATTCGCACAGACGTAAAAGAGTTCCAGTTACACACCTCTGACATTTGCTTTGAAGATCATAGATTTCCTCAACCTGGACACCTTTGACACCTTTTCACCAGAGACAAGCAAACAAAGAGTTCAGATGGTGCCATCAGGTTTGCAATATATTTACTGTCATAATGTGAGAAGTTATGTTGGTCTACATCAGGATACTCACCGAAATCCTCCACCAGCAGAGTGAATAGTCCTGCAATTATAAAACCATTTGACATCAACAGCTGATTAGAACTATTAAAGTGACGAAATAAAAGACAGACGCATCAGTTCTGTCATATAGCATGGTGTTTCACAAGCTCTGTATTAAACCTCATGTCTGTTTCAGGTGTTTATTACTGCAGCTATGAAGACGATTCTCAACAGTATCAAACAATCCCAATGCTTTAAAGAAACTGATTTTCAATTGAATAACTTGTCCTTAAATAAAACAGATAAATTCTTATAGCTGGAAAGTGAGTACAAAGGGGGGAAAAACAACAACAAATGAGAGAAGACTTGGAAAATACAATTTGACCTACCGTTGACCTGTCAGGGCAGAAGCTGTAAGACTGACACGTTCTAAAATGTATCTCAATGAACAATTGCCCCCCCCCCCCCTAAATGTTACTATTACTTATTTTATGTATTCTGTGTCTGGTTGAACCTGCACGTGACCTTTGTGAAGGCAAACCGCATGACTAAACTGTTGGTTTGCATCACATCTAAAAAGAACAAAGAAAGTGGAGCACATTACAGCTGCGCTTCAATCTCTGCACTGGCTGCCTGTGATTCCAGCAATTGTCTTCTTCAAAATCTTACTCCTTGACTAAAAAGCTTTGAATGATCTCAGGCCTACAGACATCCCAGATTGTAGAATATGAAACATCCAGACCCCTGAGGTCTTCAGGAAAAGGTTTACTTAAGTGTTCCCAGAGTCAGAGGCAAACAAGTTGAAGCGTCTTTCACTTCCTACACTCCTCGCCTGTGGAACACTTCTTGGAACACCTGATAACTGCTGGTGCGCTAAATTCTTTTAAATCTTACCTTAAAATACTTTAATTTTCTCAAGATTTGGATCAAACAAAATATTTAACTTATTTTATCATTTAATCCCCTTGTTTTAACGCGTTTCTTTTCTGTCCTCTTGAAGCACTGCGAGTAGACTTTCTACTGAAGCTCTCTGAGCTGCATTTTGTGAATGGTGACACATGAACTCCAACAAACAATTTAAAGAAACCGTTACTTATTCTAAGCAACTCTTTGCACACTTTAATAAAGTTGCATGTTGCACCGATTATGAACGAAAGGATGTGTCTACACATAAATGGTCTGTGTGTGCTTTCCTGTGGTGGGGGGGGGGGGGGGGTGGGGGGGGGCTAACACTGGTTAGCGTTGCTGTCTGTCCAAAACTCTCACCTGGATCACTCTCCAGCTCCAGCCACCCTTTGTTCATTTTCGTAATTGTGCAGTGCTCTGATCGAGATTTAGGATGATTTCCAGTCCATGTCCGAGGGCAGAGCGACAATCCTGAAAGCAAACTGCTCCGTCTCCATTTAGCAACAAACACTGAGATAAACACAATGGACTGGCCGCCTACAAAACACGTCACCGTCCAACGCTGAAATCCGTCCGAGCGGAAACATGAAGCAGAGCTGAGAGGAGAATGAATGGACGCGTCCTCAGTGCGCATTAGGATGGGATAGGCATATCTATGGGGATAGACATATTTATCATAATAATATGATCTACTTAAATCATAAGATCAGTTCACATTGAATACCAAAATATATCGAAAAACTCACTTCAACTTCAGTGGTGAACATTTTTCAAAGTTCACAGAATCGATACATTTGAAAATTGAGGACATTTTTTAAATGTATACGTGAAAATCTGTGTGAATAAATTATCTTAACAGAACAAAATCACTTAGTTATAATTGTCATTCTTTTGTTTTCCAAAATGTCAGCTTTTTTAACCTTTGTTAGAGCTTTAGTTCAAAATGAAATCATTCAGTCATTTATTCAAAATTGAATAAATAAATATATAAATAAATGGTTTTCACAGGTCCCATGGCGGTTCACTTCACAGCAAGAGGGTTCACACACTGGCCGGGTCTTATGTGGAAATTGCTTGATCTCCCTGTGCGTGGGTTTCCTCCTGGTACTCCGGTTTCCCCCCACAGTTCAAAAGCATACACATGACTGAGGTTAAATTCTGACCGTGAATTGATTGCCCAATCAAATATGGCACCATTCATATGGACATGATTTGATGTGTTGCCACTGCGCTTTGTTTGGCAGAAACGAGCAGTACAGCGGGGAACCGTCGTTCGGAAGAAGGAACCAAAGTTTGAGTAACCTCTACGGGGACCGTTTTTATAGTCACACTGGGGGGGGAAAATTGGAAATTAGCAACGATTATCAGTTCATTTGCACAGCTATTGCACTTATTGCTTGAGGGATAGTTGGATGCACCTACAGCCTGACTTCTCGGCCAGTTCAGCGTGTGTGTTCACAAGGTAAGCTGCGTCCCCAGCCTGATGTTTGTGCTCGTTCTGGGTCGTCTTAGTGTGTTGGCCTCGCTGTGATACAGGCTAGCTTTAGCTGCACCAAGCGTTACACCTACACACCAGGACTTGATCGTTATCTCTCCGCGGCCAACAAAGGAACCGGGTCGGCGAGGAAAGCCACTTTTTCCTCCAGCTCGACTCGCATCCGACGGGGCTGCTCTGCCGCTGCACGGGGAGCGCGGCGGTTTTGAGCGTTTCTGGAAGTATGCGCTTATTGTTGTGCAGTTAGCTCGCGTTGTCCGTGTGCTGACTCAGCCCGGAGAAGAAGAAACGGCAGCAGAATCTTTGCAGCCTGTGAGGTGGCTCAGATACAAACTGAAACAAAACCGCTTGGTTTTGCGTATTAATGGAACAATAACCACCATGTCCAATGGTGGCTGCGAACGGGGCTTTGTGCTCCTGCTCGTTGCTTCAATCCTCGACTCACAGGAGGTGAATTCCCTCCCACATCCAGCGATTCTAAATAATAATAAACATCTAACCCTGCACCGACCGTACTCATCCAACCAGCGATACACTTTCAACAGCCCAATACACGTGCCACTGCTGTTGTTCGTTGGATCAATCGTTTTTTATTAAGAGCTAATAGAGGATTGGATTTCCAAATGCAACCTCTTTACGTTTTCTTGTTAAGAAAAACAAAACAAAATATTGATTCCCCAACTTGAACCTTTTGTGTAGCCTAAGTCTGGATAGTTTTCCAAAAAAATACAAAATGAATGCAGATTCAGCTTTAGCTAGCATGGTTTGTGCATATCAGTGTTTTGTGTGTGTGTGTGTGGTTTTTTTTTCTTTTACACGGCTGTTGTATCAACCCATCAAACATGCTTCCCTCCTGTAATTTACATATCATCTACTTCAATTGCTAGTGAAATCTAGTGAAATGCAAAACTAGTATTAAATTAAAATACAAAAATTAAATTAAGATATTGAATGTAAAAGACCATGTCCAGTCTTTTGTGATGCCGCCATGTTTCCGTCCTCTGAAGATTGGCTCCTCATCATAAGCAGCTGTATATTTGAGGGTGTGATGGAACAGGTGATTGGAAAATGCTATCGGTCAAAAATGAAATGTGTTGTTAACATTTGTCGGCACATTTGAATTACAGGTTTGTGCCCACTTGCTTCATGATGATTGTAAATTGATCAAATTTGCTCATTCTTGACAAACTTGCAGTGTCTCAATGACAGACTGACATTTAGTTCCCAGTAGATTTGTTTTAAACCACAAAACACGTGAGGTGCCCCTCCCCCTTTCCCTGTGAATGTTTGTGCTTCTCAAATCAAATAAAACACATCTTAAATTAAAACACTTATTGTTCACATTGCTAAAATGTTTGTTTTGTTTTGTTTTCAGTGAGGTAGTGAGCAGTACATTAATCATTGCAAGATGTTGTTTCAGGGCTCCTGATGAAGGTGTGTAGGTAATACTTTGAGAGCCCCGTAAGACGCCATGTCTGAAGAGGCCCTTTCAGAAAGTGACCTGGAGGCCAGCCTTAACAGTGAAGAGGAATATTTGGAGAATGAGGACGAGGAAGACAATGAAGAGATGGATGAAGATGAGGATGAAAATGATGGAGACGATGAGGATGACAGTGTGGGTGAGTGGCAAATTAGTTTTTGTCCTTGTGGTTGCTATTTAATCAATTCCAGTGTGTAATGATTGTGTAGTGTGTTGATCTAAAAATGAGAACAGTGGTGTAGCCTAAAGTTTTTAAACGCTGATCTGTGTTTTCTCTCTCTCTCTCTCAGACCGACCTTCGAGTGCACAGAGTCGAACAGAAACTACACAGGATGGCAGGGACTCTTCCTCAGCTACCTCTGGAGAGCCTTCGTCTGACCCTCCGTCTCAGCCATCGTCCCGCCCGCCCTCCAGACCCCCTTCCAGACCCGCCTCTCGTTCTGAGCCTCCAACCAGCCCGGAGAATTCAAGCCAGAGCAAACCACCTCCCAGCAAAACTAAAAAACAGAAATCCTCCAAATTAAACAAATCCTCCAAGTCTTCAAAAGGATCAAAACCTTCCAAACCATCGAAACCAGCACACATGAGGAAGAATATCAGGTAGGTTTGTTTTTCATCTTTTTAAGTTGTAGTATGTGTTAAACGTTTGTGTGTGCTGGGTTAAACCTGTGTGATTGTGCTCACAGAAAACTGTTGAAAGAAGATCAGCTGGAGGCTGGTACCAAGGCGGCTCAGCAGGAAGAGATGGAAAGGCGGAAACGTCTGGAGCAGCAGAGAAAGGACTTTCCCACACCAGCACCCACCGTCCCAGACTCTCAACTAGGTGACCGTCTTCTTTTGGTAAATTGTGAACAGTTTGGTGCACGTCAGCTTCTTTTCTAAACTTTACATTCATGTTTCCAACAGTGGACACTGCCTCAATTCTCGGGGAGGTGTCTAACTTCCCTGCTCTCCTAAGCAAGCAGGACGTGATCTGTTTGGACAGCAGTGGTGAGGAGGAGGAAACAGTTGAGCCGAAGATTCCTGCACTTGCCATCAGAGATGCTATCAGAGAGGCCATCAGAGACGGTGAGATGGTTGACAGGCCTGTGTAAATGTAAAGCTTTTATCTGTTGGTACTTCCAGTCAGGGATTCGTGAGCGCAAATAATGTGTCCACTTTTATCAATGGTGATGCAGACGTGATCGAGCTCAGTTCAGGAGACGAAGATGCGCTGCAGATAAGCAGCGAGTCGGCCGATGAGGAGGCAGACGGGGCCGCCGGCTCAGACGAGAGCAGTGGAGCACACATCAACGACTGTCTGAACCAGCCGGACTCTCAGGGACAAGTACTGGTTAACATCAACCACCCTGCAGAGGAGACAGACATTTACCTCGCCCCACAGCTGGCAAAGGCCGTCAAACCTCACCAGGTAGTCGCTTGGTCTGAGTCCAAGCCCAAACTAAATGCTCCACGGCATGAAGTCGCAGTCCAGATTGTCTTATTGCAAAAATGTTTCTCTTCATCACCAAGATCGGAGGAATTCGGTTCCTCTACGACAACCTCATTGAGTCCCTGGAGAGGTACAAGTCCAGCAGTGGCTTCGGCTGCATCCTCGCTCACAGCATGGGACTGGGGAAGACACTGCAGGTCATATCCTTCATTGACATCCTACTGAGGAATACAGAGGCCCACACTGTGCTGGCTATTGTTCCCGTGAGTAAACAAAAAAAGAAATTGTCCAGTATATTTAAGTATCCTTGATCACCTTTCAAAAAAAACCTCCCAATTTGTTTCACACAAGGTGAACACACTTCAAAACTGGCTGTCAGAGTTCAACCTTTGGCTCCCTCCCCAAGAAGCGCTCTCACCTGACACCGATCCCACTGTCGCCACCGGACGTTCATTCAAAGTCCACATCCTCAACGACGAGCACAAGTATGTGACAAGCCGTTTGGCGCGGGCACTTCGGTAAACTGACTGCGACGTTGAGTTTGTCCTCGTGTAACGGTGACTGTGTGTCCTGCAGAACAACGATGGCCAGAGCTAAGGTTGTGGAGGACTGGTCCAGAGATGGAGGCGTGCTGCTGATGGGGTATGAAATGTACCGGCTGCTGTCCATGAAAAAGAGCTTCGTGATGGGTAAGAAGAGGAAATCGAAGAAGCCTGCCGGACCAATCATCATTGACCTGGATGAAGAAGACAGACAGCAGGAACTCATGAGAGGTAACCAAGCTTGTGTGACGTGTGGCATTTTGATGTAATGTCCTGTAAAAACCTGTTTCAAAATTGGACATATAGTATGATGGCATTTGCTCCCAGAAACATTATCTTTTGTCAATTTAGAACAACATTTTTGACACTTTCATGAAAAATTACCCTTACTATGAAAAGCAAGATCAGTATTTATTATAAGACAGATATTCAGAACTCCAAAATTCCAGCTGATGTAATCAAAGCAAATGTGAAGTTAAAAAAAAAAAGATACTTGGACATAAATCCTGTTGGTAGATTAATATTTTGCATCCCCCCCCCCCAGGTATTGAGAAAGCTATCGCTCGTCCTGGCCCAGACGTTGTTATCTGTGACGAGGGCCATCGTATAAAGAACTACCACGCCAGCACATCACAGGCCCTGAAGAACATTCGCTCGCGCCGCCGGGTGGTCCTGACGGGTTACCCACTGCAGAATAACCTCATCGAGTACTGGTGCATGGTCGACTTCGTCCGGCCTGACTTTTTGGGCACGCGCCAGGAGTTCAGCAACATGTTTGAGCGTCCAATTCTGAACGGCCAGTGTGTCGACAGCACGCCTCAAGATGTCCGCTTGATGCGCTATCGCAGCCACGTGCTGCACAGCCTGCTGGAGGGCTTTGTCCAGAGGTAAGTCGTCCGATTCAGAAGCTAGCTGCACACGTTTCAAAGACGCAGTACCCCAGAAGACGTTGACGATAGCGTTGCTCTCCGGAATGCCTTGCTGGTTTACAGACGAGGTCACGATGTGCTGCGAGACCAGCTTCCCACCAAGCAGGAGCATGTGATCCTGGTGCGCCTCTCCCCGGTTCAGAGGGCGCTCTACACGGAGTTCATGAAGCGATTCCGAGAAGCAGGAAACAGTGGCTGGCTCGGCCTGAACCCCCTGAAAGCCTTCTGTGTTTGTTGCAAGGTGAGGTTGCAGAAACCTTTTATTGCCGGCTCCGATTTTTTTCCAATCATGCTTTGTCTTTGTGTTGTCGTTGTTTTTTAAGTGTCCAATTCCTGTTGCTTCCTGATTCCCCTAGATCTGGAATCACCCGGATGTCCTCTATGAGGCCTTGCAAAAGGAGAACCAGGCCAACGAGCAGGACCTGGACCTGGATGACATCACTTCAGCCAGTAACCCTCGCTGCAATGCGTCCGGTGCCGGCCTCAAAGCCAAAGTAGCAGACTCGAGCAACAGCAAAGTCAACAACACCCTGCCGCCACTCAATGCTTCTCAGGAAAGAGCCAATCAGGTCATCACGTATGAATGGGTATGTCACGAACACAGCTCATTTTAGGCTAAGCTACCATTTCTAATTTATACCACTAAAGCGTTAATTTCTACAACTCAGGCGAAGGACATAATGTCAAACTACCGGGCAGGAGTTCTGGAGAATTCGGCCAAAATGGTTCTGCTTTTCCATATGATTGACGAGAGCGTGAAGAGAAGAGACAAGATTTTGGTCTTTAGGTAAGTCTTCCATACCTCGCAAGTGTCATTAAACACAAATTCACCCTTCAGCAGCTCCAAGAAGACATTGACTGTATTGTAGCTAATTAATCAGGCTTGATATTTTGTAGCATTTTTGGGGCTTTTGACTAAGTTGATTTTAAATGTTGGCTGAATCGTTTTGTGGTTAGCTTTCGAATTAGCCTTTCGTGAAGGAAACAAAAAAACATGGATGGCTGTTTGTAACTTGTATACATTATGGGTTCCTAATGTGTTCACACCAGCCAAAGCTTGTCTACCCTGACGGTCATCGAAGACTTTTTGTGCAAAAGACCGATGCCGCAAGGCATCGCATCCTCCGACGGCCACAGCCAAAACTGGGTTCGCAACCTCAATTACTACAGTGAGTCATCCAATCTGTGCTCTCATTCCACACTATCAAATCTGCAGGAAGCGGAGACTCCCAACACTGAACCCTCAAAGTTGTGATTGTTTTTATTGATTTTTCTTCCCCTGGCTGCAGTTTCTCCCGTTTGTGAATTTTTATTGGTGAATTTACCATGTGACTTGAGAACAAGAAACTCTAGAGGCAGTTCTATATCCTGCATATACATATATTTTGTTTATTCATATTTATTTTTTTAAATGTATATCCTATAGATGTAGCCATGCAGTCTCCTTCAAATGTGTCTTTGCAGTAACAGTAAAGCATCTTGTAACAATTTAATATACTGTAAAACAAAAACAAAAACACCCCTTTGCTGCAAGTGAAATAGCTTTCAGGTGCATCAGTATTAAGAGATTTATATCCAACGGCAGGACTGGATGGAAGTACGTCTGCATCAGAGAGAGAACGTCTTATCAATCAGTTTAATGACCCTGAGAACAGCACAGCATGGGTCTTCCTACTTTCTACCCGGCAAGTCTCTTTTTCTTTCGCATTTTTCATCATACCTTTCGACATACAGACAGGAGGTTTATATGTCATTTTTTTTTCTGTGTTTTCCACAGAGCGGGCTGCTTGGGTGTGAATTTAATAGGGGCCAATCGTGTAGTTGTATTCGATGCATCCTGGAACCCCTGTCACGATGCCCAAGCAGTGTGCAGGGTGTATCGGTACGGTCAGAGGAAGCCTTGCTACATTTACCGTCTCGTCTGTGACTTTACCTTGGAGAAGAAGATCTATGATAGACAAGTGTCCAAACAGGGCATGTCCGGTAAGCCATTTCGGGATCTTATTTAGTGGCTTACAAATGTCCACCTGAGTCCATCCAGTCTGAAAGATGTCTTTTGTTTTGTTTTTTTAAGATCGTGTTGTTGACGACTTGAACCCAGTGCTGAACTTCACGCGTAAAGAAGTGGAGTCGCTGCTGCACTTTGTCGAGGAGGAGCCTGAATCGAAGAAAATGTGTGTGGATTCCCGAGAAGACTTCGAGGCGGTGATATACAACGCTTGTCAGCTTTACCCGCACTTCATCACCAAGGTGCAGTTACAGGAAATGTTTTGACTGCTGAGTTCATATTTGTTAGAATGTTCAGTAACTAAAGTCGTGCTTTTAAAACCCACCAGATTGGGTGTGAAATCTCACTTGTATTTCAGTAGTATTTCAGTTTTGTTTTGAAATGCAGAAGTTTCTGAGCTTCTGCCGTTTGACTGTTTATTCCCTCCAAATCACTTGAACTTTTAGATTGTAGAAACACTATTTCTCCCTGTTGTGAATAAGTCTTATAACCTTTAAGGTTGGTTGATGGTAAAAGATACACAAGAAAGATGAGTAAAAACAAAAGTTCAGTTGTTTTAATAATAATGTGAATTTCATTGGTTTCTCTTCCCTGAAATGCCAAATGTGTTTTTTTTACTTGTTTCAATAGGAACCTTTCCACCATGAGACTCTGCTGTTGGACCGAAAGGAGTCAAAGCTGACCAAAGCAGAGAAAAGAGCTGCCAAGAAGAGCTACGAGGATGAGAAACGAGCGTCTGTGCCATATTCCCGTCCATCGTATGCCCCCTATTATCCAACCAGTGAACATGCTCTTGCAAACATACCAGCATTCAACCAGCGTGGATGGTGAGTTTTCTATTTCATCGTACTTTTTTTATTTGGTGGTAAATGTACACCATCTTTCATCTTGTGAATAAAAATATAAATTATAAGGGGGGGGGAATTCATTTTACATTTTGTCTTTGGATTTTCAAAACACACAGCTACTAAACTTTGTGTGTGTGTGTGTGTGTGTGTGTGTGTGTGTGTGTGTGTGTGTGTGTGTGTGTGTGTGTGTGTGTGTGTGTGTGTGTGTGTGTGTGTGTGTGTGTGTGTGTGTGTGTGTGTGTGTGTGTGTGTGTGTGTGTGTGTGTGTGTGTGTGTGTGTGTTCATCTTTTTACATCTGCCCATATTCCAAGGCGGGCCATGTCGAGGCCAGACGACAAGCCTGTGGCGAGTGTCAGGCCCATCCAGTCGACCCCGATCCCCATGCTGCCTCGCCAGGTGGCGATGGGTTTGGCTGCCTCCACCTCCGCCGGCAGCCTCCCTGTCAACTTTCTCCAAAAAGCTGGAGTTTATGTGCAGAGAATCGTCACCACAACGGGTAATGTGTCAGTTTACAAACCGTCCTGTCGTTTTAAAATGTTGAAATGACTAAGATCATGCACTTACGGCTACATATTTTTGTCTCTGTCCTGCATTCAGTGTACTTGCTTGTTTTGTAGTTTCCTGGCCCGTGTCACGCCAACGGCATTCATGATGGACCACTGCTGAGGCGTATATTATGCAGCCTACCCTGTTCCTCACCATAATCCCATCTGCTTTGACTGGCCAATTTTGCCGCATTTCTTTGTGATTTTTGCAGAAGAAAAAGATTCAAATTAAACCGGCATCTGGGATTGTCGTCTTTATGCCTCGGCACACAGAATTATTGTCACGTCACTATCTGAGAACTCACCAGCAGCTGTTTAAATCATACAAAAGGGTTCAAGCACTGAGAAGTTGTTCTGCTGCGTAAACCAACACCAGCTAATAAGACGCACAGTCGCATCCGGTTTTTGGTTTACTCTGCGGCCATATTTGAGCAAAGCTTTAACCGCGTCTCGCCACTTTTTATTTGGAAGCGGATCGAGCGATGTTTGTTTAGTTTGCATCTGGTGGTCAGATTACAGCGTTCACACTCTCATCATTGGACCGCAGTGACGCAGCAATCGCATTTGATTCTACCAGAGGCGACAAGAGTGAACACGCCTCTAAGCTGTGAGCAGAAGAGAACCGACTAACACCTGATATTTGTCTGCAGATATAGTAATCCCAGGAGCCAATAGCACAACAGATGTTCAAGCTCGAATCAGTGCGGGGGAGAGCATCCATGTCATCAGAGGATCGAAAGGTAGTTAAACCATCATTTTCACTACTCTATGCATACAAAGTCGTCGCTGTATTAAAACTCTGAGTGGATTGTATGAGCTCATGTTACAAGCACATTTATGTTGTGTTTCCATTTACTTTTGATAGTTTAACGGAAGGTAATAGTTTTATTTATGGGTATATTGTCAGTGTGGGTGGTTTAATTTAATATTCAATTGTGAAGTGTGCCAATTGCTCCTCGAAATATAGTAATGGAGAATATTACTGCTATCAAAATGACATAAGACCAAGTTCGTTTTGGTCAGCAGTGCTGATAGAAACGACACATTCTCAGACCAATGAGCAGGACACTTCTGTTCTCTAAGGATTCTGGAGGTTCTGAATGTTTTCTCCTGCAGGTACCTACATCAGGACCAACGACGGAAGAATATTTGCTATCCGATCGGGAAAGATCAGCAGACCAGTTGTTGGGGTCTCTGCTGCTTCGAGAGGTACAACTCCAACCTCTATATTGTTCCATTCAAACTAAGCAGAGTACTCACTCCTACATGTGGGAAGATGCATGCCTTTGACTTTTTAAAAGTCCAGTGGCCATCAATACTGTGAAACTGGTTTTATTAATCAACCTGGGTATGGTATTCTGACTTTTTCTGATGACAAAATTGCCCAAAACATGTCATTTAGGTTACCGTAGTTTCTTCAGCGTAAGAGAAAGTAGCTGCTATGTGGCATTTTATTAATTGAGAAAGCTGAAATCTGTCATATTGACCACCTGGTAGTCGCCTCAAAATTGGGATATTTATGACTCTTCTGGACAAATATTGACCCTTATTTCAAATCAACAGAAGCTCCATGGGCGTGCCACAATATTTCAACCTCACCTTTTAATGATATCTGAACATTAAGCTACATGTTTGTTATTTCAATCTATTTTTCATCCGGATGGTTCCTGCATGTTTTAATTTTTTTTCGTTTTTTTTTTTCAGATACCCAGGGTTCGTTGCTCCATCCAGTCAGCAACGGCTGCTCATCTCCCGTGGATCAACAGCACCGCTCCCCGAATGGCGAGCAGCAGTCCTCCTCTCCATTAAGCTCCGAGATCCTCCGAGAGCTCAGCTGCTACGCGTCGTCCACAGGCGAAGCCGCCGGCAGCCTCGGGAGCGAGTTCTCGTCCTCATCGGAGGCCTCCTCCGTGCCGGGAGCGGATGGAGGCGGCGCGCAGAACTATCAGGCCGGGGATCTCGGCAGGCAGCTCAGCGGCGACCCGCTGGGCGCAGCGCCGGAAATGCGGGGAAATAAACGCAAGAGCGGCGACAACCAGGGCAACACACAAACGGGGAGCAAACGTGCCTCGGCCGCAGCTCATTTCCCCGGCCTGTCCATGGGCTCCGGTGGGCTCAGTTTTCCTCCCGTGGGGCTGAACTCTTCCTCCCTCCTGGGGAACCTCGGCCACATGAGTCACCCGCTTCTGATGGCGAGCGGCAGTGGATCATCATTCCTTCAAAACCCGGGGCAGGCACTGGCTGACCTACAGACCATGTTCCCCTCCGCAGGCGCAGACCTGCTGAGATCACCCGCCACGGGGAATGGTCATCTTCCCTCCCCCTCCTCATCTTCATCTGCGCCCTCAGCGACCACTTCCTCCTCTCTGCCGCCGTACTTGATGAACCCCAACATGGCCGGCCTGCTCTCATCAAGTTTCCCGCTCAACTACAGTCAGTCGTTGCTCTCCGAGCCTCGGATGTTCTCCAACCCCCTCCTCTCCGGGTCGGGGGGATTCTCCGCACCGAACTCCAGCACTTCCACCTCCAGCTTCCTCTCCCATTTCAACAATCCCACCTCCAGCCTGTTGGGGGCAGCGCTGACCCAACCAGACAGACATCCCAGCACCGAGAACGGCGGAGACAGTTCTGATGACGACGTAATCGAGGTGATGGGACAATAAAGTCTCAAAGAAGCAGCTCATACAAAAATCCCACATATTGAGAGTTGATTGGGAATGGGAATAAATGAATAATTCATGTTGATACGCCTGGAGTCCAGGGTGTCCGCGAGGATCGGCTCCAGCCTCAATGACGTAGATAAAGCAGCACAAAAGATGGACGGATGTTCACGCGCCGAAAACAAGTAAATTCTGTTCCAGTGTCCAACTCAATCCACTACATTTTCTGATTGATGTTGGTGGTATTCATCAGGAACCATCAGACTGAAAAGCGTGTTCAGAAGTTGGGGGAAAAAATAAACGAGATTGTACTTTTGTTAAAACTTAAGAGTGACATCGATCAAGTTTGTGAAGAAGTTACTCAAGTCTTGAACTTTTCTGACATGTTTTTCATCATTAATGCACTTTATATTGGTTACTTCGTCATCAGTTAAAAACAACAAAAAACGGAATTCCCATTCCCGAGGCCGTCTTGAAACTTTCACATTAACTCCCACCGGCAAACAAGTGAGTCGACTTGTACCTTAATGACTTTCAGAGTGATAAGTAACAAAATCATGATGCTGAATATCTCAGACTTGTTCAGCTGGTGCAGCAGAGTGGAGAGAACACACCTTTTTCATACGGGGACCATATGGGGGGGGGGCTGTTCACAGCCTGGCCTGCTACGTTTTTACACAAGGTCTGGCTGTGCATTTACTTTGATAACTTCTCACGTCAGATGAGACGATGCAAGTAGAAGAAGAAAAAAAAAAACTTCAGAATGATGGATTTTCTCATGATATGTTGCTGTGAAACGTTCGGCAGCGCTCGCCTCCCGACTTCAGCCTATGGTGTCGCCACACAGGAGTGACAACAGTTGGAATAAATGTGGAGAAAATCCTTCCGGGTTTCCCTTTTAAACAACTGACGTTTTGAGGCTTTCCGAGCAAATTCTAGTGATTCGCAGTTTGATGGACGTCGTAGCATCCCCCCGTTTGAGAGGATATTCTGTGTGAGCCGGTGACTGAACATGTTGATACTTTGTAAATAACAGTCATTATCATTGTTTATATTGCAAGTACAAACTGTGCAGTGTGTAGATTTCGATGGTAGGGAGATGGTTTATTATACAGTGGCTATCACGATGATAAACGCACCCTGGCGTTGGTGCTGGGGCGGTTACAATTATGCTTATGAATTTCTTTTTTTTTTTTTTTACTTTTTATTTTATTTTCCCCCCTTCAAACTAAAATGAATGTACTTTCATGACAGCCTTCGGTGACAACACAGGGGGCCTGGGCATGGATTTGGACTGTGTTCTTTCAGTTTTTAGCCTTAAATAACACAAAGGGGTCTTTGAGTCTTAGCATTTAATCTCGTACGTCGTTCATACAAACCTATTGGAAAGGCCTGCTGACATTTCGACGGTCTGTTTGAAAGTCTAAACACATCGAGAGCAGATTCACCATCTGGTGTCGAAGCCAAGCGGGAGGCGGAGCTCAAACCAAGGTCTCCCGTCGCTCTTGTCCACAGAAGCTCCTCATCTTCCCTTTTAGTTGCCGTCCTCCCACCGTTTGATGCCACCAGTCAAGTCAGCCTACATACAGTCCCCACTCCGGAAGTGTTCATTCTGGAAGGTGCTTTCAGAAACATGCCGAGAACAAATGATGCCTAAACTGTAGAAACCATTGCACCCACGCAGCCCGAGAGGATAAAAACCTTGAGTCGATGTAGCCATCAATCAGAGCGGGCATTTGACATTTCGGTGTAACCGCCTGCGACTGCGGCAGAACCAGGTCTGGTCACGTGTCGGCCTTACAAAAAAAAAAAACTGACGGTGTCATCGTCGTGGTAGCTCTCCAGCCATTCGCAGCGCAGTGTAAAAGCAGCTTCTGTCAGTCGGTGTCGGTACGCAGTGCTTTAGGGAGTTTCGGTCATCGCTCTTGTTTTTTCCGTGGCGCCGTGTTTCCGTGTCGTCACGACGCATCGAGATCTTTTAGATTTAGGGAAAGTCGCTTTCCTCCGTTGGTAAACTAGGCTAGCTGCAGTGGTTATTAGCCTTTAGAAAACACTGGATAAACCTGGGAGAAAACATCAGTCCCTCTTGATCTATCTGTCAAACGTTTTCACGTGGGCAGTCTCGACTCCTGCTCAGGTTAAATTTGCTACCGGCTCCTTTTCCTGTCTTCATGGACGCTTCACTTCACCTCCAGTTTTCCTCAGTTAGACTTGGGATTCGGTTCATTTCAGATCTGAAAGCAGAGCTATCATGTCGTGAAAGGATCATATCTCTTCATAAAACTGTAACAAGGCACGCAGTCCTGAAACCATGTCTTTATTTTCCAAGTCTGCAATCATTTTACATCTTTAGTGTATCTGCAGAATTTGTCTCCCTCCAAATGTTCTTTTTATACCTTTTTATTGTTGACTCACTTGGCCATTGTTTCCTTTATTTCGGTTTCAGTGTCTGAAATTTATTTATTTATAATGGAAGATATATTGTTTTTGTAATTGTTTTTTAAACGTTTTGTTCACTTTGACCCATTATTGGCTGATCCAGTAAGATTTTCATACATGCAGCCGAGATTGAAGCGAATTATAACTGTTATCAATGTTATTTTAACAATAAAACACTCTTCTATTGTAGTGTCAACAAGTAGTTTTATTCAAGAAATGATTTCATGTATTATCACAGTGTACACGTAGTGACGAAGAGCGGCAGCAAAGGTCAGCATTTCATCGTGAACTCGCCTCAATATCCATTCAGAGCCGGAGCCATGACTTTGAAAGGAAATTTAAAAGAAAGTCAAGGACAGAATTTCATGGTTTTCATTGGTTCACCTTCCAATTCCATCTAAACATCTTGATTTCTTAATTTTAAGATTTGATGCAAGCACACCCTTCTTTAATAATTTGGTCCAAAAGCAAAAGTGACCGTTTGAAACTTTTGCAGTTTTCAGGTTTGAAATATCTGGAATTACTCACAAAAGATCTTAACAGGATATGCACCATGCATGTTCAGAACAAAAAACAAACTTTGACTGGTCAGAATATTTTCTTTATATACAATTTAAGAAGCCTGAAAAAGAACAAAATATCACACCTGAACCTCAAATATATATTAAAACAGTGAAACCTGAATTCATCACAAGGCCTTTATCCTTTAATATTACAATTCAAAGTATTTTAAATATATATGAAAAATTAATACTGATTTTATACCAATAAGTGATTTTTTTCATATATTTTCTAAAGAAGCCAAGACGGCACATGTCAACTTTTGCAAAATCTTACAAAACAGTAGAAAATACATGAAACGACAGCATCTCTGATGGCTGTGCGTCTTGTGTGAAATAAGTAGGACAAGAAAAGCTTCTTATAATCCACATGTGGAAACATTCTTTCTTGGAATTGGAGAACAAAACAAAAACAAAAAAAAAAGACAATTGCCAAAATCAGCTTTCAAGTTAAATCAGTTTTATAGGATTGCACCCAAAATAAATCTCTCAATGCAAATTTTGCACGAGTCCGTCAGGACTGCAGCCGTTTTTTAGCCATGTAAGCAGAGGAGACTTGGCTCATGATGACGAGCGCGCTGAGCGCGGGGCCCAGCGCCGCCAGGTACCACGTGTACTCCCCGACCGACCCCGCGAACCACGTGGAGCAGAGGCCGAGCAGCAGGCTGCCGCTGCCCAGCAGGTACGTGACGAGTCCGGACGCCGCGTGGTAGCGCTTGAGCTTGGCGAGGGACCAGCCTTTGGCCAGGGAGTGGTAGATGAGCGGCACGGCAGCCAGAGACTGCGCCCCGGCGGCACACGTGGTCAGCAGGCCCAGCAGGCCGTGCCACGACGTGAAGTGGGGTTTGCCGTTCAGGTGCTTGTTGTAGAAGATGGCAGCCAGGCCCAGGGCTGCACAGCACACACTCAGGCACTGCAGCAGCCAGTGGACTCGGCCTTTGGTCTTGTGTGGAGACTTCCTGATGGGGGAGCCGTAGGGGGAGAAGAGGAGGATGGCTTCAGTCATGAAGAAACTGAACTGGAGGAGAGAGAGAGAGAGAAAAAAACAGGTCATCGACTTTTTTCTTTCTTTCATGAGGATTGGTGGGCAAACAATCAATTTAATCGGTAATTAACCTCAAAAACACATGCAGAGGGAGAACATGCGATCTCTGTGCCGAATGCCCCCCTAAGGAATTGAACTAGAGATTGACTCTGTGAGGCTAGAGTGCTACCCACTAATCCACAAATCCATTATTTTCGTCAATATTTCAAACAGGAGGAAACTATGGTTGAAACAACAACAACCACAAACCAAATGGAAAATGAAAGCAGTGCAGGGCTAAAACAACATTTCAGTTTCTGAATGTGACTGACGTTGACAATGGTTCTATGTGTTCACGAGTTTGGTAAATATGTTTAGGGTGGATTATAGATTGCAGAATGGTTTAGTGGATAGACTCTGCTTTCTCCAGGTGAGGTTTAAGAGGCAGACTACATGGTCTTCTAGTGTTTTCTCTACATCCTCTGGTGACCAGGATCCAAAAAGCACGAACGAACCAGACCCCGGGGTCACTATTTGTATTTTCACCACTCAATAAAAGTGATGTTTTCTCTTTTAAGTGTAAAGTTTGTAATGAACACCAGGGAGACGTTTTCTCTCTCGTCTCCTATTGGGCTGAACTCTGCTGCATAAATAATCAGGATTGGATCACGAGATTGTTTTGTAATGAAGGAGGGCTTGGGGAAACGTTTCCTACTATGAACACCGACTGAGCATGACAACTAGTTCAAAGTGAACGGGCTTTAACTGAATTTGCTTTCATGCAGAAGTTTCCATTTCGACTTACAGCGAGTGTCATGAAAAAGGGATGCCAAGAGAACCAACCTGGAAGAGGAGGAGGAGGAGGAGAGTCAGACCCACAGAGACACGAGGAAGAGAAGCGCACGATCTCTGAGATGTATTAGAGAACTCTTACTTGTACCGGGTCGACTCAGAACTGCAACCAGCCCGGTGAGGAGCAAGCAGCTGAGGTGTGTGAGCAGCGTGGAGGCTGCTCGGACCACACGGTACAGCTGGACAGGCTCGGCTTCAGCCTCCTTCATGTTTAACCCCACCTGAACTCCCCGGATACCAGAGGCGGAAGTCAGCCCCGTTTCCTGCCGCTGCCGCTCCGCCTCGCCTGAACAAAAGAAGAACCAACAACTACTCACGTCTCATTCCTCCGTCTTTAGTCAACAATTAGACAAGATAGAAACAGCAGCACACAAACCTGCTCACATGTCATACGCGCCGCGTCTACCAGAAAGTAAATAGCTACTTCCTGTTGGGCTTTTCAAAATAAGGCTGTTTTCGTCGGGTTACACAAGTTTGATCAAAATTAGGCATGTTGTTGTTGTTGTTGTTGTTGTTGTTGTTGTTGTTGTTGTTGTTGTTGTTGTTGTTAAGTGGTTGTCTGAATTTGTGACACCCAGCTGGGTGATCTGGTCATGTCGAGAGGTCAGAGCCATACAAATGACATTAAAGTCATACATACTTGTCTGAGAGAAAACTGGTCAGTTTTCTGATGGTTAGCACTGTAAGCTTAAAGAAATGTGGTTTGTATGAGGTTTTCCCAATGCTGAACATCAAACTGATTTGAAGAAAATAGGTCTGAACAATAATTACTCAGCACAGTTATACTGTGATTTAAATTCATATTTTTGTTTGAAAGAATAATTTGGCAACAATTTCTTGAACACATTTATATCAGTGTATAAATCATATAGAATGACATTGAGTCTGACTCAATGCTCATTATAAGAAGAGGTGATGCTGTCCTACATACCGAACAATGATGGAGCGATTAAACAAACAATTGGCTTTTTGTTTCCAAATACATAAACACAATGTTTGAGAGGTTTTGAAAAGAGGCATGAACTTCGTACTTAAATAGGAAGTTGCACTAAGACCTTGTTTACCTAAATGTACTTTTGTTATACTGTGTCACATTCATTAAAAAGCATATTTCTATAAATTATATTTACTATCTTGGCTTTTTCATTCTCAAATTTTGTGCAATTACTCTGCAAATAAAGACAACAATCTTTGATACGCGTTGTCTGACATATGGTACATCGTTCTATTCATTTCCCTGGTGATATTGTGAAAATGGTATTTCCGGAAGTATTCTGTGTATTTTTGGCTAGCTTTACTCACCAGTGCTCGATGACGTGGATGATTTTTTTTTTTTTTTTTTTTTGAGAATTTCACAAATTCTTTTACAAAGTTTTACAGAGTCGCTTGGAGCACACTGTGAGTAAAGTGACACAGTGATGATCACGATCACTTTGGTTTACACGTGACTGGCTTACATGGCCTGAATACATCAGGTGTGAACGTTTGTCAGGGTCCACATAAATGTGATTTTATTCAGATTGCACTGATTAGGTTTTTTTTTTTAATCACCCGTGAAGTACAGAAATCGTGAGCGTTGTACATTTTATTCTCGTTTCACTTTAACGTCAAACCTTCTGCACTGTGCGTATACTGTCAGACTCTACTGGTCAGCTGCTCACTGCTATTGTGCTTTATTTACTCTCTAATAAGCTTGTGACAATGATCTCTCTCAGAGAGAGAGAGAGAGAGAGAGAGAGAGAGAGAGACAGAGAGAGAGAGAGAGAGAGAGAGAGAGAGAGAGAGAGAGAGAGAGAGAGAGAGAGAGATCCTTAAAGCATGACCAATTATCGTTCTCAAGTGCACGTTTTTTTGACCCTGGACACAGGATGACAGCGAAAACACATATATGCACAGGGAGTACTTTTGATCCATCATAAATATGAGATATTTAACAAACGAGGGACATTTGATTGTTAATTAATAAACCTGCTATCCAATATTTACTTGTATAAACAGTCAGGCGTGATCAACTCATATTGGCAGTTCATGTCCAGCACAGTCTGCGTCTGTTTCTCTGTCCACGCCTGCGCTGTTTTCAGAGATGCAGAAATGAGGGGATTGCCCCAACAGTCAGTGCAGTGCAGGCTGGAATAACACACGCGCGGGATTAGACTGTAATCCCGATGTGCATGCGCGCTGCGCGGACTCCCGTGCGTGCGTCTGCTGGGAGGAACGCTCTGCTCCGGTCCGCTCCGGTGCGTCAACTCAACCGTAAACTGCCTCCAGTCTCCAAATCTCTCCAACTACAAGTGGGAATAATAATTAAAAAATTAAAAAATAAAACAGGTAAGATCGTTTTCTTTAAACTCTCCGCGGGAAGGAAACAAACCGTTGTGTTTGCGTGAGTTTCTCGTCCCGCTTCTACTGCAGGATTAAACCGGAGTGTCCTGTTGGGCTGCATGCCGAGCTTCATTTAGCAACGAATGACAAATGAAGAAATAATCTGAGTTAATGTCACTTAATCTTTACAGTAGTTTGAGTGTGGATCAGACTGGCATGACAGACATACCGGGGTGATCTCTGCCGGGTACAATGCGCTCTTGTTGCCCGTATGGAGGATAATTGCACCGTGTGGTGACCCACTTGGCAGAAAGAGCCCCGGGTTGTTCATATTCAAGTCACAGCTCCGCAAGAAAACTCTCTAAGCAAAGTTTGAGAAGCACTAAACTCCGCACACCCATTGGAATTATTAAAACGTAAGAGGGTATTATTAAAGTTCGGGGAAACAAGTTGTTGTTGTTGTGGTTGTTGTTGTGGTTGTTGTTGACAGCACACAGTGTCCCTGAATTCCTTCGTTTGTTTCTGTTAATGACATATTTTTTTCTGAAAAGAAAGTGTACACCCCGAACTGAAAATCTATCATTCAGAAAATGTCTCACTCAGATACAAACTTTTGTTTTTAAATGAACGTCCATCCATCCATCCATCCATCCATCCATCCATCCATCCATCCATCCATCCATCCATCCATCCATCCATCTTCTATTCCACTTATCCAGTTCAGGGTAAGCATATTCATTTAAAATAGATTTTAAACAAAGTAGTGTTTGAGGACAAGGCATCATGAGGACATGTTGTCATCCAGCATCTGTAAGTGTTACATGCTGTAACATATGCACAACTAAACTATTGCAAAAATGTGAGTTCTGTTTTCTCCGTGTATACTGCTATGGTATTACCCTAATTTTGTTTATCAGGTTTCTGGATAGAATATACTTTTCTCTTAACCTGCCACAGTGTGGCAGGACAAAAACTGAGTTGTTTCAGGATTGCGCAGGATTATAATTGTCATCTTGGCCCACATTTGATCATAATCGTATGAATCCCGGCATCAGAAGCAGAGGTTAATCTTCTGATTTGCTATTCGTGAAGCACAGTTCAGACACTGAACATAGCACTTACTGTATGTACACTATGAAATGACACAGATTTATGTCAGATTGTATGTTAAACTGACCCCTGCTGTTTAAGTGTGTCACAACTGTGGATTTTTTTTCACAACTGTTTTGCAGCTCCTGGGGATTTAGATGTGACCTCTCTCTCTGCACAACGGAGCTATTTGCAAGAAGACTGAATCAACATGTCACAAAACACGTAAAGGTGCACGTGGCGCCATCCTGTCCTACGTTCGTGTTGAACCCACGGTGGTTTACGGACAGCAAGCCCTTGTCTGACATGTTAGTGTCTGCAATAAGGACAGGATGTCTAAATGTGAGCTCATCGAGCTGAAAGACCTCAGCGTGAATGATCCCATCGAGCTCGCCGCTCCAACCGGCCACATCGCGCCGCCGCCGCCACCGCCTGCGATCTCAGCCCAGCACAGCGCCTACCATGTCGTCCGACTTGTCGGCGACCGCGTCAGCATCGAGGCTCCGGGCCGCCACGCCGGAGAAGCCGATTCGGGTCATGACCTCCAGCCGGACAGCTACGCACATCTGGCCTGGTGTGACCTGTGCGGTGAATTCATCTGGGGTCTCTACAAGCAGAGTTTACGCTGTGCCAGTGAGTACTGCCTCCAACACACTACTGCACTTAAGTGATAATTCCCGTGATAATCTTGTGTTTTACTGTAATTCCCAATGAAAATCTGAATGAACAAATCTCTCATCCTTCAAACAAGTACTGTCTGTGCAGGAGGGGCCTGTGTCGTTGGGCTGGTTATCTTGTTATTCTGTGTCACAGACCTCCATCCTCATGTCCACATCACTGAACTATGTCAGTGCTCATTATGAAGAACATGGGCACTGTCACATTTTGGGTCTGTTTCTTGTTTGTTATGCAGCTGTTGTCAAAGCTGCACCAAACAGTCCTTAAAAAAAAACAAACCAAAAAAAAAAACCCACCACTTGAAACTGAATGGTCTTTTTACAACTTCATACTTGCTTTCAAACATTCATCAGGAAACAAATAGCTTCCTTACATTGTGCGTATCGTTGATGAGTACTGACAAATTCACTCCTTGCTTTTGGATACCTTGTATGTTTTTTGTTTTGTTTTGTTTTGTTTTTACAATTACTGAGAAAAAACGTTGCGGCATAACCGACAAACCATAGTGTTTGCTTTTGTAGAGTTTCTTTTTTTAAACGAGGAGTAAAAAATATTTAAGATATCTTTTTAATATTATCACCTAAAAAGTGGCAGATTCCATAAATGTAGGGCCTCAAGCTTTATTATCCAGTTTGTAAAGCATATAAGCGGAAACACATTTGTGTGAGTTTTCCATTCATGAGAAAGTTTATTACACAGCCTATGCTAATCTGCAGGAAGCTCTGGCAAGTGTCATGTTTTGAATCGTTTCTGGTGCAGCGAGAGCCTGGAACTCTCTCCGCCTCGCCGTGTGTTTTTGCTTTAGGCACAGCTCAGTGCATTCAATAAGAAATTAACATCTGGTAACATATTCATTTTCTAGTTAAGTCCAAATGGAGTCCTGGTGGTAACCGGGCCCAGACACCCAAGTCCCCGACGCCAGGCCTTCTTAATTTAACGGCTGGAGATATACTCTCTCCAGCAAGTCCTGGGCCAACCCTGTCGACTCTTGAAATCTAATTTGAATCTTCTGTACAATGACAAATTCATGTATTCAAATCCACAAAAGAGAGCTCCAGTACACTACTGGTAAAGTGAAAGTAAACATGAAAACATTCTCTAATGGTCTCTCTCTCTCTCTCTCTCTCTCTCTCTCTCTCTCTCTCTCTCTCTCTCTCTCTCTCTCTCTCTCTCTCTCTCTCTCTCTCTCTCTCTCTCTCTCTCTCTCTCTCTCTCTCTCTCTCTCTCTCTCTCTCTCTCTCTCTCTCTCTCTCTCTCTCTCTCTTTCTCAGACTGCAGCTACACCTGTCACTCCCGCTGCCGCCCGTTCATCCAGCTGGACTGCAGTGCACACGGGAGTTTGATACCAGAACCTGCAGATTTCTCTGTTGAGTCCATTGAGACAGACACAAACGTGGTAAAGAGCAAAGCCACACAATCTTCAACAACGCAAACACAGCAGTATTTACGTAAAAATAACTTTGGCACTATGAATTAAATAATCGAAGTAACCTGTATCCAGTTAACTGTGTAACCAGCACTGAAGATTTCAGGAAAAAAAAACCAAACCTTAACGCTGCCCAGGTTTATAAGTAGCTAATGTATGGTTTGTCAAAGCAGATGGAGGTCACTGCTGTCCCCGATACATTGCTGGCCCATATGTCCTCTCACATACTGCTTTTATGACCTATTCATTGTCAAGACATGTATACACAAAGCCAGTCGGGAAAAAGCTCAGGGGAGGGGAGGGAATAACTTAACAACTTGGAACAACACAACACCTGTCATTATTTCAATAATCTGATTTCAGTTTTTAAGTATTCTAACTGTGTTTTCATTGGGCCTAATTCTTTTATTTCATTTTATTTTATTTTATTTTATTTTATTTTATTTTATTTTATTTTATTTTATTTTATTTTATTTTATTTTATTTTACTACTTACAATGTATTTGTTCTTTCATTTGTCTGTTGAGTTGTGCATTCATATTAACCTCATCCTTTTTTTAAAACTCCAATTACATATTTATACATTTAGTTTTAACAAAAGCCAAAGGCAAAATCAGATGTATGATTAAAAAAAATAATAAGGTCACTATTCATGCTCTCAGTCAGCTTTGTATTGATTTTCCTTTCAAAATGAGTTTTTTGATCAATAGTGTGTCTGTTTCAAAAATGATTTTAAACAATAACATGCATTTCTAAGTCAAAATTCCAGTTTATTAAAATGTGTTTATCATTGATAGTAAAATGGCTTCAGAAAAAGTAAATCAGTGGAGTTTACAAAGTTTGATTTGAAAATTATATGAATACATTAATAAATGAATGAATTAAGGTCTTGAGCGGTGAATTGGCTCTGCAGAAACTGTGCATACGCATCATTTGGAACCAGTTTTCACTATCTTCTTACTCCTGGTTTCATAGTACTATCAGGGACAAGTTTAGCTTTTTGGGTCATTTAAGCAGACCTCCCTGGGAGTGGTTTGTCCCTCCAGACATCATTGTGAGGCTTTTACGGTCGGGGAGGAGCAACCGCTGAGGTCAAAAGAGCAGACAGGAGGACGGCGAAGCAATTTTTTTGTCTCGCAGCTCCAGAGATTATTCTAAGCTGGAGGTGATGACGGCTATTTAGCAGAGAATTGCCCTATTTGCTGTTCATCCGAGTCCGTGGAATGACTTACGGAAAAGCAGCCAGTGACGCATCTATCAGCCAGGATGTCCGAGACTCAGAGGAACTGTATTTCACTGCATATACCTCTTTCTTTCACAAGGTTGCCGCGGTGAGTTTATGGTACAATTCGACAGCGAACTGTATTTCTAATTCATTTCCGTTTGATCGTGAACGTCTTCTTTCCTTAACTTCAGGACACAAAATTGACTTTTCTTGAGCTCAAACTGTGACCGGTCTGTTTTCTGTCACTCTATCCTCACAGCCCAGTCGTGTAGAGATGTTTCCTGCCTCCTATCAGGTAGCCTTATTATTGTTCCTTTTTCAGGATGAACAGATTGAGATTGGGAAACAGGAGTTGAGCGTTGGAAAGGTCCAGCAGCGGGTTAAGGAGTACAATGCTCAGATCAACAGTAACCTCTACATGGTGGATGTGAGTGACAAGAAATGGATCCTTCTGAACATGAACTCATATAAACGATATCTATATTCTACTTTTTTTTTTTTGATGCGTGATCGTGTCGTCTTTGTTGATATCGTTTCTCCTGCAGAATAAAGACGGGACCTACACCGGTTTTATCAAGGTCCACTTTCAGTTAGTCCGCCCCGTCTCCCTCCCTCCTCCTCCTCCTCAGAGCCTGAACGCAGCAGAAGACAGCAACCAGCAGGACCGGAGGATGACGCGACGCACATCTTTCTACCTCCCCAAAGATGCAGCAAAGCACCTGCACATAAGCTCTGAAACGCGGGTACGAGAGGTCATCGAGGCCCTGCTCAACAAATTCACCGTGGTGGACAACCCGGCAAAGTTTGCCTTGTTTGAACGCACCGAGAAACAAAGTCAAGGTCGGATCTTCTGATACCGTGGCGTTTCATGGAAACAAAACAGGGTCAAGTATTTCATTTTGAAGCTGTATTTTTCTTTTTTTTTTTTCTTTTTCTGTAGTGCACATGCGTAAACTGTCTGAGGATGAACGTCCTCTGTATCTGCGCTTGTGTGCCGGCCCGAGTGAGACTGTCCTGAGTCTGGTTTTAAAAGAAAATCAGACGGGGGAAGTAAATGTAAGCTACTGTTTGCCTCTGACGTTCATACACTCTTTGATTGTCTGTGTACTGATTTTGCGGCGAAATCTCTCTCTCTCCTCCACAGTGGGATGCCTTTAGCTTTCCTGAGTTGCGCAACTTCCTGCGAATCTTGCAGCGTGAGGAAGAGGCGCACGTACGACAGATTGTGAAGCGCTACGCTCTCGCCAGAGACACAATGAAGCAGGCCATGGCCCGGATAACCACCCCCGGGTGATGCCGAGACCCAGCTTCCAATTTAATCATTAAAAAGCACTTTCTTTTTCCTTGAAATGTGATAAGAATCAATGGTGAAATGTGACAGGGAAGGAAAGAGCTCAGGCAGGGATAATGTTATGAATTTAAGTGTTTGATAAAGTGGAGCCGCTGCTGTTGCATTTAATGTGAACTACTTACAGAATCAGGTCAGACTACTTTTTTTTCTTTAATTGGGAAGTGGATTCGCTCAGAGTATAAAAGGTTTTCTCATCTTAATTGGATGTAGTCACTTGATGCTGCTTGATTTTGTTTTATAGTGAATACAGGAGAAACATGTTAGTTCTTCTTATAATTTTAATGGTTATTTTGTGTTGTATTTAGTTCCTATCTTGTTTTTAAGACCAGTTTTGTTTTTGTTTTGTTTTTTATTTGGCACTTTAAAATACCAGGTAATATAAGTGAAATACAAGTAAAATGCGTTCTAATAAATGACCAATAATGCATTATGTGTCATGTGATCTGGTGATTTTAAACTCTGTGATCTGGCAGCACAGTGACGAGAAAACCGATGCAAACATTACAAAGTCTACTCGATGGCAATGGGCAACCATGTTTTGGAATATTTTTGAAGTTACACACATGAGACCTTTTTTTTTTAATGAGTCTTTCACAGATATATAGTTTGGACATGAAATAGCATAACCAAAATAGTCTTTAATGTCACTATTATTACAAATTTGAAAGGATTTTATTTTTTTCATTTCTCATCGGTTATGGCCTTCATAACAAAAGAATCCAACACAAGCTGTGAATGCAGCTTAACTGATCCAAAATTACAGCAGTATATTAAATAATAACCTTTGAGTCCATTTTTTAAATCAATTATTTCATGTTTCTGGCTGGAAATATGTTGATGATTTATATGTTGAGTAATAAACAGTTTTTTGACTAATTTAGAGTATGTATGGAACATCATTTAAATTGTGGCAATGTATTATTAGTTTATTATTGTATTGATGCATTCACAAAGAAAGAGAACAATGATATTTGATGTGATGTTTAAAAAAATGTAGAGATACAAATTCTACATAACTTAGGAATTATGATTAGGTTAATTAGAAAAAACTAATAATATAACAAATTAGCAACCAATTAAGTTAATTAAATAATGGGTTTTCTCTTATTATTGTATGGCTTTGCAAATGTTGAGGTGTATTTTGGGTCTGTGCTGCCTCTTTATAGCTTCAGGTTTTTTAACCAGCACTTTTAACAAAACAACATTCCTTTAGAATTGAAAAATCAATTATCGGCTTGACATCTTCACTACTGTTAAATTTAATGTATTTATTTCGTTTGGTGTGCTCCTCATTTCAACAATCAAATCAACTTTATCAATGGTATTTGATATGCGACTGTAACACGGCCTCCGGGACAGTAGGTGGCGTGAAGACGGTTAGAGACGAGTTGAAAATTGAAAGGAAGGAGGAAAAAAAATCCACGAAGAAGACCATGTTAGCATAAATAGCTAACGCAGTTGTGTGCGTTTTGCGGTCTGTGGTCGTTAAAATATCAGGAACTCACTCAGAAAATTTAATCCAAGAAACATATTGCACCTGAGAACTCACCGCAATCCACAGTAGGTATGTTTCCAGTCGTGGTAAAGTGACAAACTCCGCTTAAAAGAACAGCTAACATTAGCCTGAGGAAACGCTATTTTCTTGAGAAACATGTCCTGGTCGCTAATGCTGCTCACACCGCTAGCAGTGATGTTAGCAGGCAGGACAAAAAGTCACATTAAAGTAACTATTATGCTCTTAATCTTATCAGTGCTGCGAGGATGAAAACGTTAACTAGGTTAGCTGTCATGTCTTTCAATGTAGCGTCACTGCGTCCTGGGGACTGTCTTCAGTGCTACCTGGTGTCTGTCATGCTAATCTAAATCTTATATTTGATTCATATTGATTAAACCTTTTAAACTCTGGATGGGACAGGCTGGAGGGCACGTGAGGTCTGCAAAGGTCTTCCCTTTTCGTAATGTACCGTCATGGCAGTAGTGGCCTGCTGGTTTGTAACACATGCGAAGGACATGACTCAGATTTAGCTGGAGTCGCGCTACACGCCTTCCTCTATTGATCTTTGTTTGTTGTGCTTAAAACCAGATCCGTCGGATTAACGAGCACTGAGATTTGATTTGATTGTGCAGTTACATTAAAGGTACGCCTTTATTTGAGGTGACGTGACCAGGGATATCATGATCAGCATTTAAACCAATTTCATAACCTCTAAAAGCTCAAGAAGATGTCAAGATAATTCTCTCTCTCTCAGCTCTATAGAGTACAAAAATATTTCTCATACACAACCCATGGCCCTGTGCACAAAGCTTCTTTGAGGCAAACCTCTGAGGAAAAGTCTCTTTTCTCCTTTATCCTAAAAATATCTGACATTTCTGTTTTTCTTGCAACTCCTCTCTTTCTTTCAGTTGACTGTTTTCTTTCAATTTGTGCACATAGCAGTAAGACGGATGTTGATTTAAACACGTTTTCTGTGTTTGCATAACTTCACTCTCTGCAGGGTAAAATAAAACACGCACACTAATTGTCACAATGCCTTAGAGTTTATTTATCCAACACACCCATAAGACTGGACGTTCCCTTGATCTCAGTTTGAGTTGTGTGACTTTTTGGGTTTCAAAGTCTGAAACTGTAAAGGTACTAATATTAAAGAGGGTTAAGATGAAACATTTTTGATTCAAATATTTTTCTTAGTTGGCTATGCTTTTGGTTCTTATTGTGAAAGACGGGATGTGTGTGAAGTGCAAGTGGTTAAGTATTTGGATTTATTCATTTTTGGAATATTTTTTCATTATGTGCTGTATCCCGCAGAGATCTGTTTTTTATGGTAATATTTTTCCTGATATGTTCAAGTTCATTCTTTTGTTACCCACTTTTCACAGGAGTCGTCTTGGTTGTGAAACACATTCCATCAAATACAGTAACACTGTCACACCTCTGGCAGCCTTGTGACCCGAGAAAATAATGTGCTGCCGCTGAAGATGGGTGGTAGTGGCTCCAAATCCAAAGGATTTTGGCCTTTTTCTGGCTCAGGTAATGTGGACGAGCTAACCAAAGATGGAAACGAGCAGTCACTGGCAAGAGTTCGAAGTTTTCCGGGTGCAACACCGTTTGTGTTTTCCAGACGAAGGTAAATGCAGCTTCCATCTCACAGTTTTTCAGGGAATATAATAAAACCCGCTTTTACACTTGAGGGGTTCTGTGCAGTATATTGCCTAGTACCAACTGGAACAGACAATATGCGGAATACATTCAATCATATTTGTATGGATTTTTGACACACCTTCAAGTTTCAGGCCCAATCCAACCAAAATTAAATGTATTTTATATCAGAAAACTGTTGGAATAATCCAGTGTCTTTACTCTTTATATGCATCTATTTGCACAGAAAACACAATTCACTGAGTTGCACATATGATGTGATCCAGTAATGTTGACAGTAGATAAGATGAACCATAAAATCAGATGGCTTCATACAACATTTTTGGTCCACCCAATATTGAAACGTAAAATGGCTTTGTTGAATTTTCATGATACTGTCAACACTGTCAACAGCTAAAGATCCAAGAGTTTTGCTGCTGTTGCAGATCTCCAGTGGTTTTATACACAGTTTTCTTTACTGAGCTGTTATTTTCTTTTCCTTCCACATTTAAAAACCAAGCATTTCACCACCAGGAGGTCTCAGCTGACTGAATGTTTTCATTACAATCTTATGTAGAATATTTCCAAAAGACTGACTGAGGGTTTTTAACCTCACATCCTTACCCCCCACCCCCAAACTGTTTTGTGGCTCACCCCTGCTTTTTATGTACATGGAACCTGTGATATTGACTAGAGTGAGACTGACAAATCTTTTCGCACCTTTTCTGCAGCTCTCTGTTCTTTGACGAAGATGGCGACTTGGCGCACGAGTTCTACGAAGAAACAATTCTGACAAAAAATGGCCGTAAAAGAGCCATGCTGAAAAGAATTCAGAAAAACCTAACACCTCAGGTGAGGAAGGAACTGAATCTCACTCATCAGCGCCAGCTCTGTGACACCAGTCCACATCGTTTGGTTCTTGTTTGTGTCCTTGCAGGGAATGATCAAGCTGGACCACCCGTGCATCCACGTAGATTTCCCAGTTGTCCTGTGTGAAGCCTGACGACGTCTGAGGAGCTTCTCACACAAGCCACTGTGTCAACTCCGTCCTCGGTTTCACCCCCCCCCCCCCCCCCAAAATCATGGAAACCCAAAAACCAGCTTTTGAAATACTACGATCTGTCAATATATTTGATGCCCTTCTGTGGAACAGGCTGATGCATCATGTGCTGAGCCTCTGCATGTCATCTGTTTTTGGCTTGTGTGCAGTTTGACACAGTGTAGGTCGCCAGTCGAGGGGGGGGGGGGTCTCGAAAAGTGCCAAGTCGGCAAGACATGCTCAGTTTACGGATCATTTGTGTGCATGTTAGTGTGAGTGTGTGCAGGATGGAACTTGGCTGCAATGGGTGGCCCTCTGGGATAATTCGCATTACGTGAGGAGTTTAGAGAGAATGTAGCCAATGGTCAAAGTAGGAAAGTTGTCGGCGCACACTTTGGTTTTTTGACACCGTTAAGACTTGCTTCAATATGCATGGAACAGGATCTGCTTATCGGTAATATGTTTGGGAGTTGACAATCAGTAGCCCACAAAATGTAAAGTGGATTCATATAATGAAGTGACGTTTTACGGACTGGCTTCAGTGACCTCAAAGCCACACGTCTGCCACACAGCAGCAGTGAGTCTAATAAGAGATCCTGTTGTTTTCTTTGCTGCTTTAGCAAACTGTGTTTCACTATTAATTTATTATACCTGTTTTTAATTACAATTTGAATTGCTCAACTGTGTTGTCTTGTTTTTTTTATTTAAATGTTGAACCTGACATAATGGTTGAATTACTTCACAGGTTTATCAATGGGATGTACGCGCACACGCACACAATACTTGTTGGCCCTTTTACCTTCACTCTGCGCTTCATGTCATCCCAAACCATTTGGATTGGGTTTAAGTCAGATGTCGCCTGGCAGCCCTTCATCACTCTCAATGTATGTTTGTTTTTATGTTTTGTTTTTAACTCCACTTGGGGACACATTAAATTTTTTTTTTATTTTCCAGACTGACTGGTTTTCAGCTCTTAAAGTAACGATGGGCTGTCGTTTCTCTTGGTTCTTGCCATAATATTAACTGTAACACTGAGTGCTGATCACTGCAACACTTTCAGTACTATTTTCATATGTTTATTGGGAAAAATACGGTTGTTAAAAGCAGAAGTTTCCCAAAGGGAGTTCTGTCCAAATGAAGAAGCAGGCCAGAACCATTTAGGACAGCATCAGGGCTGGGAGGGTCACTTGGCAAATGTAATCTGTTACATTTACAAATTACCTGTTTAAAAATGAAATCGGCAGCTAACCTAACTACCAGAAAAAATGAAGTTATACACCAGATTACTTTTTAGTTATTTTTGGATCACTTCAATATCAAACAAAAATAAAGAAAAGCGAGTAAAGGAGATTTCTACTTGGAACAGAAACTTAAAACACAACTGTGTCACTATGATGGATTACTAAACGAGAAATTCAGAAACGTGTCTGAAAAACGGAAGATTCAAGAAGCAAAGCCAAAAGAAGAAGCATAACGTCATGGATTTAACTAACATTTCCATTATTGAACCGGATTACAGAGAGTTCCAGAATAACCAGGGATATTGATCCTTCTTCAGTAACAACTGTGACTAACATGGATTACAAGCGGAGTGAGGGGGACTTCACATCCCGAGGACTGAGAGCCCTTGGCTGTGCCACATCTTTGTGGCTTCAATAAAGAGGAATTTTTCCATCTGTTTCCTATCAAAAGAGGAACCAGTACAAAAACAGACTTTTTTTTTTTTTTGTTAATTCAGGAACTCAAAAACAAGTCACTCCTATATTTGTACTTATTCAAGCAATGTATTATTGTGTGCACCCTGACCTTAAGGCTGGAATGACAAAACCTCCTTTGCTCATTATTTAAAGCATTTCATAGAATTTACCATCTCCCAAATCCTTTTTACTATCCTTTGGTACATCTTAGTGGTCAGATTGGAGAAAGTATACCAGAATACTGTGAAATTATAGCGGAAATCCTCAATCTGACCACAACTAGCCGTATCATACTAAAATAATAGGATAAGAGTAAAATGTGCCCAAAAGATGATTTAAGTATTTAAACGATGAAACGTTTCGGAGGGTGTAATTGTTTTTCAAAGATGTTTCATATGTACCATGATTATAATTTCAAACGAGTGTTGTCAATAAAACAGAGGTCTGACTGTCTGGTAAGTAATTTCCAGCCAGTGTTTATAAGAGCTACTTTTTCCAATAAGCTTGAAAGAGACACTGACATAACCAGATGATATCTGTGATGGACCTGACCTCCACCTGCAATGAGCTGATCCACTTGCAGAGGAAATTGCAAAGGCAAGCCATTGTTGGAGGTGACGTGCACGTACAAGAGCCTGCTAACGAGGTACGGCTGAAGTTTAGAGCGCAGCAAAGGCCATCAGTGTAGTCTCCATGGGAAAAGGTTTTGTACAGGTTTTCCGCAAAGCTTTTCTGTTATTGCTCTCCTTAGAGGATAAAGAGGTCTGTGCCAAAATCCACCTAACTTTATTGCTCGTAAAGAAATGATTTTACTCGGTTCATGTCTGCGCTTTTGCCCCTTCCACGTAACTGCAGAGCAGTGCAGTCTCGGGGGGAGACATGAATGTGCAATTACTTTTTGTTGTTTACTTTAACAAAGCTGACATATTAAGGAAAGCCATAAAGAAAACTCCAATACTACGTTTTGGAAATTGAATCAGAAAACACCCCACTTGGTGGTTTTGCCGACAAAGGCAAAATTACAAGGTCAGGCTTATTTAAAGGGAGTATTTCCATTCTCCAACTGATCAATTTAATGTGTACATAAATTATTAAACCGATATAGAAATGACTTCTGAGACTATTTTTTTCAAGAAATTCACCCATCGTCATCTAAATTTGTGTTCGAAAAAGGTCTACAATGGACACGTTTGTTTATATATTTAGGGAAATGGGTGATATTGAATGTTACTTTGAAGTAATTCAATTACCAAACATTGAGCGATGTGTAAAACCTCTCATTCTGCTCTTGCAAAAGGTGTGTGATATACTTGAGCTTTAAGTTGGTTTAATTGAGGGTGTTCACAGAGAGAATCTGATTTCGGTCCATTTGCAGGATATTTCAGCGTTGTGTTAGGGTTAGGGTTCGTATGCATGTTCGGCAAATACAAGCGTTGGTTCTCTTCTGGTTCTCAGGTTTACACCCACGATCCACAAACTTAGATGTCAGTTTCCTGGATTGACTTCAGGCGTGACTGTGTTTGACTGCCTGTGTTTGCAATGTGATGGACTGGAGATCAGTCCAGAGTTTCCTTTTGCCTTCACCTGTAGCTGGGATGGTTCCTCCTTGTTGGGATAGAGAAGACTAGAAGATGGATGGGTTACTCTTTTTAATTGCATGTTTTTTTCTTTATGGAACAGTGAACACACATTGTGGATATTGTGGAGGAGCATATTATCACTTTTTAAAACTTGTCTCTTGGCATTGTAAGACTTTGCAAAATATTATGTCTTCATAAATGTATCAAAATATGTGAATATGTTGTCTATATTGTAGCTATGCCCTATCAAAATAATATTGCTCAAAGTAGGAAAGATTTTTATTTCAAATGTTCAACATTTGAATAGTCTAAATTGATGCTATCCTATACATTATGTTTATTTTTTCAAATTTTGTTTATTTAGCTTTCAGAAAAAAAATTATATTTTACAAACAGGAGAAAGAAGAACAGTTAGAATTATCAGAATTAAAGTGTTGTTTGGTGTAATATATTCTCCTCGACTTCACAGTTGACCATGAAAATACCCCAGACCACTAATATACTGCTTGCCAGGCGGAAATCTCAGCTATGTATTTGTTTGAGGTGGGTCATGGTAAAGTCTATAAAATAGGCAAATAGTTCATCTTTGTTAACTCATCTCAGAATGAAAGGTAGGCACGGCCAGGAGTGTGAGAAAGGTTCAGCGTGTGAAGAACCTGAGAATCAAACAGAGGCGGAGCTTCCCTGACATTTAAATAGCAATGAACAAGTACTTTGGTCATTCATGTTAAAAGGCTCAGAGGCTTATGGTGGAGCATAATAATGAGCTTGATCCTTATGTGTCCTGATCCTTAACAACTTCAACTACTTGTGAACTACTTTCATCTGGAGATCAGAGAGGATAAGGTAAGAGAGATCATGCTGGCTCCTCTGAAAATGGCTAACATACTATTATATATGTAATTATTATTATTATCATCATCAAGCATATGCCTCTATAGTTTACAACTTTTTACTCCACAAAGATAGCTATTATTGGCCAGTCAATATAGGCTAAGTTACTGTACATCAGAGGTATAAGAACCGTAAAGAAAATTACATTGCATCTCCCATCTTCAGCATCCTTTTCTTCATATCTCTTCTAGTCTACATGATCAAAACTATCTCAACCTTGTCTCTCTCACTTTTCCACTAAATTGTCGAACATGACCTGTTTCCTTTATTAGACTAATTCTTAAATTGCTAAACATGTATTCAAAACATACTGAGGTGGAAACAATATTTTCAAACAAAACCCAAAGTATTCATTACCTGAATTATGAATAGCATATGATACCAAATATAATTTTTTAACACATATTTTTCATGAATAAATAAAGAAGAACGTTACTTTCTCATTAAAATTTCCATATAAAACAGGACTTTTCTTTTAATCTTCCAATTACAGATGACTTAGAGAATAGTGCAATAATCATTATTTTGGTTTCTGTGCGGAAAACTGTGTCAATGAAACTTCCTCCACAGAGAACACACTATTCAGATTTTCATTTGAGGGGCGGTCGGCCGCTCTGAAATGTGAATTTGCCCTCACAGGAATGCCAAACAAAAATGTCATCACAATAAAATAAAGCGTAAATACTGTTATTATTTAGAATTATTTACGTTGCTCGGAAAATTGGTTAAATACAACAGGTGATAATTTATATTAATCTCAGACCCCCCCCCCTCAAACGCCCCGTATTTCACAGCCAGATGAAGTGGTCTGTTGTTGCTCAACGTTTACGGTCAGTCGCTCCTGCCGTGGTTTCTGGGCTTGTAGACGTGGTGTTCATCGTCGGTATGGACTGAATGGACTCTGGACGCTGTTGTTCATATGGCAAGCCGCTGGAAATGTAACTTATATGGCGGTTACATGAGCAGAAGAAACCCCGGGCGTCCTCGGCTTCAGCGGGTGAGACCGGACGAGAGGAGGAAGATGACGCTCGTTAGCTCCTGTAGCATGGTGGTCAGTTTCAATGAAACTTTGAGCTAATGTGGCTAACTGCCCCCACTCACATTGTTTAGAGAGCTTTTAAAAACCCAGACAGATAAATGAAGAACGCGGTTATTAAGTTACGTTTTGCAATAGTCTACTTCTCTTGAGATGCTCTTTAAAACGTGACTCTACATCTCCCTGCCTTTTCTCTGTTTACTTGATTTTATTGGACCTGCTTAGACGACAAAGGACGTTTGCAGAATAACACATAGAGAATTAATGATTACTTACATTATTGATCAGCTACTGTCATGTTTTAGTTATTTTTATTTGTTTGTACCTATAGTTGTACCTGCGTTTTGTAATGTCTAACAAAACACGTTATATTTATTTATCACTTGGCAAGTTTCAACACAAGATTAAAAACAGTTATAAAAGTTACAGTTTGAAATCATAAAGTAAATTATGAAAGACTAATACCAACAGAAAATATGCATCACATATTTTTCTTTCTACTAGGGTGATATCTTCCAAAGAGACTGAGGCTTCAGGCAACACTGCATTATACCTTGTTTGTTTTTTTTTAACATATGAACACATGTAAGATTCACTGTAAATAACAAGGATTCGCATTCGGTCCACTAAATGTTTTTGGTGGATTTGTAGGTTGAAAATGTCTGAAGATAACTCATAACTAGTGTCCTGGAAATTAATCTAAGGTATGAAAAAAGCTACAATAAATACACAGCTTTTAAGATGTCATTGAATGTTTTTTTTTAAATACACCAACTGATGAGTTTTGGCTCACTGTATGATCCACAAGATTTGCAGTTAGAAGATCTGTCAGGAGAAGAACAGTCGCCTATGAACTTCATCATGTTCTGTTGATGTGAAACTGTGACAAATATCCCTTTTGTTCCAACCGTAGTTGATCTTCCCAACCAGTAGGCCTAATTAATTTTTGAGATGCACTCTGAAGTCATGGAATTTATTTTCTGTCCCACACACGTTCTTACTGTCTGTTGTCACTGAGTTCTGTAAGCTGACATACAAATTAATGTTTGATTAAACTAATAAAACTACTGTGTCTCTTTTCAGAGAAAGGAGAGTGAAGGTGGGCAGTGACCATGGAGGTGATGTCCCACTGTCTTATCACCTCGGCTGGCCAGCTGGCTCGGTTGATTCTGCTCGTAGTTTCAACATGGACAGCCTTGTGTTCAGCAGATATGAGGCAGACAAGATGGCCTTTATATTCCCAAAAGCCAGTGCTTCTTGCCTGGAACGCACCGACACAGGAATGTGCGCCACGACATGGTGTAACTTTGTCTTTGGATCAGTTTCACATTGTAGCATCCCCCAATGAGGGCTTTGTCCGACAGAATCTCACTATTTTCTACAAGGAACGCCTCGGGTTGTATCCCTATTATGAGCGTGGTGGCACCGCAGTGAACGGAGGCCTTCCCCAGCTCGCCAGCCTCGCTGAGCACTATGAAAAGATGCCCGAGGGTGTGGAGAAATATATACGGGAGCCGACGGCGAAAGGTTTGGCTGTTATTGACTGGGAGGAGTGGCGTCCGTTGTGGATCAGAAACTGGGATATTAAAGATATCTACAGACGTAAATCTCGTGAAATGGTGGCCAAGAAGAACCCGAGTTGGACCCCAGAAAAAGTCGGGAAGGTTGCACAGCAGGACTTTGAGCTGTGGGCACGAAAATTCATGTTGGACACCTTGAAACTTGCCAAGAATCTGAGGCCCAATCAGCTGTGGGGCTTCTACCTGTTCCCAGATTGTTATAACCATGACTACAGAGGCGGCCTGCAAAACTACACGGGCCGCTGTCCCGGGTTGGAGATGTCTCGCAATGATCAGCTGAACTGGTTGTGGATGGAATGCACGGCGCTTTTCCCGTCAATTTACATGGGCTCCGCACTCCGCTCCACAAACTACGGGCGCCTCTTCGTCCGAAACCGGGTGAAGGAGGCGATGCGCCTGGCGTCTGTTGGAGACCGGTTAACTCGTCCCGTTTTTGTTTATACGCGACCAACTTACATCAGTCAGATGACCCTCCTAACCGAGGTTAGTTGGTGAGAGAAAACTGTAACGCATTCATTCATACAGAACTGTGTTTTTCATTTTGTTATGTTAAAATATTGTTTCACCATTTTTATAAACGGCCCCAAAATTGATGTCTTAAGAACTATTTTTCATGCTGGATGTCTTTTTTCTTTCTTTTTTTTCTTTTTTTTTTTATTGTATTGTTATTTTGGGGCTGGAAAGTATCAAACAGCATATGGAATAGGATTTTGAATTGCTTCATTTTTGTGGGGCCAAAACGAAAATAATTAGCCTACATCTCAAACTAGTGAACAAAATGAAAGAGTTTTCTGACAACACCATGGCCGAACTACGAACCGTTACCGTAGTTACCATACTTTAGTGTGTGGTAATTAATTCTGTGTGATGGTTCCCATCATTGCTGAAGTTTCACTCGTTCACAGGCTGACTTGGTTTCCACCATTGGAGAGAGCGTCGCACTCGGAGCTGCGGGTGTCATCTTCTGGGGGGACACGTCCTATGCGAGCAGCGACGTAAGACCTCTGCCGTCTCTGCTTGTTTCCGTGCTGAATAGCAGAGGATTCGGTGAGCGTGAGGTTAAGCGGTCCTTTTTTATTTTTTTTTTTAAACCTTCTAGGCCAGCTGCTCAACCCTTGACGAGTACCTGAAGGGACCACTGGGCCAGTATCTCCTCAACGTGTCCACAGCAGCTGAGCAGTGCAGCCAGGAGCTGTGTAAATCCCACGGCCGTTGTCTTCGCCGGGTGCAAGATAGCGACGTGTATCTTCATCTCAGCCCCTCTACGCACAGGATCAGCAGTCAGCGCGGGAAGCTGGAGGTTACCGGAGCGCCGGGCCAAGCCGAGCTGGCTGTTTTCCGTACGCACTTTCAGTGCCAGTGCTACAGTGGGTACAGGGGTGACGGCTGTGCTCAGAAAGAAAAAGGGAAGAATAGAGCGTCCTCTGTGATTGGGACCTGGTCTATGTGCCTTTTACTTCCACTCGGCTTCCTCGCTCTGCTGCATTGAGGAAACTTGGAGAAACACAAGTTATTCTGTCAGCCCGGAAAAGGTCACCTCAGAATATCTGTCATAAATGTGTTAAGGTTCAATGCAATTGGTCCCCAGCTTGGTGTAATACTTAAATAACAAAGAAAGTTCGCAAGAATTCACACGAGATGCCCAATAACACAGATCCTACAGGTAATTTACAAGGGCTGATGCAATGGAGTTTATCGGTTCTTCAAAAAGGGGGACAAGAAAAATGTGAGCCTAATGAGCAGAATGAAATGGGCTTTTAGACCATTTTAGAGAAGAGCTGGAGACCAACTCTTGGTTTTTACATCATTTGTGTCATATTACGTTGACTATTGGAACCATAATTTAAAAGCCTCTGTCGTGCTTCACGCTGACCCGGATCTGGCTGTGAATAGTGACTGAATGAAGCTTTTAGGTTATATAAAGGATGACAAATACTCTTTTTCTTTTTGGGAATAGAAATAACATGGCTGGACCTGCCTGTTTCTGATCCTAATTGTGTCTTATCATGGCTACAAAGTGATTTAGAAAAGAGCAAATAAATATTACCCTTGCTTCATTCCCATTTTTTTGAAGATGGCATAATATAGTGATGTACATTAACACCTACAAAGTTGTAAGCAAACCAAATATCTTGAAGCAAGTGTATGATAAATCAAAAGTATGGCAAGAATCGTAATGATAAACAAAAAATATAAGTGTTGGTAAACATATTTTCAAGGTGCCATTTACGTAATTTATACAATAATTTAAAAACCTTTGTTCTGTTAAATACATTTTCTTTTGAATGAAAACAAGCAGGTTGCTTCAGGTACTAGTATTTAATAATAATCAAACTAATCTTAACAAATTTAAAACTACTGCAGGTTTGCGGGAAACCAAATGACAGAAATGCCAAAGATATTTGTATTTGTAAAATGGTTTTCAGGCTGTTTTAGTTTTAACAAAACTGACACCGAAGGGATCAGTTTTCAAATGTTCATGTCAAAATCACTTTATATGATTTATTGGAAAATTTAAATAGCTACACTAGTCTGAGAAACTGTGCTGATATTTGAATTTCACCTGTTTCTACTGCAGGTTGTCTCAAAAGTGTCTGAAACGGTCGACAGTAAAAACTGTTGTTTACTGATTGAACCAGCTAGTAATGTCTTTCTAGACTGAACGTTTCATATTTACGGTATACAGCTTGTGTACGTCCAGACCAAACACGAGTTATGGTACCAGTGAGTGAGTGGAAGATTGTGTTATTTTTTACGTGGGATTGGCACAGATAAAAGTGTTGTGGGATTTGCACTTTAGCCATTTTTCTGTTGGATTAGGCTTTGACTTGAGAGGTGTTCCTGTTTTTTTTATTTTATTTTATATTCTCAGTGCAGTATAAATGTGCTCCGTACAGATTTTTGTTCACATGTCATTGTAATGAAACGATCCACTGTGAATCTTGTCTAAAACAAAATGGGTACGTCGAAGGTTGTTCTGCTTAAGCCGGATTTCAGATCAGCAATCGGAGATTTTGTTCGTTATTACTTTTTAACAAGGTTTTCCTTATATAGTGAGAGATCCGACATGCTATTTCTACATTCATAAAGATTCTCATTCACAGTGTGGCCTCCTTACCCGGAAGTATGATATCAATCTATTGACAGTGACTATTAGGTACAGGTAGATGATAATATTTAAATTATAATGTAAAAAAGGTAGTTGTGCAGACAAACTTTTGTTTACATGTTTTATCTTCTTTTCACAAGTGAACTGTTGCCTTTTGGAGATCAGGTGTTTTTCTCTTTTCATCACGAGAGCCTTAAATGCAAAATTGTTGCCCTAAATAACTTGAGTTTTATTTCTCAAGTATCAGTCCACTTTTTGATCAATTGACAGTTAAATTATGCTCAAAGTAATGTTATTTTTTATGCTACCAGCTCACCAGTCAGTAGCTTATTATTGTAGCATGTCATGGCGGTGAAAATCTGCAAAAGCAAATAAACATGATGAAATAATTTAAAACTGAAAAAGCAAGACATTGTTCATATTGTCTCACCATAGAACATTTGATATACATTTTTCAAGGACTGTATTTTAGTATTTTATGAAATATGTCAAGCATTTCATCCTCACTGTATAAACTTGACGCCAGTGCCTTGTGTTTTGCGAACTGTCAAATTAATAATACAGGCTAAATCTTTGTAAAATGTTTTTAACATACAAATAAATGCTGGATCTGTAGAGAATACTTGTCTTATTTAACCCAACAAACATCTTTGCATTAAATCAAAACAGACGAAGACAAAACATGCGCATTCATCGGATCGATAGTTGAAATCAAAATTTTAAATGAAAACATTACAGTTTGAAGTGTTTAAAAAAATCACGTTATGAGCGTGGTAAGCAGGGTGAAAGGGATATACCACAGGAAGTGCCGTATGCTGCGCAGTGTTATGTGCAGCTCCGAAAGCACTCCGATGAGAAACGTGCGTTAAAATACCCAGTATCGACTAGTCACAAAGTCTCAAATGAATTAGCTTTTTTTTTATGACGTTATCGCGTTAAACCCGGTCTCTTTTCGACTAATTGGTGACCTCCCATAACTGCATGGGTAGTTTCTCGTTGTGTAGTCGACTATAAACTGTTTTTAGCCATAAAATCCAAGTGAGCCACCGACAGCAACGTCGCTCGGACCTCTTCAAGCTGCATCTCTCATCTCAAGCGAGCGGCGATGCAGAAGACATGATGATGGACAGGAAAGGCTCGTCTTTCTCTCTTTGAGCGTGTCTGAGTTTCTCGTCTTTGTAGGTATGTTTCTCTCGGCTGTGACATGAGGAGGCTCTGCTTCTACACTCCGACACATCCAGCTAATGCGAGCTCTACTGCACTTTTCCCTACTGGGATATTTTGTTTCCCAGTTGACTCTCTTAATTGTGTGGTGTTACAGATTTAATGCTCGCTCGTTTTCATTAACTTAATCTTTCTGGGGTTTAGTTTTGGTTAAGCCACCGCCGCACAGCGACCTGCAGTCCCTCGTGGTTAAATCCGTATGGCATTCTTAACCGCAAAAGCACGTACATTTGTGTTTCTTACCTTATTTCCTTGTTGGAACAATGCTTCTAGGGATTCAAACGTGGACAACCGAAAAGCCTGGTTATTCTCCTCTTGTATAGTGCCACATTTTTAAAGACCACGCATTTGCGGGATGTGCAGCAGGGGTGAGTGTGGGTGGCGCCCATGAAAAGAAATGTACAAATCCTATCTTCTAATGCTAACCAGCGTTATTATTTATGATTGCGTTTGGCTCTTTTCATGAAGCTTTTGGTGCCCACAGGTGCTTTACAATGAGGTGTGTGAGTGAAGCCTCTCATGCAGAAAGAAACTATGCAGCAGATGACAATTCCACATTTCCAGAGTCTGGGACCAAACCTCAGTTCTCTGTTACCATCCCACAGCAGTTTGTGAACAGGTTGGTGGTTTCCACCAAGAGGGAGACGTGCCAGGCTGTTGTGGCTGTGTATGGCTCTTTCTCACTCCACGGAAGCACCTGTTTCTTACCCGAATCACTTGTCAACGTGTCTTGATTCTTCACACTTCAACCATGCGAGCTATCAAACGGCAGCGAACAATCCCTCTTTTCTCAGAATCCAAACACACAGGTTAAAAAATGAGCATAGTAATTTTGAAGTTCATTAATATTATCTATAGAGAATGTGAAGGTCATTCAAGATGGTTGGTGACAGAAGTTTTTGGAAATCTCACTGATGATAAACTGACCAGGGAGCCATTTGTTTGTCTGATCATTTTGCAACTGTTCAACAATACACCGACAACTACATCTGTTCTTCGTCATCATGACTAAGTTATGTTTTTTCCCCCACATCATTTCTTGTATCAGTGCACGAGGCAACCTCAATCTAAAAAGGGCTTCTCTTTTGTTTTATTTAAATGTCATTCCTTTCGGTAAATAGCTGACAGGGATGATGCCAGCATCATGATGGCTATTAGTTTTGGCACTATAACATCTCTATATTAAATTTACACTAATTATATGCATTTATAAACATTAAAATTGGATGAAGACACTGCTACTACTTTTCAGATCGACCTGCTTGATGAGATGAATTTCTTGCGGAATCGTCTGGTTGTTCTGGGCCTTGTGATGTTGGCCACGTTGCTGCTGTACCTCCTACTGCCTACCATCCGCCAGGGCAGCATGGAGCCCTCTATGGAAGTTCAGAAATTGGGACTGATGACGACCTCCCCTCCTCCACTTCCAAGCATCAACGTATCCATCCGCACCGGACATCTACCTGGAGACCCTCCTCTGTTTTTCCGAGAGGCTTTGCCAGTCGATGGAGCCGGACGACAGATATTCCCACGGTGGGCTGACGAGTGGACCCAATTACTAGCTCAGCAGCTAACATTGTTTTTATTTGGACGGTGCCTGCTCGATAACTCTAAATAACAAAGTAATGTCTTGGTGCAGGCTGCAGGTGGTCCTCCTTCATGGCCAGGCCTTCACATCTAAAACTTGGGAAGAACTCGGTACTATGTCCCTGCTGGCAGTGAACGGCTATCAAGCTCTTGCAATGGACCTACCAGGTACAATTAAAACGTTATTTCTATTGATAAGCCTCAAGATCAGTGTTTGTCACAGTGACTTAATTTGAAGTGTGTTAGATTTTAATATGATATTCTTAATTAAGTTGGATTTAGTTTTCAATCACTTGAATTCTAACCTCAGAAAGGTTTCTTTTATTACTGACTAAGATGGGACCTTATACAGTAACACTGAACAAACCAAACATGGAGGGTGTGAAAAGAGGACTTGTCACATTTTTGTGAGTTTCATGTCAGTAAGCTTTATTTATTTACAGAGCATCTTGCAGGACATACAATGCAGCTCAGAGTGCTTTAAAGAGAATAATTGAAAAAAAACAACAAATGTGCAGATTCCAATTATTATGAATGAGTAAAAAAAACAACCAATAAGATACTAAGTATAGGCTGAAATAATAGAGTAATTTAAAGGTAAGGCTATATAAGTAGTTTTTGAATTGTGACCGGCGTTTATAGCCTTTTGTTGAGTTGATGTTGTTGAAATTTTTTTAAAATCTTGAAAGTTGAGGGAATGAGAGAAGCTATTTTCGCACACAGTAATATAAGCTAACATTTTGACATGTTAGTGTTTTTAAAATAGATTAGACACAAAAGCGTTTTGTTTCATATGATCATACGTTGTAAAACACTTAGTAATTAGCAAACAATCTCATGAACTGTATAGTTCCATTCATCTTATATACCACTACACACACACACACACACGGTGATAGCGCACTCTTGTGGTTGAAAGTTGCAGTCAACAGTGTACGTTCATGTTCAAAGAAGGCAGAGCCATATACCTTTGATGCCTTTGTTTTCTATAGGAATGTATCTCTTATTAATAAACAGCCACTGTTCCTGCTCTGCTTCAATCAAATTCTTGCATATCTTTATGTACTTTTGTGTAGTAATTGCATTTAATGTTGTAATCTTTTAACACAGTTACGATAGGTGAAGGTAAAGTATGTCGACGAGGAGTTGGGCAAGGGCAAAGATGATTTCCACTTCAGCAGAATAAGTGGAAATAATAGTCTGGCCATGTGGGAATTTAATACAATCTCTGCTTGCTAATGTTAAATATTCCATTTATTATCCTCTCTTTTTGTGTGTGTATGTGTGTGTGTATTTCTTCTTTAAGGTTATGGAAAATCACCAGACTCAGAAGCTCTGAAAACCGACCAGAGTCGTGTTGACCTGCTTTCACGGTTCATGGAGTCTTTGGGTGTCCGAACAGCAGTGCTTTTGAGCCCGTCCATGAGTGGCCACTACTCCATTCCATTCCTGGTGAAGAACAGTGTTCAGCTGCATGGATTCATTCCTATTGCCCCAGTTGGTACCCGCAGTGTGTCCCCTCAGCAATACCAAAGTATTCAGGTGAGGCAGGACCAGATTACAGTGATGCGATTTGTGAACATTGATGCAATAAAAACACTGAATGTAGAATTGAATTTGACCAGCAGGAGGAGCCAAGTTCAATTCTGGCTTCATGTCTGTCTGTGCCTATCTACTATCTACATGGGTTTATTCTGTGTACTGAAGCTTCCTCCTTCAATCCAAAGATATCCTTGTTCACTTGATTTGGTGATTTTAAATTGCTCACAGTAGTCACTGTGTGAAGCCTGTCCAGGGTTTCTCGTGTTGTTGGCTCAGCTGCAACACGCTGACAGGATAAAATGGCTGCAGACGATAGATGGGACAAATGATCAAAGTCCAACATTGTCATGCAGTCTGAGTCTGTACCCTTTGAACTTTTCTGTCACTTGTCTGCAGCCAGTTCTATGACTACATTATGCAAGAGTCTGTAATAATACAACCACTCGAAAGTAGATTCACAACATCAATAAGTCATGACGCTGCATCGTGTATGCTCAATCCTCTTCTCATGTGCTTTGCAGACTCCCACTCTCATTGTGTATGGAACTCTGGACACCAACCTGGGCGCCCAGTCCCACCATAATCTCATACAGCTCCCAAATCACTCCGTGCTCAAGTTAGACGGAGCTCGTCACGCCTGCTACATGGAGAAACCCCAAGAATTTCACCAAGGACTCATTGAATTCCTCAGCAAACTGAAGTGAGATGTGTAGAGGAAGTGGTAACTAAAAGAAGGCAAGAAAGAGTAAAAAAAAAAAAAAAAAAGGGATAACCTGTCATCAATACAGCTGTTTCAAATGATAAGTTCTGTTACAAGGGATAAAGCTCAGAATCATTCATACTGTACTTTCACCTGAGGGGAGATTATTGGGGTATGCTGTGTGTAAAATATTGAACTGCACAAGTTGTCATCATGAATGTTATTATTTTCCGTCAATATTTTATGGTGTCACTTTAAAAAAAAAAAAACCTTTAGCTCAGCTTGTTGTAATATTTGCCTTATCTGTGTATAGTGGTGCATTTAATTTCATGTGCTTTCTCTGTGTCTCTAGTTGCATGTAAAAACATGGAATGTCTTTGCTTTATTGGTATCATTGATTATTTTTGGAGTCGACTGTATGTCTGCAAATGTTGCGGTTACCTGTATTTAAAAAAACAACAAAAAAAAAAAGCTTCTGCCAGTTTCACACTTGAAAGACTTTCATAAGAAGATCTGGCAGTAATCTCAGCTCCCCAAATACATGCTGTGCTCAAAAAAACAGAATTGGTACAAACTATAAAAAAAGAATGTACAAAAGAGTATGGACCATATACACGTAATTTAAACTCACTTGTATTTGTATAGTGCTGATAAAAGGGTCTATGTAATATATTTGCAATAAGTCTGGACAATCATGCCAAGAATAGGATGGAAGTCAAACGATCTGTGCATTGATTAAAATAAAAACAAGAAACATGTTTGATATGGCTCATTGTTGATAAAACTATTGACTGGGTCGCAGAGCCTCTTTAAATATTTGACAGACAAGGACTATTTTACAGTGAAAAGTTTGTATGGTATGTGGCATTCAATCAGACTGCATGTAAAAGTATTCATTTATTCTCGAGCACACGTGCCACTGACTTGAATATATTCACAATCAAATTGTTTCACAAGGAATTGTTATCCAGAAATGCAACTTTTCAGAAATGTCCCTATGGACAGTTTACATGGTTCCACCTGGTGGGCTCCAGTTCACAACCCATCAAAGACATACAGATACATAAGCATATAGAACAACTTGGAATTTCCAATCAGTATAATTATGCAGGTACATATAAATAACATGCATACGGAAAATATGTTAATTCAAAATAGAAAAGCTCCCAAACCCAGAAATGAACTGGGGATATTCCTGTTGTGAGGCAAGATGGCTGATTGGTGACCACTAATTGCCCTAAGGTGTGAATGTGAGCTTGTGTGTTATTTGTCTCTCTGTGTTTGCCCTATCATGGACTGGGGACCTACCCGGGGTTGTATCCTGCCCTCACCCACAGTGACCTGGGATTGGCTCCAGCACCCTGCAACCCTGACCAGGATATAGGAGATGGATGGATGCATGTGAATATCAGGCCACATGGTGGAATAATCGTTTGCACCTTTACCTCACAGCCAGAATTTTGCCTGTTTAAGTCTGGACAGACCCTTTCTGTGCAGTTTGCACCTTCTTTCCATGAGTGGGAAAGAAGGGGCCCCTGGGTGTCCTCCAGGTACTCCCCGTTCCATTCACAGTCCAAAAACAATTTGAGGTGAGTGTAGGAGTGTGTTTGTCTTATGGTGGACTGATGGATGTATGTGAATATCATTATTTGAAATTTAATATATTAGTTTGGTAATATTTAAAATTGAAATTAAGTTGAATGCACACAACAGTAGTTATTTATAATTGTTTTTTTTTTAAAATAATCTTTAATTATTTTTCTGTATCTGTTTCTGCGCTGTGTGAGAGTCTTGACTTGTGACGTGTGGGCCTGTCCCCAGTCAGCTGACAGGAGGCAGCGGATGGTGTAGTCGTTCACCTGACGACTGCCAGCAGGTTCGACGCGGACACACGCGGGGTGAGTACCGCGAGCAATCACAACAAGCAGACAAGGGCGGAGGACATTGAACGACCGTGCCCTGTTGTGCTGTACTGTACTGTCTTCTCATTTGCGCGACACGCGGCGTGCGCGAGCCGTGACGACGCAGCTGGAGCTCGAGACGCAAGTGAACTTGCACGAGACAGCTAGCTTAGCTTGTAGCTTCCAGCGGATCAACGGGAAGCCGACGGGGCTCTGACGCCGTGGTGGCTCTGAGGCGGCTCTCGTCGACTCATGTTTTATCGCATGTTTCGAGTTTTCACAGTGTGAATGCTGATGGCTTTCACACATTAGTGATTCAAATGTTTCTTCTACTTGTTATTGATTCTGACTTCTTTCTCCATTCAAATATCAAAACGTGCAGCTTGTTCACGAGAGTGCTGTTGTTTGTTTTTTTATATTGTCAACTGTTTCCGAATAAAAAACAAACAAACTACGGATCAAGCAGATCAGTGGCGGATACCATGGAGACGTAGGAGCGAGGAGCAGATCAAAGGAGATCAGCTCTATTCAGCCTTCAGCATTCAAACTTGCGTGTTCTTCTGGAAATGCAAACGTCTAGTGTTTATTGTATTCATTGTACTCATGATTTTGTTTCCATTCATTATATTCGACTGAACAATATAATAAACGAAGTCTTGTTGGTGTCTTGAAGGGGAGTTTAAAAAGCCACCATGCTGCCTGATAAAGATGGTCCAGGTGTTGGAGGAGGACAGAGCTCTCCAGAAGGAGAGGACCCCTCTGTCAGTCTGTTCAGAGAGTACCTCCGCCTCAAAACCGTCCACCCAGAGCCCGACTATGGTGAGACACTTTGTTATTATTATTACACGTGGACATTTAACAATTCCGTTTGCTCTTGTCAGCCGTTTCCAAGTCAGCTGCTTGTTGTGGGTGAAAGAAAACAGCAACAACAAGTTATTCATCTTCTATGTATACACCTTTCTCAAGTTTGAGTCGACAGGGTGCACAGTATCAACTACAAGCGATTTAGAGTGACTAAGTTAACTTGTAACACATGCTGTATTGATCCCACAAGGGATCCAGCGGATACACCTGTACACGCACATGGAGAAAAAGGCAATACCCTGCAGAGTGCAGTCGTGCTAACCACGACACCGCCATGCAGGCATGATATAGAGATATTGAAACTGTGCATGATGTATAATTATATGGTGCTTTTCCACTCTTTGAGAGTGGAATAAGAATGTCTTATTGAGTCACTGCAGTTTGGCAATAAAAGAGTGGCTTGCATAACATAAGGCCAGTTTTTATGGTGCTAGGGCCGATCATTGTCCTACTGCTTCATAAATGTTGAGATGGGAGATAATACAATACAGATATGCCTGTACTTTTTTTTTTTTTTTAATTTTGATACTGAATTTTATTCTCTTTTTGTTTTATCCCATTAAAACTATGATAAAAATACATTCTAAAAAAAATAAAATATTTTAATGTATATGTAATTGAATAACGTTTTTTGTTATGGTTAATGTTTTTTAAAAGTGCTTGTAATTCCATTGAGTATCTGTTAATACATTTAATGCAGCACCTGCACAAACTGAGGAAGATGTGAAATACATAACAGATATTAGCTATGCCTGGACCTAATGAAAAGATGTATTGGGTGGTCAAATAAACACAGACATGGATTACAGACATGAATTCAAATAGCTACTTTTTGTTTTCAAAAGACATTTTATGTCGTGGACATTTCCCCTTATGTATGAGTTAAAACCTTTAACAATCTCATAAGTCACAGCCCGCCACACTGTACGACGTAAACTAAGCCGCGCCGTGAAGTTTGTTGTGTGCGGACCGTACGGCGATTGCGCAAGACTACGCAGAGTGTGTTGAGGACTTTATTTGAGTGAGGAACATTTATAGTTTTGCTGTGCTTGTAAGCACGATCAAAACGAGTCACCACAACTGTATAAAAGAGTGAAATTCCTAAACTGTAGCGTATAAGGTGATACACACAAATCAAAGTTCAGATTTTACTTGGCCTTTACTTAATAATCTTTTACAGCTTGACTGGGTACGGAGCTGTGTTGGATTATGCTCACCGTTCTCACTGACCTGAGAAGTGCGAACAATGCATAACGATAACTGAAAAGTTTTCTAGTCAGCCAAAGTCCTCCAGTACCACCACCATACAGCTGCGGGAGATACCACTGAGTTTTTCACCGCGTTATCAATATTTAAACCACTGTTCCGCTAACTGTTTATTCATTCATAGACGCCGCCCTTAGGTTCCTGGATAGAATAGCGGAAGAGCTGGCGCTGCCGATGAAAAAGATTGAGGTGTGTGCCACTGGTTTGAATTAAGTAGAAAACAAGTTTCCATCCTGTAAGGTTGTGACGGATGAAAGTTTTCCACTTAGGTCTGTCCGGGCAGAGTTGTGTCAATCATGACATGGGAAGGGACAAAGCCCACCTTGAAATCCATCCTCCTGAATTCCCACACAGATGTTGTGCCTGTGTACCAGGTATGACATCTTGTCTATGTTTGCGGTGTTTCAAACCTGTTGTTGCCTGTAATAGACATGAAAAAAAATGGATTTGATATCAATCTCTTCTCCAGGAACATTGGAAATACGATGCTTTCAGTGCTTTCAAAGATGCAGAGGGCAACATTTATGCCCGGGGATCACAGGACATGAAATGTGTAACTATACAGTGGGTATTAACTGCCTTAATAACTGGTTTTATTGAACAGGATTTCTGCTCTAGTATTTGTGATCTTCACTTTTATCTAAGTAGTAAGACACATGTTTTAACACCCGCCGTATCCCTTTCGTTTACACTTCATTTCCCGTTTCTGTCATGTATCTGTGAGTTGTGCTTTTGCTTTCTACAGATATATCCAAGCAATCAGGAGACTGAAGGCAGATGGATGGAAACCAATACGCACTGTACATTTAATGTTTGTTCCTGGTGAGATATATGTTCACTCCTCATCTCTGTTTGGGATTCATGATGGCCACACCCGTAGTAAGAGAAGTGGGTACCAGTGATACTGTTAAATACAGTTTTACTGCCGCTCATATTTATTTTAATGTTAATTCAGCATTGACATTTTAAAAGACACGGTTATTTAACGGGTTAAAGATGCAAAGAGACAACAGGGACTTGTCTTTTTTTTTTATAAGAATGATTCAACTTGATGTGATTGTGATTTATAGCTGTGATATGATCCATTAACCCTCAGTGTATTTAATGTAAACTGATGGTGTTTTCTGTTCTGTTTGCAAGATGTGGGATGTAGATGTGACCGTTTATTTATGTATAAATCCTCTCTTGTTAGAGCAAGTGACCTTTTGTTTGTTTGAATTTTTCAGAAAGTATCTTCAAAAAAGGGGAATTCCTTTGAAAAAGCCTTTGTTTTAGGGACGTAGAGAGTGTTTTCTGGATTATAGCCAAATGTAGAGGGACAGTTCTCTATGTTGGTGTGCACAAGGTGTTTATTGGACTTATCAACATCTATTTTGTAACAATTGTTAGACCATTGTTGTACTCATGACCATATTTGTGGGCGCATATTGCTGCTGGAAAACTATTAGAAAGGGAATTTTGCATAATATGACTCACAATTGACGTCTGACCTGTGAATCTTCCAGATCCAACTGGATAATTCTTTCAATCATGAAATGTGCACTTGAATTTGTGCACAATTCGGACTTCAGTAAGAATAATCATTAGGTGAGGCAGATGGTGGTTTGAACTAACCCTAACTCTTGTTTATTAGCTGATCAGCAAACAGCAGAAAACTCAAGTTGAATCTGTTTGTTATGACCAGAAAAGACAATCCAGGACCTTCTCCATTCAGATTCAGCCGTTGCAAGCAGTGTTAAACGTGTGTGTGACTGTGTATTTTGTTCTCTGAGGCCACTCGTCCATGTAGAGTTTTGTCTGTTTACCACACAAAGGCTTTTGTTTAGGTCTGCATAAACTGAATCGAAAACGGCAAGACGGCTTCCTTTTTAGTAGAACGGTTTGCTTTTTGAGTGTGACAGAGCACTTCCAGGATTTTAGTGTTATATGTGAGCAACCCGAGAAACAATAATCTGACTGTTTTTGAAAAAACAATGTGCCTCTTTTGTTCATTTTGTATTCAGATGAGGAGGTTGGAGGTCATAAGGGAATGGAAACATTTGTGAAGCATCCAGAGTTTCAGAAATTAAACATTGGCTTTTCCCTTGATGAAGGTAAATGACACTTTTTCACAACATTTTTCAGTTGGCTTCTTATTGAATTGGAAAACCACTTATCGTATACGATAACACCTCAGATACTTCAATCTCATGTCCAAGTGGTTATGCAAGAAACAAGTTTAAACTGCTGGTTACCATGGTAACAATACTCGAGCTGCATAGCCAGTGAAATCCCTGATGAAACTTGGATACCTGACTACAAATACACTTGTGGTGAAATTTAAAACGTAGAGGAATAAAGAACTGTTTCACTTTTTGTGTGGGTAAAGGTTAAGGTTCCTCCTCATGAGGGAGCTGTGGAATAACGATTAAAATGGGGCTCAGATCTATGATTTATAATCCAAAAACAAAGCAAACAGACCACTTGCAGTACGTACGTCACACTGTCATGACACACACATACAGGCCATCATGTTTTGTCACAGACGTCACTTTTTAAGATATTGAATCTTATGTCACTTGAGACTTTTCAATAACGGCATCTCTGAATTTGATAATTCAACTTTTTGGACTTTGCCTCGAAGGCATTTTATACAATTTTAGACAAAATGTGTGTCTGCGAAAATCCACATAGCTTTCGTTCAGTAAATATATTGTTCATGCCTAAGAGTGAAATAAACCTGTCGATGTGACAGAGTTTGACATCAGTCAGATGGAATATATCCAAACTCGAGTTTTATGTATTTTTTTTGTATGTGTTCTGCAGGTCTGGCCAATCCTGGTGAGGCCTTCACTGTGTTTTATGGGGAGAGGAACCCCTGGTGTGAGTATCAAGTCTACACTATAGAAGGTTTCATAAGGAGTTCATGAAAGGGCATTATCACATTTGTCCATTGTGTATCATGAAAAAAACATTTCAGTCTCTGTCTCTTAAGAACTTAAAAATTAAGAAAATGTCCAATTTAATCTACTCTGGGTGGTGATAATCCACGCCTTTATTGAACCAAGATGATGTCTGCTTCTCAGGGATTACGGTCCACTGCCCTGGCAGTCCTGGTCATGGCTCCAGATTTGTGGAGAATACAGCTGCTGAGAAGCTGGTAAACATTAATGTCAATGTTATCTGTTCATGAAATTCCCATAGAAAACTCAATGTATTATATTTCTGCTTCATACAGCGGCAGGTGATAAACTCCTTCCTGGACTTCAGAGAAAAAGAGAAACACAGGTGAGACTGCTTGAATCTAGCTATTTAATTCTATGTTTAGAATTTGTGTTACATTTCTTACATTTCTCATGAATAGATAATGCATAATCAGGAGGTTTTTGTTTTTTTTTTATCTTTAAATTGCAATTGTTGATTCATTATTTGAATTCATTGCTATCAACTCTGCAAACTTTGAGACATTCTCAATAGTGAATCATCTCACTGTTTCTTGTTTCAAGTAATTTCTTGCTTGAAATTCATAGTCTATATTTGATTTGCTGAAATCTCCATATTTTACATTCGGACTGTTCCAACTGTTCAGTTGTTAGATTCACTGGTTTATGGCTATTTTTTCTTGGAGCAATGGACCCTCTATGGAGTTTTAGATCTTATTTCATGCTCAACGCTGCAGCACAAAGCAGCTGTTGTATGTAAACTGCACTGGTGAGGCAGCAATATCTCCTAATAAGAATATTCTACTGTAATTAAAAACTTTCAAAATGATGTGATGATTTTTGAGAAGTGACGCCGTTATGCTGGTTTAATTATGATGGGGACATTAACTTATGTTTGCATATAACAATCAAACATGTTGTTATGCTGTGTTAAACATTCATTTATGAGATTGTAGAAATATGCAGTTTTTCCTGAACATTAATCAAATTTTAAAAGTCTTTTTGGGGAAATTATAAATTCCAGACAACTATGGGTGTTTTTACCGTGTCAGTCTGAATAACAACCAATTTGCAAGATCCTGTCCAGTCCACTTTCAATGACATTAATAACAAAACAAAATTCAAAAGAAATTATGGTTGAATGGTTTCATTCAGCCTGTTTACAATTATAGAAGTGGGTAAATGTGCCTTTTGACCCACTTGTGTTGTTTGTGTGTCGTACAAAGTTCAATGTCAAGTTGATTTTTCTTCATTCGATGAATTTGAATGAATTTGGGAAAAAAAGATAAATGAAACGGCGCCACTTGAGGTTTGATCACTCCATAACAACAGAAAATTGTAATTCATTTCAGGCTGAACATGAGCGAGTGTTTCACACTTGGTGATGTCACAACAGTGAATATGACCATGGTGAAAGGAGGCGTGGCCTACAACGTCATCCCAGCTGAAATGGATGTCAGCTTTGACCTGAGAATTCCTCCTACAGTAAACCTGCAGGTGAGTAAATGTGCACATTTGTCTTTCAGTGTCAATGTTAACCCTGCATTTATGTGTAAATCACCAGGAGTTTGAAGCAAAAATCAAACAGTGGTGCAAAGAGGCAGGAGAGGATGTGACTTACGAATTTGCTCAGGTCAGTGCGTCAAACTCTCATGGAATGGTCTGTGGTTTGTCTGGTCTCTCCCGTGAACTCAATCGACTGTCACATCTTGCAGAAACACATGAATCAGAACATCACGTCAACAGAAGAGAGAGATCCGTGGTGGAGTGCCTTCAGCGCTGCTTGTAAAGCAATGTAAGGAAACAACCAGGAACTCTTAAACATTGTCAGACGTTTCACCACATAAAGGAAGTAAAGGTTAAAGCTGATTCAGTGACAGCTTGTACCTCAATGTTAGTGTTTGTATTTGAAATCTGACTTTCATATTATATAATTCGATTTTTTTTCTCTCCATTATTTCTCCTTATGCAATCATTGTAATGTATTCACTCAGGGTTTTCACACATTGGTTGCAAATGTTCACACAGATTTCACAGTGCTCCGCTTGTGTTTGGAAAGAGCTGCTTTGTCCTCAAATACATTACATCTTTGGAAGATGTTCTTGTTTTTTATATCTTAGGAAAGCCTTGAAGGAATATATTCAAATTTGGCACGTATTTTCAGTTTAGCTTGAGTGTGAACTGGCCCATTGTGTGGTGGTGAAAGCCAAAAAACTCACATTTGTTCTGATCTCATGAACACTATCTGCAGAACACCTCAAGGGGATTTGTTAAAGTTTGGTGCAGATGTTTATACAGACTCGATTCAATTGAGTTACTTTATTCAAAGTTCAAGGTCAGTGTGTCTTCACAAAATACTATGTGGTGATAACTGAAGAAATTATGCTCTAAATGTGACACAAATGAGAGATTATCTAATCGAGTATAGAAGTTTTGCAATGTTATTTTGCAGTATTTGTTCTGCCTTTGTAACACTGTCGAAAGTAAACATCCTAGATATTTGTATATTACCATTTTGTCATTTCAGTAGATTTTGGAATGATATAACTATTTAATTCACTGGAAATGTGCCAGACTTTCATGGTTTACGTTCCTTTAACTGAATCTGCGGCAACTTGTTTCGACTTTAGTGATGTTTGGGTATTGTTGCGATGTTGATTTAATCTAAAAAAATCTTGGACACACTGTCCTTGTATCATGAAAGCGAAATCTCATGTTCGCATCTCTTCTGTAGGAACATGACTTTGGAAAAGGAGATCTTTCCAGCCGCCACTGATAGCCGTTTTATCCGAGCGGTGAGTAGCCTCAAAAAAAGCAACTTTTATTAAAAGAAATTCATTTTATAGATATGTCGGTTTTAATTTATTGAGAATTCAGCCATTAGAAAGACTTTTTGTATTTTTGAATACAGGTGGGCATCCCTGCTATCGGCTTCTCTCCAATGAACCGAACTCCGATCCTGCTGCACGATCACAACGAGTATCTGAATGAGCAGGTCTTCCTGAAAGGCATCAGCGTGTACGAGAGGCTCATCCCAGCTCTTGTCAGTGTTCCTGCCTTTCCCGATGAGGCTTAGAAAAGCGATCGGTTTTAATCCACTCTAAAAACACATTTTAGCTACCATGATATTCACCTTGAGGAACTTGCAGAAATTACCAAAGAATAATGTCATGTGTATGATTAGCCAAACTGAGCACTTAGCCTTTGATACTGTTAATTTTTTTAATGATTCTCAGGATATAATCACACTGAGTTTTCCATTAATGTTCGATTTACCATAATTATTGTATGTCAGCGTTGTTTGAGTTTGTGTGTAATCTTCAATTATCACCCATCATGTAAACCATGTTTTTCATTCGTGTTGAAAAATCAAACTTACTAAAATGTGAAGATGACTTTGAATAACTCTTCCATTAAACAGTCACCTTATTGTCACTTTTTAAATTAAGCTAAATGTGAATCAAGAGATAAAATATTTATTAAACTGGAGTTAAATGAATGTATTTTTTTCTTCCATTTCCACGATAGCCAGTTTATATCGACGTTATCAACCCACATTGATCTGCTGTTTAAAGTTGATCAATGACAAGAACATGTAATGCAAGCAGCGTACGGAGACAATGTTCCACCTCCAACCAACTGTTGACCTCAAAGACGGTAAATTAACAATATTCCAACCACCTACATCAATCTACATGAATACTGTGCTGAATCCATCAGCGCAACCTTTACTTTATTGATAAGTTCTCCCCATCCATAATTACAGTACCGTCATGATCAGCATTCTGCAGTAAAGCATTCGAAGAACTGTAATTGGTGTTTCGCGAAGCACTTAAAATGCACATCCTAAAGTAGCGCAGCAAGAATGTCATTTCAGTCACATTTGATACACAGCGTGGTTTTGGAGATGACACGGGTGGTTGGGTGCCTTGTTATCCAGGATGAAATTTCTCAGCTACATGTGATACTCAAGAAATTCTGCACAGGCTCTTTCAAGTCTCAGATTATAAATCCTGAGTTTTGCTGATGGTGACAAGGCTGGCAGTCGTAACCTTAAGTGAAATGATAGCTTCACTGGTGGGAAATTCAATTTGGTTCTTAGACTCCTCTTTACACCACCAGTGGTTCAAAGGCTTCACTTATATTACATTTTCTGAAGGCACGTATACCACTCATTTCAACTGGATTTTCCATTAGTCTCAGTTAATAGCAACCATTAGCACACAAATGTCTTAATAGATTGTTCGTGATGATGATCTTGCATTGGCATATGTTATAACTGGACTGAGGGGAATTTCTGCTTGAACGTATGAAAAAAATTAAGCTTCCCTCCTCCCAACACCTGAAACCCACCAGATATGAGCGAATTGCAGCGCTGTTCAGTTCTATATTTAACAACATATTCCATTTTAGCTGGGATAAACAGCAAAATTAATGAGGAAAAGTAGGGCTGAGAAACCTCTTCAAACCAAAGACAAAAAACACAGATCCCTTTCTTCCTCATAGTTTTATAAAAGCTCGAGGCTTATTAAGCTAAAGGATCTCACCTGCAGCCCATCACTGCCTCATACCACCACATCATAGGAATATAAACAATTTTCAAGACTGAGACTTGCAACATTCTATTTTATTTCCATTGGAAGCATGATTGAGCATGTCAATGTTGGCAGTTATTCAGGTCTATAAATCTCAAAGAATTCACAGAGCTGCCAAGCTGGCCTGTTGTGTTTTTTTTGTTTAGTTTTTTTTTTTTAGCTTTTAAGTAATGATTGATTCTGTAGCCAAATAACTTCTTGAGTTCAAGTGAGAGAATAAAACTCAAACAAAATAGACTGATATAAACATGACTTCATGTGTCTTCAACGTAACTCATCTTCACTTGGATCAAATAAACAATAGCTATAGACCAGGATGTTTTTTTGAAATGGTGGGGCAACAAGGGAAGATGAATTAAAAATTAATTTCCATTTGTGATGCTGTTTACTGGAGGTAAAGGTTGGTCTCATCTGCAGTTCAGCTCTCTTTAGAGTCCTCGTCCAATTAACAGTGTGGCTCTCCGAGGGGGACTGGCAGGAAGACTGTGCACTCAGTAATTAGTCCTCTCTCTCCCCAGGACATGACAGCAGTATTAGCACATGGGGCCATCAGGGAGACGAATGAAAGCTGAACCCACATCCTTCCTCCCAGAGGGGGCAGGAGAAGGTGCAGTCATCCTGTCAGGTCAGCTGATGGAATCTAAATGCCTGGCTTCGGGAAACGATGGGTCCTGTTTAACAGTCAGAGGCTCCTTTTTCCGAGCATTTGTTGTATAATCAAACACACACCCAGGTACAATAAAGCCTGCTGTTTATGTGTTAAAGTCCAAATCTGCACATTGTGTAACCATTCCACCTATAGATATAAAAACTACTTTCTGCTTAGTCCTGCTTTAGTCACATTTTGGTTAAGTATAACCCCGAGCAGAGAGCCAGCTCACATTTAGGGAAATGCCCAATTTAACCTGATTCATGTCGCTTTTCTACGTGCTCTGCGGTGCTGTTATTAAAGAGAGAGGGAAAAAAGTAAAAGCTCTCAACGATATAGTGCAATCATTTGAACCACTCTACAAATGTGACCCCCGAGGTTGTGCGCAGTACAACAAAACAAATCACTGTCTGTGAAAATTGACTAATTATCTATCTATCTATCTATCTATCTATTTATCCATCTATCTATCTCTAATTGGGTTCTTTTTTCAAGAAACATTTACAGGAACAATTTGTAAATCAATGAAATCAGCCTCCATATCACTGGATTTATTTGAAGTTGCTGTGTCAGTGTTCAGTCGCGCTTCTTTGGTTTTCTTGCTTCTGGGGGGAGCTGTTAATATTCACAGATGCTGCAGTGTACGGAGCATCATGCATATTGTAAATCTCACAGCTGAATGGCAGTTCGCTCTGCTGTGCTCTCCTGCAGTGCAACTGTCCTCTGGTGGTAATTACGGTCGAACCCTTTTGTAATGGCCACCAGATTAATTGCAGGCTGTCAGGGATTGCAGTCCCACGGTCAGTGTGCTGGAATGCATCATGTTCTCGTGCACCATTTTGAATTTTTCAGTTGGAAAAGTGTGGAAAACAAATTCACATTAAAACATAATGATAAAATACTTTCTGGGGAAATGTAGGTTGCTGTAGATCTGTGATGTTGTTTATGAATGGCCATCTATACATATTTGCCTGTCATGGTAAAGCTCACATTGTCTGGACCATATTTTATTTTCAGAGATATTGTAGTTTTCAATTAGTTTATGAAGTATTAGGGGTGTTTCTGGCCTTGTGTTTAAGATAATGTAAATTACAGAGGAACAAGAGTGAGCTTAATCCATCCATCCATTCATATATAGGTAAAAAAATTTAGGTAGTGTTTGTTATAAACTACTAGTAAATAATGAAAAACTATATGTTTAGCCAATTTTCTTGTTTCTCTTTCAGCATTTCTATATCTGTTTTGCTTACAAAGATGGAGCATATCTAAAATCCTGGGCAAACACAGTGTAACATCATGTTTTGTGCTACCACTGCCAGACTTATTTCTGTATTCTGCTCTGTTCTTGTGCAGCTGGGAGATATCTATGACCGAGAATCACAACCACTGCATGTTCCCCTCATATTGTGGCTCTAAGCCAATGATTTCATTGCCATTATGTGGTTAAAAAAAATGGAGCTGAATGCCTCCTACATCATCACTCCTGCGAGTGCATCAATGTGCATTTATACACACCGCTCATGTCTCATGTACAGTAACTCCAAATGAGAGTCTTACTGAAATTTGGACTTTCGAGGATTCAGATGAAATACAAAACAAAAAACAAAAAATGTTACTGAATATTTTTCACAGTCCGTGAGTTTTATTCAGGGGCTAAGCCCAAACAGCCTCGAGCTATATGCTTAAGTCAAAACATCTGCTGTGAGAATGTTTTATTGATTAAATGTACCTTACATGTGAGGCAGCAACAGAAATGGAAAATGGTAGCGTTAAGCCCTGTGGTGACCATTTCAGGCTGTCTGCCTGCCTGCCTGGGCTAAATCGGGTGTTATGTTTTGTAAACTGAATAGGACCCACAATGCAGCAATTCAGACAAGAGATCGAAATGATTACCAGACATTAACTGGAAGAATTACAGATCAGCTATAATGTATCCAAGTCAAAGTAATAAACAAAATGCAACATGGTATATTTTGCTGTGTTCACTCATACTTTTCATCCTGAATTGTGTCTTATTTTCACCTGGCACTAAGTACTTGAGGGCTCTATGCCTGCCCCTGTGGGGAATGATGGGTAGGATTAAGTTATTAGCAGGACTGGCAGGTTAAAAGATGCTTCCAGGTCCCTGATGACGCCCCATGTTCACTCTTGAACTGCCATTGTTGCTTTCAAGTTCCTTTATAGTGTTCATGTTACTGGCACCTTGTGTATGGCATTCACATTGTCAAGTTTAATAGCATTATCATAGAATACAGCACAAGTTTATAAACAGATCATTAAGTCATTGGCAAGGAAACTATATCAGTATTGTTACGGGTTTAAATTCTTCCCATCCATATATAGTCTGTTTGTCAGCTCGATTAAACAAAGTTAGAGTAGAAGTCCATATCACACACTAATTGTATTTTTACTTAAACAAGTGTCATCATGTTTTAGTATTTCAAGTAGATACTAAAGTATAAGATATACTCACAGACAGACAACCACTTACAATGACATGTAAAGTCATTAAGAGACATTTGTTAACCTTGCATTGGACTGCGGGAGGAAACCGGAGTCCCCATAATTGAGTGCTAACCACTACTCCACCGTGCTGCCAAAATCAGATATGGACTGCAACCGTAAATTATCCAGTCCAGGCTTAAGATAGAGCCAGTCAGTTGAACCACTGTATCCAGATTGTTTTTAGTAACATTGCGGTTGTGTATGTTGACACGCTTTGGGGTCTTTCTTATTGGTGTAAAGTAGGTGGGAAAAAGAAAAGCAGCCACCTGGATTTAGATCAAATGTCATCCACAAATCCCCTTCGGTGCCGGATGCAGTCATCCTCAGCAGGAGGTGTAGCCTGGTGCCTGGCGCCTGCCAATCTCGGGTCACACTGAGGAAGGTAGGTTGCCAAAGTAGCCAGGCCTCAACTCAAACCAGGAACATTTAAGACTCAGAGCTCAGAACTGTAATAATCCACAAGGTGGTGTAGTGGTTAGTACCCACTCACAGCATGAACATCACTTTGTTCAATTCTGGGCCTTACTGTCTGACATTTACATGTACTCCCAGTTCAAGTTTCTTCAAGAATCTTCCTTTCAAATGCACTTTAAATGACATTTTTAATTTGGTATTTCACAATTTCTTTTATCTATGAAATCACAACACTTTTAAATGAATGATGTGTGAAGCCCCCATGTGTTGGGGGTATATACATATATATATATATATATATATATATATATATATATATATACACACACACACACACACACACACACACACACACACACACACACACACATACAGTATATATATACAGTATATATATATATATATATTGTGAATTTCTCTTGGAGATCATTAAAGTATTTATCTATCTATCTATCATATATATATATATAAACTAAATTTATGCCTATGACAAATCCCACGTGGCTCTGCAGAGATAAATAAAACCAGATTCTTCTTCGCTCCTCTGTTGCCTGGTGAGCGTGAACGCGCCTGCTGTTGAGAGAGAGAGAGAGAGAGGGAGAGAGATCGAGAGCTGTCGGGCACGCGCCGGTCTGTGTGATTGTGGTACTGCTGCTGCTGGTGGTGGTGGTGTGTTTCTGCGTTGTGTATGTGTGTGTGTGTATGTGAGCAGGAGGGGAGACTCTGCAGTGTCTTGGCAGCTGCATCAGAGCATCCCTCACCATCCGCGATGCCTCCACGGCCGCTCGCCGCCTCCTCCGCGTCCACACGACGGCAGAGCAGCGACGCGAAGAAGTGGCGGAGGAACTGAACTGAAGTGAGCCGGAGGAACCGTTCACCTCTCGCCACCACCAGCCGCATCCCCCCCCCCCCCTCCGGAGACGGTGCGGAGCGCTTCATTCACGCACCGAAACCCCGCGACGAGCATTTTTAATGGAAAATGGCGATAGGCGAAAGATCTTGCAGCATCGTCTGCTTGGTATCTCTCCAGATGATCTTGATGTTCAGCGCATCGTGGCCTGGAGCGGACAGTCTCACGTTCCCCCAGCAGTACACGTAAGTCTCCCCCCGGGAGGGAAACATAAGATGCAACTTTGGCTTTGACCACTCAGGAGACACTTCAGTCAGTCAATGGAGGTTTTTTTTTGTTGTTGTTTTTTTTTTGGTGTCATGCTTTTATATAATTTGACAGGTAGCGTTTCCATCCACTGAAAAGCAGTAGTCTATTTAAACATCAATGTTCTAAGAGATGTAGTCCACTCTATTACTGGGAATGCATCATAATAACAACAACAACAATAATAAACAAAAACAAAAACCCAGAGCTTTTACAAGGTTTCAGTGTTTCTGCATAGCTGTTAAAATCGTCTGACCAATAATCCACCTTAGTGTGAGGAGTCTCTGCTTTTCACATTTGTTTCTGAGAATCTACAAATCTCCTGGCCGACTGCCTGATATCAGATGTCTGAATCTCCACTTTGAAATAACAGCAAGTCGTATAATTACATCAAGGAGATGTTTTTTTTTTTTTTTTTGGGACAACAGTTGCAAAGATGTCGAGATGTTTACTGAAGTCACAGCTTCGGCTAACTGACTTTAATTAGTTAATATAGTTGGACTGTTTTTTTTAAAATTATTTTTATTTGCCTTGCAACATTAACTGTGGAAGTGAAATGGGCACAAAAAGCCTTCCTTGTTCCTCCCCGCTGTTCTTATGCTTCACTGCTAGATTCCCCCCCCCCTACAGGCTTGCAAACAGCAGTTGCATGAAACACTTTACTTTCTGACTGCAAATCCTAATGTGATAGCAACGGCAAGTTCACCCTCACAAATACTGGTTGTACGCCTACTGCGTGGCACAGAAGAAGAAAAGAAGGTGTGGCGTTAGTGAGCACTCCTGCTGTATGCTACAATAGAATTAACATTTCCCTGCTTTTCCTTTCTCATTAATCGATAGCGCGCTCAGCTTTTTATCCCTAACCTTTAACCCGTTACTGTTAAGTATGGCTGGCACTTAACTGGAGACTACAGTTATCTGGGCCCACCTCCAGGCTCAGCAATCGGGCTGCTCTGGAGGGAGGAACAGGCCAGATGGTCTACTCATCTTTGGGGCACACGATGAGGGATTTCTGGCCAATCACAGCTGCAGATCTGATGTGTATTTACCAATTAGAAAAGAGGCTCTATAAATCAGGGATGTGTGGGCCTGTGTATATATTTGTGTGTGTGTGTGTGTGTGTGTGTGTGTGTGTGTGTGTGTGTGTGTGTGTGTGTGTGTGTGTGTGTGTGTGTGTGTGTGTGTGTGTGTGCGCGTACGTGTGCTTGTGTAATGATGAATTTGGTTATTTCATGTGGTGTATAGCCTTTCGCTTGCTTTTCTACTTCCTCCTACTCTTCCTTGTTTCTGTGGATTTTTCTGCTGAGTGCTCTGAAACAGCGACATAGCCCCCGTGCCCTGGGTCTCCTCATGTAAGCTAAATGAAGCAGAATCGCTACTCTGAAGAACAGCATCTCATTCCAATTAAGAATTAATACTGCAGCAGTGAGGATTTATCTCCCTTTTCCCTCCGTCATTTACCCTTTCCTCTCCCACCCCTTCTGGTTGCACAGTCTAGATGGATAGATGGATAGATAAATATATATATAGATAGATAGATAGATAGATGATTAGTCAATTTTCACAGAGTTAAGCTTGTAGAATTTAGAAGTATATAGGTGAGGAAAGTCTTGGTTGAAGGACTGCATCCAGGGGTTCTTTCTATTTCTAATGAATCCAGCAGTCCTTGTTTTAGTTTTGCCTTATCTTTGTCCACTTTATCCTTTTGGCTTGTGGGGACTGTCAGTTGACCAAGAGCCAAATGCAGTGAGAGAATTAGAGTGGAGAGTTCAAATAGCAAGCAGTCTTTGGACGTTGTGAAGAAGCCAGGCTACCTGGAAAACTCTTTTTTTTAACATGGATACATGCATAAAAAAAAAAGGTCTCAGTTTAGTTTTAGCTAACATTCAATGCCAGCCACTAAAGTGTCCATCGTCCCACCCAATGGTGCTCTCCTATTAAAAACCAAAAACGGTAAAGTTCACATAAAGAAACTCTGGTTTCTTTGTTGTATTGTCTATTTATCAATCATTGTTACATCAAGATAGAAACTGCACGTAATGTTCTCATGGTGTAGCACAGTTATTACAAAATTTAAATTACACAATAGGCATATTTCCGTGGCATCAGTATAAGTTGCTTTACAAGAACTTAAGACTACATTAAGATTATATATTAAAGTAACATAAACCCATATTTAAACAGCATGCATAAAGAAAAATAGCTGAAAATCTGAAAGTATAGTGGTGAATGAATATACTGGACAACATCCAGGCTTGTAACTGATGCGCTTCAGTTGTGTGACTGCACCAAAACCTTTCCGTTGAGTTCTTCCAAATCCATGCATCAATGGATTGAGTAAAGTTGTAATATGAGAATAGAGACCATTGTTCTTCTCCCACCACATTGAGACAGAAAACTATAAAATTCAGCCTATTATGAGCTGTAAAAAACGAGAAACGAAAAGCCAGGAACAGTTTTCTCATGAGTTTTGTAAAAATAAAATCTGCCAGAGCTGATCTTGCTCTCAAGGACGCTGTCAATATGGTAAAGAGCTTGAGAGGACATTAAAGTAATGTTTATTTTGGCTTCCAAATTAGATGTATGCAAGAAATGATAAGGCGCAAAAGCAAGAATATAAAAGATGTGGAACAGAGGAAGAAGGAAATAAAGATAATACTCAAAGCTCAAGTGAAAAAACCCAATTGCATTTTATTTACTTCTTAATTTCTCTTCTATGGGTTCCCACATATGGCATACGTTTTATGCTGAATTCCTGTCATTCATAGATAGATAGATAGATAGATAGATAGATAGATAGATAGATAGATAGATAGATAGCTCTTTCCTCAATTTTCTTTATAATGCTGCTCCTATGCTCCACCTATGGTTCTGCTGCTTCACCGTCTCAACCTCTCGGTCTCTCTGATGTAAGTGAATATGGGTCAGGTCGTGTAGTGCTTCTCTCTCTTCCCTCTCAGGGCCAAGTGAGTGTAGCAGGTAACGGAGCCGAGGCACAACTGCGCTTTGCTGTTCATCCCCTTTCCGCGCGTCCCGGCTTTACAGACTTTCCTGATGTCCCACAGGGCTTGGGTGGGGAGGAAATGCAGCGCATGTTAAAAAATAAATAAATAAATAAATAACAACTTTGGCTGCACTGACTCACAGGGTTGAAACTGCTCCGCAGTTCTGTGGGCAACAGTCATGCAACAAACCTGATTTAGTCACCCAGGATTTTGCATTTATTACAATTAATCTGTGACGCAACGTGCTGGTTGTATTTAGGCCTTTTAAATGTAGTAAAATAATCTACTGATTGATGTAAAATGTGGTCTGAACATCCAGGGTGTAGAAATGGAGAGAAGAATTGTTACAGTCTTGGTCTCATTGTTTTTAAATGTTTAAAAGACCAACATTTAAGTCATCCTCCCAAACTTTGAAAAGCCAAGTTCAAAAGCATCATATTGTCTCTGACTGAAGGAATACCCTGGTCCCAAATGGTTAAAAGTGTGGGGAGGTGAACCACATATTTATAAGAACCATTAATTAAAACAAAAAAAATTTAACTCGTCAGGGTCAATGTACAAATCTATTTTTGGTGCAATTTGTAAACATATGGTGTACAGATGGCTGATGGGAGTTAATGGAGCATTCAAAGTATCTAATGTTGGTAAACAGTGATATTACACAGCCTGAAGCAGCGTGCAATCAAGACCCATAATGTACAGTAGGTGATGAACCTCTGCAGCATATAGGCGCGAGAAAAATAGAATATGTAGCTTCAAGGTCGATTTAATTTAGATGTCATCAAAGATCTGTGTTTTGTAACTTTACTCTTTCAGTCTTTGTGTTTGCTTAATATTCTAATTTTGCTTGATGAGAGATTAAAGCTAATAAGCATTATTAAGCAGGGAATTACCTCACATTAGACCTCAGATTTCTGGCAAATGCATAAGATTTGTTTGAACATCAAAAGATGCCAGCTGAGTCACCGCTGCTCTGTGTAATGTTTTATATTTGGAAAAGTGTCTCTGTCGCAAGAAGGAGCCGCTGCGTTATCATTTCCATGCTCATCTTCCTGTGATCAGCCAGGGCCTGATTTAAGGGCTGCAGCAATCCCAGCAGCAATCCCAGCAACACACTGGCCAAAGAAACTCACTGAAACCTAAAGACAAGTGGAATACATTTTTTAAAAGGTTTTTCTTTTCTCTCTTGCTGCTACACTTGGTGTTGTCAACATGACGAGTGGTGGGGTACGAGCTGTCTGCTGCTCAGATTCAAAGCATCCCTCCTATTTTACTTGCCGCGACTGCCTCAAGCTGAAAATAATTTCACTTTGAAATGGCACGGTGTGAAAACACTCTGTCAGACACTCAATCATATGTTAAATAAGTCTTTAGTGTCACAGTCTTGATGTTACTGAATTTGAAAAAAATAAATAAATAAATCTTCCATTTTCCTGCTTTCTCTTGCAAAAGTGTAGTACTGTATAGCGCTGTCTATTTGTCATTTGTTTGCAAAGAGAACAGAATCTCTTTACATCTTGGGCTGTTGAGTGAAGATCTACGGCTCCTCTGGCAGCAAAAACAAGCCAGACAAGACGGTAATCTGTGATGTCCTGTAACTCTGCTGTGTGCCGTCTGACCAATAATGAATCGAATTCCCAGTCATTTACGGGATCCAACGTGACTTTCTAGATATTAAGATTTATTTCCTGGCCTGAACTTAATTAGCTAGAGAATTCGAATAAACGCCCTGTCTGAAGAAGCTTCTCTATAATCAGTCTGAACAATGAGGGTTGAACTGGTGAAGTTTTGTTGGTGAATTGCGGGAAATGTGCATCTTGCTGTGCATCAATACTATATATATTATTTACTATCCCCTGTCGGAGCATATTTAAGTGTTTGCATTTCCATCCGGCTGATGGCATACACTACAATGGATGGCAATAATAATTCACATACTGTAGAATGCTGCTGTTCCTATGACAGGTCGTGTAGGATTGTGTGGTGCTTTCGAAATCGCAGCTGGCAATGTGATTATGCTACACCATGTATTATTTAGCACACATTTAAAAAAAAAAAAGACACGCAGAGCCCATACTGTGCTCTATATAACCGGTTGAGCCAAGTGAGTGATCCAGAGACATTTGGCAAAAGCACATCAGAAATACTGGACTCTTCTGGAGGTGTGAATTGGTGCAGTGGTTAGCTTTGGTAACTCCCTTATAAATATTCCAAGTTCAAACCCACTCACTGCTATCTATGGGTATTTTGCATATTCTTCCTGCGTTGGCGTAGTTTTTTGGGTTTTTTTTGCACTTCTACTGCTCATTTTCACAATTGGTAAGTTCCTCAGGCCTGTTTTGTTTGCACTGCCTTCGCTCTCTGTTAAAACCATAACTGATTAGTGATGGCAACCACGTTGTTAACCATGTACTTATTGTGAATTTCCACATGAATCTCACCAAAGGTACCGAGTGTATAATTCTGAGGTTGCAAAAGCTTTCATCAGTGACTGCTGTGTTACCTCATTTGAATGTTGTTAGACCGATTTAAGAAAAGCCTTAGCCTCATGCTGAAATGTTGAATGTTATACAATTGTCAATCTCTTAGTTGAGAGTTGAGAGACACTATGACTGTCACAGCTTTGTGAGCGAAAATAAATGATAGTTATGTTTCCAGAACTTTGGAATTGGTATCCCTTAAAATCTTCCACTAATAGATCCACTCGGTTTATACAGGTCTGATTGTGGATGTTACCTTCCTGCGTTTCTTTGTACAGTTTGTGAATGGTTGGATGACATTGTGCCATTATTGGCCGATTAATCATCTCGTAAAAGACCCCAACAATTTTGAGCTTGTTGTTTGTTAGTTTTTTAAATATCTTGTCACTGTCCCCCAAACAAGTAGTGCTAAGGTGCACTCAGCACTTCTCAGCCTGTGAAAACGGTTGTATATCATGTCCTCTGTGGATTTAGATACAATCTGCTAAAAACGTAACCCGGAGCATGGTGTCAGTGTTGATTTTTGACTCGGCTTAAAGAAAAAAAACTGTGCTGCAAAATGGGGATGTCGTCTGAAAGATTTATTAGACAGAGAGGTTGTAATGAATGCTGGGTGATTCATGTGCCAGAGCTGACATTTAAAAGAGGAGACCAGTGGAAGTTGTGATGCTGTTTGACACTTAATTCTCATTCATTAAACAGTCGGGTACCTAAATCTTTTATCAGCAGAAAACTTTCTTTTTGATTTTAGTTTCTGAAACGGCCCCCTTCGCACAGACATGTCTCCGTTATGCACCGCGGTTGTTATCCATCCATGGAACTCCTGACTTCAATCTATTTGAAATGAATCCTTTAAAATACGCTGCTCAAATAAAGCTGATTTGCTCTTCGTCGGGTGTACCTGTTAGAGGGAGGGATATATGAGGCAGCAGGTGGCCATTTTGTTGTTGTGCTACAGGCAGTAACAATTGCCAAGTGTCAGGATTTGTTGTGTGACAAGGCTGCTGTATTTCATCAAACATTTTCCAAAGAAAGGTAAAATGTTGACCTGGTGACAGGATCAAGGGTGACCAGGACTCCCAGGCTGACAGACAAGCACAGCAGCAAAGCAGCCAGCCTGCCCATGCTGACCCCTGACATAGCATCACCGAGGCAGCTTCAGATCTGCAGTGTTTTCTTTGACATCACGTGGAAGGCCAATGTATGCGTGTCGCTTACCAGGAAAACACAGCGCATATGGATGCACTATGGGAAGAACACAAGCTGGCGCAGGTTGTGTGACGCTTTGGGAAATGATGTGCTGAGGTCTTGCCATCCACGTGCATTGTCGCAGACCATATAGACTCTTTAATGGAAATAATTTCCCCTGATGGCAGTGGCCTCTTTCAGCAGGACTGCCACCGGAGCCAAAAGAACTACTGCTGACATGTTTTTGTGAGGCACCGCAGCACATTTTCACATCACTTTCACCCCACTTTTGCAGCAAAACGGGACCGATAGTTAGAATGTTAAGGCTGATCTATATCAGCTCAAGTACATGTTTTGTAAGCTTTTTTTTTAAAATTTCAAACCGATATGATATAGTTGAGGCTTTTTAGTTACAGTAATTCACTGTATAACGCAATGTCCATAAAAACTGAGTAGAAAAGTGAGGAATGGGTTAAACTGTGGGAACTGTGTTGGCTGCAGACAGTGTACTGCCTTGTGAAACACCTGGTTCAATTCCAGCCTCTTTGTGGAGTTTGCATGTTATTCCTGTGCTTTTGTGGCTTTTGAAATGATAGGGGATACAAGGCAAAGATCCCAGCCATTCTCGGCAAATTGTTGAAAAATACAGTAAATAACAACACTGCTGTGACTTTATTCCCCAAACACCGTCGTGCTCTAAATCAGAAGCACTTGATATGCAAGCTGATGAATGAAGAGCAGCTTTCAGTTGTTTGTTTTGTTCAGTTTCTTTTTGTATCAGATGGAAGCTGGCGTGATTTTTGTTTTGCCCTGAATTGGTTTCATTGTAGTGTGAAATACATTAGAATAGAATAGAATAGATGTAGAGCCAACTGTATTGACTGGAATGAAAAAAGTTGATACGAGTGAAAGCCAACAACCTGCCTTCACTTTGAACGTTTAGACAAGAACATTGAGTCAGTCAACAGTAGGAACACATGTGTTCTCTCTGTTGTTGGTTTTAAAACACACAACACAGTGGATTTTTTTTTTTATAGCTCATTGGTTACTCAGTTTTGTTTTTGTTTTTTGTTCTTTTTTTTTGCGGGGGGGGGGGGGTATTATGAGTGAATCCCATTTAATCAATAAATCTTTTCTGCCACAGAAGGTTTTAAAAGCTATTTACACACTTAATAATGAAGCAGCAGATTGTGTTGTTGTTTTTGCTTTTTAAGTATCCTTCTAACACAATCATGACAATGAGTCAACAAAGCTTATTAGATAGAGTTACTGAAATTTCCCTCTGCCCTTCAGGATGAATAAGCTGTTGTTTAAGCCTCTTCTTTATTCCTGTTGCTCATCTCTGAACACATTATTTACAAAAGGCTGAATTCTTCAAATATGACCTTGTAGGTATGCTCCGACAAGCTAAACAAATACCTTATAGCACTGGTTTTCCATCTCCAGAGGCACAAATGAATGACTGCATTCTGATTCATGTTTGTATATTTTGTCAGTGCTTCCTGAAACATTATTTGTCAATGGGCCAAAAGGACATTTGTGCTTGTTTTTCTTACTGTGAGAGTTCTTTCAATACATTCTGAAACCACTAATATTTTTCTTACAGCATCACATGTTACTACAATGAAACATCAACACACAGACACACACATCTTTTCATGTGTTTTGCATTGTGTGACAGTCATCCTGTGATGTTTATCCGCAGGATAATGCACTGGGCCCGGCGTATCGAGCAGGAGATTGACAGAGTCTTTCAGCACATCACTGGTGCTCAGCAGTTGAAAGGGGTGAGTGTGTGTGTGTGTGGTTTGTTGTCTTACTCATCGTCGTGATGCAAAAGCTCAATGAAAAGTGCATGGAGTGTAGAGGTTGTTGAGGCAATTTCTGTCTTGGCTTGATCCAGAGAGAGAGAGAGAGAGAGAGAGAGAGAGATAGATAGAGAGAGGACAACCCTTTAACCAGTTGGAGTTCAAATATCAAGTTTAAACGATTTATTACAAACTAATCAAGTTGAATTTAGATTTTGGAAACATATCTTTTGTCACATGACCTCTCACCCTATGGCATCAGTTGTCTATAAATGTGTATCTATTCTGTCTTGCAACCAATCGAAGCTGCAAGTTTTAGTTTCAATTGTTATTTCTATAGTGCCAAATACAACACAGTCCTGTCATAGCACTTCTACAGAGGAAAAAAAGCTCCAACAATTCCAATTCCACATGAGCAAGCACAGGCTACAGTGGAAAATAAACTCTCCTTTTTAACAGGATGAAACCTGCAGAACCAGGTGTGGAGGTATAGATTTTCTGCTGTTCCAGTTGGGGTGAGGGGATAGAAACAGAGAGAAACAAGCAACCAGACATATATCAAGTTGTTCTTTTGATCTGTTCGAAAAGAAATGGTCAGTGTTTGTAATCATCAACAGTTCCAGATGGGGCGTTCCAGACATGAATCATTACACATACTACACATAGTAATAATATAGAAAGTGTCCCTCAAACAGGTCAGTGCAGAACATTGATCCATCTCGTTCAAGAGCTAAAGCTAAATAAAAAGAAAACAATTACAGTCCATCTCCTGCTTTAATTCTTTTTCCTCCTGCATGATTTCCAAGGACCCTTTGTAGAGACATGAGCAGCTAATATCAGGGTTTCTGTTCTCCCAGGACAGAAATAAAAGTGTCTCTAATAGCTTTTCATATTCAGCAGTTTTCAGAATGCCTGCGCATATTTTTTATTTTTTTTGCATTTTGCTGCCATTTTACATTTTGTTTGCAATGAGGATCAATCTTGTTCAGATTATATGATTCCTGCAGAGCAGAGGAAGTGGTGTAACAGACGCCTACAGCGGTCACATTTAGAATATCTGGTATAATACTTCATGAGGTCCTGAGCTTAATAACACCTACATTCCTGAATACTAATTCAGAGCTCTTATGAGATGATCGTGGAACGTGCTTTGTTGTCATTACTGATTTTACAGCCATTCCCTCTTCCATTCTCGAGATATTGCCTGATGTATATTTTTCATTACCTATATTAATGTGTTCATGCTGTTGGCACTGTGCAGCAGTCTGATTTCTGAACCTGTAAATTGATTCCCCTGTTGAAGTTGCGGTTTCATTACATGCTCTCCCCCGAAGAACAGTGACTGACGTATGGACCGAACTTTATTTCTTTTTATAATTAAGCTCAAGCTGAAAAATGGTGGGAGAAAAAATCCAAGTAAACACATTCTGTTTCAGTATTTTTTATTTATTACACCCCCCTCCAAAAAAACCCTGATTTATTTCAGGCATTAAACTGCAGTTTAAATCCATTTCTTTGAAATTGATGCCTGGTAATATTATTTCCCCTACATCTGTATTGAAATCTTTTGTCGAGCTCATAACTCCCTTTTAGAGTCTCACAACAACACATAATATGTTTTACCTGTTCATGTCTGTCTTTATTGTAAAAACTACACTTATATTTATTTCAACACATAATAAGGTAAGTTATCAACCACAGGGCAGATATGCTGTCAAAGTACAATATACTGTGTTTGTACGATTGGTTTATGTTATCAGTAGCAGTGTTGAGTTCGATGGAGGAAAACATCATCATGTGCAGCAAAACAGGGATATTTATGGATCGGTTAATTGTTTTTGCTAGATTTGTTAACATTATAAAACCTGGAAAAATATGAATAGCCCGTTAAGCCTCTGAGTGTGTATTTTCATTGAAAATACATATTGAGAAGGAGAGGTGGGTTATTGAGTTTAGTCAACTGGATTATATCATATTGATCTCTGTAAAAAAAACAAAAACAAAATGGAGAACCTTCAAATCCAATACATGTAATCATTTTTTCGTGAATATTTTGTTCATATAAATAGTTGGCTGTTGCTCATGCTTTCATTGTGAAATTCCTCAAACGTATAGAACCCGCCTCTGTGTCTCGGACATTTTAAATGTTATTTGAGTCAAGCAAGTGACGAGGAGGAGCTGCTACTGCCATTAAAGGCAAATACCAAAACCCAGGACCAAAGATCAGCTGCAGGGGGCAAAAGAGCCCTGCTCAGGGAAGATGTGTGGGGGCGTTCCCTCCGCAGAGAGCAGCAGCACGTGTCCTCTCTGTTTGTGTCACAGCAGAGCAGATGGTCAGCCCGCAGTAATGCCTGGATGTGATACTCTCTTGTTCATTCAATCCTCATTAATCCCCTCAAGCTTCTGAAGCACTCTGGATTGGTTAAAGAAATTGTTCCTCTCAGCTCGGAAAGCTTAGTGAAATCACATCTTGTCTCGGGAACAAGCACAATTCCAATGAAACCTTATGTTAAATTCCTCAAAGAAATAAAAAAAAAGAAAGAACATTTTACACATGATTTATTGGCCTAACTTCCAGTTTCAGCTGCTTTTGATTAAATCCTTTTTTGTGTGTGTGCATTTCAATCTTCAGGAAAACAAACATGAAGGCAGCGCAAAGGAAGAGAAAAGGTCTAAAAGACCTTCTGTATACACTAACCATAAAGTCTGGTGGCCTCTTCACTGTTTCAGACTCCTGCTGCCGTGAAGTGTTGATGGCATGTTAAATACGTGGTGAATTGTAATACTAATTCTAATACATTCTTTCACCACCCAGACACTCATGGGCCTGACTTTTGGATTCAGGGTCTTTGCAGTAGGAACCAGAGTGGAGCTGCAGTATGAAGGCCCTGCTAACACACCTCAGTCGACTTCAAGCATCTTATTCAGAGCAACTTTTAAAAAGAATCCTACTCTATGTTCATGGCACGTATAGTTACCTCAGACAATATTCATCAAAAAACAAATACCATACATTTGTCTTCTGTATGGGCTAATCCAAAGGTTACTGGACCTGATCACAAACTCCTATAGATGAAGTACAGCACGGACAGGACATCAGTTGATTACAGTCACATTCATGACTATGAGCCTTGAGAAAAACATGTTTTTGGCCTGTTGAGAGGAAGCGGGGTACCAGGAGAAAACCCACACACGAACAAGGGAGAAGATCCAAACTTAGAACAAAGACTCTGCTGAACACATCACCACTGAACGGGATCCATTTTGTTGCCAAAATAAATTTTTGTTGTTCATACTGTAATTGTTTAATGCAGGGTTTCTCCTAATCTCCTAATCTCATACCAAATTGCACCACCCACCCACCTCCTAATGTGTGTTCACACCTAATTTTAATTTATAGTTGAATGCCAGATTTTTAATACATTTCTTTCTTTCTTTGCATTTTAAGAATGTGAAGGACTCCTGGGATCAATCGGCAGCATAAAGTGTGATTCTCCTAGGTGTACATTTTTTTAGATACTGGCTCTAGTTTTTCTTTGTATCATATGTAACAAAGTGAAGGGGAAAGTCTCATAGCTATTTGGTTTTATTTACTAAGCAGCTGCTATTCATCGTAAGAAAATTTGGGGAAGCATTTGAACAAGTGTTACAATTATCAATCTCATGCTAGTAAACGCATCAAATTGAAAACATAGTTGCATGAGAAGAAACATCAGCAAATACCCCTTACTCGTTTGGTATCAATAAACATCACATTTGAAAATTCATCTAATGGTTGTTTTAGTATTTCTAGTGGTACTGGACCAACATCATTACTATCATCGAAACCTGATTTGTGTCACATCCATCCTCGGTGGTACTTCTCTGACGCTGAATATACTCTACTCTCCAGGACCCAGATATTCACAGACTGCACACAGTTCACAGAAACACCCCCGTTCAATAAAGCATCTGGTTCTTACACAACTTCAGGCATGTCTTAAAGTTAATTTTCGGGAGTCCATTTATAGGGAGAAAGCTGTCACACTGTCACCCGCTCGTGTTTGCCAAAGGTATTCATCTGGATCGCTGTCTCTCCTCCTCTCCCTGACGTGCTTCCTCTCGGGAGGGGGGGGAGAGTCTGATGACCTCAAACTCACAGAGCAGCGCGCACACATGCGAGAAGCTGTAACCGCCTTGTCCTCCTGCATGTCTGATGATAACGAACCTCCCGAACCTCTGTCACTGTGGTTTCTGTGTTTAATAATGCACAGGTGAGGATGGCAGCGCCGGCCGTCTTGACAGCTTTTTGCGGGGGTATCTCTGATAAAGGGAGGCATATCATGAAAGCGATTTTTGCTCCGCTGCCTCATCTGCATTATTTAGTTTGGTTATGTTAAAAAATGGAGAAACACGCAAAAAGAGAATAGATTCTAGCTGGACAGAGGTGGCGGTGTTAAATTGTCACTAGTTATTCATTGGTAGTCTGCACCTGTTTCATCTGAGGTTGGAGTTGCAGGAACAGCATCAAATCCTATGCAGCACACGTCCTGCAAGCGATATTGCCATTCACATTATGAGCTGATTCGACAAGCAAAAGAGAAAAACTGTTATTTCATCAACAATGCTTCTGATGAACAAAACCATAAAGATTCCTTATCATCCCTCGTTATTTCTTGTATAAAGGAAGCTTCTTTGTGCTTTCCATCGGACTCAGTGGGAAAATATATCAGACAAAAAAGGGTTACAACACTTGAACCAGATGCAGCTCAATTCCTTTTTGCTTCGGAGTAATTCCCCAGTGTGTCCCGATGACCCATAAAGTTCTCTGGTGTTAGAAATCATAAGACATTTTATGTTTCGGTTGTAGTAAGGCTGTGTTTGCCGCCCGTCTGAGGTTAACTCTCATGTGTTTCTATATTTGGTCTCATTTAGATTCTCGAACGTATGGAGAAGTGCACTAAAAACATCACCTGGATAAATGTTTTTTTTTTCCAATTTGCAGTGATGTTAGACCCAAAAGAACCACAAGAGCCCCTGCAGTGTATCATACCTGTGTCAGCCATAACATTATGACCCCCTGAATAATATTGTGTTGGTTCCTCTTTTGCTGCCCGAACAGCTCTGGTCTATCAAGGCTTAGACTTCACTTAATGTCGGAAGGTGTGCTGTGGTGTCCAACTTCAAGATGTCACCAGCAAAGCCATTAAATCCCAGAGGGGAGATTCCATCTCTCTTTTTTCTTTTTCTTTTTTTTTGCCCATGATACTATCGCCGGTTGACTGCATTTCCAGACCTGGACCAGTTTTGACAGATACTGAACACTGCAGGCTGGGAACACAAGAGCTGCATTTTTAAAAATATCCTCACCCAGTCATCTAGCCATCACTTTGATAAAAGTATATTTTTAGTCTTCATTTTTGGACGTTTGCCCAACTTCACACCACTTTGATGATAAAGTTTTCACTTGTTGCCTAACATTCCCCTTTTATGGTGGTGAAGTGAATAATACAGAGTATTTATGTATTGTGGATCTATATTCATAATGTAACAGCCGATCTTTGTTGTAGAGTTGCTTGAACTACGAAATCAATGTTGACAATACAAACCTATAGCATTGTCACTGAGACCTAAAGTTGCGCCTAGTGGCGTGCGGGCACCATGCAAGGCAGCTATTGCCATGGGAAGCCTGCAGAGACTCTTTTAACAATATAAGAGGAGTCCACTTACCATTCCATTCCATACAATTATTAATTCATGAACACATGCAAACATTTCATGAACTTCTATGCAGCCAAAGCAGCACTGCTAGAATTCTGATGCGAGTGTGGACAGATTATCCTCTTCCATACACTTCACTGGCTCCTCTGAAAGAATCAAACTCAAGGTCATTCTTCATGTCTCTGCACGGCATTGCTGACATATGAGGAGACCCACACACGTCTCTACACACCCTTCAGAACAGAATCAGTGGATCTAGTTTTTCTGCTCCGCTGCTCCTCACCTTGACCATCTGAGAACCACACAGAGCTGAAAACCTTTATTCAATTCTATTAAAGGTCGTGGCTCCGAGGTATTCTTTGTGTTTGATAGTTCCATCTCGATGTTAGGTTTTATAGAATAATAATAATGATAATAATAATAATAATTGTTATTACATTCAGGGTCACACAGTGTTGTTGCTTTGCCGCGCAGCGTGGCTTTTCTTTGTGTACTTCAGTTTCTTCTCACAGACTAGAAATATGTTCGAGGTGATTTCGTAACTATATAACTTTCCGAGGTCCACTATAGAACTGCAGAAGGTGTTCAGTTGGCTTATGGCAATCCTGTGGTGCTCAGCGTTGGAACGAAAAATGTCATGAAGAATTAAAAAAAAAAAAAAAAACACCACAATTTCGATAGACCATTAAATGTGGTTGTCTAAACATAAAAATGAAATAAATTGATGTTGATGATTTTTCTCTCATACTGTTAAACCGCATTAGAAGACGAGGGTAAATCTTCATATGAAAGAGTGCCAGTCAAACTTTGGTTTGGAAGAAAGCAGCAAAAGTGACAGAAACGGTCTGATTCAGGTGGTAAATTAAATTTGTAGCATGTTTTCACTTCATCGGCTTCCAACTGCTTTCTCTCTCTCACATCAATTTACACGCACATCGTAAAAGAGCTTCCAAATAATCGAAGCAAGTGCAACACTTTACGTGCTTTAATTGTTGTTTTCATCTTAATCACTTGTTGTCAGGTGATTACAATGGTGGCACTCATGCTGTGCAGATACAAACGCGTTTTACATAGTATAGTAACACTTAGATATAGAATAAAATCAGCTTTACAGTTTTACTGACGAGCTTATCAGTAGAAATAAACTAAATTGTTTGGCCATCATTAACTCCACTCAGAGGGATTTAGGTGTTTTTGTGTTGCGTAAATGTGAGTATTTTCTTTCCCTTAAATAATTTTATTTGCAATTTAATGTAAAGATATATTTTTGGGTTTCTGTGCCACTTCTTCTCAATGTCATTTGGTATTTGTGACGGTTTGTAAACTCCAATAAAATGCTTCTTCCGTGCTACACATACTCCAAATAATACATTGTGTGACTTTGAATATATTTGTGTAAAAGAAAACATTTAGGTGTGGATTTAACAGACGGACACAACCAGTGACTGTTCCCCCGTGACTTCAGTGTTTAAACCGTGAAAAAGATTTCCTTTGGAAAATCCGTGAGCTTTGAATTATTCAGAGTTCTTCTGAGAGTCAAACTTTTTAGCAAAGCTATTTTTGCTTTACTTAGCTTTTGTGAAAAGAGATTTAGAATTGGTTGTTTTAAAGCCTTTCCGCGTGGTTTGAACGCTCTGATGTCCAGTGTACGTGTGCAAGGTCAGCTTTAAGTGATTGTGTCCACAGGAAATTTGCAGTGTCAGCAGAAATGCCGCTCAACGAGAGACTCTGTTATTGCTTTTAAGTTTTTAACACTGCACATTAAAAATTTACAGATATACAATGAGGAAAGACGACGGTTTAGTCTGGCAAAAAATCAACCCAGGAAGATTGTGGAGAAGGTGGCCCTGGATATAGAGAGGCTTCTGGCGAAAAAGCGCAAAGCACTTGATGTGAGTATGTCAGTAATCATCTTATATATTATATATTATACCTTCTGTATATTATATATATATATATATATATATATATATATATATATATATATATATATATATATATATATATATACATATGCAATGTGATTAAATTCTCATACAAAATCCACTAAATGAAAATGTGATATATTTTATCATTTCTAATGTTCTTCCTATAGCAAACGTTTATCTGCAGTAAAAACAAAATACAGTCATTATAAAAGAAAAAGTGCTTTTCACAAATTTAAGCTATTTTTAGGTAGATAGTAAATAAACATGTACCACTAACAGCTTGTGAGTCTCAGGCAAAAACAAAAAGTACAGCCTTCCTAAGGCCATCTGGATGTCTTTAGAGCTGCAGCTTGGTTTGCAAATACCGCTCAACTTGGTGCGGGTTCATACTTCCTCTGGCACGCCGTTCTATTTGAATTAGAAGGATCGCAGATGCTTTTACGTTTGTTTGATGTGATTTTCTGTCTCTTTGTCTTTCTGCGCAACATGTAGAGATTAGCCAGAGAGGCTGAGCGCCTCCAGCGGGAGCATTCATGGCAGGATGGGATCAAGGTAAAAGCTCAAATTTCTGTTTGTTAAAAAAAATAATGCATTTGTTTATGTGCCAAAGCTAGCTTTGGTTCACAATCATTTATGATTATGTTATTAATTTTCCCCCCTCTAATACCTCATAAAATATACAGCCTTCACTGCTTTGGTGTAGTTTTAGTTATCTTTTTTTTTTATATATAATTTTTCTCTGCAGTCTCTGAAGAGTTTTGTGTTTTTGTGTCTTTGATTGATTTTATTTTTGAGAAAGTCCAGTGGACAGTAACAAAATATGACATTTAAAAAAAAAATTTAAAAAATTGTAGACTGTGTTATATTAAATTTAAAACACCTAAAAATTCATGTTTCCCACACTTTAAAAGACACACATTATAAGTATATGCAGACCATTCCTCTTTTCATACCTCTTTGCTTTTATTGTAATTGTTATGTACAATATGAGTCAGATAATTCGACTTCAATTACCGATTGAAATAGTTGACATCACATGGGGGTGTCTCGGAGTGCTGTGACCAGAAATAGTATGACCTGAGAGAGAACATTTACACCAGTCGGCTGTGCGGATCCCTCGGCGTTCAGCTGGGCGAAACAGATGACGGCGCGCACTCAGCCATGTGGCTCTTTTGAGGCCAACACACATTGGCATTCCACTTTTCCACTCGGTCTGCTTCATTTGCCCGACAAAATGAGACTGGGTTAACCCCATGCTCCAATATAGCCTCTTGCATCCTTCTCTCAGGTTCTGTTCCACCATACAAATCCCCCCCCCCCCCCCCTGCCAATTTCAAGGACTAAAACAGCGATTGTGTCTGTTTCACAGAAAATTGTCAAGATTTTAGAAAGCTGTCCATCAATTTCTGTATTCTGTCTTGTTATCAGCAAGCTGTTGTTTTCCTGTCTTTCCTCCTGTTAGTCATGTGAAAAGTGACAGATTTTCTGGGATGTGCAGGCTTTGTTCTGCCACAAACTTGTTTTTAATTTCAAAAAGAAAGAATAGCTACATGGTTCACACTGGACTCAAGTGTACAACTAAGGCCCCATTTACACGGCAACGAATACGAGTGTATCCGCAAATCTTTCTTCACTTTTGGTGTGCGGATCCACTCTATTCTCATTTTTATCCCGGCTCCAAAGGTGGAAAGATTCGTTCACAGTCGCGATTCCCTCCTGCAGAGACTGCCGGAGACTATGGAGTGCTGTTACTACTGGGCATCCGACTCATCATCAGTCCACACGAATGTCGGATTCCCTTGATTTCCGTCACTTTCATAGCGTATTGTTCTCATTTGACGTATGTCTAACAGGGTTTATTTGGCAGTTGTGGGTTCAAATGTTTGGGGCATGCGTTAGCAGTGCGTAAAGCCAAAGTATAAAAGGAGAAAGCGGAGACGTTATCCAAAACAAGCAAAGATCCAAAACCATGACTAAGCTTATTTGACAGGCTGGGACACTGTGAGCAACAAACTAGTCACAAATGACAGAGAAGATCACACTTGTAAAAACCAAGGATGAGGAAAGATAATGACAAACAATTGAACACAATCAGGAATGGAGCATGTAGACACAGAAGGGTAGGGCAACACACTTCCAGAAGCAGAGGAGAGTTAAACATCCTTCCATCCATCCATCCATCCATCCATCCATCCATCCATCCATCCATCCATCCATCCATCCATCCAATTCTCATCTACATTCAACTTCAAGGCTATGATGATAATCCACTGCAATGCACTGCCCAATGACGGGTAAGTGGTAGACTGGCTGGTCTTCTGAACCTCACCGTGCATGGCAGCCATTCCAGTTGGTCTATGAGAGTGTGCATGATTGACTGAATGTTCGTTGTGCAAATAGCCATGTATGAGACTGCTGAAGCAGTGAAAATGTGCAACATGAGTTCAATCCATTTATCAGATTAAAACCCATCGATCAAAATACAATGAAAAGAGTAGTAGCCAGAAATATGAAACTTACATTTTAATACACAACTTTTTCAATCTCCCTATTGGAGCTTAACCCCTCATTAAGCCATTTCATGTCTTTTGAATTTTGTACATATATAAAAATAGAATCTTTGCAGCTGTTTTCACTTTTCATGATGAACTAACCGAACTGGTCATGTGAGTAGTGCTCGATATTTATGACACAGATTCAAGTCTCAACAGAAAAGTATGTGTGCAAAGTGGTAACAGGATCTTAGACAGTAGACTATAGAGTAAAAGTTTAACATTTTCTCTTGTGTCATATACTGTTCAAGGTAAAGTAAACACTGTGAAGGTTTGTATATCTGTGGGCTGATCTGAAGATGTCTTTGCAATGACTGATAAAGAGCAGTGACTGATGTTGCCATAGCTTTACTCTGCTCGGGACTGTAGTGACAGCTGAATGACAAACGGCAGACTGAGAAAGTAATGTGTGGCTGAATTATAACATAGGCGAAGGTGCTCACTGGAGATAGTGTTCGGTCATCACAACATTGAAAAAATAGAAGCACATCCACCTCTGAGTGGACGTCACGCTCATTCTGAAGTATGTCAAGTCTTTTCAGAAACTGAGTCGAACAGATGGCGACGCTCCACACAAGCCTCGCAGCCTGTCTGCTGATTTATAATGTGCAGAAAACACTGCCGAACAATAGGAAACATTTGGCAGTTGCAACTTTGCAAATGTGAAAATTTGCCGCTATTGTCCATTTCATATAACAGTTTACTCAAGCCTTTTGTATATTTGTCATTTTGTTTTGGATGAAATATGTAGTTTTTATATGCATGTATTAGGATTGTTACTGGTTAAATCATATCAGTGCTGCTACTTCATTTCTACATAAACTTTTTGATCTACTCTATCTTGATCTTTTTCAACACAGAGATGTGTTGAAACCAGTAAATTATGGCATTTCTTCCACACTATCATGATTCAAAACGATGCTAAAGTTTGATGTCCTTTTCATTAAAAACGCCATTTGTTGGATGAACTTATTTCTGATGAAACAGAAATAAGTTCAGTGCATATGGAGCATACTTTTTTTTCTGTTTCAACTGCAACTATGGACACTAAATTATGTTTTTGCACAAAGTTGATATTACTCTGAATATCCAGAAATATAAAATGTGTAACACAAATACAAGTAAATTGAGAAAAAAATGTGATGACAGAGATCACTGTGCTACTCCATCCATCTTTTCGACTGCCAACTTGAGGTTGAGCCATTTCCAAGTAATTATGGCAAAAGCCACGAACAGTTCACCAGCTCATTCTTGGTAAACACAGCGAGACAGTCGACCATACTTACAAGCAATTTAGAGTCAATAATTAACATGTTTCTGGACTGTTGGAGTATCTCCTGAAAAAGTGAACATATGTATCCATATACAAATTCCGCATAGAAAAAAAACCAGGCCTGGGCTCGGGTTGAAGATATTCTTGCTGTGAGGCTAGAATGTGTGGTCTCAGTGTACTTAATCAATAATCAAAACCAATCAAGGCAATCTGATGTCGCCCTTCCCAAGTCATCTCAGTTCATCCAAAGGCTGACTTCTGCATGCATATGACCGCTACTTCTTCATAATCTGTCACAGCTGTCACGCCTGCAGCCTTCTCATCGCTCCATCTGTTTTCTTCCAGGAGCTGGACATGGCTTATTATGACTCCAAGGCAGAGCTGGATTACGTGAGTGCGGAACAAATAAACTGAGCTCTTCTGCTACTGAGGGCATTTGATAAGACTATTTGTGTTTTTGAATTGAACTACAGTCATATTTGTTAGAGATGACTAGATAAAGCTTTGCGTATCATGAATGCCATCTCTTGTTCTTTTAGTACTCCATGGATGGCGAAGGGGAGGTGGAAAATCCCTCCCACATCAAGTTGGAGTTTGTGTACGATCCAAACTTCAAAAACAACGTCAACTACTCCTACACAGCTGTTCAGATTCCTACAGACATCTACAAAGGAGGCAAGTTGAAGCTCTCATTCTGAAAGCCTGTGAGGATGTGCAATTAGTTTTTCTTCACATAAATGGAAAAAGTGTGTCTAAGTAGGAGTTTTTCTATTTGACCACTAGCACCAGTCATTCTGAATGAACTGAACTGGACACAAGCGTTGGAGAAAGTGTTCATGGAGAACAGTCGGGAGGATCCATCACTGCTGTGGCAAGCATTCGGGAGTGCGACAGGAGTCACTCGCTACTATCCAGGCAGGAAAGCTTCTGTTTGTGTTTCCAAAGCCGAAAAAGAAAGTTTAAAGTGACAGTTTCTTTGTGCTTTTACAGCAACACCTTGGAAAACCCCTGATAAGATTGACCTGTATGATGTCAGAAGGAGACCCTGGTACAGACTGCTGCTTAAAACATGATTTTATTGTGGGCCACACAATTTAAGACGACACTAAGGCCTGAAGCTTTGCATCATCTATGCTTCTTTCTTACAGGTACATTCAGGGCGCCTCATCCCCCAAAGACATGGTCATCCTCGTTGACGTGTAAGTCCTTTTTAAAAAAAACAAAAAACTACTGGATGTAAATTGACCACTGGAACAGTTGAATCCATCTCCAGTAAGCGAATGATCTCCACGTGTTGCTCTCAGCTGATCAACATCATCAGCATGATCAGGCAGTCACGTTTCATCGAGTATATTCAAACTCATGGTCAAGCGCAACAGTCTGTTGTTTTTCTCTGTATTGTCCTCGTGGTTGCTATTCACTGCTGCTTTAAAGGGACGCTCATGGCTACTCTGAGGAAGGCTGCTTGTATTAATGAGGAAAGTAGGAAAGAGGCTCCTGTGAATGACCTTTCATCAGCATGAAGCATTTCTACGAGCTTAACACTTGTACTCTGTCCTTTCAAGGCCAAATTAATGTGAAAATGGTGGAACTATACCAACTGGAAGATATGTTGGGGTTATGATGTCACACACAACAGAATACAGTTAATATTTAAAGTACAAATGCAACAAGACACCAGTTTTATTAATATATATATATATATATTGTATATTTTCTATTTATTGACAGAGTCTATAGAGATACAATTTTTTTAAATGTATTTTATTTCGGTAGTATTTGATATAATATTTTTCTGAAACATGTTCACAGTTGCAGCTGCCTGCAAACAACACAAAGGGGAGAAGACACAAGTTTTTTAATTTAACATTAATTATCAAAGAAAATGTTTGTGTCTAAACCACTACACACAAAAAGTTTCCCCAAACCTTAAGAAGCATTCGTCTTTAGAAAATATTCTGGATTTTCCAATATCAAACAATTTTTTTCTTAGTTGACATGTCCTCAACTACATCATCACTGCTAATTTGAATAAAAAACTGTTTTAACAAGCACATTATTAGGTCCTCTTCTACTATGTTTATAAAAGTTACAACTGGCCTCACCTTTCAAGTGTAACAAATACTCAGAACTACACTCGGTTCATCCATCTTATTTAACTCAAGGTCGCGTGGAGCTGGAGTCGATATTAGCTGACTGTGGACACAGTCACCAGTCAAGCATCAAACTGATGCTTTTGGACTGTGGCAAGAAAGCCGAGCACTCAGAGAAAATCCACTCACGACAACGACAGTCAAACTCCGCACAGCCCAGCGTTCTTTCCATCGACCAACAACTCCACAACCGTGCTGTCCTGACGTACAATTTTGCAGACGTTTCTGAAAAACAATAGTTTTTTTTGTGTGTGAAACACACTGCATGTGTTTCGATTGTATTTCGATGAGAATCCGACTAATACTTTTGGTTTGTTATCAGGAGTGGCAGCGTCAGTGGACTCACGTTGAAACTCATCAAAGCCTCAGTGATGGAAATGCTCGACACTTTATCTGATGACGACTATGTTAACGTGGCCAGGGTCGGTATCGCCCACACTCACAGTTTCTCCCGGGTCCGTCTTTCCGTGGTTTCATGTTGGATCTCAAACTGTGTTATAGTTCAACGAGAAGGCCGAGGCTGTGGTCCCGTGCTTCAAACATCTCGTTCAGGCCAACGTGCGAAACAAAAAGATTTTCAAGGACGCAGTGCAGCAAATGCAGGCGAAAGGGACCACCGATTACAAGTCTGGATTTCATTTTGCCTTCAATCAGCTGTTAAACGCAAGTGACCTATTGATTTAGTTTGACTGACCTTTATGTCAGCATGACGGATTCTACAGTTGCTGCACTGTATTGATCAACACAACACATGTTTTATTTATAATTTTTTCTGTCTGGGGGTGTTTTTCAGAAGACAAATGTCCCCCGGGCTAACTGCAATAAAATAATCATGCTGTTTACTGATGGAGGAGAGGACAGAGCTCAGGACGTCTTCATGCAATACAACTGGCCCAACAAGACGGTCAGTTTACAACATAGAGCCGTCTGAATTTGAAGCGCCTGCACTGCAGAATATTAATCACTGAGCTACATTTGTTCTGCTTGTTTCACTTTAGGTCAGAGTATTTACCTTTTCTGTGGGCCAACACAACTATGATGTCACACCTTTACAGTGGATTGCGTGCACAAATAAAGGTAAGTTAAGGTTTTTTTTTTAGCTTCATTTGTAAGTCACAGATTAGAGTTAAACAAAAGCACTAACTGAAACCAGTGGTGACAATAATACTGACACTGAAAACTTTCCAGGAGGCTGCTGGCCAGGTTTCTTTTTTTTTTTTAACCAATATTTTTAAAATAATTCTAAACAACAGGGGGGATTGCAGCTCGATACCGAAATCTTTTGATAAATAAATCAGTGCTTTGGTGGAATAAACCACACACACAGATAAGAGTCATGTGCAGTGGGTACTGTATTGATCCTGATATTGTGGGATGATAATGTTCTGTTTGCTCACACGGAGGTCAGTGTTATGTGAATCCCATTTGTGCTCGACAGAAAGACTGTGATTCAGTGACTTGGATAATAATTGTTGAGCTTTTCTTTCTGGATGTGGTTCATTACAGTATCATACTGACGCTATTGGAGATGTACAGAGAAGGGAGGCATTCAGCGTCAAAAACTAGCAGAGGCTACGGTGCAGGTTGCAATGAAATGCAGTGAAAAACATGGCGGGCGAGTCGACGATAGTATTATTTTGAGTTTAATTCATCCTAATTTACTGAAGTTTTACTCAAGATTGCTAAATATTTCAACGTGTGTGTATGTGCGTGTGTACAGTATGTTTAAAGGGTAACTAAAGAGTAAAATTAGATAATAAATGATCATGACATCATTGTGGCTCAGTAGTTTGGCATCACTTCAGCTTGTCAGGGAATTTGAACATGATCTAATTGCCTTGTCTGAACTGTATAAACAGATACCTCTATTTTATATAGTATCTTCTTCTTTTTTTAATTTAACCCAATAGTATCTTCTTTAAGCTTTTGCCTGTGAGATTTAGGTGGCCGATTCACTGATCTTTTATCATGTTGACAAAAATGCATAATTTATGAGCATCGCTCCAGTTTATTGTTTTTTTTTGTTAGAGCTACTCACATTCTCTCTCTCTCTCTCTCTCTCTCTCTCTCTCTCTCTCTCTCTCTCTCTCTCTCTCTCTCTCTCTCTCTCTCTCTCTCTCTCTCTCTCTCTCTCTCTCTCTCTCTCTCTCTCTCTCTCTCTCTCTCTCTCTTCTCTGCTGCTTGCCAGGTTACTATTTTGAGATCCGCTCCATCTGCGCTATAAGGATTAACACCCAGGTGGGTTTGTCTACTGCCTCCGACACAGCTGATCCCGGTTCACTGTTTCTAGACCTCTTTGTGGCATGAACGCTCCTGCTCGCCCAGCAGAAAACATCTACACTCTAATTTGTTTGCACTGCCATTGTCCCGGCGGCCTGATGTTGGTGGTTGTTTTGGAGCTGCAGCAGGTCATGTACCTCTGTGTTTTGTTAGGAGTACCTTGATGTGCTGGGGCGTCCCATGGTTCTGGCAGGCAGCGATGCCAAGCAGGTTCAGTGGACCAATGTGTATCAGGATGCTTTGGTGAGCCCGTGTGACCCCTATCAGTTGCATGTGAAGTATACAGTAAAATGAATAAATCCAGAGAGAAGAAGATGGCTATTTTACACTTGCATAAATGTTTTGTGGCTCTGTCTTTGAACACTGTAGGGTCTTGGCATGGTAGTCACTGGGACTTTGCCTGTATTCAATCTCACCATGGATGGAAGCTCACAGGTAACAAAGCTGGTGACTGCAGAGGAGGTTATGTGGTTCTCAGTTTTTCTGTTGCATATTGAAGGTTATAACTTAATTTCATCTTGTTGGGAAGCAATAGCTGCCATTCAAGGTCAGAGCCAGTTATATATACTTTTGGTTGGATTAATTGGAAAACAAAGGCTTACTTGTACTTGTATGATGATTTTTCTTTTAAATGATTTTCATTATAAATGTAAACTTTTATGTTTTTAAGGATAAGACCAAAAATAACACTACAGTAAGGAAGGTTCACTCTCAGCAGTGCCTACTTTTTGTCCCATGTCCCATCCAGGACATTTGATGGGCTCTTATAAAATCAGAAATATGTCCAGTTTAATTAAGTTTATATAAGAGATGCTTTTATTTCTCAGCTGGTTGAAGTGGTTCAGCTTCACATGGCTGCCTCCAGCTTTATTACCCAATTCATCAACCTGAAGCAAACAGATGAATTCTACCAGGTATGAAATTTTATTTTACTGTTTTGCCCCCCCTCCCCCTTCCTTTTCTTTCCCATTTGTCTTTTTTCCAAGAATCAGCTGATATTGGGTGTTATGGGAGTCGACGTGCACCTGGATGAGATAAAACGACTGACACCGCGATACAACGTATAACATACACAACTTTTGTCACATTTTTTAAAATGTGTACTGGATGGGAATAATACAACTAATGCATCCCTGTTCTGTCTCTTATCTTCTGCCTGTGAAACAGCTCGGGGCCAATGGGTACATATTCGCCATCGATCCAAATGGATATCTGCTCCTTCATCCTAATCTTCAGCCAAAGGTGATCTATATTTAATCAGGCAAATATTGTGCCGATCCCACAGTGGATAATATCTTTGCTAACGCAAGTGATTGCTCCACTTGTTTTCTTTTTATTTTATTCATGCTGTTTGCTTCATGTAATGCTTCTCATTTAGCTCGTAAACCTTCCTGAGCCTGTGACGTTGGATTTCCTGGATGCAGAGGTGGAAGACAGCAATAAGGAAGAGGTGCGTTCAGAGCAAAATTTATAATAAAAGGTCTGTTTTCTATCACAGTTTCTATTCTCAGTTAATTCTGAGCCAGTGAACATTATCAATCTGTCCACCTGTCTGGGCTGGTAAACAAAGGCCCATGTGACTTATCTGTGACTAAGAGAAACTGCTTTGTGTTTTTAGATACGGCGTCAAATGATCGATGGAAGACCCGGTGAAATGCAGATCAAGACTCTCATCAAGTCAATTGATGAGGCAAGTCAAAATGTTCCTGCCTTTTGTGTCTTTACTCATTTCACTTTGTCAGTATGATTGTGGCTGTCACATACAGAGCTGTCCTAAACACATTATTTTCATTATATTGAGGGAAGAATTGCCATGTTTCTTATTTTGGAGGTTTTTATTGGCTCTATTAGGATACGGTTGGCTGCATTAAGTGTTACTAAAACTCTTTCTTGTACTAATTGCACATGTTAAATGTACTATGCTGTTATATGGACCCCTGAAACAAGCTTAAAGGCTGCTCTCTTTACAATGGCGATGAGTTTAAGGTCATATTCAAAATTCTTATCCTCCTCAAACAGTTGAATTATGGTGTACAGAGATGGGCAGTTTGCTGTCAAGATCAGACACTAAACCAGTCTGAAGTTCAGAACGTCATTCCTGCAGGGTGAAACAAAAAGTAGCTCTGCAGTGCAGTTCATTTTCAGATGTTAACGATATTTACGGTATTTCAGGTCCGCTTTCACTTAAAACTAATTTCCAAATGGTTAAGGCCATTGTGGTCCCATGTTGAATCAGAGTGAAGTTTGTATGAAGACTTATTATATGTTGTGATCCCACATCAAGGTCTCCTTGGTAGCTGTGCTCATTTCATTTTTATTTGAAAGCACAATACTATCATTCATCATCATTTTGTGCTGTATTTCTCCTGATCATTACTTCAGATATGCAGAGCTCAGTTTTACTAAAATCCAAACGGTTTGTATGAGGAGGAAATTTACTGCCTTTAAAAAAAGAGATTTATTTTCAAATCGTGTTTTTAAACTTCTAGAGTGTAGGGACTCGATGGATTTTAAATACATTTTGCCTTCAATTTGACTGAAGAACTAATTATGTGCGCTCAGTCAACTGTGTGCCTACATGACTTACATTTCAATGTAGGGTGTTGAAAGTTCATTGTTTTTTATCATTTTTTAATGTGGGCACAACTAGAACATCAAAACTCAGTTATGAACACCCAGTGGTCTATAAACAGTAAAGAAAAACAGAGTTCATTACGAATCTTTTAGCTCATGTAGATTTTTGTGAATCTACTGTTGCAGCAATACATTGACGAAGTATTCAGAGGCTACACCTGGACTCCAATCAACGGTACAGATTACAGGTGAGTGTCATAACCCACAAATGATGAACAAAGGATTCATGTTCACTGTGGACTGGCTTGTGCAGATGGCTTCTCTCTAATGTCTTCCTTCTCTGGGTCTCCATTCCTGCTTCTTCATGTTGGGATGCTGCCACCTGCAGTCTTGGTCTGGTATTACCTCCATACAATGAGTACTACATCCAGGCAGACCTGAGTGACGTGATGCTGCAGCTCCAGTGTAAGTATAAGGAGACACAGTCGTTATTTTTAAATCTCACGATAGATTTCTGAAACAACCTCCGACTCTGAATTTGTTTCAGACATGCAGTCGCTGCTTCCAAGCTCGTTTGAATCATCGGGACATGTGTTTCTCGCTCCGAGGTGACGTCTTTGTTACGGTTCCAGTGCCGCTGTTTAGTGAAAGAAAGATGCTTATTCACAATGTTGTTCCCTACAGGGAGTACTGCAAGCGTCTGCAGCTTTCTGACAACAACACTCAGTTCCTGCAGAACTTCCTCTCTCTCATGCTGGACATCTCTCCTGAATCCGATGAGTGTAAGTGCTTCAGGAGGGTCAAGCAGCCGAAAGTGTTACAACTGTAGACAAACACACAGATGAAATGACCAGCTTCTGTTTTCCTTTCCTTTTTTTTTTTTTTTCTTGCTGCAGGTAACCAAGGCCTCATCCACAACCTGATTTTAGACTCGAGGATTATCGGGCAGCTCGCCTCTCGGGTCTGGAAGAACAAGGACCTAAACTCGTCAGTCAACTTGTTCTTGGTGTACATTGTGCACATGCAGTCGGTCCATCATGAAAAAACTAAACTGACTCATTGAAATTAAACTGTTGCAGGTATGGTTTCCTGGCTGTATTTGCATCCACAGATGGGGGAATAACGCGAGTTTTCCCAAACATGTGAGTGGGATTAGATGACTTAGATACCCAAGCAGTGAAGTACTTCTGTACAGTCACGATGTCTGATGGTTTTTTTGTTTTTTTTTGCACAGAGCTGCTGAGATGTGGGACGAGGATCCTGAACCCTTCAATTCAAATTTTTACAGACGGAGTCTGGACAACAGAGGCTACATGTTCAGAGCCCCATCGAGATCCAGTGAGGAATTCATACACATGCACCTGAACACAACAGATTTCCGTTATTTAAGAACGACTTTATTGTAAATACTAGAGAACGGAAACCAGCCACAGAAATGTCCTTCAAGCAGCTTTCGGTTTGAATACATTTGACATTGTAGTTTCTTCCATTTAATCAGACTTGGTCAAAATTCTTACTCAAGTCAAAGTGCAGATAATTTTGTGTAAAGTACAGATTCAACTTCTCAAGGTAAGTTGAGACAAATTATTCTACATACCACTATTTAGACACAAGGCAATCCACTGTGCTTTACAAGGAAAATACACTGAAATAAGGTGATTATGAACCTTAATTATAAGCGATATTTTATGCATTATAAGAAATGCATAAAATGAGACTAAATAAAGCATAGCAGCTTCACCTTGTTTGGTTCTGGCAAATCTAAGATGTATTTAGGCCTGGTACCATTTAAAGCTTCATAAAGTTGCTCTTTTGACACACAGGCAATGTGTAATGTGCTCCACCCTTTTTATGTTGATGAGGACTGGCTGCAGCGTTCTGCATGAGCTGCAGCTGTCTAACTGATTTCTGAAACCTATAAACACCAAACCTTCTGAAAATAAATACACCAACAAGTTTCTCTGAATATTGTTTGGTCAGGAATCCTTTAATTGTAATATATTTGTTTAGTTGGTAGTCACCTGATTTGGTTATTGTCTTGATGTGGTTATATAAATTTAAGGTATGTGTCTCAACTTTTAACCAGATATATGAGGTTTTCATCAGCATTTATGTCCTGAACAGCTCTGGATGACACTGTGGGAGCAGAAAACGGCACTGTGGGTATCCTGGTCAGTTCAGCCGTCGAGGTAAATTTGGGAGGAAAACTACTCAAACCTGCAGGTAACAGAAGCCTTTATGTGGCAAACACTGAAATCAAAATGTCACACTCATGTTTTTTAGACATTCCTTGTTTTTTATTTTGTTCTGTGCTGATTCTTTGCTCTGGATCTTGGTCACAGTGGTCGGAGTGAAGTTGGACCTGGAAGCTTGGGTGGATAAGTTTAAAATCCTTGCCAGCAATGTGTCGGACAGTCGTCAGGGTTCACACAAGGTAAAACACAAGGCCATCTGCTCAGTATTTACTTATTTACTTAAAGCAAAACTCACATAAGTGCTATATTGTTCGATAGTGTGGACCATCCAGAAGCTGTGAGATGGACTGTGAAGTGAACACAGACGTAAGATCTTTACTTCATTTTACTTTCACATTACTTTATGAAGAATTTATAAAGCAAAATCTATACTGATGCTTGTTTGTTTTTCAATCAACCCACAATTATCAATTATTACCCACAAAATCTAATGCAGTATGGATAATGCTTGGCCAAGCTGTAAAAGGCTGGTGACCTGCAGGGAACAGTTACAGAAATCATTGTAAATGTAACTTGTCACACAACTTGCAAATGTGAGTCAAAGCTGTGTCATGCAAAGAAAAGGTCATCCATCCTTCTTCTACATAACATTATCCAACTCATTATAGCGAGGTGCTGAGGCTGATCCCTGCTGGAAATGGCTATACACTTACTGTGCAGAGCACAAGTTGTAATATATAAGCTAAATTAAAACCGCAGCTGTGGCTTATTGGTCTCAAAAGACTGAGACTCAACTGAAAAGTATATGTGCTCAGATTGAAACTTGAAGGGTCACGCTTGTATGTTTATGTGTTTTGTTGTGTCTGTAGGACCTTCTCTGTTATCTCATTGATGATGGCGGGTTCCTTGTGATGTCTAATCAGAGAGATCACTGGAAAAAGGTATGTCTGTAAATACTGAAAAGAAGGTAACTCTTGAATGTAGTAGGTTATAGAAATATTAGTTATTTTCAGCACATCCGACATTTAAATGTCAAGTGATGCTTTTGAAATGTGTAAGCAGAAGTGAATTAATTTTCAGTGATTGTGTCTACCAATGTTCTACCGTCAGCTGGTTCTAAGAATATTTTATAATTTGCTTATTAAAGTTTAAATAAAAACAATAAGTGTAATTACTAGCAGGTAGAGGTGAAGTTGCTGACATTTATATGTGCTTTTGTTTACATCTTCTGGCTTAATATTACCACACAAAAAGCACAACTTGAAACAACTTACGAAAGTCAACAGTAGGTGTCAGACTTTTTGAAAGTTGTGTGGGCAACATTTATACCTGGTATTTTTAGTCAATAGAAAATCAGTTCATAGTTTTAGATGATTGCCCACCAACAAAACTATAATCTTGACTCCAAACTCAACTCTTACATTTTTCTTAATTCAGCTTTGATATTTGGTCTAAATAAAAAAGATTTCAAAGATTTTTGTGAAGTTTTGATGAATCCACTATGTGGTGCTGTTTCTCTGCTATTTTCATTCATCTGTAGTGTTTTCTGTTCTTTTTTTTTCTTCATTTCATCACAGATTGGTATTTTCTTTGGTGATGTGGACCCTTACCTGATGCATGCACTTTACAACAACTCAATCTTCACTCGACGACAGTCTTTTCACTACCAGTCTGCATGCGAGCCGGTCACCAGCAGCCACACGGGCGCAGCACCAAGAGGCATCTTTGTGGTAAGAGACTTGCTGAGTTTAGCTCACGAGAGGGTTTTAACATTCATTTTCATTTCTGACTGGACTCGTGTTTCTGCAGCCCTCCATTGCTGACATCCTGAACTTGGCTTGGTGGACGTCCACAGTGGCATGGTGAGACTCTGCTTACTGTAAATCATATGACACCAGGAGCATGTAAGACACTTTGAAACAATCTTAACCGTGCACAGGCTTCTGCACATGAGACCATAACAGTGATTTTATTCCCTCTTAATGCCTGCCAGCTGACGCCTGGTTATTTTCAGCTGTGTTACTGTAGCCGTGTCACATGTTTGCCCTTATATATTGCGGTTTCAAAATGAACTTCAGTCTTGAACAAACCTCTTTTTTTTCAGGTCGGTGACACAGCAACTTCTGTATGGAGTGCTTTACAACAGTTGGCTCAACCAAGGTAGTCATGCAAAGATTCAATATTTTGTGATAGTGAACAAAGTAACTCATTTCAGGAGAAAAGAGGAGATACACTTTTGGTTCAGTTAGTTTCACCTCACATTTATTTACAAGTTATTCTACCAGCAGCGAATTATTTGCCTTTTGGGTTCATTTGTTATTTGTTATGAGCTCTCCTCTTTCTGCCAACCACAGACTTTGGGTTTGAGCACCAGCAAGCCACACGTTTTAAATTGATTTGTACATCAAAGGAGGAGGGTTTTTGTTTTTTTCTTGTGTTTGTAGACCAGGGTGAAAGTCAGGGTGAAAGTCATTTTCAGCCAATGAAAATATGAGGCTTAAAGTTGTCACAGTGAATTTAAATATGTGTGTTTGACAGATGACATTCTCGTGGAAGGCTTTGAGATAAAGGATAGCAGCTGCGTAACCATCCAAAGCCAGTTCTACTTCACAAACACCACCAACTCCTACAATGTGCTGCAGGACTGTGGAAACTGCTCACGGTGGGTTTTACTGAAGCATCAGCAGAATGTGTGAGCAGTATGTTCAGCCGAGCCGGCTGAATATCCATCACTGTCTCCTGCAGGCTGTTCCACGCGAAGCGGATAGAAAACACCAACCTGCTCTTTGTGGTGGCCGAGACCCTGCCCTGCAGCTCCTGTGAGATCGAGAGGCTGACCCAGGTTAGGACACAGTGTATCCTTTCAGCGCGCACACGTAGGCCGCTTCACTTTCGTTTCTGCTGACGGTGCGAGGCGCATCCATCTTGTGTGGCTGTGCTGTTTATCATTACCGACCTTAACAACAAAACAAACAGTTCAGGAGGAAAATCCATGTGAAGTACTGAGCAATGCACGCTATCGTAAAGGCCCGACTTCCTGCTTTGACTACAGTGCCTTAGTAAGTACAGTTCAGATAATTGAAAATAATTATCTGTGCCTCAGTCTTGAGCTTGTAAAGAGACAATCTGAGCAGAAAAAAACATAAAAGGAGGGTAAAACTATTAACTCATTATGAATTAAACCACAGTGTCGATGACAAATTGAAATTGTAAAAACCACAAGTATAACAATAATATTTTAATTCAACTTTGATAATATAGTTATTTTGATCACAAAAGTAACATTAGGGGAATATAGTGAGTGCAAAATAAAACACTGAAAATATGAGAAAATAAATGACTTCTGCAGCAGTGGCTCTGGTTTAACAATCAAACCAATGTCTCTTTGCATGTTCAGGATAAAGACACAATTTCTACTTAGGAAGTCTGAGCACATATGTGGAGATTTTCTAATGGTACAAAGGAAAATGAGGATTCACTGTGAACTCTCTTTGCAGGAAAACACGTCAGAGTGTGGACGGGGTCATTCTCTGCAGGCCTCTATAGGAGTGCTTCTCCTCTTTCAGCTATTTCTGCCTCTCTTTCATCTCCAACACGAGCAAATGCTCTGACATGTTTCATCTCTTTGGTTTTAGGCTCGGATCTACTGAAGGTCAGATCAAACGGTGACTGCAAATTTAGTCTCTTTTGATGTACAAAACAGTTTCCAGTGAGTGTTACTCAGAAAGAAAACCCTGGATCAGCTCTTAGTGTCTCTTGCCTTATTGCTGATGCCTTTGCTGGAATTTCAGGACTTGATTGCAAAATATAAGAAGAGAATGTGATGTATGTGTGCATGCTACTTGACTTGGACAAGCATGTTTTCTTTCTTTTCTTCTTTTTTGTGCACAAAGGCTCAGTCATATCATTAATCAACAAAACCATCACAGAGTCAGCTAAATAGTTCTTGACACGGACCTGTGATGAATCATCCAGCGGGAAGTTTGATTTCAGTGGTCTGATCCCAGATCTGGTCAAGTTTGACTTGTGTTAGATGCTCTGTGGTGGAGAAATTATTCAGATTTTCTGATTGCAAAACCACTTTTTTATGAAAGTAGTTGTCTTCAGAACTTGATATATCAAGACAAACCACAGTTCCAGTCATATTTGCGATGAAGACCCTCAATAAATTAGGTGACCTCATTAGTAGCTTCCAAAGTTTTTCACATTTGCTCCAAACTAGCAATAGTTAAGCTGATGACTAGTTCAGGCGAGAAATATGATACATTTTGACAATGTATGTGATGATCTGCATTCTGCTCATAGAAAATAGCATGAGTGATGGCATGTCCATATTCAACACTTGCCAGAATAAGAGCAGACCAGTGTACATTTGAACATTACAAGCAAATCTTTCGTCTGCAGATAGTGCTTTAAAAACACATGAACATTCTAATTTCCCATACATTTTTAAACAAGAAAACATTATCCATCTGGTGTTGACATAGGGGCAGAGAAAAAAAGGTTTGAGAGCACAAATCACTTATTTCAAATTTCTTGCTGTAGTTAAAACAATTGTTTTGTGTGGCTCACCTGCTTTAGCTCTATTCAAACAAAGCTTTAAAGAAAATGTAAATATGAAACAGAATCTGCTGCTGGAGACTTTCCAGGTTTGCAGATGCTGCTTGCGCTTTTGTTGGCTTCCAATGACTTTTTGAGCCGTTTTTCATTTGCATGTCGGGTGCTCGTAGATGTCTTTGCACATAAACTAGTGCTCCTGCAACTACAACTCTTTTAATGTGACAGTAGATCCGGGCCTTAACCTCACATTCACTTCAGTGTCTTTCAATACACCTCTTCTTTGCCAAGACAGTTTCTGTAGCCTAGTATAAATCTTATCCTTTATGAAGGGACACTGAATGAGTTGCCTCTGCTCTTTCACGTCCACTCTGTCTGTTGTGTCGAGAAATCCACCCAAACTACAACCAGATCTTTTTTGACCCTGATTTCATTTATGCTCTTTTGACATGGGTGACAAGTTAACAAAAAATAAAAAATCATACTTGCACAATGCCACTTGTATCTGATGGCACATATCAGTGACAAAACATCAGTTTGCTCTGTGATTGTAAATGTCGAGGCTTATTTGGTTAAAATAGAAATGTTTGATGTGATCTTGAAATGCTTCCAATGTAATGACACATCAGAGGATATAAAATCAAACAGCCAAAATCTCCAGACTTGGGAAGAAGTGGAGCCTCTTCATTGGGCATCAACATTTAGGAACGTGTGTCATTGCACAGTTTTTTGTGCAATAATTGCCAATAATGGTCATAAGGTACTTTTCAGTAATAGTTTATGATAAAGTAAAGATTTTAGGAATTCACATGCAGTTTTATCAAAATAGTCAAGTTGCACAAGTCATCGTGGGGCCAACACGTTTCTAAAGACGTCACAACAGTTGTTTGCTTGACGGATTTTTCTTTGTATCTTGTATTGCCACTACTTGTCAAATTTGAATTTATGCACTTATATACTGTATGCTTCTGTACGGGGAATGTAGCTTCTGAATAGCTTTTGGTGTTATCGATATCTCACACTCCCCTGATGTCTCAATGAATGTGATGATTCACTGTGGCTGAATGCATCTGTTGTTATCATGTGAGTTGCAACATGACGGGCAGATTAAATCTCCCAGCTTTATGAAAATATTAGAGAGAATCTTTACAGTTTTTTCAATTATTGTATTAGGGTTAGTTTAACTTTAATATCATTTTGTAAATAACGTCTGAATAATTAGTTTTCTTGTGGATGCCTCAAGGCTATGAAATGAGGCATATTCTTGTAAATTGCAAACTCAAAGCAGCAGTGAGGCTGATCAGTCTGCTGATTGGCTGAGTCAGCAGTACAGTGTTTCAGTTGCTGCGTTTACGTGGTTACTCGTTTATCTGGTTAAATTATTTCCCACTTAGAACTCAGATTGTCCTGTTTCCATGCGCTGTGGATGAATTGATTGATGTGTTGGTTTGTATATACCAGGAATATTACCTCCTCAGTCAATAGATAAATTCCATTGATTATTTTTGACATGTGCACATCCAGCTTTACGCAGTATTGAAGATTTGTTAGGGCAACTAATCAAACTTGTGTCTCATTTTGCATTTCTCTTTAAACTGCAACACATACAAAACAACATTCTCCTTGTTTAGAAAGAAAATGATCATAAGATTATAAAATGTTCAAGTAAAACATTTTGCAACAAAAATTATGACTGCCATTTTTCTGAGAACAGTCCCAACAGTGTGAAGTAGATGTGCTGCTTACATGGCTTTTTATCAGATGATCAACACCTTTTCACTATCCTCTACTATCCAGTGGTAACTTCAATAACTGTTTATGTGATGCAATTGTAATCAGGTCAGCCTTTAATCCGATTACTTAGTTACTCGACATTGTCAAGCATACACGCGAAGAAGCACAATAACAAACATACAGCAATTCACAAACAATGAAACATGATGAAATACTATCTAACTACTAAAGTAGATGGACACTAGGCCTTTCACTGAAATGACAGGATTTTTCATGATCATTTAAAAGAGCAAGCACAAGTGAAGTATGAGTCTGACTGTGCACTCAGAACATCTGCTGTTTAATGAGCAGATGTGGCCTTGGATGCATCCTGCAGCACTGGAGTTCTCGCGTTTCGGAGCCTGTACTCCTGTCATTGTCGCATGGAGCTCACAGCCCCACATGTAACAGTACGTATAAAGAAATTCCGAATCTAGACGTCATCACATTGAAACTGGCCCACAGCAAAGGGAATGCTAAAATGTCTTAGAAGTAACTGAGCAGCTGTTTTAGTACTACATCATTTTATGTGTAAATAACAGTGAAATTCCATGCAATTTAAAACTTTGAAATAGTTTTCTGACTTGTTTCATGGAACAGTGTTTGATATGAACCAGTGGTTGACAACCTGGGTTTTCCAGCACCTTGGAAAGACAGATCTGCTGTGAGGTTGCCACATTTATAGAATGTAAAGCAAACCTGGGAAACTACCCATTGTTTTTAATATTGACATTTGGGACAGTGGGCAAGTCTGCCAGCACTTAGCTTCACTGTAAGGTTTTGGCAGATGAGCAATCAGAGGTTAAATGGTTTAGAACCATTGGTGTAGATTATATCCAGTGAGAGGACAAAAATATCATAACTGCATCTTCAGCTTCATATTACATTTTCTACAGATAACTCATCACTAAAAACTGTCCTGCTCTATAAATATGCAAATACGCGTTTCAAAGTTTATTCTTAGTCTTTGTGCTCAAGAGGTTTCCAGCTCTGTAATTGCTACATAGCTTCAAAGCTTTTCTTAATGTCTGAATATCTGCCTGCAAGTAATTGTTTTCAGATGCAAGAGAAGATTCATAGGATGAATGTGAAAACAGCTTACCGGTGGCAAAAGCCGTGTCTATATATTCACATCACCCTGCTCTAAATACTAACAATAGAGTTTAAATGAAAATGTTCAGTTTGATCTTAAAGCGATTTCTTATAAAGAAAGAGACATGAAGTTAATGGCATGCATGATAAAATGGAGAAGATTTATCCACAGTGTTTCATTCACTTGTCACCATTCAATCTGGCTGCTGAGCTAACGGGGAGTGTTTTTAAAAGGCTTTTCTTTTGACAAACTATTTGTAAAATGCTGATTTTGTCCGTCTGCCTGGTGTTCCACACTGCAGTGCCTTGTTGCACTTGTCATTTTGGATCGCAGGAACCTTTGGATCATTGACGTGGACGTTCATCCTGCAGGCCATGTGAAAGACGGACTTGAATTCCAACGGTTTGCAAACTGTAAATGGACTGCTCAGTCAGAATGTGGAACGATGCTCCCTATGAACATTGTTTGGGGAGCATAATTGTGAAAGAGCAAAACAGAGTGGGTTGAGCAGTGGGCCGCTGCGCCTGCCTTCGGGTCAATGTTTAAACGGACCGAGCTGTCCTTCTCATCAAACTCTACACTGTGGTTCAGCCTTGAATCAAAAGCACAGACACTGGCGGTGTTCCATACATTTCTACGTCCCTCATCCCATCTGCATACAGTCGTATTCTGTCTTTGACGCCTGTTGGAATCTTTTCAGTTTTTGACTGACTGAAATGAGTGAATGTTTATGTACAGTATCTTGTTGTGGTTCTCCGCTGTACCCGAGCATGGCGGGACCCGGAGAAGCCGACTCAAGCTCAACACTGATCGAAGGCCTCAGCGAACACACTGCTGGAACAGAGAGAAGAAGAAAAAAAATCCAACAAAAAACAGCTGTTAGACAGAAACCTGCAGTATTTAATGTAGGTTCATTGTGCACTGAGAAAAAGGCATTTCGTGGAAGTCTTTATAGCCTACAGTACAATAGCTTACCACTGTTGAGGTCAGTGTTGTAGTTTGGTTTTGAATTAATGGTATTTATTTGCATGATTTTTTGAACAATTTACAGATTTGTGTACATAGTCTAATTAATATTTTACATTCCTGTCTGGATCCGGGTCTCCAGCTCTGTGGGAAGACATGATTGTGCCCTTTGTGGACATTTCGGGTATTGTGGAAGCCGTGGAGCTCTTTGCTGCGAAAGAAACAAGTGAAGCTGAAAGTTTGACTTCAGTGAAGCCGACAGTGTTTGCAGTAGGGCGTATTGCAACTGGAAAAAGCACAGAGACGTCAAGAGCAACATACTGCCTGAATGAACTCTATTCATTTATTTACGGAAATTGTCTTCAAGTGATATGAAAACACAGGAAGTGGTTTATGCATTTGAAGGCTGTATAATGAACAAACCAGGCAGTGGCATGTGTGGGGAAGACCCCTTATTAATTTTGTTTGTGAGAAAGATTTAAGTATTGCTTATTTCATTATTTCTGTGTTATTTTATATATTTGTTCATTAATTTGGGTATTGTGAACTGTATCTGTATAGAACAGAAGGGAACTGAATGTGTTTAAAGCTTACGTGGGCACAAGATGCATTTTGCAAGAAAAATAACAAAACAAAAATGATCTATATATCCTGTCTTTGTCCTTTGATTTACTGAGTATCAAACAATAAGAATGTTAATGTTTTCGATGTGACTTTGCTTTTCGTTTTGCCAACATTGTCGTTTACTCGGGACAGTTTCCAGTTTCCTCTCTTTGTGCCAGTCTCCAACGCCACCTCATTTTTGTACAGACGACATGAAGCAGTCAGCAGAAGATGAAGGCCAACTTTGTAAAGATTTTGTCAGTCACATTACAAAATGGATATTTAAATGTTTTTATCTTTGGTGATTAAATGCTATTGATATTTTTCACTTGAGCTCTTAATTGTTTTCTTATTTTGTTATTTCGATCTGAATGTACGTATGTATGTGTGTATTCCTGTGTTGTCTTTTTTATTGAAACACCAACTATTATATGAAAGTTAGATATTTTTTTTCTTGAAAGTTTTTTATGAATGAGACAATATTGTACGTGATCGGACCCTCAAAGATTCACGATTTAACTCTTTAAACATGAGCCCCCCCCCCCCCAATAGGAGGGCAGATGGAAAGCTCTGCCGCAAACAGTATAAATTATTGGAATATTCATGTAAAGGTAACAAAAGGCCATAAGATACAGAGATATCCCCTTTTTTCTTGCCCCAATCACAGCTCCAGCAAATTAATGACTAAACAACAAAATCCGTGGAGCACTACTTCCAAACCCACTTGTGAAATTTGTGACAGAAGCTTTACACTTTAGTGTGACATCATAATCTTTTAAATAAACTTCACTGAAGAAACATAAACATGACAAGCACAAAACTGAAAGTTAAAGTCAATTTCACAGCATTTGGCACGACAGAGTGTGGTGGGAATGTACTTCAGAGGGTGTTGAAAAAAATGAAGCAGAAGTCTCCCTTTGGCTAGTTTCATCACAAAAAATTTATGAAATGTGTAACTTAGGAAGACATCTGTTTTGTTTTTTTTTACTTCCTACAAGACACAATTGATTGTTTTATTATTGCTGTCCATTTTCTGTAAACTCAGTGGTTCAGGGCTTTGGCCCAGCCCGAAATACAATTAGCATGTTGCTTTATTTCACTTTCAAAGAATTTATCAGATTCATTTGTGACATTTTGTGGCTTTTGTGCTGTTCTGTGGCACTTGTCCACTCTGCTTTGGTCCAACTTTGTTTTATGTTTCTCTGAATGTCCACCTGTGAGTACAGGACCGGTATTTCATCAAATAAACACTGTTTATCCGACAGATTTACAATACAATGGACTGCAATGAAGCTTCAGCGTTTCAGGTCTTATCACGTTATTGCTTTCCAGTGAGCAGGTCTTCTGTGGCCTAATGCAGGGATGTTTACTTATCAGCTGTTGGGGATTAAAATGTGAATTTTTGGCAGACAGAGCAAGTACTGGGAAAGAAATCCAGGAGTCAAGTAGCCTGCACACACATCTGAGGCACTTGCTCCCAATGTCAGTCATTGAGGATATCACACAGTAGGCTGAGTTCTTCACAGGAAATGCGGTAGGTCACTGACTCTGAAAGCTCTGGTTGGGAGATGTGGGATGTTTCGGCTTCTTCAATTAATAAACCTGAAGCCTAGGCATACCAGCTGCTCTCAGTAGAGCTGTTTGGATAAGTGACTTCTATCCAGCAGGCACAGTGCTTCATTATATGGATTAAAGGGCAATACATTGTCTGATTTAGCAATGTCATTCCATCAGTGCTTTGTGAAGCAGTTTGGATATTTTGGTCATTTTAATGCAGGGTGTTAAATTTATCCAGCAGAGCTCAGAGGCTTGGCCATCATTGGTTCAACATAAGAGACAGAACAGATGAAAAAGTCAGAGGAGAAGAGGATTCCTAAAAATTACTTTGAGTAAAACTGCTTTGACTTACAATTTACAAAAAAAGACTAAATATTATTTTTGTCTCCACCTTTATTTTCTCCCCTACCAGAAATAATGCCATGTTTGTGCATTTATGTTTTGATTATAACTAGTTATTCTTTTAAAACCATGTATTTATCATTAAATTGTTTATTTTATGTCTGTTTCATTTAAAGTTGCTGATAGTGTATTCAAAAGCAATTTAATTCATGTAATACATTAATGAGAAATACTCTAGGTCAACAGAAAGAGCTATATATTGTGAATGCAAGTGATCCAAATTCAATGCTTCACAAGCAATGCAATAGGTACTTGGCTCTGAGCCCAATTTTATCTTATTCAGCAACGACAGAAGAAAACACAATGCACTCGGCCGTATGTTGATACTTATGCATAGAAATTCCAAACACCCAGTGTAAGTCTGCAAAAGCTTATAAAATGATTGACTCTCTCCAGTGCCCCATAAAAAGAGACCACAAACAATAATATGGACGCATAAAGCCCTGACTCACATGGTGCCATGTATTCAGGAACAAACAGGTGCTCTAGGATTAGTAGTGGGCGAAGGCAGCTGTCAGTTTTTACAATGCCAATGGAAAGGCTCCCAGGAGAGAAAGCACATGTTGAATAGTTGCTCTGCCCCAAAACGGTATACCATCATTACTGTTTCATTCTGTCCTGTCATTCCGATGAACAAATGATCACACCTCTTGGTGAAATGACAATATCTACACACAATTGATCTATATGCTCAGTGTGTGGCAGCCGACATATGAGAAATGGAACTGTGTTGAGTTTTTACTGCTGCGCAAGACAATCCCATCAACACAGACATTTCTATCCATCTTCATTTCCTCTTCTCCAACTCAGGGTCACGCAGCGCTTCAGGTAATCCAAGTCAATTAAGTGCAAAGGCACAGTATACCCTGCATTACCATGGCAAATTCAGATATACAGGCAATTTTAGAGTCACAAGTTAATGCCAAATGCTTGTTTTTGGACTTTTGGACTTTTGGACTGTGGGAGGAAGTGTAGTACACCAAGTAAACCCACACATACAGGAAAGAATAGCAAAAATAGCTCACTTGATTGTAAAAGCTGCTGACCCATGACTTATACCAACACAGCTACTTAATTCAGCCTTGAAGTAGGAGGCTGGAGCTTATCCAAGTTAATAATCTATGCATGGCAGGTTACAAAATGGACTGGACGTCAGTACATCACGGAGCTGACAGAGAGGAGTACAACCGCTCACACACTTTTCTATCAGGACTTCACTTCCTCCCATCCAGGAGATCGCAAAAAGCCGCTGTCTGATGGGCTCAGAAAATCAGCAGAGACCTCCCACCCCCACCATGGACTGTTTTCACTGCTGGCCTCTGGAAAGAGGTTCCGCAGCCGCCGTAGCAGATCCACCAGGTACTGTACCAGCTTCTTCCCTCAGGCCATAAGACTTTTGAACACTATTAAATAATCCCTTCATCCCCCCTCAAACCCCCACAACTGGTCAACCTCACTGGACTGTAAGACAATGACAAATTATGAGTCTTCATTTACTGTAAGATATATAAGAGGTCGAAAGGTTAGAGAAGCATATTTGTTCAAACTCACTGTTGTTTGTCACTAATCAAGGCTTCAATGCAAGGCTGTCATTATTGACTATATTTACTCTCGCAGTGTCTATACATGTTATTCAACCCAAATGTAGTTCATGTCATTGGTTTGGAATCCAGTATATGCCAGGAAATAAAATTTAATAGCAACACGACAAACATACAAACATGCCTGCTTCACTCTTCACTTTTTTTTTTTTTTTACCCGGTAGGTTCCCGTTCAAATAAAAGTTCAGTAGATTCACAAAATAATTTATTGAATGTGTTCTACAACATTAAATGAGAGCATTTCAAAGAAAATCATATTTTATGATTCCCATCTGAGTCTCTCGTTGAGGATGCAGCTTATTCTTCAGCATCTTTAGCCTGAAATAGATGGAGAAAAAGTTCTCAGTGGAGAAAGTTTCACAGAAAAAAGAAGAAAACTTTACAAAACTAAAGTCTAAGAGAGTGTCACTCAGCTCAGCTGTTTTATTTGTACTTACTTTTCCAATTTCCCGGCTTTTTGTCCTCATCTTGTTGACCTGGGACTCAGCGATGTCGGCTCGCTCCTGAGCTTCCTCCAGCTCGTGCTGAACCTTCCTGAGCCTCGACATATGAGTGTTGGACTGCTCCTCCTGTGAAGAGAGCCGACACTGGAGTTAAAATCCCCGAAGACGCAGAGACTTAAATATATTGTGCGCCTCACGCCAGCATGAATTGTGTGAGTATACGCGTCTGTGCATTAGAAAATATGGTGAAAAGAATAAACACGTATTTGACTTACAGCCTCCTCGGCCTGTCTCTTGTAGGCTTTCACTTTCAGCTGCAGCTTGTCCACCAGATCCTGAAGTCGGTTCACATTCTTCTTGTCCTCCTCAGTCTGCAGTTCACATTAATCACAGCTGTAATGTCATCTGACGCCTGCCTCAGTCAAATGGGGGGGGGGGGGCGAGGGTAATATATCTTCCTACCTGGTAAGTGAGCTCCTTCACTCTTCGCTCATATTTGCGAACACCTTTGATAGCGTCCGCTCCTCGTCTCTGCTCTGATTCAACTTCACTCTCAAGCTCACGGACCTGAAATGTGAGCAGTGTTTGTTCAAATATCTTAAAACCAGATGAACTGATGAGATGTGAGACTGGTTAAACAAAACACAACTATTTTACCCTGGCCTCCAGTTTCTGGAGCTGCTTCTTGCCACCCTTCATTGCCAGGTTTTCAGCTTCGTCCAGGCGGTGCTGCAGGTCCTTCACTGTTACCTCCAGGTTCTTCTTCATCCTCTCCAAATGAGCGCTGGTGTCCTGCTCTTTCTTCAGCTCCTCCGCCATCATGGCAGCCTGAAATTTCAGAAGAATATGCTTTGTTTCAGTGGCTGATGCACAACATTTATTGAAGAAACATCATCAACATTACAATAACTCACATCAGTAATGGCCTTCTTTGCCTTGTCCTCAGCATTTCTCGACTCCTGGACAGCATCTTCCACTTCACCTTGGATCTGGACAAAGTCAGTCTCCAGCTTCTTCTTGGTGTTGATAAGGCTGGTATTCTGACCAAACAACAAGCCGCAATTGAAACCAATGCTCTGTGTTTGAAAAAAAAAAAGAAAAAAGAGAAGCTAATTCTGTCCACTATTTTTAAGTACCTGGGAGTGCAGGAGGCCCACACGCTCGCTGGCATCCACCAGCTCCTGCTCAGCTATTTTGCGGCCTCTCTCCGTCTGCTCCAGTGCAGCTCTCAGCTCCTCGATCTCAGCCATCATCAGGTTGTTCCTGCGCTCCACCATCGCAACCTGCTCCTTCATATCGTCCTGGCCTCTGATGGCCTCATCAAGGTGGAGCTGGGCATCCTGAATGAAAAAACCATTGATTAACATTAACACTCACTTCAAGCTATCATTAGTAGGAAGACACTGTGGGACAAATCCAATAGTGGACGTACCTTAAGTTGTCCCTGCACGTTTCTCAGCTGCTTCTGGGCTTCAGCGGCCTGGCGGTTGGCGTGGCTCAGCTGGATCTCCATCTCATTGAGGTCTCCCTCCATCTTCTTCTTGACTCTCAGGGCATCATTCCTGCTCCTGACCTCAGAATCCAGAGTGGTCTGCATTGAGTCCATCACTCTCTGGCTGTTCCTCTTGATCTGTTCCATCTCCTCATCCTTCTCTGCAAGCTTTCTGTCGATCTCACTTTTGACTTGAGTGAGTTCAAGCTGAACACGGAGAATCTTTGATTCCTCGTGCTCCAGGGTGGCCTGTTAACAAGTGTAACAAACAGCAAAGAACAAAGTTTGGCATGACAAAGAAAAACTGTGCCTGGCTAGTATCATATCAAATCTGCCTTTTTTTTCATTGCAGTCTTAAGCCTTTAAATTCAGTTATCACAACATTATCTGTTGAATATCAGATTAAACCACTTATTTCTGTTGTCACTGAAATTATATGTCAGAAATAGCTTTCAGGTTTACCTCTGCCTCCTCCAAGGCAGTTTGGATTTCTGTCTTCTCGCCTTCCACGGTCTTCTTGCCCTTCTCAAGTTCGTGTATTGTCTTTCCAGTCTCACCAATTTGCTCAGTCATGTCTGAAATCTCCTCTATTGGAACAGATTATCGTTGCATTAAATGGAAATCTATATGTATTAGGTTTTTTTAATAATTACATTTTCAGATAAACTGTAATTAATGTTCACAATCAGTGATTCAATGCCAGATTTGTATTTATTATTTGAGATTTAGGGTCTTACGTTGCAGGTTCTTGTTTTCCCTCTTCAGTGTCTCCAGGTGATCCAGAGCTTCTTCATAAGAGTTTTTCATTTTGAACAACTCAGTGCTGAGAGAACGAGCCTCCTTTTGAGCTCCTTCCAGCTCAGCCTGGCTCTCTTCATACTTCTGTTTCCACTCTGCAAGAACCTGTTGGTACACAAAATTAAATATCATCTTTTTATATGGACTTCATGTTGATCAAAAGTAGTACCTTGTCAAAGTTCCTCTGCTTCTTGTCAAGGTTTGCAGCAAGTCCATTGGCTCTCTCCACATCGATCATCAGGTCCTCCACTTCGCCCTGCAGTCTCTGCTTAGTTTTCTCCAGAGAGGCACATTTTGCGTTCACGGCCTCGATGGACTCCTCTGCATCCTGAAGACGCTGGGCAAGCTTTTTCCTGCAAAGACACACTATGATGAGTAACTGCTGAATCAGGTTAGTCTAAGTCTTGAAGCAACTATTGCTGGCCTAATAATCAATGATATGATGAAAACCCACTTTGCTTCCTCCAGTTCCTCAGTGCGCTGAATAGCATCAGTCTCATATTTGGTTCTCCACTGAGCCACTTCGCTGTTTGCCTTGGACATTCCACGCTGCAGCTCCGCTTTGGCCTCCTGCTCCTCCTCATACTGCTCTCTGAGCAGGTCGCAGTCATGGCGAGCCGACTGAACTGCGTGAGCCAGGGCGTTCTTGGCCTATAGTCCAAATGACACCAACAATATGAGAGACAAACCTCTTGCTGTCTGTCATCGTGGGGCTGCATTCGTTGATGTTTACCTTCACTTCTTCCTCTATGTGCCGCTTCAACTCTTCAATTTGTTGAGTGTAAGCCTGTTTTCCTCTGGTCAGCTGAGACACAAGAGCTTCTTTCTCCTCCAGCTGACGTGAACTTTCACCTAGTCATCAATAACCATGTTTTAATTACATAAGCATCAACATTAAATCAACTTATCCTGAGGATAGCAAATTCATATGCAGAATTCTACATGAGCCACACATTGTGCCTCGTTCTTCCACATGAAGCGGAAGAAGAGCTTGAAATATCCAAATAACATGAACAGCATATTCATGAGATTTTTAGTTGGGGATGAACAAGATGATTGATTCAAAATGAGCTCTTGTGGATGAATTTTGTGTTCACAGCATGCTACATAATAATATTCTCACCAGTTTCAGTCTGGAGTCGAGCTTTCTGTGCTCCGACGTCATTTAGCTGACGAACATTCTCATCATTCTTTGATTTCAGCTCACTCAGCTGATCTTCTAATGTCCTGCACAATTTTTCAAGGTTTCCCTGATGACACACAAAAAACATATTCATCATTAAAACACAACAAAAAAAAATTATGATTCAGTCTTTTCCTTTTCTGAAGTTTTGGCCGCTCTGACCTTTGCCTTAGCGACAGATTCCATATTGCTGCTGAGGTCATCAATCTCCATCTTGAATTCGCTTTTCTCTTTCTCCAGCTTCTGTTTGACTCTCTGGAGGTTATCGATCTGTTCTCCCAACTCTGCCACGCTGTCAGCCTGCTTCTTACGGAGAGCTGCAGAAGTGGCCTCATGCTGCAGGGTGGACTCTTCAAGATCACGACGCAGCTTCTGAAACTCGGCTTCGCGCTTCTTGTTCATCTCGATCTGAGCTGACGTCGCCCCTCCAGCTTCTTCCAGCCTCTCGCTGATCTCCTCGAGTTCCCTGGAGAGATCAGACCTTTGCTTCTCCACTTTGGCTCGAGCAGCTCTCTCAGCCTCAATCTCCTCCTCCAGCTCCTCAATACGAGCCTGTTGACAACAATTCCATAAAGTTATGGCATACATTTTTGAACATATGTGAACGTTGTCTTTCAACAACTAACACTGATCTTTATACCTGAAGTTCCTTTATCTTTTTCTGTAACTGGATTCCAAGAGACTGCTCGTCCTCGATCTTACTGAGGAGCTGGCTGGTTTCAAAGTCCTTTCTGCAGGGGACAAGATAGTTTGGTGGATTAGAAAAGCCAGTGGATTTGTTTTAGAAAAAAAATACAGAATATATTTTATTATTGGAAGACAGACACATTTGTATCTTACTTCTTTAATTTCTCTTCAGACTGTTGCTTGTCATTTTCCAAGTCCATGATTGACTCCTGAGCCAGTTTCAGATCTCCTTCCAGCTTCCGTTTGGCTCGCTCAAGATCCATGCGTAGTTTCTTTTCTTGCTCCAGAGAACCTTCAAGCTATTGAGGATATTGATTTTCAAAACAGTTACATGAGGGAAGTTTTGTTTGTTTAATGGTGTTTCCAAATATAATTCACTCACATCGTCCACTTGCTGCTCCAGCTTGGTCTTGGCCTTGGTCAGAGTGTTGACTTTGTCTTCCTCTGCCTGCAGATCATCGAGAGTCTGCTGATGAGCCTCCTGGAGGGCCTTCTTCTCTTTGGTTAACTTGGCAATGGTCTCATCTTGAGAAGCCATTTCCTCAGTCAGGTTTTTAACCTACAAAGGTTCAGAAATAATGATTACAAAAATATGCTTTTTTTATAAACGTGGAAATTAAATTGTACATATGAAAGTATTTCTTGGAACCTTGTTCTCCGTGGCATGTTTCTCCTTCTCCACTTTGGCCAGGGTGAGCTCCAAGTCATCGATGTCTTTCTTCAACTCAGAGCACTCATCCTCCAGCTTCCTCTTCTTTGCAGTCAGCTCAGCATTGATTTCCTCCTCATCCTCCAGTCTTTCTGTTGTCTCTTTAAGTTTAGCCTCAAGTTGGATTTTTGCTTTGATGAGGCCCTCACACCTTTCCTCTGCATCAGTGAGGTTTTCACCTTCCTACATGTCAATGCAACAATGTTTATTTGTCAGTTCAACATTATATTGAAGGGGTGAACAGCAGACATGGACATGTAGAGTGTGATCATACTCACAGACTGACATTGCAGCAATAAGTCATTCTTCTCCTGCTGTAGGGAAACCATCTTTTCTTCCAGTTCTTTCTTCCTGGCAAGAGCTTTTGTGAGCTCATCTTTGGTCTTTAAAAAGTCCTCTTTCATTACGGCCATCTCCTTCTCAGTCTCTGCACTCTTCAAAAGAGGCTTGATCTTGAAGTACAGCTTCATCCATGGCCAAGTTTTGACGTTCATGAATGCACGGATGTTGTACTGGATGGTGAAAATTGCATCTCTAAAGGAATATATACGGAATGTCTTGGTCAAGGTATATTGCATGATAAATCTACTGTTATAAAAAATCATTTAAAGTTCAACAATGGTAACAAACACATTACCTCCTTTCCATCATCTTGACAAATTCTGTTCTCATGAGGAAAGCTCTGCACATAGCCTGAGTCATTGTGACCAGCTCAGCAAGTTTTTCATCTCTCATCTCCTCCAGGGTTCCCAGCAGACCAGCTTTGAAGAACACCTGCATTTCCCAAGTTTTGAATTACTACATTTTAACAATAGTTTATTTTGAATCACTTTGTAAATGGTCTTTTCTTTTCACTCTTACCTTTGTGTGTCCAAATTTGTACTGAGTATGATCAACGTCAATGGAGCCCAAGAGTTTCTCTGAGGCCTTCTTGTTATCGATGAACTGCCCCTCAGGGATGACACTGGCATTCAATACTTTGTATCTTAATAGAAAGTAAATGGGTTAATAAGGAATATTTGATCATAAGAAATTAAAAAGGGAGCCGGAGGAATAATTACCTCTGCTTGAAGTCACCATAGAGGATTCTGCTGGGGAAACCTTTCCTGCAGATCCTGATACCTTCCAGCACACCGTTACACCTCAGCTGGTGGATGACCAGGAAGTTCTCCATAAGACCTTCACAACAATGTTACACAAGCTCAGTTGGAGAAGTACATTGGTAAAATATCAAAGAAATGGATAATACGACATCATGCCGTCCTACATTGACGACTTTGGAGATGTGTCGCGTACCTGGAGTCTTTGATTCATTTGGAATCAAGCAACGCACAAAATGTGGATGCGTGCTTCTCAGATTGGTCATCAGCTTGCCCAAATTCTCCTGAAGAATTACTACATGTTAGTATTTCTACATGGCTGAAAGACAAATCGTAAAATTGATACATCAATGAACAAGAGTCATCTTTTCACATTTTACCCTAAACAATGCAGACACCGTCTGAAAGGAGCCACCCTTCTTCTTGCCACCTTTTTTGCCGCCACCACCACTCTCAGCTGGAAAATAGTGAAAGCAATAAACTCAAAATGAGGGTGCATCCAAAACATGAAATAATGAGGACATAGACAACAGAATGTACCTTCCGCTGAGGCATGAGATGCATACAGGAATGCCAACAGCTTGACTGAGGACTTCTGGTAGAGCTGAATCACAGAGTCATTCAGGGGGTCCTTGTTCTTGTCCAGCCAGCCTGTAATGTTGTAGTCGACAGTGCCAGCATAGTGTACCAGAGCGAAATGTGCCTCAGCTTTGCCTTTAGCAGGCTTTGGTTTCTGGAACGAGTTAGTTTTTCCAAGATGCTGATCGTACAGTTTGTTCTTGAATGTTGTGTCTGATGCCTTGGGAAACATGCACTCCTCTTCAAGGATGGAGAAGATGCCCATTGGCTGTTAACATAAAAGCACAAAATGGAAGTTATGTCTGAGGTTGACACAGTTTTTTTTTTCCATGCTTGACGTATTTTCTTGTGTTGTACCTTTTCAATAAGCTCAATGCAAGCAGCCAAGTCCATACCAAAGTCAATAAACTCCCACTCAATTCCTTCTTTCTTGTACTCTTCTTGCTCCAGGACGAACATGTGGTGGTTGAAGAACTGTTGCAGTTTTTCATTGGTGAAGTTGATGCACAGCTGCTCCAAACTGTTGTACTGAATGTTTGAAAGAACAAACAAGAATACAAATTGGTATTCTCAATCAAGCCCATACAACTGGCTTAGTGGAATAGAATATTCTTTGTCACCTACTGAAAAAGATATTTCACTACAATATCAATCTTACATCAAAGATTTCAAATCCAGCGATGTCCAAGACACCAATAAAGAAGTTTCTTGGCTGTTTGGTATCCAGCATCTCATTGATTCTGACCACCATCCACAAGAACATTTTCTCATAGACAGACTTGCAGAGAGCCGAGACTGAATTGTTGACCTGCGTTCACAGTGAAAACATTAAAGCTTGATTATCAGGGTGCTGTCACGACACACCCAAAAATGATTCAAAGGGTTGAACAAGTTAAAATGCATAACAGAATATAAGAATATTTCACCTGTGGGACAGTCTGACCCTTGGTCACAAGCTCATTTCCGACTTTCACTCTTGGGTAGCACAAAGCTTTCAGTACGTCAGCTGAGTTCAGACCCATGAGGTAGGAGATCTTATCCGCAACTGACAAACAAAAGACGTGAAACAGAACATTCAGTGGAAGTTTTCACCTTGTCAAAAAAGAGAGCAATCAGTTGTACATGAAGACAAAAACGTTACGTGAATGTCATACCCTCGGTGCCATCAGGCTCAGCCTGCTCCTCTCGCTGCTTCTGCTTGAATTTCATGTTTCCGTGCTGCATCACAGCTCCAGTCAGCTTGTACATGCCGATCTTCTCATCTGCAGTAAAGCCCAGGATGTCAATAGCAGTCTGTGTGATGAAGAGAGAAAAACAGACTAGTTTAGAACAGAATAGTTTAATTCACTTTACAATTGATCACTTTCTTTGATCAATTCTAAATGCAATGATATTAACATATAATCAATAACAACAACAAAAACAACAACAATAATGCAAGGATTGCACTGATGCATTATGTGAACCATATACAAACAGTAGTTGGTAACACTCATAACATAGACATCAGTCTGGTTCTAGCTTTGAGTAAAGTGTTGTTCTCACATCAGTTGCGATGAATTCTTCAATGTCATCGATACTCTTGACAGTGATTTCACCCTGACTGACCATGGGATAGTCATATGGGTTGGTGGTGATCAGAAGAGCTTCTGAAGAAAACAAACAAATAAAAAAAGTCCCATTTAAATAATACTGGAATGTGTCAGTGTGTAGTGGTACAAAAACCTATGAATTCACAGTATTTTATGACTATTGATTGATCAAACCTATCAGCTCGGGTTTGTGGCCTGTCATGAGCTGGTAGAAGATGTGATAGCTCCTCTCAGCAGACAGCTGGAAGGTCACTCGAGACTTCTCCAGCAGGTCTGGGTAACATTGAATAAGAAAGGAGGTGTGTCACAAAGTGAAATGACAGAAACAACTTTTGGCTTTCGCTATATTGTTTCAGGTCTTACATGTTTCAATATCAGCTGAGGCCAATTTTCCAGTTGTATTGAAATGGATTCTGATGAATTTACCCTATTGAGAAGAGAAGTGTTGGCTAAAATCATAATGCGTTGTTGTTATTAAACTGTTGGAATCAATAATTAGCACTTACAAAACGGGATGAGTTGTCATTCCTCACAGTCTTGGCATTACCATAAGCTTCCAGCAGTGGGTTGGCTGCAATGATTTGATCTTCCAGGGACCCCTTGATTTAAAACGCCACACCAAAAAGAAAGAAATTGTTGCGTAATACCTTACATTCCAACATCATGTTAGGCACTTTTCCAGGAGAGATCATTTGTTTTACCTGCATCTTTCCAGAAAGGGCTTCGGCTTTCTTGCCAACATTTGCCACAGCGATTGTCGCAAAGTATTGGATGACACGCTTGGTGTTGACCGTCTTTCCTGCACCAGATTCTCCGCTGGGTGGAGTATTGTGTTTCAAGATTGAAATTAAAAATCACTCATGTGGCTGTGGTTGGAAATCATTAATTGTATAAACTTTATGCTACTTACGTAATCAAGATCGACTGGTTTTCTCTATCTGTCAGACATTGAAATGACGATACAACAGTTACAATGTGATTCCTAAATGACAGCTCTTGTAGGTGCAGTGAACAGTGAATACATTGATACCTTGAAGCATGAACTGATAGGCATTATCAGAGATGGAGAAGATGTGGGGTGGAGCCTCAATCCTCTTCTTGCCTCTGTATGCAGTCACAACCCCTGAATCATACACTGGGAGCCACTTGTAGGGGTTCACAGTGACGCAGAAGAGCCCAGAGTAGGTCTGTGGTGTCAGAGAGGGTGCATGGTTCATGAAAGGCATCTTCACAGAGCCATAAAATAAATCTTCCTTTACTAATGATTTGGTCAACTCAAACTCACGTAGATCATCCATGCTGCATAGCGCTCTTTGAGGTTATACAGCACAGTGGGCTCGCTGAGGTGGGTCATCATGGCCATGTCCTCAATCTTGTCGTACTTTGGAGGGTTCCTGGGGAAGACCTCAGTGTCTTTCACTGTGATAGTCTTGCAAAGATATAGAGCAGATGTGAGCAGCTTAAAGTGCGGTGGTCACACATGTACACTTAAACACTAAATACAAAAAGTATTGTAATGTTCTCTATCAGGGTTAATAAAATACAGAACACATACAAAAAATTTATTTCAGTATATGAAGGTACAAAAACAGTTTTGTCAATCTGATCAAATCAATTTTATTTTCTCATCTTTTTATTTTAGTTTCGAAAAAATATTGCAATCATTCGAATGTAGCATGATTACACTTTTTGCTTCATCCTGTCCATTCCTAAATAAATAAGATATTAAAGGTTTGTTACTATGGATTGGATTGTTAGTGATAGCATTGCTGTGGTAATCTAATGAGATGTGAACCATGGAGCTCGTAATTTGGAAAATACTAAAGTGCTGAACAAAGCACAAAAAGATCATTGTTATGTAACATTTCACAAGCAAACAAGAACACTTAGTGTAGAATGGGGACATGCCAGAATCTGTGCCGCTGTATTGCAATATTGGTGCAACAATTTAAGTGCCATCTTGCTCACCTTGCCACAAAGAGTCTCCACAGTGGCTTTACCACCCTCTCTATTTGTAAGTTTCCCTTTCAGGTACATCTCACTGGGCTCCGTCACAAAGTAGGATGTTTTGGCATCAAAAGGAGCGTTTTGTGCCTCAATTCGCTCCTTTTCTGGCTTCCGGAGGTAAACGGCCGCCTTGCCAAAACACTCCATTTCCGCGTCCCCCATGGTGACCGTTTACTGAAAGTAAGTAAAGAGAAGACATCAACAATCCCAGAGTGGCACATCATGTTACAATAAAAGAAAAATGTCCAGATATACTAAGACATTACTGAAAATAGTTTTTACATTTCTATTTTTAATAACATAAATGGAGCGATTGATTGAAATGTATTTCTCAAAGGATATAATAAACATGTAGACATGTTAGTAATGTGAGATGCACAAACTTGACATGCTATTTTATCCGTTAACAACTCCACACAAGATAAAGGCTTTTGTTCACATCCAGGCATCCGTGGCTCGGAGTGTGATGTATCTGCTAATAGAGCCAGCTGCTAATTGAAATGTCCTCTGACAGACTGATATGCAATTACCTTCTTGCTTCCCTCCAGAAGAACAAAAACTGATGATCTCACGAGCTCTGCTGGCAGAAATGCAAATAATTTAAGTGAACCACTTCAATTAAACTATTTTGTTACAAGAAAAATAAATTGCTGTGTGTGCAGTGAAGTCCTGGCATAAACACAATGGCTGAGCGTCTGGCAGTGAGTTGTCATGCCCTGCATTGTTCAATAAGCTGTTGGCTTTTCCTCTAGCTAATAAAAGACTAACTCACTCACCTTGACTGGCCGGCAGATGGTCCTTGGGGGCGTCAAGCCTTCCTTCTTATATAGAGACATCTCCATTTGGGCAGTAAAAATGGCCTCCTTTATTTGGTCATGTAGTTTTATGCTCTTTGCGAGAGTATTTTTGCCTCTGATCTGATCTCAGGTGGGACATCACAGACGAAACATTCTGTTTGCGTTTCACCTGTTTGTAGAAGTGAGTTTTCAAACAATGATAAGAATCTGACTGGGGAATACTAAACCAGACTAATCTAAAACTGACCAATTAATTAGTGGATATGAGTGGCATGTTCTCCTGACTGGTGTCAGTACCTGACGTTGGCTCACATACACAGTATAACATATACAGTATAACATATACAGTATAACAAGCATTCGTTTTTATTTCGTGTTCATTCTCTAAAAATGCAATTTGTTGGATATTAACTGCTTAAGATAGAAATCATCTTGTCCTATGACTCTGTGATAGAGGACAAACACAGCTGCCTCATTGTAAACTATTTTACAGGAAGATTAACAAGCCCTTGTAAGCTGCAGGAAGATTTTAAAAGAATAAAAATAGATCAAGAAACTTAGAATGCTGCATTTTAGTTAACCTTGTGTAAATATTGTTCTGGTAGGCATATTGGTTACAGAGGTTCCAGCATTGTTTGAGTCTTTATAATAATCTCACTAATGCACCGTGGCACTGCAGAGGATCTGGGGAGAAGCTCTCAAAAGTCACTGGCATCTCACTGCTGATGCCCTGCACATCTTTCCTGTGGCAAATGAGGGGATTTGGGTTTTACGGTTACTAATCTAAGAACTTGTGAAAATGATACTCCAGGAAAGCTAAACCACACTGTGGGGACTACGTTTTGTCAAATTCCAACTTAATTAGATTTGTTCTGCGGAGACAAGGGATAATAAAACATTGGACAATGATCATATTTATAGAACTTGCCACTGTCCTAAATATGTATCAGGAAAGACAGATGTCAAGAGCATTTGCTTTGAAATTCCCTTCTACCTTTTGCAAGTGTGTTGCAAAAGGTTGCAGCTTGTTGAATAAGCTGCCGCCAATCACAAGGTCACACAATGTTAAGATTTCAGTTTAATTTTGCACAAATTAAAATGTTTGATACAAAAAACAATGCCAAAAAAAACTGTAACAACCCTGTTTATTATGACAACAACATAATCAAGTTTACTTTTATGAGTTTCTCATAATGCCTGTCAGACTTTCTAATTTTGTCATTAGGGCACTGATACATGTAGAATCATGGAGCAAATATAGAAAATATATAATAAGTACAATAATAAGTACAATATTCAGCTTGGAAAAGTATCAGATATAAGGCAGTTCGACTTAATTTACACATATTTTGATATTTAATTCATTTTCTGGATGATGAACTCAACAACAGTTTTACTGTTGGTGATGCTTGCTGTGGTGCTTGCTGATGATGAAAGACCATATGTATGTCACATACCAGTGTCATTATGGAAAATACGTCTTCATGGGTTAGGTTAGTGTCCCCTGTCTTCACACTGAGTTTGCTCAGATGGACTCCAGTGCCCCACATCCCCTAAAAGTATTTTATGATCTAATGCAGTTGATCCACACCCTACATTATATAACTCAGACATGGGGAGACGAGAAAGTCATGTGTTCAAATCTCTGTGTTTGTAAAGTTAGCTGTGATCATCTCCAGCGCTCTGCAACCCTGACATTGATAAAGTGGTATAGATTGATAAATACTTAAATTATATGATGAGAAACAGTCCAGTTAGGTCAATAAGATATTATCCTTGTGTGAAAATGTTCAACTTAAGCAACCTAATGACAAGAGAATATGTGCAATTTATTTATTGAAACCGAAATACTAATTGAGGGAAAAAAAAGAAAATAAAAAAAGAAAATGCTGGCACATGAAAAGGGGTGGTATATTTTTAAACTTGAGGACTCTGCAGGGGCGCAAATAAAGCTTGAAACCTCACTACTATTCAGTTTTCAGTATAAATACAATCCTAGAAATGAAATACAGGAGCCAATCGTCTTTAGAAGGTGATGGTCAGTTGCCTAGTGGGATCAGATTAAAGGCCACAGCCAGTTGTTGTCACATTTATACTTCATAAACAACTGATATCAGTGTACATGACTTGTGAAGAGTCGCATGGAGAGGAAAGAGGGTCATGTTTCTTCGTAATGTCAAACTGACACATCTCAAACACAGTCTGAAGCTTGTTTCCACATCTTCCAACTGAAACACTTTGGTTCGAAATATCACACCACTTCTATCAAACGAATGAATGCCAAATATTTTGTGCTCTAGAGGCTCCGATGTTATATTTTTGTTGTAGCCGACGAAGGTGTGATAATCCCAAAGATCAGACCGATGACAGACACTGTCCACCAGGGACATCTGGCTGAGGGTCAAGGGGCTTCAGCTTTCGAGGGACCGTCTAGAAATCTGATATTTGTATTTGGAGAGCTTCAAGACACGGAAGGTTAAAATAGTGAAAAGAGACACAGATCCTCGTGTCAAAGTGTGGGTCAAACTGAGCCATTGTAAAGTCTGACAGTTCAGGGAAAGTTAAAAGTCTGTTTTGCACAATTAATTGTGATGGATGTGCAAAGGATAAGTGCATTCACTTTTATATGTGGACGTATATATTGCTCTTAAAAAACTTCACTAATTGAACTTGGTACAACAAACTGTAAAAAAAAAAAAGAAAATAAAAAAAGAAAATGCTGGCACATGAAAAGGGGTGGTATATTTTTAAACTTGAGGACTGTGCAGGGGCGCAAATAAAGCTTGAAACCTCACTACTATTCAATTGATTCATAAATGAAGGATCAATGTGTTTTTGTTCTTTAGCTTTGTTCATGGAAACATGTTTTTTTTCCACACCTCTATTCAAACACTATTCATGTGCCAATTGGAATATGGTACAGATTTTTTGACTCCTGTCTTTACAGAACTCACTTCACCAGTCTTATTCCTTTCTCCCTCACATCCAGGTCAAATTGCCTTTGTTAGTTTTTAAATGTGGCGCTCACATATTTTGTTGCACGTCGCACAGCAGCGCTGCATTTTTGACACTCTAACCATCCAGTGTGAGGTCCATTACAAGGATGACCTGCTTGTCTCCCCTTTGTGCTGCTAAAAGTCAAAGGTGTAAAGACAAATGCAGCTTTATGTCGAGGTCAGACTCTCTGCTGCTGACAAGTCAACTGTCACTGTCTGACACGAGGAACGTTTTTGATGCACTTGACCGCAGTAAATCACATCTCGTCCTGACGCTCGTGACACGCACAGCAGCATTTGAAGCCCTAAAGATTCTTGCACTGTTGGGGTTTATTTGTCTGCTGGGCAGTAAACTCTGCCAATTGCCTGAGGGGGAATCTGCAGGAGACAGGTGATTAAGATTTGTGTCTCCAGGTTTTTTGAGACAGGCGCTTGTTTTGTCTCCAGGGCTCGGGTGTATTTTTAAACCCTTCCTTTAAATGGTCTTGTTGTGTTGTGTGTCCTGACAGACGAACTGAAGACAAGTGCAGGCCTGCAGCTTGACCTTCCCCTAAGTCAAGTGTTTGTTCCCCATACGCGACAAGGAGGGGATCATGTTTTATGGTGTGCAGTAGTTTGCATTCTTTCCTTGTTGAAAGAGGACACTCAACTGGCAAAGAAAGGGAGAGGACATTAGGGACTAAATACTGGGGGCTTCACGCCTGACAAACAGGCCAGTATGTTCAATAAAAATGTGTCACTTGATACTCTCTTATGCTCCGGCGGAGGTGCTTATTTGGTAGACTCACAAATATAGCCGTCTCCTCAACTATGTTCTCATGGCTCAGCCATTTATTCGGCCTCAAGTCTTATTGTGGAACAACCTTTGGTATAAAAGGAACACGCCCTCAGTGGTCTTAAATCATCGGTATGACAATAGGGCAGTTTCTCAAATATAATACCAGCCGTGTTTCACTGTTAAAAGTTTACATTTGTAGAATGACCACATATTTGAATTTACCAGTGTCTTTATCTGCTCTATGTTAAATATAGTTGAATGTGCATCCTGCAGCAGAAGCTGGGAGACCTGAGCAGACATATCTCATTACATTTTCATTACTTTTTAGACAAAGACAAACAGGTCAGTCTCTTTTTAAATGCTTTTCCAACCCGTAATGAAGTGTTCAGTGTCTAACAGTGAGCACACCTCATTTGTCCATAATATGGTGATGTAATGTGTTACAGTTGGGAATTTTGGTTTATGCAACAGATACAACTCCAAGAATGTTTTTACTTGTTAATCTTCAGCTAAAATCAGAGAGGAAAAGAAATCACTAGGTACCCCAGCTGCTTCCCAATATTTAAAGACATGGCTTTTGATTTGGTTGGTGACTATAAGTATAGATATGTGTGGTGGTCTGTTCAGGGTGTACGTTGTCTTTTGCCTCCCTGTGAAGTTGCACGAAGGTATGGATGAATGAATGGATTAGTGATAAGTCACAGTTTCAAGTAGTTTATGTGTTTCTCTATCCTAAACCCTGACCCTTTCTCATCTGTGGGTCCTGCTTCAGTCCATAATTCCACAAAACATGATTATTTGGCAGTTTTTGCGCCCTGTCCTATCCCTTCTTCTCTAAGTCAAGGCAAATACCTGCACCTCTGAGTATTAATTGGATATTGCCTCAAAATCCATGCCAGTGGGAGGTTGCAAAGATACAAAACTAAAAACTGTGTAATTACTTCTAAAGTTTGTAATGGAGCACTTACATCACAATATATGAACCTCTTTCTTATTTTAACCAACACATTTGTTATTAGTCCTCAGTCATCCTTTATCAAGAATTAAAATTTTCCAAAAGCCATATAGAATCACACATTGTGGCCTGTTCCCACATGGGCTTAAATGTGTTGTATATGTGTTCTGATCAGTATGAAATCGCAGCAAAAAAATTGTAGGGTGTAACAAAAAACATGCATCAGACTACTGGACTAGATTTAAGATTAACATCTACAGATGATCTGTGGTCAGATTTGCAAGACCTCAGAGAAAAATACTCTATTTTGAATTCAGAGTGAACACATCAAACACTGGCTTCCTGTCACTTCACAATTTATAAGGTCGATTGACAAAATGTCCACATTTACTTTGTGCTGTTCAGTCAAACATGTGCGTTAGAAGACTCACTGTATATCATGGGTCACAAATAGTTCTATTTTTACCACAGATCGCTGCTTGACACTTCATGACATATGTTTTCAGGCACGCAAAAAAAAAAAATGTTGTGCCACCAGACTGTCAGTAACATTATCGCCGCAGGGCAAAGATTCACAGTTATGGTAACCCGAAGGACTTGTGAGTATGTCAGTTGACAGTTAGTTATTCTAGATAATGACACCTGAGTGTAGATTTCTCTTCTTCTAGTGAACTTGAAGAATGATCTGTCTGACTTCTGAGACTGGATAATCATGTTTCTATTCATGTCACTGGTTTTATGTTCTTTTCACACGAGACGGTCAGTTCATCAGTGGGGACAAACTATTTTTGTACATGATCTTGAAAATAATCCAAACTTTTTTTTAAATTATATTTTCTAAACCCTAACCCTCCATACGTCACACAGCTGCTTACAAAGTTTGTGAAAATAAACTTGACTATTACACGATAAATATCCCAAATATGAAGAAATAAAACCTCACAAAGCAAATATTTGAATGCTTTGGTTTATTTCTTGAAACACGCTTGACAAAATGATCATATTTTATGATGTCTTGTACTGTGTCTTATCCAGACTGATGTTCATTCTTCAGCATCTTTTCCCTTTAAAATAAGACAACAGATATAAAGAGTTAGGACATCAAATAATATTACTTCGATATAATCTGCCATGAGTTTATTCTAACAATTTGTGATACATAAAAATTAATTTAAAGTGATCATACCCTGCCGATGTCACGGCTCTTGGCTCTGAGCTTGTTGACCTGCGACTCGGCGATGTCTGCCCGCTCCTGAGCCTCCTCCAGCTCATGCTGCACCTTCCTGTACCTGGTCAGGTGAGAGTTGGCCTGCTCCTCCTGAAAGGTTCAAGCAGTAGTCCAGGTTTAGGAGCAGCAGAACCTCTCAGTCATTAAATCATCCAGTATCTGTTCTCTAGTGTTATGCACAGTGTGGATGAAAGAGTAACCGGTGCGCATGTCGATATTTCACACTTACAGCATCCTCAGACTGCCTCTTGTAGGATTTTACTTTCAGCTGCAACTTGTCCACCAGATCTTGAAGTCGACTGACATTTTTCTTGTCCTCCTCGGTCTGGTGGGAGGGCACAGCACAGTGACTGTCACTACAGGTACCTCCTGTTTTATCGGCATCTTTAAAACCACTTTAAAACATATAAAACATGCAAGCGTTCATCTTCAACACTGAAGCCACTCCAGACTGAGTGATGACACGAGTACCAACACATGCTGCCAACACTGAAGATATCAGTTACAGCAGAGAAATTTGCATCCGTCCGGCTCCACATATCGTTTTCACAGCAGCACAGACAACTCTCAGCCATCTGTCAATCAAGCTCTTATCGACAGTGAAAATCTTTTTCACGACTCAATTAATTTCACATATGGAGCAAACTGAAATAAGCAAGTCGCTATTTTTTTTAAACTCACGAACAGATTTTATTTTCAGCCCTGTAGCGGTCTGCACGATTCAGTAAATGAAGGAGCAGGGATAAGAAGGTGGTACATGCCCTCTAGGGGTTTGAAGTTTATTCTACAGCAAGCTTGTTAGCAAAAGGATGAGATTTATACTCATATATAAATGAATATATAAAAACAGACACTATACCTGATAAGACAGCTCCTTCACTCTCCGTTCATATTTTCTAACACCTTTCACAGCTTCGGCTCCACGTCTCTGCTCAGCGTCCACCTCGCTCTCAAGCTCTCGAACCTTGGGGAGAAGAAACCCACATTCCATCACTGAAAGGTCATATTTTGCCAAATACGTTAATTAAAATGATCACAATTAAAGTATTCATTGAAATACAGAAAGCTAAACAGAGAGATTTGAAGGTATTTGCAATCACCCATGGTAAACATAACAAAACTCAGCCCATGATAAAAAAATACTTTTTTTTTAAATGTTGACACTTTTTTTAAAAGAAGAAATGAGAGACACTTTAAGGCATTTAATTACCCTGGCCTCCAGTTTCTGGAGCTGCTTCTTGCCACCCTTCATTGCCAGGTTTTCAGCTTCGTCCAGGCGGTGCTGCAGGTCCTTCACTGTCACCTCCAGGTTCTTCTTCATCCTCTCCAAATGAGCGCTGGTGTCCTGCTCTTTCTTCAGCTCCTCCGCCATCATGGCCGCCTGCACATATGTTCATTTTAAAATAGTTCATGAAGTGAAAGTCCCTCCTTGTCAGATTAATGTATGAATAGAATGAAATATACAAAATATATATTCAAAACCGAATTGTTTAAAGTTAATAGTGTAACTATAGTGTCGAGTTAATGTCTCCAGTCATATAATGTGTGATTTCTTCCATCAGTTACTTTCTGACTGAACAATTTCTACAAAATTCAGCTATTAGCCCAAAGAAGCAAATAATTGTGACTGTTTACTTGAATCAAACAAACAATACATTATACACATGTCACTATATAATATTACAATTTTTTTTGTCATTTTGTTTCAACACAAATTGCTACTGGCAATAATATTATAAATTGACAGGTATAAACAGCTTCATTCAGAAGATATTAATAAGATATAAACATGACTCACATCAGTGATGGCTTTCTTTGCCTTTTCTTCAGCATTTCTTGCTTCCTGGATAGAATCGTCCACTTCACCCTGGACCTGGATGAGGTCAGACTCCAGCTTCTTCTTGGTGTTGATAAGGCTGGTATTCTATTAAATCAACATTTAATAAATGAACCACAGTGAGGCTCAGAGCAATGCTAAGAAACCTGAAACACTAATTTAGTCAATAATCCAGTAATACCTGGGAGTGCAGGAGGCCCACACGCTCGCTGGCATCCACCAGCTCCTGCTCGGCTATTTTGCGGCCTCTCTCCGTCTGCTCCAGTGCAGCTCTCAGCTCCTCGATCTCAGCAATCATCAGGATGTTCCTGCGCTCCACCATTGTGACCTGTTCCTTCAGCTCTGCCTGACCTCTCACAGCTTCATCAAGGTGCAGCTGGGCATCCTGAGTTTGAGATAAAATTCCTTATGATCACCATTTCAAGAATGTTTGAGCCTTGATCTTTTTTTCTTTTTTTGTCACATTTCAGACCTTAAGTTGTCCCTGCACATTTCTCAGCTGCTTCTGGGCTTCAGCGGCCTGGCGGTTGGCGTGGCTCAGCTGGATCTCCATCTCATTGAGGTCTCCCTCCATCTTCTTCTTGATTCTCAGAGCATCATTCCTGCTCCTGATCTCAGCATCCAGAGTGGACTGCATGGACTCAATCACTCTCTGGCTGTTCCTCTTGATCTGTTCCATCTCCTCATCCTTCTCTGCAAGCTTTCTGTCGATCTCACTTTTGACCTGAGTGAGCTCCAACTGGATACGAAGAATCTTTGACTCCTCGTGCTCCAGGGTAGCCTGAAATATCAAGTGCCAACTTTTTCAGGTTTAAGAAGTATGAATTGTTAGGCAGACTTCCATTCATGAATACAATTTGAGTGTTATTTTATTATAGTTTGGAATTTGTGTTCTTCTTTACAAAGTCATTGTTTTTAATACCTCTGCCTCTTCCAGTGCAGTTTGGACTTCTGCTTTCTCAATTTCTGCAGTCTTCTTTCCCTTCTCCAGTTCATGAATGGTCTTTCCACATTCACCGACATGCTCAGTCAGATCACCGATTTCCTCTGTTCAAGCAGAAAAATAAAACACAAAGTTAACATAAACATGTAGGAAGTATTACTAGATATTCTCCTCATTGTATCTCATCATACGTTGCAGATTTTTGTTCTCCCTCTTCAGTGTCTCCAGGTGATCCAGAGTTTCTTCATAGGAATTTTTCAGCTTGAACATTTCAGTGCTGAGAGAACGAGCCTCCTTCTGAGATCCCTCCAGCTCTGCCTGGCTTTCCTCGTACTTCTGCTTCCACTCTGCAAGAACCTGAAGGCATCAAGACATGTTTAGCTTTTCTTTTTCTCCTTCATGCATGTGTTGATCAGCAGTACCTCAAAGTATTACCTTGTCAAAGTTCCTCTGCTTCTTGTCCAGAGTGGCAGCGAGTCCATTGGCTCTCTCCACATCGATCATCAGGTCCTCCACTTCACCGTGCAGTCTCTGTTTGGTTTTTTCCAGAGAGGCACATTTTGCGTTCACGGCCTCGATGGACTCCTCTGCATCCTGAAGACGCTGGGCAAGCTTTTTCCTGTCAAGAGTATTTCACTTAAGACACCCTCATGCCTTGAATCATAGACAGATTCACAAAGTTAAACTTTAAGACTTACTTTGCTTCCTCCAGTTCCTCAGTGCGCTGAATGGCATCAGTCTCATATTTGGTTCTCCACTGAGCCACTTCGCTGTTCGCCTTGGACATTCCACGCTGCAGCTCCGCTTTGGCCTCCTGCTCCTCCTCATACTGCTCTCTGAGCAGGTCGCAGTCATGGCGAGACGACTGAATTGCATGAGCCAGGGCGTTCTTGGCCTAATGAGCAAATGGAATCATAACTTTTACATTTGCTTTTTTCCTTGCCTATTAACAAATACATTTCTTAATTTGTTACAATATTAAATAAGGGATCAATATGGTACCTTCACTTCTTCCTCAAGGTGTCTTTTCAGCTCTTCAATCTGATGAATAAAGGCTTGTTTCCCTCTTGAAAGCTGTGAAACAAGAGACTCCTTTTCTTCCAGCTGGCGACCGATTTCACCTGAAAAGAAAAATCAAACTTATTGTGAATTTTCAGTGAAATGCCACCTCGAGTTCAATTTTACTCTCAGACATCTCACTCACCATTTTCAGTCATCAATCTGGATCTTTGTGTGTTGAACTCAGTCAGCTGACGCACATGCTCGTCATTCTTAGTCTTCAACTCATTCAGTTGATCCTCAAGAGACCGGCACAGTTTCTCCATGTTACCCTACAGAAAGAAGCACAACCATGTGTAATGTGCCTTGGAGCCATGTTGATACTTGAAGACATAATTCCGATAATTAACATTCTGTAATAATTAAAACTCAGTAAATTACCTTTGATTTAGCGACAGCTTCCATATTGCTGCTGAGGTCATCAATCTCCATCTTGTATTCGCTTTTCTCTTTCTCCAGCTTCTGTTTGACTCTCTGGAGGTTATCGATCTGTTCTCCCAACTCTGCCACGGTGTCAGCCTGCTTCTTGCGGAGAGCTGAAGCGGTGGCCTCATGCTGCAGGGTGGACTCTTCAAGATCGCGACGCAGCTTATGAAACTCGGCCTCGCGCTTCTTGTTCATCTCGATCTGAACGGAAGTTGCTCCTCCAGCTTCTTCCAGTCTCTCGCTGATCTCCTCGAGTTCCCTGGAGAGATCAGACCTTTGCTTCTCCACTTTGGCTCGAGCAGCTCTCTCAGCTTCAATCTCCTCCTCCAGCTCCTCAATACGAGCCTGGCGTTTAGTGAAAAGAACATGACTAATAAGTTAAACTCCACACATCCACATTAAAATACGTATTCCTGAAAATAAACTTTCTTCTGATCCACCAGTGTGTTTCCATTGTACCCCTCAGTGCCTCATTCCATAGGAAAAGTAGCTCCAGTTGTACATTTCAAATTGAGAGCGTTCGCATTGAACAAAATTTCCATCCACACAGCTCAAACACAAACGCATACATCATTTGCAGATCACCTGCAGTTCCTTGATTTTCTTCTGAAGCTGAACACCAAGACTTTGCTCATCTTCTATCTTGCTGAGAATCTGGCTGATCTCAAAGTCCCTCCTTTAAAAGTGTAAACAAAAATAATGTTAGATATACACCGCTATTATGAGATCAATTAACGTCTGATAGAGAATTCGTTTTTTTACTCACTTCTTTAATTTCTCTTCAAATTGCTGCTTTTCATTCTCAAGATCCATTATGGTTTCCTGAGCCAGTTTCAAATCCCCTTCAAGCTTTCTTTTCGAACGCTCAAGATCCATTCGAATTTTCCTCTCTTGCTCCAGTGAACCTTCAATCTAGTGCATCCACAGACAGAGTCATGAGTACAATGAGAACAATGTTGTACTATTGTACTGTTTGCTGAGTCTCTCACATCATCCACTTGCTGCTCCAGCTTGGTCTTGGCCTTGGTGAGAGTGTTGACTTTGTCTTCCTCTGCCTGCAGATCATCGAGGAGCTGCTGATGAGACTCTTGAAGGGCCTTCTTCTCTTTGGTTAACTTGGCAATGGCCTCATCTTGAGAAGTCATTTCCTCAGTCAGGTTTTTAACCTTTCAGGGATATAGGAAGATATAGGGGTTGTTGTATTTTGCAAAGAGTTGCCTTTGAAGCTTCTTAATTGATATACTAACCTTGTTCTCCGTGGCATGTTTCTCCTTCTCCACTTTGGCCAGGGTGAGCTCCAAGTCATCGATGTCTTTCTTCAACTCAGAGCACTCATCCTCCAGCTTCCTCTTCTTTGCAGTCAGCTCAGCATTGATTTCCTCCTCATCCTCCAGCCTCTCACTTGCCTCTTTGACTTTAGCCTCAAGCTGGATTTTTGCTTTGATAAGGCCCTCACACCTTTCCTCTGCATCAGCGAGAGTGTCACCTTCCTACAAGTGTAAGAAGAAGAAAAACAGATATGACCGACTGGAACCATCTGGAATACGTAATTCCTAATTTCATTCAACATACAGATGATATTTGGAGCTGTAAGTCATTCTTCTCCTGCAGTAGGGAAACCATCTTCTCCTCCAGTTCTTTCTTCTTGGCCAGAGCCTTTGCGAGCTCCTCTTTGGTCTTTTCAAAGTCCTCCTTCATTTGGGACATCTCCTTCTCAGCCTCTGCACTCTTCAGCAGAGGCTTGATCTTGAAGTACAGCTTCATCCATGGCCAAGTTTTGACGTTCATGAAGGAGCGAATGTTATACTGGATGGAGAAAATAGATTCCCTGAGGAAATGAAGCACAGAAAGTATGTTTTGATCATTTTCTCTCATCCTTTGAAACAATATAGGAAAACAGCCTTCTTTCCTAGAAGAATAATTTGGTTAATAGCAGTGAGATAGGTAAGTTGTCACGAGTTGATTTAGATTTTCTGAATTCCAAAATGCTGTCAATTTCTTCACAACATGAATTTATCTCAAGGGTCAGTGGCAAAGTGCCAGCAGCACCTTTCAATCCCTTTAAGGCTCACCACACTGTGACACCTCTTTCCTGTTCATTGAAATCTCAGATTAGTTGACTGCACAGGGAAGGAAGTGGCACGCAAGTAGAAATGTCCCTCTGTGCCAAAGGCATGTTTGTAGTAGTTTCACCATGCAAACACATTTTACTCAAGCAAACAAGAATACTTTATATTATCTATAATTTAGGAAATTAATTATATCAAATAACCTACACTGTATGAATATTTCAAGCAAGTAGTTTAGTGTACATTATCCATTAAAATACTCTTTAAAGCACAACTGGCCAAACTTTGCATTTCAGTTTCTATGTAGAAACAATAAAATTGAACATGCACTAAACAGTTTTAAGATATCATAATAAACAAGAACAAACAAAAACTTTAACTTGTGAAATAGCCAGTTTTAAAAAGCATACCTTCTTTCCATCATCTTGACAAATTCTCTCCTCATCACATAAGCCCTGCAGAGAGCCTGAAGCATTGTGACCAGCTCCACCAGTTTTTCATCTCTCATCTCCTCCAGAGTTCCCAGCAGACCGGCTTTGAAGAATACCTTTTTCAAAACAGAATAAATGATTTCGTGCCTGCAAATGTCCAACTCCAGAGTTGAACTACTTTTTAAATTCTTAGTTTGTTAACAGTTTACCTTTGTGTGGCCAAACTTGTACTGAGAGTGGTCAACATTGATAGAGCCCAGCAGTTTTTCTGAGGCCTTCTTATTGTCAATAAACTGTCCCTCAGGGATGACACTGGCATTCAGTACTTTGTACCTGAAAACAACCCAGAGAAATTAGCTCTAAAACCAAACAGAATCAACATGTTAGGTTTCAAAGGATTACAGAAAGCCGCCACACCTCTGCTTGAAGTCACCATAGAGGATTCTGCTGGGGAAACCTTTCCTGCAGATCCTGATACCTTCCAGCACACCGTTACACCTCAGCTGGTGGATGACCAGGAAGTTCTCCATAAGACCTAAAACAATAAAAATAAACATTTGTGAGAGAAGTCAATGGTATAGTAAGAAGCTTGTATGTGGTTTGCAGACAGTCCTTTGTCATAAATCAGTGGGAATACATTGACAAACCACACAGCAGATGAAGGAAAAGTAGACATCTTGATCAAATAAGCTGTTGTGGACAATGTGAAATTTGTGCTGACAAGCAAAGGGACCAACCTGGTGTTTTGCTTTCATTGGGAATCAAACAACGTACAAAATGTGGGTGTGTGCTCCTCAAGTTGGTCATGAGCTTGCCAAGGTTCTCCTGTGGAAAGACAAAACATTTGTCACTTTTATTGATCACTATGATCTGACATTTACATGTCACTACCCTCAACCTTTCAAACGTTAACTGAACACAACATGAACTGCATATTCTGCAAGTTGAATATTCATACATTTCTATCTGCACAACTTAGGTGAAGATATTGGATCACAAAACTTGGCTGGCATTTTTGCTGTGACGTTAAGGAAGTTTATTTCTTAAATGTTTAACAGATAAGCAGTAAAACTAAGTGTCATCACAATCAATTTGGACTCTTACAATGAACATATATCAACAAAATCATTTGCAAAAGCTTTCACTTAATTACATGGCCTCATGTTACAGCATTCTTGTACATTGTGTAAAGCTTTGAGGAGGTTTTCCTATTATAAATAAGTACTTGGATGTCATAGTTTGCAATATAATCTAAAAGGAAGAATAAATGTTACCCTGAAAAGAGCTGAGACAGTTTGGAAGGAACCACCCTTCTTCTTTCCTCCACCTTTCTTTCCACCTTTGGCTTCTGTGAAAGGAATTCAAATGTCACTTATTTTTGCAAGATGGTATGTAAACATATTAATTACGAGTAGGATGACTGTATGTGCCTGCATTATACTGAACTATAGTAATGAAATCTGTCCTTGCAAAACACTGTTTATTTTCTTGCATCCATACAAAGTATTTAATACTTATTGTACATTTACCATCTGCTGCGCCATGAGATGCATACAGCAAGGCCAACAGCTTGACTGAAGACTTCTGGTAGAGCTGAACCACGGAGTCATTCAGGGGGTCCTTGTTCTTGTCCAGCCAGCCTGTAATGTTGTAGTCGACAGTGCCAGCATAGTGTACCAGAGCGAAATGTGCTTCAGCTTTGCCTTTGGCAGGTTTTGGTTTCTGGAAGGGGGCACTTTTTCCAAGATGCTGATCGTACAGTTTGTTCTTGAAGGTTGTGTCTGATGCCTTGGGGAACATGCACTCCTCTTCCAGGATGGAGAAGATGCCCATTGGCTGACAAGTCAAAATAGATTTATTGTTTAAGGCAGTTAACTCTTAGTTTACATTGTTTTGTGAACGTGTCCTATGTTGCTCACCTTCTCGATAAGCTCAATGCAAGCAGCCAAGTCCATACCAAAGTCAATAAACTCCCACTCAATTCCCTCTTTCTTGTACTCTTCTTGCTCCAGGACGAACATGTGGTGGTTGAAGAACTGTTGCAGTTTTTCATTGGTGAAGTTGATGCACAGCTGCTCCAAGCTGTTGTACTAATGACAATTAGAAAAAAAAAATCAGTGAGAGGGGTGTGAAATAAAGTATACAGTGCCATTTACTGTGTTATTATATTTATCATCAACAAGTGCATGGTGCAATTTACTCACGTCAAAGATTTCAAACCCAGCGATGTCCAGGACACCAATGAAAAAGTTTCTTGGCTGTTTGGTATCCAACATCTCATTGATTCTGATCACCATCCACAAGAACATTTTCTCATAGACAGACTTGGATAGAGCCATCACTGAATTATTCACCTAAAGAGACATCATAGAGGACATTTAGTTCTAGAAAATTAATAAATGTGTTCATATATATATATAGTTTTACTGTAATTCACCTGTGGCACGGTTTGACCTTTAACCACCATTTCATTGCCAACCTTGACTCTTGGGTAGCACAAAGCCTTGAGCATGTCGGCAGAGTTTAGACCCAGGAGGTATGCGATTTTATCAGCAACTGATGAAAAGCATAAAGTAAAAGTTTGTGACAAGGCTAGAACTATTATTTAAAAGATGAAATTAATCTATATGACTTGATTAAACACATATATGTGGATATAATCAAATATTTCAATGAATGGGATAAAATGATTGGTTTCCAATGAAAGCTTTAATAAATGTTACCCTCGTTGCCATCAGGCTCAGCCTGCTCCTCTCGCTGCTTTTGCTTGAACTTCATGTTTCCGTGATGCATCACAGCTCCAGTCAGCTTGTAAATGCCAAGTTTCTCCTCACCATTGAATCCCAAGATGTCAATCGCAGTCTGGAAAACAAATGATGGAAAAATGTTACTGTAGCATAATTTGTTTGTTTTTTAACGATCGGTTCAGAAATTGCTCATCAATGCATACAGTTGACTAATAATTGCTTCTTTGCAGTTTCTCTGAGTAGGAATACAAAATATAAATGTGTCTACTGAACTTTTAAAGCATTTGAAAAAAAAATTTTCATTTCATTTGAAATATGCGACAAGTTTACTCACATCGGTGGCGACGAATTCTTCAATGTCATCGATACTCTTGACAGTGATTTCACCCTGACTGATCATGGGATAGTCATATGGGTTGGTGGTGATCAGAAGAGCCTCTAAGAAGCAATATTAAAAAAAAGTATTGATGCAGATGAAGCAAGAATGCATATAGTCAGATATTGCTGGTGCTATATTGCTCACCCAACAGCTCGGGTTTGTGGCCTGTCATGAGCTGGTAGAAGATGTGATAGCTCCTCTCAGCAGACAGCTGGAAGGTCACTCGAGACTTCTCCAGCAGGTCTGGTAAACATTGAATAAGAAAGGAGGTGTGTCACAAAGCAAAATGACAGAAACAACGTTTGGCTTTGGCTATATTGTTTCAGGTCTTACATGTTTCAATATCAGCTGAGGCCAACTTTCCAGTTGTACCGAAATGGATTCTGATGAATTTACCCTATTGAGAAGAGAAGTGTTGGTTAAAATCATAATGCGTTGTTGTTATTAAACCATTTGGAATCAATAATCAGCACTTACAAAACGGGATGAATTGTCATTCCTCACAGTCTTGGCATTACCATAAGCTTCCAGCAGTGGGTTGGCTGCAATGATTTGATCTTCCAGCGATCCCTTGGAATGACATCATAGGTGTTTGTATTTTGCAGATTGAATTCCGTGCTTGACTGATGTGTGTACAATTATTCACCTGTATTTTTCCAGCACTTTGCTCAGCTTTCTTTCCTGAAGCCACTGCGATTGTCGCAAAGTACTGGATGACACGTTTGGTGTTGACGGTCTTTCCTGCACCAGATTCTCCACTGAGATGCAAAAAGATAATGACAAAGAGTCTTGTGTGAGTTTGCATAAGTTTCAGCACAAAACAGAAATAATCTGATTAATGTTGGCGTTATCAGTTTGACTCACGTGATCAGGATTGACTGATTCTCACGATCTGTTGAAAGAACGTCATTTGAACACATTATATTGGATGTATAAATCATGTTGTCATGAACACTGAGAAATGGGTGTATTCTTTACATTACGACAAAAATTTTTCAAGTATTTGCAGGTTTATCACAAACACTAAGCCATTAACTTGTGCCAGAAACTTGTGCTTTCCAAGGGGGGATAATTTTAAACCTGCAGACCAGGTATAGTCAGGTCAGTGTATACTGTGCTTGATGTATTATGGATCAGTGCACTGATAAATACCTTGGAGCATGAACTGATAGGCATTATCAGAAATGGAGAAGATGTGGGGTGGAGCCTCAATCCTCTTCTTGCCTCTGTATCCATTAACAACTACTGGATCATACACTGGGAGCCACTTGTAGGGGTTCACAGTGACGCAGAAGAGCCCAGAGTAGGTCTGTTTGAGGAAGAAGACACAGACCAAGTCAACACAGTGAAGAAAGAAACTCAGTTGACTTTTTGGATCTGCTGCTATGGCCTTGATGCCAGGACTGTTGACGTGTTATGATAATGATAAGGCTCTGAGTCTCTGGAGTGTTCCTAAATTACCCACAGACTCTGACATTTGACAAACGATCTGGGCTTGTGAATGACACAGGATGAACCCTCGTCCACTGAAACCAACTAAAAAACATAACTGTGGTGGTGACAAAGACACTAATTGTGTCCCTTGAGAACTCAACTGGGCTTAAACTTGTGTGATGAGCCTTGTATACAATAAACCCTTCAGTAAACCAATAAAGCTCTTATGCTCGAGGGCTAACTACCATGCAATTTATTAATTAGAACGACTTAAACTAAGACAGCAGAATGTCTCCCACACCGCAACAAAGTAGTAAATGTAATATTTGATGTTAAAACATTATTTTACATAGATCACAGCTGGTGGATGGTTTGTTTTTCATGTATGTTCATGTCACTCTGATAAGCTTCATTTAGTGACGTTCGATCAACTCAAACTCACGTAGATCATCCATGCTGCATAGCGCTCTTTGAGGTTATACAGCACAGAGGGCTCGCTGAGGTGGGTCATCATGGCCATGTCCTCAAGCTTGTCGAACTTCGGAGGGTTCATGGGGAAGATTTCATCCTCCTTCACCGTGAAACTCTACACCAAAAAGAGTGATAAAAAATATTCTGTATTTACAGACAGTATGCACTCCTTGTTTTTCATTCTTTTAAATCATTTCTGCATACCTTTCCGGGTTGAACTTCAACTGTGGCTTTGCCACCCTCCTTCTTGACTAGTTTCCCTTTCAGATACATCTCCTTGGGCTCAGTGACAAAATAGGCCGTTTTGGCATCAAAGGGAGTGTTTTGAGCTTCTACTCTCTCCCTTTCAGGTTTCCGGAGGTATATAGCCGCCGGGCCATAGCACTCCATTTCTGCGTCCCCCATGATGCCTCTGCAAAAACACATCAAAAAAGTATGTCAGATAAAGCAAGTTAAACATAATAATAATAATTTGTATTTAAAGAATACAGGGTATGACTGTCATTTACCTTTTTCTTGCCAAATGAGGCAGTTACAGATTGGATACTGAAAAACAGAAATAGGCAAACACTTCAGATTGTGTCCAATTCTTGAGATGCACAAGCAAGATTTTTTTTTTCTTGAGCGTCCAGATCACTTATAGACTCGAGTGGGACGGAAAACTCACCTTTCTGAAGAGCCTGTCACCCCAAAGCTTCTCTGAAGCCTGGGAGGGAGCCTTTTATACTGAATTCTGTGGCCACCATGAAGGAACAGCCATCCTATTAAGGTCACTGAGCTTGTCAGGCTGGGCGGGTATTCACAGCTCATGATAACAGATGGTGTTACCTTATCCTGCAAAACGTTAAGTAAGTTAGTAAGTAAGTAAGTAAAATTTATTTATAAAGCGCTTTTCACAGATAAAAATCACAAAGTGCTGTACAGGAGAAAAGGTAAAAACAACAATATAAAATGTATATACATGTGTAAAATTTAAAGTGACACCAGCGAAAAAACTTTACAGAATTGCTTCTCTAAGTCCTAAACTGACCAACTGACCAACCAAAGAGCTGTGACTGTGTATTTTATCTCCAAATATATAATGCTATATCAAAAGTTATATTGTTTTGCTCTTATGTCAAGAATAGTTAAGACACATTATGGAGAAATTAAATAGGATTGTGTGCTCAGATCACTCATTTCTTTGACAGCATTAGTTTGCCCATCTGCACAGGGACCTAGAATATTTTAAACAAATGTTTCGCAGACATTCTTTTGTCAAAAAATGCCATGAACATAGGCTGAAGTGTTAAGCTCAAGCTATTTTAGGATCCCATTATGCACGTGTATACGTTGTGCTTTCTCTCCAAATAAAGAGGACGCTTAAGATGAACAAATTCTCTTGTGGAACGATTATGTTTCAATAAAAAATGAAATTCAATATGTCTGGGGGCCCTGTACAGTCTTATTAGGACCGAGCCCAAATATAGCCTTCAGCTAATGAACGCCCACGCTCTCACTCTTGCAATTGTTGACAAATGCATTGAATGCTTCAGTTAATTATGCATCAGATATTTTTCAGCATCTTATTACCAAGCGCTTCAGAAAAATGCCAAGGCTGTGAATTGCTCTTTTCCTGACCCTCAGTATTGTGAGTAACCACTAAACTCACCAAGTTTAATAGAAGTAGGTTCAGTGCAATGGTGAGTACAAATCTATCTAAGCTTGTCACTACTTCTGCAATTCAGTCAGGATGGTCGGTGCATGCTGCTGCTGTTGTTTATTGTTTAGGTGTCCAAAAAGGACAATATTTATGCTTTCAGTGTAATGTCACAAAATATGTATTTAAGTACACCATTGCAGTTACTTACAGTTCAAACAGTTCAGAAAGAAAAATGTTATTAAATCTACCATTGCAGTGAAGATGGTAATGATGATCATATGGACTCATGAGCTTTCACATTAAAGTCAGAAAATCATGGAAAACTCAGCCACACTTAATAACTCTTTATACTTTCTAGTTTAAATGTATGTATTTGTGCTACAAAAGTATCAAAGTAGACTTACGGTAATTATTTTTTCCATGTCACTTCTTTGAAATCGAGCCAATAAGCAACTTCAAATGTTTGTCTGATTTAAAACAAATTAACAACTTGTTCATGCTTAAAGCCCAACTGTTGGCTTTTTGTTTGCTTTTTGTAAACAAAATCCCTGAATTCTTTAGGAAAAAATGGTCCCACGTGTGCAATGAATTCAACATCTCTACACCAGCACACAGAACTTTATTTGTGTCTGCTCTTGTGAGTCCATTCACTCTCGCGTATAGGAGAAATTCAAATTGCTAAGAGCAGGAGAGTAGTGGAGCAAACAGAGAGATGAAGTAGGAGGGATAGTTGTCTTGAAGTGATACTAAGTTGGATTCATTTGTGTGTGTCATATTACTGACTGCAGAGTTCAGGTAAGTAGAACGCTTAAATGTACGTGTGGACGGTCACTATTGTTATTGTCTATAAAATGTACCGTACTTGTTTGGATATCGTCACCCTCTCTGCTACAGCTTGAGGCCAGTGATTGATAGACGATAAAGGAATGTCTGCTTGTTGGACTTTGTTGGTAGTTTCAGCAAGCCAGATTTAGATTATTGATCAATTTGACTTTCGACAAAAGAGAACAATATAATAGTAATGCAAAAAAGGCAGATTCTTATTAGAAATTGTGAGATTTTCTAGTATCACCGGGCCAAAATGGTTGCACTGCACCAAAAAACTGCACGTTTCAGGATGCCTTCTATATGCATTCCTTTCAAAGGGAAAAATGTTAGTGTCTTTTGGATGTTCTACTTTTGCAAAGAATACTATGCAATAGCACATTATAGAGAACAGTAGTGCTGAAAGGTTGCTTGTTTGCTTAGTATGGAAATAAACTTCCCAGATTTGTAGAGCTCCATGAACAGAGACAGAGTGAGAATGTGATTTTCAGCAGGATTTCATCTCTTAAGTCTACTTTATGTACGTATAAGACCTGATAAACTCAAGCAAACTGCAAAAAACCAATGAAACAGCATCACGATGTTTTAGATGCTAAATTCTGACATTTGATCTCTGAGTACAGGCGCTCAGAAAAAACCTTTACGGTATCATTTGCCTCAGTGGGATGGGCATAGGGGTAAAAATAAAACCCTGTTCAAGAGTTTTGCAAAATGGAAGGTAATGTTTATGAGTTTTTATGTTTTTCAGATTCCTTTTAGGATGGCATTGGAACTGATTCCATCTGAATCTGGAAATCCAAAACGTAACAAAGACCAGAATATTATGGTGAGTCTTTTTCTCTTTTTTTTTTGTTTGTTTCTCACTTTTCCATAATTTGTGTCATTTAGCAATAGTTAGTCATATACTGACTTACCTTTAAGTCTCTGTGTGTCACCTACAGGCAGATGGATCTCGACAATATCAACTTTTGAATCTCTGCCATCGCAAGCAAATGTTTTTTTAATACAGCAAAATTTCTCATTTAAAAAATGCAGTTCATTTTTTTTTTTTTTACACCTTTCATCATTGAGTGTGTTCTTTGTCTTGGGACAAAAGCAATTTTGAGCTTTTGAATGAAATCTGAAAAATCATGTTTTGCATGTGAATCAAGAAGTTATGTTTGTACCTTCTATCAAAGCTTTCAATGAGTTACCAGAGGACATGTGGATCATTTTCCATCTCAGTCAGATCTTGTTCTTTTTTTAATCTGTGCATCCTATAAAGAAAAAACAAAAACAAAACATGATTAGTTTCTCATGTGTGTTAAAAATAAAAGTCACTATTTTAAAAAATAAATCTGGAAAACTCATCAACACATTCCTAACTTTATAAACACATTGTGGTTTATCTCATACTGTCAAGTAAGTTTAATTAAAGCAACTGCAGGGAGTTTGTGTCCCAAGATGGATTTCTAAATGTGAAACAGACAAGATAATTTAACGTTAATATAATGGGAATCCTCATAATTTTCTTTAATCTATCAATTGTGAGTCTCTGTGTGAATTGTGAGTTTTTTAAAATAACAATATAACACAGTTGAAGCATTAGTTTAATAAAATATTGTAAGTGCTGCTGTTGTGAATAAATAAACATCCATAGTTCCATATACTGCATGCTGCGTTGCATCATTTGCAAACAGTCAGTGACACATTACCATCATGAAACAAACTCTGCAACTGCAGCCTGCATTCATTTAATACAAGCGCTGCTAAGTAATTTGAATAAGAGTAAAAATATCGCAGAACATGCAAAGAAACCACAATACAATTAAATGTCAAATGTAGACATATAAAACACAAATGAAGTCAACAGGGGAATTCTCAAACATTGGAGGCTTTCATGTATGTATGTACCAAAACTTATAAAATGTGTTTCCATTTGAAGGGCTGATCTGCATTTTCCCATCACTTCTCTCTAATGATTACTTCTAAACAATATCCTGTAAAGAAAGTTGAAAAAACAAACATGAACAAACATGTTACTATATCAAGTTGTTTACTAAGACAGAAAAAAGACATTTTAAAAACAGGAAGGAAGAGAATTGTTTTATTTTACAATTCATATCTGCATGGTATATCAATTAATGCATGTATTCAAACTATTTGGTTTTGTGGTGTGATGCTGAGAGACGATGATTATGATGATGACAGAGTAGCTGAAAACATTAGCGCATGTTTACACCTTTGCAACTTGAGGCTCCATCTGGTGTTTATAGGATCCCACTGACCTCCACCACCAGCTTTTACACACTTATAGTTGTTAGCACCATTGGGAACTGACAGCGCCTCATACGTATACCCTAAGGAGGTTGCAAAATATGCAGCATCAACTTGAAGAGTTGTCTGGTCACCAGATGTCAAGTCAGCTCTCACTCTCACTTATTCCCTGTATTTATTCAACATTTCAAACATAATTCACTCGGATGCATAATGATGCAAAAACATGTGTGGATATCATGTAACAACATATGGCACACAGATTCCAAGTCGTGCCCTTCGTTTACACCATCTCACTCTAATCCCAGAGCTCCACTGGAAGACAGCACCAACACCCTGAACTCACAGCTACTTAAACCAACACGACACAATCCTTGGAAAATTAACTGTGGTCATAATCAGCAGCGGTTCGTTAAAGTCCTCCTTGACTTCAACTATGAAATTCCAAGGGAAAAAATCAATTTAGTTGAGTATGAGTTGCATCAGAGTTGAGTTAAAACAGATTTACAAAGGGGGAAAAATTTTTTGTATAAACACTGTTACCACTGGTGCTCGTCATCAAGCCTCTAGCAGCTGCACAGTTAATGAACTTTCACAAGCCACAACACTTTGGTGCTGAAAAGTTAACATCTGAAAGATTGCAACATAACTTAAACCCTACACAATGTTATGCATAACAAGCGCAGTTCAGAACACGTGTACAAGAAATAACTATCATTTAACCAATGAAAAAGTAACTTTGATAATAAATTACAATTACAGTTGAGAGATGTGTTAAAATCTTTAGAAAATACTTTAAAAAAAATAAAGTACTTACATTCTTAAATATGGATGCTATTGTTTCTTTTAAAGCTCCTCCGTGTTCTTTGTACCCAACCAATGAACTGGTATGTTGGTCAACACTCACCTTGGTTTATTATCTTGAGTCCAGTTGTTGGTCTTTGACGAATGAAGAAAATGGCATACGTAGATCAAAGGCCATAAAAACACAATAAGCCTCTTGGCATTTGGCTTCAGCATCACCACAAGCCTGAAGCTATATTTGAGTTTTGCCCTAATAAGACAGAAGATTTCCAAGCAGGTATCGTGTAACACGTGTTTGTTGAAGACAGGGGCTCATTATATCTGGTGGGTAACCACTTCAGAATTTCTTGTTCTTATTCACTGTCGTAAGATGATCTGCTATTCCAATGGAAACAGTGTCAAATGGTCATCCACTCAAGCTTTTAAACTGCTGGCTCCGGGCCATGATCTAGTCAGTAATGTCTGTGTGTTCGCATCGTTTTTAACACAACCAAGCTTCTGCGAACAAACACAGTTGAACCAGTGTGAAGGAACGCATCCCAAATGTTATTATTCCCAGGAAGTCCTCAGAGTAATGGCATTCATGGAACATAAAGGAAGGAGACGTGAGTGCCATCACTCAGCTGCTGTACTTATAGGGATTGTCTCAGTCTCCCTTGTGTATCCCTTAAGAACAAGAATAAGAACAGCTGTTGGCACTGTTGTGGAGTTTAATCCCTTGGCAATCCTTCCCTTTCTTTAGAGCGCACTGGCACTCATTTGATTTTTTAATAATTTCTGACTTGTGAGGACTCTGTAACAGTATATCAGTGACTTTTTAAAGCTTCTCCACAGCACTGCAAGGGGTTTCTATTGTGCCAGACAGCATTAAAAAAGATATATTAGTCATACCTTTGGACTGAAAGTAACTACTGCTTTAACTCTTGACAAACCCTGAACCAACTTCACATCTGTAGCTTATTTGCATGTACAATATATATACACAAACACAAGTAACTTTGCATCTGTACATTATTTCCAAGTATTGTAATATATACAAACACCAACTACATATCTGCTTGTCGCATAATATTTCATAAAGTATCTCAAACAGTTTTCTAATTATATCTTAATTCCGGACATTCTCTAAACATGCAAATGATCTGGCACAAAGGCTCCACACAAGTACAATGGAAGAGGTAAGGCCTACTTCACAAGCGTAACCTCGGATGACATGACCAAATAGAGACGGACACAAGGGATGGGCTCCCATCACTCTGTATAAAAGGGACAGCTGTCCGCCACAAAGCACAGGCACCCAACAAAGGTAGGTTTTCTATGCACTCCCATATTTTGAAATACCACGTAATTGTAATGAATCCATACAATTTTTTTCAGTGATACATTTCTATGGTTAGGAGGTTGTTCTTGTTATTTTTTTTAATCTCATCTTATAAGCATTTATATCTTCAAATGCATTCCCTGCTAAGCAATGTTTTTTTTTTTACATTTTGTTTCACCCCCTAGAAGCCCATCCTGAAGACAACCAGAAAACCCTGCATTCACCTGGTGTCGTTCAAGGTGAGTCTCGAGATGACTGCAGACGGGTGTGAACTTTAGATGCGCCCCCGTTCGCATCTTTTTTCCATTTTTAAAGCAGGCCTCATCAGACATGATAAACGCGAAAACTACAAAATTACTTTGTTTGCCTTTGTGGCATTTACAAATATTAACTATTGTCTTGTTTCCTCACTTGCAGAAAAAGAGTCATCATGGGAGACCCAGAGATGGAGTGTTTCGGCCCTGCGTCCGTTTACCTCCGCAAACCAGAAAGAGAGCGAATTGAAGCTCAAAACACTCCGTTTGATGCGAAAACTGCTTATTTTGTCACTGAACCAGCCGAGATGTACCTCAAGGGGAAACTTGTTAAAAGAGAGGGCGGCAAAGCCACCGTGGAGACGCTCACTGGAAAGGTGAGAGGGCAGCCATGGGGATTACAAGTTTTGGATTGTATAAAAAGAGTTTGATGAGGTAACTGTGAGATCCATTTGGTCTCAAACGATATGACATCAAATTGCGGTTCAAAATGTAATCTGAAGTTACAGACACAACAGAGTACAAAAATCTGAGAGCAGAATATAAATCTGTCAATGTGGAAACTGGAAACAGTAAGAATGACTTATAAGGTGTTTTTATAATAATCCTTGTGGCAGCTTTTAAAATATTTATCGGAATCTTTTTACAATCATGTTATGTACACTGGACAAGAAGCCATTTCTCCCTTAAGCCTTCTAACTCTAGACTCATCCTGCACCATGACAATTGCTTTAAATGCACAGTATTGGTTACCTACTTGCATCATGACGATAGAAACAGCAGGTGAATTTGTCCGTCACTTCTCAATAAAATTAATCAGGGACAAACCGTCAATGAGTTGCAACATGCAATGGCATATAATATCCGCAGTAACAGTAAATAGAATGATACTTGACTTTAGTCTGGCAGTATGGGTATGGTGCAAATGTTTAAAGACCAGAGTATACAGTGTATATATATGGAAACAGCTAAGCAAATTTTATATAATGTAAAATTCTTAAACATTATTCCAGAAAAACATCAATGAATAATTGGGGGGAAAAAAGGAGATTGATTTTAACTGACACATTTTTTCGATGGTAGCAAACCTTATGTGTGTGCGTCTTCAATCTCTGCATCAGAGTATCACTGTGAAAGAGGATGAGGTCTTCCCCATGAACCCTCCAAAGTACGACAAGATTGAGGACATGGCCATGATGACCCACCTCAGCGAGCCCACTGTGCTGTATAACCTCAAAGAGCGCTATGCAGCATGGATGATCTACGTGAGTTTGAGTTAACCAAATCATAAGTAAAGGAAATTTATGATGACTTTGTAAAAATGTCCTTCATGAACCATGCACCCTCTCTGACACCACAGACCTACTCTGGGCTCTTCTGCGTCACTGTGAACCCCTACAAGTGGCTCCCAGTGTATGATGCAGTGGTTGTTAATGGATACAGAGGAAAGAAGAGGATTGAGGCTCCACCCCACATCTTCTCCATCTCTGATAACGCCTATCAGTTCATGCTTCAAGGTATCAATCCATTTGTAAACAATACAGCAGCATTTATAGTAGCAACCATTACTGTCAGAAGATAGGAGATATATGTCCTGACTGTTGTATTGTCATTTCTTACAGACAGGGAAAACCAATCGATCCTGATTACGTAAGTGACACAAACCCTATATTGTTCATTGTTTCCAACAAATGTGATATGACAGGATTTTCATTTCGATCTGTAAACACAATCCAGCGGAGAATCTGGTGCAGGAAAGACTGTCAACACCAAGCGTGTCATCCAGTACTTTGCGACAATCGCAGTGGCTTCAGGAAAGAAAGCTGATCATACTTCTGGAAAAATGCAGGTGAATTGACTTGGACACCATCACTATAAAATCCAACATCAAACCATTTTGACATACGTATGTCCACACTACTTTTGTTGTGTGTTGTTCATATTTTTTTGGTCCATGTCTTATTGATGACTAATTCCATCCCGTGGAGTGGCATATGCATTATATACCATGAAATGTCAAAAAAGTATAACATAATTGTTTGTAATGCTCATGAATTCTGCCCCTAGGGATCGCTGGAAGATCAAATCATTGCAGCCAACCCACTGTTGGAAGCTTATGGTAATGCCAAGACTGTGAGGAATGACAACTCTTCACGATTTGTAAGTCATATTGCTCATTTCAAGTAAAATTTGTATGGCTTGCTACTTTGTGGTATCAGTTGTTCAAGAACAGTAATAAATTATATATCATTCTCCTCCTGTACAGGGAAAATTCATCAGAATTCACTTCGGGTCAACTGGAAAGCTGGCTTCAGCTGATATTGAAACATGTACTTATTTTTTTTAATTCATTTAGTTTTCCTTTGATTGTTCATGAGAGATTGTTTTGAGTCAAATATCTTTCACTTTCGATAGATTTGCTGGAGAAGTCTCGAGTGAGCTTCCAGTTGTCTGCTGAGAGGAGCTATCACATCTTCTACCAGCTCACAACGGGCCACAAACCCGAGCTGATAGGTTTGATCAATCAATACTAACAAAATTGTGTGAATTCATAGCTTTTTCTACAACTACACAAACACACACTTTATGGTATGATTTAATTGTTTTGTTGTTTTCTTTAGAGGCTCTTCTGATCACCACCAACCCATATGACTATCCCATGATCAGCCATGGTGAAATCACTGTCAAGAGTATCAATGACATTGAAGAATTCATCGCTACTGATGTGAGAACAATTTCTTCGCTCTTACTTTACAGTCATGAGAAACTTGACTTACACCAACTCCGACCCTACTTACGACCAGTCCACCTGCATGTCTTGCCTTTCTTAAAAATAAAACGTCAAACTCCATAATATAAGTCCTTGATTTAAAAAAAAAAAAAAAAAGGATATTTTACTCATATCTAAATGGGCCAGAGGCCATGATTGGGCCGACCCCGGTGGGCCAGAGTGCGAGGTCTCGACCAAGGCTGCTTGCAGCTTTAATTCTACTTGAGTGTTATTGTACGTTCGATAATTCGATAGACCCACATGCTAGTGCAGTTGTCCACTTGGCAAAAGACACAATTTAGATTTAAGTGGGGAAAAAAGCTTCTTTTTACAACAAAGTTAAATCTTATTTGTATGCTTTTCTTTTTGTCCACATCATAGACTGCTATTGACATCCTGGGTTTCACTGCAGAAGAGAAGGCATGCATTTATAAGCTGACTGGAGCTGTGATGCATCACGGAAACATGAAATTCAAGCAGAAGCAGCGCGAGGAGCAGGCTGAGCCTGATGGCAACGAGGGTAAGACATTCAAATTGCCTTTAAATGCAGTAGTCAAGTGTATGTCTCTTGGGAAAGGACCTTTGAAGTCATGTCTATGTCTTGAGCTTAGTGTGTGGTTTAAAGAGAGCTATTTGTGTTCTTTTCTTAGTGGCTGATAAAATCGCATACCTCATGGGGCTCAACTCTGCTGATCTGCTGAAAGCTTTGTGCTACCCTCGAGTGAAGGTTGGGAACGAGTATGTGACCAAAGGTCAAACTGTTCCTCAGGTACAGATTTCGACACAAACCTACATAAAAGTTATAACTTAATGCTAAGGGTTGTTTTTAATCCAAGCATTAACTAAATGTCAAATAACTCACTCCAACAATTGCTTTACATTGTGTTTTAAAATCAGGTCAACAATTCAGTCTCGGCTCTCTGCAAGTCTGTCTATGAGAAAATGTTCTTGTGGATGGTGGTCAGAATCAATGAGATGCTGGATACCAAACAGCCAAGAAGCTTCTTTATTGGGGTCCTGGACATCGCTGGGTTTGAAATCTTCGATGTAAGTCTGTGTGGCTGTAATTACAAGAATGCTACACACAATGCCTGCTTAAAAATGGGATGGGACCCGGAAGAGATGCATTCCCTGGTTGATTTTGTTTTTTTCCGAAATGTCATTAGTTCAACAGCTTGGAGCAGCTGTGCATCAACTTCACCAATGAAAAACTGCAACAGTTCTTCAACCACCACATGTTCGTCCTGGAGCAAGAAGAGTACAAGAAAGAGGGAATTGAGTGGGAGTTTATTGACTTTGGTATGGACTTGGCTGCTTGCATTGAGCTTATCGAGAAGGTGAGTGACAGAATATATTCACAGAGCAGTCAGAGAGCTACATAAAGGATTAAACATTTTTTCCACAAAACTGTATTTTTTTCCTATTTATTAGCCAATGGGCATCTTCTCCATCCTTGAAGAGGAGTGCATGTTCCCCAAGGCAACAGACACAACCTTCAAGAACAAACTGTACGATCAGCATCTTGGAAAAAGTGCCCCCTTCCAGAAACCAAAACCTGCTAAAGGCAAAGCTGAGGCGCATTTCGCTCTGGTACACTATGCTGGCACTGTCGACTACAACGTTATGGGCTGGCTGGACAAGAACAAGGACCCCCTGAATGACTCCGTGGTTCAGCTCTACCAGAAGTCTTCAGTCAAGCTGTTGGCCTTGCTGTATGCTGCTCATGCCTCAACAGATGGTAAATGTACACATTTTTAACAGCAGGAAGTTTTTTTTATAACATAACAGTTGTACTATTTTAAGTAAAATGAATTTGTTGAAGGTAATAACTTACATTTATTTTTCATGTTACAGCTGAGGGAGGTAGCAAGAAAGCTGGCAAGAAAAAGGGTGGATCTTTCCAGACTGTATCTGCTCTGTTTAGGGTGAGTGTCACAAATTACTGTGCAAAGAAAATGCTCATACAAGGTGGCAATTAAACATGATAGGTCACATTGGCTCAAGAGTTAATGAATTACAATTTTATATATATTTCAGGAGAATTTGGGCAAGCTGATGACCAATCTGAGGAGCACCCACCCTCATTTTGTGCGTTGCTTGATTCCAAATGAATCAAAAACACCCGGTAGGATACATGCCAATGGCTAATTTATTATTCCAAGAACAAATGTATACATGAAACAAGACAGTACCTAACTGCCTCTGGCTTTAAAGGTCTTATGGAGAACTTCCTGGTCATCCACCAGCTGAGGTGTAACGGTGTGCTGGAAGGTATCAGGATCTGCAGGAAAGGTTTCCCCAGCAGAATCCTCTATGGTGACTTCAAGCAGAGGTAATTATTCCTCCGGCTCCCTTTTTAATTTCTTATGATCAAATATTCCTCATTAACCCATTTACTTTCTATTAAGATACAAAGTATTGAATGCCAGTGTCATCCCTGAGGGGCAGTTCATCGACAACAAGAAGGCCTCAGAGAAACTCTTGGGCTCCATTGACGTTGATCAAACTCAGTACAAATTTGGACACACAAAGGTAAGAGTGAAAAGAAAAGACCATTCACAAAGGGGTATAAAGCCAACTACTGTCAATACCTGACCATTTGAAAATGTTTTGGGTGATTTCAGGTGTTCTTCAAAGCCGGTCTGCTGGGAACCCTGGAGGAGATGAGAGATGAAAAACTTGCTATCCTGGTCACAATGACTCAGGCTATGTGCAGAGGTTTCCTCATGAGAAGAGAGTTTGTCAAGATGATGGAGCGCAGGTACAGTAGCGACTAAGAAAACAACATAAGGGATAAAACCTTTCTCAAAATAACATTATCTAATCAAACTATTTCCCTGGATTTTTTTTTTTAATTCGCAGAGAGGCCATCTATTCAATTCAGTACAACATTCGCTCCTTCATGAACGTCAAAACTTGGCCATGGATGAAGCTGTACTTCAAGATCAAGCCTCTGCTGAAGAGTGCAGAGACTGAGAAGGAGATGGCCCAAATGAAGGAGGACTTTCAAAAGACCAAAGAAGACCTAACAAAGGCTCTGGCCAAGAAGAAAGAACTGGAAGAAAAGATGGTTTCCCTACTGCAGGAGAAGAATGACTTGCTGCTACAAATTGCATCTGTATGTTGAATTGAAAAGAAATGTGTTACTTCAGAGATACACATTCCCATAAATAAGAAATTATTAATTTATGTTCCTCTAGGAAGGTGAAAACCTCACTGATGCAGAGGAAAGGTGTGAGGGCCTCATCAAGGCAAAAATCCAACTTGAGGCTAAAGTCAAAGAGACAAGTGAGAGGCTGGAGGATGAGGAGGAAATCAATGCTGAGCTGACTGCAAAGAAGAGGAAGCTGGAGGATGAGTGCTCTGAGTTGAAGAAAGACATCGATGACTTGGAGCTCACCCTGGCCAAAGTGGAGAAGGAGAAACATGCCACAGAGAACAAGGTTAGTATATCAATTAAGAAGCTTCAAAGGCAACTCTTGACAAACTACAAAAACCCTTCTTATCTTTTTATTTTTCCAATATAGGTTAAAAACCTTGTTGAAGAAATGGCTTCCCTTGATGAGACCATTGCCAAGTTAACCAAAGAGAAGAAGGCCCTCCAGGAGGCTCATCAGCAGACTCTCGATGATCTGCAGGCAGAGGAAGACAAAGTCAACTCTCTGACCAAGGCCAAGACCAAGCTGGAGCAGCAAGTGGACGATGTGAGTGATGATAAATATTATTGATTTCAGTTTCTCTGTCTTTGAAAATCTTCAAATTGACAACGCATCTGTGGTTGAATAGCTCGAAGGTTCCTTGGAGCAAGAAAAGAAGCTTCGCATGGACCTTGAGCGAGCTAAAAGAAAGCTTGAAGGCGACCTTAAACTGGCCCATGAAACCATCATGGACCTGGAGAATGACAAGCAGCAGTCTGATGAGAGATTAAAGAAGTGAGCAATATGCACTACATAATTTGAAAAACTGTATTTGTGTCTCACCTACTTCTTGTATCATCCTGTATGTAACCAAATCACACACAGGTGTAAAAAGTTGGACAAAGACAAACTGACTGTAAAAACTGTTGAAGACAAGGCCATAATTCTTATTTTTGAGATTTCACAAATGACAGATGTCTAAGAGTAACAGTAGACACTCAGGTGATCACATTTTAGTGTTCAAAACTTGTAAAAACGAAATTGTGGACGTAACATTTTGTATGAATTGTTATCCCACACAGGAAGGACTTTGAAACAAGCCAACTTCTTAGTAAGATTGAGGATGAGCAGTCCCTTTCTGCTCAGCTACAAAAGAAGATCAAAGAACATCAGGTTCGTAAATGTGCCTCAATTCTGATTAAGCCATAGCAGTCTACTGATTTAGTGATTCTCAGATTTATTTGACTCGTACAAGTATATTAAAATGTGTTGGTTGTTTAAATATGTAAACGCCAGGCTCGTATTGAGGAGCTGGAGGAGGAGATTGAAGCTGAGAGAGCTGCTCGAGCCAAAGTGGAGAAGCAAAGGTCTGATCTCTCCAGGGAACTTGAGGAGATCAGCGAGAGGCTGGAAGAAGCTGGAGGGGCAACTTCCGTTCAGATCGAGATGAACAAGAAGCGCGAGGCCGAGTTTCAGAAGCTGCGTCGTGATCTTGAAGAGTCCACCCTGCAGCATGAGGCCACTTCTGCAGCTCTCCGTAAGAAGCAGGCTGACAGCGTGGCAGAGTTGGGAGAACAGATCGATAACCTCCAGAGAATCAAACAGAAGCTGGAGAAAGAGAAAAGCGAATTCAAGATGGAGATTGATGACCTCAGCAGCAATATGGAATCTGTTGCTAAATCAAAGGTATATTTCCGTACGTTGAAGTGAAAATATTTCAAAAGCAACTTAATATAAGTGACAACTACGTTTGCATTTATTCAGCGCTCGTCAAATGTAACAATGATGCAATACAATTGATCAATGCAGCTTTCACGTGATTGACCTTTTTTTGGGTAGTCGCATACACTGGAGTGGTGTTTCTAAAGATTACAAGTCACAGTGTTTTGTTTTTTTTTAAATATAAACAAATTTTAGTTTAAAGTATAGAGAACAATCTGAGATTTACAATTTATTAAATCAAAAGATTTTTTGTTGAAACAATTTTTGTTATTCTAGGCACACTTGGAGAAAATGTGTCGCACTCTTGAAGATCAATTAAGTGAGATGAAGACAAAAAATGAAGAACATGTCCGACAGCTTAATGACATTGGGATACAGAGGGCAAGGCTGCAAACAGAGAATGGTGAGAATATCTTTGATTTGAAAGTGTGCTTGACTCATATGTTACAAAATTGCCATATTTAAAACATCTGTCTCAACTCAGGCGAAGTCAGTCGCCAACTGGAGGAAAAAGAAGCTCTCATCTCTCAGCTGACAAGAAGCAAGCAGGCTTATACTCAGCAGATTGAGGAGCTCAAGCGACATGTTGAAGAGGAAGTTAAAGTAGGTGCATGTTGAAAGCACATGCAGGTCGTGTTTGCCGTCATTTCAAAGTTTGATAATAAACTTTAATCACCTATATTTTTTTTGCCAGGCCAAAAATGCCCTTGCTCACGCAGTTCAGTCTTCTCGTCATGACTGCGACCTGCTCAGAGAGCAGTATGAGGAGGAGCAGGAGGCCAAAGCGGAGCTGCAGCGTGCAATGTCCAAGGCGAACAGCGAAGTGGCTCAGTGGAGAACCAAATATGAGACTGATGCCATTCAGCGCACTGAGGAACTGGAGGAAGCAAAGTAAGTCTTAAAGTTTAACTTTGTGAATCCGTCTATCATTCAAGACATAAGGGTATCTTAAGTGAAATACTCTTGACAGGAAAAAGCTTGCCCAGCGTCTTCAGGATGCAGAGGAGTCCATCGAGGCCGTGAACGCAAAATGTGCCTCTCTGGAAAAAACTAAGCAGAGACTGCAGGGCGAAGTGGAGGACCTGATGATCGATGTGGAGAGAGCCAATGCACTCGCTGCCACTCTGGACAAGAAGCAGAGGAACTTTGACAAGGTAATACTTTGAGGTACTGCTGACCAAAAATTGCATAAGAGAGAAAAAGAAAAGCTAAACATGTCTTGATGCCTTCAGGTTCTAGCAGAGTGGAAGCAGAAGTACGAGGAAAGCCAGGCAGAGCTGGAGGGATCTCAGAAGGAGGCTCGTTCTCTCAGCACTGAAATGTTCAAGCTGAAAAATTCCTATGAAGAAGCTCTGGATCACCTGGAGACACTGAAGAGGGAGAACAAAAATCTGCAACGTATGCACATTTTTCAATATATGTATCATACCTTTCCATCCTATCAGTGAAAAAACCGATAGTGGTCTTTCTCTACAGTATTATCCTGTCGATTTTCATTTTCACAATCAGGCATTCACAGATTTAGAAAAATCTGCAGCATAAATTTGGGACAATATGCCCTCTAATGGACCACTTAGCTAAATACACATGATTTATGGTTCCAATAACAAATATAATAACTAGTGCATTATATCTACACGTGTTACAAAATAACAAACTCCCATCTAGTTAATGAAACTATGAAACATTCCCTGTTACAGAGGAGATCTCGGATCTAACTGAGCAGATTGGTGAAAATGGAAAAACCATCCATGAACTGGAGAAAGGGAAAAAGGCAGTTGAGACAGAGAAGTCTGAACTCCAGACTTCACTTGAGGAAGCAGAGGTAACCCCCGCTAAAATATTGTTGATCAAACACTGCATTTGTTGCTTCTGAAGTAAATAGCAATTCTAATTATCGTGTACATTAATTATATAATTATTATTTTTGTGTCAAGGCCACCCTGGAGCATGAGGAATCAAAGATTCTCCGCATTCAGCTTGAACTCACTCAAGTCAAAAGTGAGATCGACAGAAAGCTTGCAGAGAAGGATGAGGAGATGGAACAGATCAAGAGGAACAGCCAGAGAGTGATTGAGTCCATGCAGACCACTCTGGATGCTGAGATCAGGAGCAGGAATGATGCCCTGAGAATCAAAAAGAAGATGGAGGGAGACCTCAACGAGATGGAGATCCAGCTGAGCCACGCCAACCGCCAGGCCGCTGAAGCCCAGAAGCAGCTGAGAAACGTGCAGGGACAACTTAAGGTGTCTTGGCGTCTTCACGACTCACCAATTCTTGTTTGATTTATTGAGAAGGCGCTGAAATTGAGTTTTATGTGGTGCATTTAGGATGCACAACTGCACCTGGATGATGCCATCAGAGGCCAAGAAGAAATGAAGGAGCAGGTCGCGATGGTGGAGCGCAGGAACAACCTGATGATGGCTGAGATTGAGGAGTTGAGAGCTGCACTGGAGCAGACTGACAGAAGCCGCAAAATAGCTGAGCAGGAGCTGGTGGATGCTAGCGAGCGTGTAACTCTGCTGCACTCTCAGGTGAGTTGATGACTGAAACAACATAAGGGGGGAAAAAAGACTTGAAGAATGCATAGTAAACAGTTGTTAACATCATCATTTAGAATACCAGCCTTATCAACACCAAGAAGAAGCTGGAGGCTGACCTCATCCAGGTCCAGGGTGAAGTGGAAGATGCTGTTCAGGAAGCCAGAAATGCTGAAGACAAGGCAAAGAAGGCCATTACTGATGTGAGTTACCCTGGCTTATTTATGTGCAGTAGCTTTGTCTCCAGGAAATGAAAAAAAAATAATAATCAGAGGGTTCAAATGAAACAACCTCTCATATTTCAGGCGGCCATGATGGCGGAGGAGCTGAAGAAAGAGCAAGACACCAGCTCTCATTTGGAGAGGATGAAGAAGAACCTGGAGGTGACTGTGAAGGACCTGCAGCACCGCCTGGACGAAGCTGAAAACCTGGCAATGAAGGGTGGCAAGAAGCAGCTCCAGAAACTGGAGGCCAGGGTAATTGCCTTTAGACCTACTTGATAATAAATATCAACCAAGACAATGTAGTGCATTTAAAATGTGTTGCATCACTTTGTCCGTGAAGGTTCGTGAACTTGAGGGTGAAGTCGATGCGGAACAGAAGCGTGGCGCTGATGCAATCAAGGGAGTGCGGAAATACGAGAGGAGAGTGAAAGAACTCACCTATCAGGTAAGCTTCTGTTTGCAACTTTATACATGTTCGGCACACCATGCCAAATGTAGAGTTTCAACTGTCATATTTATGCTGTCTTCATTCAAAACAGACTGAGGAGGATAAGAAGAATATTGCCAGACTTCAGGATCTTGTTGACAAGCTGCAACTTAAAGTGAAATCCTATAAGCGACAGTCTGAGGAGGCTGTGAGTACATCTCTATAACTATTTTTTTTAGTTGTTCAATATAGTCTACACGATTTGATTTTGTTTGTTTGGCTTGTTGATACAGGAGGAGCAGGCCAACTCTCACCTGACCAGGTACAGGAAGGTGCAGCATGAAATGGAGGAGGCTCAGGAGCGGGCTGACATCGCCGAGTCACAGGTCAACAAGCTGAGAGCCAAGAGCCGTGAAATGGTCAAGGTAACAAGGAACTTAAATCAAGTTTTGTTGTAAATCAAGGTTATCTGGTCACCTTTTATAACATAGAATTTTTCTTCTATTTCAGACCAAGGACGAAGAGTAATGAAGAGATCACGACTCGGCAGTAGCAAGAAGTCATACAATATGAGTTTCTTGCTTACTGCAATGTTAAATGTGTTGCAATGACATGAAATAATAAAATCAAGATAGCCTGTTGCACCATCTTGTATCTTTGCCTTTACTTGTCATTGTCTTCTGTACAGCTTTCATAAAATATTTGTCATTTTGGAGTTTCTAGTTCTCACGAACATGAACGTGTGACAGTGTAGTCTGCACAGACAGTCAGCAGAAAGACGGGCCAACAACATTGCGCCCCTTTGAATTAAATCCCCTCTTTGAGTTATCACTGCACACACTGTATTTATTAAAAATGAGAGATTAAAAACATTAGAATGTTGTAAATCTTTCTTGTTTGTGTACATTATCTTTATATAGAGAGATGTATTTATTTTTTAACAAAACAAAAGCTCACTATTAAATGGCATCTGACCTACTTAATGTCCAGTTTCACAAACCAGTTTTTCTCCATGGGCATCGTAATCTACTGACATGATCAACTCACACAGTTGCTTTACTCGCTTGTATTTTAATGCGTATTGCCTTAAAGACTAAAATATAGAATATTTGATATCCTCACATATAGTCCTTTCTTTAGGCAACTCCATAGTTTGCATGTTCTTCTCATGTATGGCTTTTCTCGGGGTTCTCCAGTTCCCACCAATAGTCCCAAGCCTCATAGGTGTGAATGATTGATTGTCTCTGTGTGTGTTTGCCCTGTGATGGACCGGTGATGTGTCCAGCTTGTACCCTGGCTGTCAAATGTTAAAGATGGAAGAAAAAACTATAATTTTTACACTGTTTCAATTAGAATAAATGTTTCATGAATATATGTGGGTTGTATGCGGGATTGAAGTTTTATAGAATATTCTTCACACGTTTTCCCTCGAGTAAACTGTGAGTATCCCTTTTGAATAAAAATGTTCAGTTTTAAGATGAATGTTACCTGTTTCCTGGGGGAAACGCTTTCCAGTGGCGAGCGGAAGTAATTGTTTGAAGAGGAAAGAAAACGACGAATAAATATAAAAGTGTATTGTCGCTTTCAAAGTTCAATTAAAACTTTTTCAATGTGCCCTTTCTTCCAAAAAAAAAAAAATTATTAATATATTGGGCGGGATATTCAGCTTCAAAATTAGTTTCTTTGTATGTTAAATTATCTATGTTTCCATCTTATGTCATCAAACATGGGATTGTGCAAGGAACCGTCGTCCCCTGAGAATGGCCATGCAATAGTTTCAGGTCCGTACTCTTCCGTACTTCTTAAATTACTTAAATAAAGTTAAAATTATGAAAGTGGTTGGACTGTTGGCCACTGCTGTCACTCCAGTCTCTGAAACAAGGAGGCACAGCCCCCATGTGGACAAACTAGGTCATTGCAATACTATATATACAGTATTTTGTGTGCGTGCGTGCGTGCGTGTGTGTGCGTGTGTGTGTGTGTGTGTGTGTGTGTGTGTGTGTGTGTGTGTGTGTGTGTGTGTGTGTGTGTGTGTGTGTGTGTGTGTGTTTATTTTTTTTGTTTTGTTATTATTTATTCCACCTGGTACTCCGGTTTCCTCCCACAGTCCAAAAGCATGCATGTGAGGTTAATTGGTGACTCACTTCCCCCAAGGCGTGAATGTGAATGTGTGTGGTTGTCAATCTCTGTGTGTGCTCTGTGATGGACTGGTGGGATGGATGGATGGATGGAAATACACTGCAAAAATTACGGTATATACATTTTCTGTCAAAATACTTAGATACTGTTCTACTTAGATAACAACAAAAGGGAGCTATACAGAGCCAAAAATCGCATTTTTAATATCAAGATTAGCATTGTTGACACTAACTAAGATTATTCATGTCCACAATGTGACACACTGAAACCTATTTCTAAAATCAAAAGGGTTCGGTTTCAAGTTAATTATAATGACTTTCAAAATAAAGAAGGTAAATTAACAACCAGTATGGTCGAGTATGCATCCATCTTTTAAACTGCTTTGTCCACCTTAGGCATCACCTAAGGCGGGTGAATGAGGGCACATCCCGGCTGACGATGGGAGAAGGCAGGGTACACCCCGGACAGATCAACAGTCCATCACAGAGACAGTCACACACATTCACCCGCCTACAAGCTATTTGAATTAAACAATTAGCCTGAAATGGGAGGAAACTGGAGGAGAAGCGCACAGGGAGAACATGCACACGACTTGGACTTCAACCGGGAAACCTATCAGGTGAGAGTTGACTTTTTTTTTTTTTTTTTTAGTAGATACCAAAACCAATTATATTGTTTTTGTATGACATCATCTCTGTTTTTTCCATTTTCGCCCTGATTCCAACAGCAGTATAGGCCAGTGATGGACACGTGGACAACAGCAGAGATACTGCACTGTGTGGGGTACACGCTGAGATGTGTTATTGCTGAGCGAAGCCAGAGGTCAGCATTGCGCCGTGTGAGCAGGCTGTTGCTGTCAACGGGGGATATTGGGTCACGAAGTGTAAACAGAGGACGGAGCAAATGCTGTATTCATATATGCACGAATATATCGCTCACTCTCCGGGACTATGGCTGCGCGCAGCTGGTGTCTGAGGACCTGCTTCCCGACATGGGTCCCGTCGTAGTTGTGGATGCGCAGTGCGCCTCGCTGCTGCTGCTGCAGCGTAAACAAGACCGTCCGAGGCTGCGACGCTGCTGCTGCTGCTGCTGTCTGCGGAGGGCAAAATAATAATGTTGCTCCGGTGATAAGTCACTTCTCAGCTTCAAAGAAAATGTAGTTTTATCTGGAACCATCGATGAGCTTCCTTTCTTTTTTTCTTTTTTAAATGCGCATCGACTCCAGTTCATCCTCTGCAGAGGGTTGAGGATTTTCAAATTTAATCAAACTGGACATCTGTCACTCCGTTACTACTTAAGCGCAACCACCGAACAGCCCTCCTGTCGCCCGATTAATCTCACGGACTTTTGCCTCTGAGGAACTACTTAACTCATTCCCTCTCCACAAAATGACCGACGACCAGGAAACCCCAGAAGCCGAGGAGGACTCGCCTCCGTCGGGACGCGCGACCTTGCCGCTGCGCCCGCCGTGCGAGCGCCTCTCGTGCGGCAAGAGCAGCGTGTGCTCGCGCTCATACTTCGTGGTGGTGATGGTTTTCTTTCATGTGTACATCATTAACGTGATAGCGCTGTTGTTCTACGTGCACTACAGCAGCGGGCAGGACGACGCGAGCCGGACCAGTGAGGCTCCCAGCGGCGGCCACCAGCGCCCCGACGCGAGACGTCCACCATCCAAGCCCGAGTTCCTGCGCGAGGCTTCCCTGACAAGGGTCGAGGGAATAAGGGTGAGTAATGGAGTGATGGTGCGTCATCTTCCTTCTCTCTCTCACTCTCGCTCTCTCTCTCACTCTCGCTCTCTCTTTCTCTCCCTCTCTCTCTCCTCTCACACCCCATGATTTGTTTCCTCAGGTGGGACATGTCCAAAAGGTGTCACTGGTCCCAGGAAACGTGCATGAAATGCGAACTCTCAGCCTCAAACCGCTGCTGTTCGGTAAGGGGAATAAAAACAATTTGGATAACACATTCTGCAGCAAGCAAAATATAGTTTCTCTGCAATTGCAAGTCCTTGACAGTAATCCTTGTCAAACCCTCACAGAGCTTTGCAAAGGGTTACAATCAACGAGGTTTGTTGAAATAGGCCTGAAAGTCCTGAGGCAACTTCTCGCTCAGCCTCCACATCTGCTCCAATTACTACTTCATAGCTGACTGCGTAATGGGAAGATGTGCATTTGTAGCCAAACAATCCTGTGTGTGAATATACAGCCTGCCACTGAGCACAACAGAATGAAATGGGATATTACTAGAATTCAGAATACATGATCTTTCCATTCTTCCACAGAAGACAAATGTAAATCATCAAATTATGTTGTTGATTTATTTAACCTGAACAAAATAAATATCTATTATCTTATTTAAGGGGCACGCTGCACATGTGATAGGCTATAATATTGCATATCATATATGGAGGGAAAAACTAATACATTGTTTAAATGTATTAGCCACCCATTCCAGAAACTGAATCAGTAAATATGATTAGGTGTAAAACCATTTGTGTTCCTTTTCCAGATTGTATGTAAAGACTTACTAGATATTTCATATGGAAAGTTACACTTTCTATGACCTATGGATTCTGACATTCTTTGATCAAATTTAAAACACAAGTAGCCCAGCACTCAGCCAAACATAACTAAACCTCAGGTCTTCAGCCTTTCTAACACTCAGACTAGTTCAATCACTTAGAAAATCTGATTGCATGACCAGAGAATTGTTAAAAAAAAGAAAAGAAAAGAAAGAAAAAAAGAATACTGTAACATGGGATTGATTGTGTTGGTTTTAGTGAGATTTTTCCTTCCCTGTAGTTTGATGCTAGTTAAACTGGATCGTTTGTGTATTCCTGCAGAGATCCCTGGGTTTCTGTCGGAGGACGAGTGCCGGGTGGTCATGCAGTTAGCACAACTGAAGGGTCTAATGGAGAGTCAACTGATGGTCCAAGAGGGTCAGGAAGAGCTGGCCAAGGAGCTCAACCTCAGCCCAGAGGAGATCTTTAACCTGCTTGATATCAACCAGGATGGACAATTGCAGCTCCACGAGGTGTATGTCAGTTTGTTGAATTCTACCTTTGCCTGAGATGTAATCAACGTATCTTAACCAATCTTGGCTGTACTGCTGTGTCTCCAACAGATATTGACGCATTCCAGAGTGAGAGACGGCATCTGGCTCACACCAGAGAATCTTAAAGAAATCTATGCAGGGCTCAAAGCTGATAAGGATAATAATGGTAAAGCGATTGTGACCACTCAGTTCTTGGCATCCACAAGATAATTTAGTTTGCATTATGAATTTTTGTAACATCTTTGAAAACAAAGGTAACAAGTGTTGCTCAGTAAAAAGCAAAATCCAATTAAGTTTCAGTGTAAATGCAGCTCATGGAGATTATCCAAAGCACCTTTCTCATATTGTATCTAGGTTTGCTGAGTCTAGAAGAGTTCAGGCTACTGAGTAACGACGCCTTTCAGCAATTCTTGTTGAAGCGAGGGGTGAAAAGGAGTCAGCTGGTGAGGAACAGCAGACACACTTGGCTCTATCAAGGCAAAGGAGCTCACCGGGTCCTGCAAGACCTCAAGGAAAGGTGACTTAAGACTTGTTCTTCTTTGTTTCTTTTGACTGTAAGAACAGTGTGCACCCATCACCAAACAACTCAACACAAACTATTTAGACATTTAAAATACCAGCTGGGCATCAATATGCCTCATACTTGAATCCCAATAGCTTCTACAAGATCCCTGATGCATCTTCTTAGGCTTGCGGTTCTGGGTTTGATATGATTGGTTACAAACAAAACCTTTTTATTTTGCTCCCGACAAGAGTGACTCGTCTCACTCGGCTTCCGGCCACGTTAGTGGACCTCAGCGAGCCGCTCCAGGTGGTGCGCTATGAGGAGGGAGGCCACTACCACGCCCACCACGACAGCGGCCCCGTGTACCCCGAAACGGCGTGTACTCACACGCGCCTCGCAGCCAACACCTCCACTCCTTTTGAGACGTCTTGCAGGTGAGCTCACCGAGGTAAAATGGTGACCGAGATCACTAAAGCTGTGTTTCTCAGCAAAGTGCGTGAATGTTCAAGGTGTTAAAATCATCCGTCTTGTCTTTACTGACGCGTCCATTGTGGAAGCTGGCATGTTAGTTGGTGTGACATCATCGACTTGAGGACGTTTCTGTGCCTGCCACTGGTTTGCGAAGTGTTATTTTTTGTGTGTGTGTGTTTGTTTGTGTACTGTTTGTTTGCACCATACATGTGTGTGTCAATTTAAATCTGTGTTGCACACTTAGGTACATCACAGTTCTCTTCTACCTGAACTCTGTTGATGGGGGCGGGGAGACCGCATTCCCTGTGGCAGACAACAGGACCTATGACGAAGTGGTGCGTAATAGTGTCTGGGTCTGGAAATGTGAACAGAGAGTCCTACTAAAGTATTGTGTACATACTGTGCATGTTGTTCATATCTGTGTTAACTCAACTTGTCTGTCGGTGAGTGCATGGGCTCAGTGCGAGGCAATTGGTGTCACTGAGTGTGATCCTATGTGCTTTAGTCTCTGATACAGAACGAGGTGGATCTTTTGGACACCAGAAGAAACTGTGACAAGAGCAATCTGAGGGTGAAGCCAACCAAAGGGACGGCTGTCTTCTGGTACAACTACCTTTCTGATGGAAGAGGTTGGTAAAGTACCAAGGTTAATGTAAAAAATATGTGAAATAATGTAAAAAATAAATAAGTAAATACACTTTTTTTTTTTTTCCTTTTTAAAGCTGACAGTTAGGTATACACGTTTTGTGTCTACAATAATCTCACAGTGGCCTCAGATTAAAGTTTTAAGCTCAACATATGGACAGGAGGCAAACGAATGTCCAGATTTCGAGCTAATCCGTTTCGTGGGTTAAAGCGTCTGCAAGTATTAGATGAAAGGTTAATTAATGGATCACTGCAGACATCATCATTTATGGACCAATGCAAATGGATGTCTTGCATTCATTATTGTTTATCTGGTTGTTCCTGTGCCATTGGAGCATACAATTACATATTTAGAGTTTTCTTGATGCAGAGTATATTAGTCCAGTCATCAAAGTTCCTTTTTTTCCCCCACCAGGCTGGGTTGGGGAGCAGGATGAATATGCTTTGCATGGAGGTTGTGTGGTCACCCGTGGAACTAAGTGGGTTGCCAATAAATGGATCAACATCGATCCGGACTACCAGCGACAGGCTCGGTATCAACAGTTGGTGTCACAGCAACCAGAGGAAGAGGATGATGAAGGTCTGACTTTTAACACAGAACTACAGAGTCCCAGCATCCATCAAGACTTGTAATTCACACAACCAAATTTATATTTAAGAGAATCTTCCAAGCCTTTCTCAGTCTTCTGCACAATGTTTTTGGCAGCACCCTCTGTGGCCAGTTTGAAGAGACACGATTTATTCAGGGAACGAGGTCACGGTGGGTTTATGCAACAGCAGCGAGATGCTTTTGTTGAATAATGTCTGGGTATTGCTATCCTGTTATCTTCCATCTACTCTATTTCCCATTTTAGGATTGTTGCACTAGAAACTCTTGTCAAAGAGTTGGGACCTGAAGACCGCTTACCTTTGCATGTATAACCTTCACTCATTTTACTGTTGCTGAAAGCAACAATTGCACTTGAAAACTGAAATGACAGTTAGCATTTCAATGTCTCATCTTGTTATTGCTGCCATAACCAAAAAAGACTCACACACTCTGTGTGATGCATGTTGCCTTGTCTTTGTTCCTTGAATACATAATTTTTTTTCTAGGTGAATGCACAACACATTGAAATGCACAAAATACTATTCAGATGTTCAGATCTCATTTTATTTATTTATGTATTTATTTATTATGTATTTCCAAAAGAAAATGCACTGTTTGCCTCTATCACATTGAATAAAGTTGAGAAGATCCCATCTGTCATCAGTGTTTGTCTTCCTTTGACATGAACTAAACACAAAAGCTATCAATATTAATTTAATTAATTAATTCATCTGCAGTTATTTGTATGACGTCATTCATTTCAGACTAGAAGCCATTTATAAATAGAATAGAATAGAATAGAGTTGGTCTTGTGTCCTGGGTTGGTTGGTTGGTTCCTCATCCGTTTCCTCTTTGGGAAAAGGCATTAAAGTTTTGTGCTGTTCATTTCCTGTAATGAAACCAGAAAATTATGTAATTAAAATAGCACTTTCAAACTTTTTATTTAAAGGTACTGGGTGTAAAATTTAAGTGATGCCACTTCTGTGTATTGGGTGGCAGTAGTGAGTAATTTTGTACCCAGAAATTTGGATTTACAAGACTCATTTGGGTCGGGCGATGTGGTTCGCTGGCTAACTGCACATACAGTAGATATCAGTCACTGAGTATATCCATCCATCCATCCATTGGCTACCGCTTTATCCGGGGCCGGGTCGCGGAGGCAGCAGTCTGAGTAGAGTTGCCCAGACTTCCCTCGCCCCAGACACTTCCTCCAGCTCCTCCGGTGGCACCCCAAGGCGTTCCCAGGCCAGCCGAGAGACATAGTCCCTCCAGCGTGTCCTGGGTCTGCCCCGAGGCCTCCTACCGGAGGGACATGCCCGAAACACCTCCCTCGGGAGGCGTCCGGGGGGCATCCGAAATAGATGCCCGAGCCACCTCAGCTGGCTCCTCTCGATGTGGAGGAGCAGCGGCTCTACTCCGAGCTCCTCCCTGGTGACTGAGCTCCTCACCCTATCTCTAAGGGTACGCCCAGCCACCCTACGGAGGAAGCTCATTTCAGCCGCTTGTATCCGAGATCTCGTTCTTTCGGTCATGACCCATAGTTCATGACCATAGGTGAGGGTAGGAACGAAGATCGACCGGTAAATCGAGAGCTTCGCTTTTTGGCTCAGCTCCTTCTTCACCACGACGGACCGATACAACGTCCGCATAACTGCAGACGCTGCACCGATCCGCCTGTCGATCTCACGCTCCATCTTTCCCCCACTCGTGAACAAGACCCCAAGATACTTAAACTCCTCCACTTGGGACAAGGGCACTCCACCGACCTGGAGGGGGCAAGCCACCTTTTTCCGGTCGAGAACCATGGCCTCGGATTTAGAGGTGCTGATCCTCATCCCAGCTGCTTCACACTCGGCTGCGAACCGTGTCAGTGCACGCTGGAGATCCAGGCTTGATGGGGCCAACAGAACCACATCATCCGCAAATAGCAGAGATGAGATTCTGTGGTCCCCAAACTGGACCCCCTCTGGCCCCCGGCTGTGCCTAGAAATTCTGTCCATATATATGATGAACAGAACCGGTGACAAAGGACACCCCTGCCGGAGGCCAACGTGCACAGGAAACAGGTCCGACTTACTGCCGGCAATGCGAACCAGACTCCTGCTCCGGGAATACAAGGACCGAACAGCCCTCAACAAGGGAGTATATACTGAGTATAATGATTGTTTTTTTTATTTCATCAGCTTTTTCATTTTTTATTATGTTAACTAAAAAAAATATAGTTTGGATTGATTATCAGTGATTGCCAAGTATTAAGCAATACCACTATGCCATTACAAAAAGTGCTATTGACTTGGCAGGCATAATTGCACTTACAGTATGTTTAAGTTTTGAACTCTCCTGAACATCAGCTTAACACACTCACCAACAATGGTTCATATCTGGGGAACGATGCAGCTCCACGGTGGTCCAGGCAGTACAGCACAGCATCATGGACAGAAGCAAAAAGCTGTTTTTTAGTGATTGTCTCAGAGAAGAAACCACCAAGTTCTAATGCTTCCACAACAGAAACTGAAAAGAAAAAGGCATTTTACATTAAAATCAAAGACTATACAGTCGACCTTCAAGGAAGTAAAGTGTTAACTTACCTTGACACCCAGCTATGTAGACATCCACATCAATCTCACTGAAATCATGGAAAATCTGTCGATATTAAAAAAAAAGAAAAAATTTAAAATCTGTTCAAAAATGGTCTGTATGACAGCAAATCATTGTGAACTTTTTATTGATTTGTCACTTTACAGGTGTTTAAAATCAGCTGGAAGCTTATACACTTGAAAATGATCAAATACAGTCATTTTGTGACTTTCTCCGTGAAGATTTTATTTGTTGTTTTTTTATTATTATTATTATTATTATTATTATTATGGCTTGTTCATTAAAAGAACCACAATAGAAATAACTTCCGGCAACCTTATAAGGCAGTTCAGTACAAATTGAGGATCTAATTTGTAGTTGCCAAAAATAATCAATCTATTAAAATTGTAAAAACAGTCATTTAAAAATAGTTTGATCTGCTCAATTGTCTTTTGGACATGTTTGGACATGTTTGACATGTTCATACTTACATTTTTCATGGTCTTAATAGCCACAATGTCAACAAAGTTCGCCGTGGAGAGGTCAAGGATGATGGAGTGGATATCCCAGGTCCACTTTCCCAACGACCCAAGAGAGACTCGCTCCAGGTCGCGACTCAGGGTGTCCTCGCTGCTGGAGCCCAGAGTGGTGGTGTCCTCGTCCTGCAGCTCTGACATCCACCCTAAACTCGTGCAGTCTGGATCCCCACCTTTCAAATACTCCCATCTGGACTGACCACCTGGTATTCGGGGGGTGGTTGGGATGACAAACACCGTACCATTTTCCCTTTCAGTCCAGTCCGGCTCCTCCCGTCCCTCCTCCTCTGTATCAGTCCCATCTCCATGTTTGTCCCTCCAGCAGCCAGGCTCTTCCTCCACAGAGAACTCTGGCAAACCAGACAGTTTCATAGCTGCCCTCTGAGCACGTCTCTGAACGGTAATGAGGGAAACAAAGTATTGGACTTATGGCACTGGACTCACACATTGGGAAAATATTGATTAATTAAAAATAAATGTTTAATGACGGTTTGTAATATTACCTCTCTCTTAGCTTGTCTCTTTGCCCGTCTCTCAGCTCTCCTTTCTCTACGCTTCTGTTTGGCCTCCTGCCTCCTCTTATAAATGATCATTTTACTGATGTCAAGTCCACTCTAAACAGAAAAAGGGAAGTCGAAACACCTTTGTAATGTAGCAGCAGAAATGGAATGAAGTGATGTAATAAGTCAATTTCCAGTAGAGACAATTTGAGTCATCATATGCAAATTAAAAGAGGAAACTTGAGGGTCACATTTGGGCTAAACTGTAAAACGCACAAAAAAAGTTTGTTTATTAGCACAATATGTTATTATCAACTATCTAAACTATTAAAATATCGACTAATTGTTGGTCTGGTCTTCAGGTTTTGATTGGGAGTAAGCAAACCTTTTCTTTCAGGGCTTCGAGGTACAGCTCTGCGTTAGCGAAGTATACTGTAGAAGAGGAGTGAAATATAGTGACACCTGGGATCTCTTTAGCCTGTGAAAAAGACAAATGTCATTATTTGTCTTTTATTTGGTGAAGAAGAGCTTTGATTTGTGGCTTTAACCATTTGGTCTCACCTCTCTGTGTTTCTCCATATCGACGTACAGTTCTGTACCTGGAACATTTCCTAAAACAGAGTAGGTGGGCCTGAAAAAAATAAGTCTCTTTATAACACAGCCGAACTTGGATATTATTACTGCAGAGAGACATGTATTATAACAAGTCGTGGATGAATCTTACAGCTGCGCTCTGAAGATAACCGTGAATAGAGCAAAGGTGATAGATGCTGCTAGACCCAGATCCAGATTGAGGAGCAGTGTTGATACCCACGTGACCAACCACACTACCTGAGTAATACAAGATGACCTTGCTTGAGGATATTTTTAAATGATGTAGTAGATAGTCCCCACATAATTTATTTATCTTCTCACCAGATCGATCTTGCTGCTTCTCCACAGGGTAATAATGTCGGAATACTGCTTGAACATGCCCTTCAGATTTACAAACACGATCGATGCAAGGACAGCCTGAAACAACACATTTAATTTATATAGAATACCCTCATATCAATGTATGACATTACAGTAAATGTATAATGTGTCATAGATTTTAATTATAAATCATCTGAACCTTTGGCAGCTCCTGGAAAAGTGTTCCAAGTTTCAGTATTGTCACCAACACAATTAAAGCGGAAGCCACTCCAGCCATCTAAGAGAAGGATAGAAAGTTTATTATGGGCTTATTCAAATATTTGGGCTCAACATGCACATGAACTAATTTGCTTTGTGAAACGGGATCAGTAACAATCTGTTAGTACATTTTCGAAATATTAAGTCATAGCTTTCTTCAACTTTCTTTTGCCTTCTAAATTAGAATAGTCTTTACATAATATGCACACATGTAAATTCGATGGATAATGCATCTCTTAAAGCTACAATACATAGTATGCAGGACATCAGTTTTTCATATTCACAAGTAAACACAAGATATCTAGCGTGTTATTCTTATCAAGGAAATGTTTGTTGACTTACTTGCGTCTTGCCTCCCGTTGACTCTTGGACAAGACTTCGAGACATGGAGGGGCAGACAGAGAAGCACTGAAAAAAGCCTCCCACTGCATTGCTGAGACCCAATGCCACAAGCTCCTGAAGCAGCATCGAGACAAACAAAACATGAAAGTCACTTTACAATTACAATATCAGCAAAATTTACTTGTCATTTAGCGATAATCTCCAAGTCACCTGGTTACTGTCAACTTTGTATCCATGCTTCAGTGCAAACGTTTTTCCAAGTGAAATAGAAATCGCGTATCCAACAATTGCCAGTGCAAAAGCATCTCCGATAACTTCACCAAAAATACTCACATCTGGTGCACTCGGAGGACGTAAACTGATGCGCATAAGACAAAACAGGAAACCAGCTATTAAAGTTACTCTAAATATTACTCAGCCAATAAATATATCAGTATTTGGAAAATTCAAATACTTACCCACTCGGAATTTCTCCAACAACTTCAAGACTGTAGTTGCCATTCAAATGTGCATAGGATGATATCAAAGTAGCTGCCACAATCTGAAGGAAACAAGTGGAACATTAAGATTATAAACACAAATATACAAAGGTGACTTGAACAACATGATCTTATCTTTGACTGTCAATAATTAGTCTCTTGTCAGTCATTTTAGAAAAGAGGGTGTAATTATTAGCCACAAAGTAGTTTTTGCTGTGAACTGTGGAAAAGCAGAGGCCCCGGCACTACTGCTGATTCAGCTGCTTATTTCCGCTTATTTGCGTCTATGCTTTTTCACTGCATTAGCGTCAGCACCAATGATATAAAGAGGGACCAGGGAGTGTGTCCCCGCGTTGACTGACTGTGATTAGTTCCATTGGGACAGGCACTGGGAGCTTTGACCCGAGGAATGAGTTGAGTTCCTTGGCTGCAGTTAGAAGCACCATAGTCACAGCACTGACCACCAGCGTGGGCAGATGAGTGTGCGGCAGCAGTGAAAAAACATCCTTCAGAGTCTGAAAATGAAGAACAGTAAAAAGAGAGAGCGGTTATAGCTGGGACTTTATGAAATTTCATGAATTTAGACAAATTATTCCATTACTTCAAACTGCTGGTTAGTATTTCTTGCTATATTGTCTACATACTTACATTAGTAATCAAGATTTTAACATATAACAAGAAATATCATTGTGGTTTTTTTTGGTTTTTTATTTGATTAAATATCAATTCAATATTTTGTAATTGAGAAAACGCCACATTGTAACCCTAAAAGGCTCATTTAATGGCAGGACACTGATCCAGGTGAAAGTCAATATTGGCCATAAAATGTATTCATTCATTCATTTATATATACAAGTCAGGACTACAGGATGTTTACAGAGTGGTTGCAAAATAGGGTAAACAAATATAAAGTGAAATTCCTTTTAAAAAGAATAAAGAAGGAAAGAAATGTGCCAGAAGTGAATGATAGCACACACTCCTCTGTCAGTATCAATACTGTAATAATAGATTTGATCATGTCTGGTCAAGCTGTACTAACACAGATGAAACATTGAGGTCAACACTATTTGATGAACAAAACCACAGTGAGAAGAATCAATACTTGACAGCACTCACATACACCAGTGACAGCGGACCACTAAAGCGTGATGGTGAAACTCCAAAGATGTACTTCAGTTGTCCTCCCACAGCATGGACTGCAGCAGCTGTTGTGTAGGCCCGCACAAGAGGTTCAGACAAGTATGTTCCCACAAATCCAAACTTTACCACACCCAGCAGTACCTGTGAACACAACCATTAATGTTTGAGTGTGTTTAAAGAGGAACCGCAAAGTAGGACACAGCTAATAAGAGGTGACTTTGTTTTGCAAACCTGAATAAGTCCCCCGAGAACAGTTGTGGCAGCAGCCACCTGAACCCTGTATGCATCCCTCGCAGATATATCCACCTCTGTGGTGATGTTAGTCCCGTTATTTTTGAGGAACTCCCCATCTGGAGCGAGCCTCTCTGTCACACTCCCAACCATGATACTCAACACGGTGAAAGTACCTGAACACAAGAAACACAACACTATGATTATCGTTCTCTTTAATAAATAATACATTTTCGTTATGCTATTTTTGACTCCATCGTCTCACCAATGGAGATATGACGTGATGTCCCAAAAAAAAAGTAGATCAATGCTGGATAGAGGGATGTGTAGAGCCCAAACACGGGAGGTAATGAAGCCAGCAATGAATATGCCATACCTATGGATGGAAATTTTATTGAGCCAAATGTAAATGATTATGAGGAGCTGTGTTAAATGTACAACCACGAACCAGAGAATGTTTCCATTCAGACAATCAATTCAACAACCCACCAATCACTTTATTCAGGTGTATTATTTGTAAACGCTGATGTGATCCAGTACAATATCTCAGAGATACATTCTGCCTTTTTATAAAGCGTAATTAATTTCAGTTTTGTTTAAAATTGTTAGAGATTATTTCATTGAACTATATGGTTTGGGTTTTTTTGATCGGGACAGCAACATTTTTATGGAATTTTAAGATACTGAGATGTTGCCACTGATATATGAGAAGAGTATATTCAAATGTACTTAATAAAGAGGCTGATCTGCATGTGACATAACTGACAGGGACTATAATCTAAATATTTACTTACTGAAATACTGACATTCAACTTGAGAACATTTTTAGAATGATAGATATGTTTACTGAGATGTAGGAGGCTGTTTCCATACCTTGTGGCAGGTGCATTATACCAACACTAATCCCAGAGACAAGGTCTGGCATCCCATAGTCCCACACTGAGTACTTAGGCAGCCAGTATAACACAGGGAAGCTGCTCATTAAACTCCGCTTCAGTTTAGGTATGGTACACCTGGGAGGGATGTAATGCAAACATGAATTTTTGCACACTTTCTTCGTACACTTCTGTAGGACAATGAGCATCAAAATAATAAAACTTTGATGAGTTTGTCTTACCTGAATGAATCTTTCAGGCGCTCAGATATAGGACGGTGACTGTCAGAGTATGATTTCCTCTGTGTTACTTCTTCCAGTTTCTGTTCATCCAGCACTTCCCGCTCCACTCTGTATTTTCCAAGTCTACGTGTGGACTCCATTGGGCTCAATGCAAGTTCAGGTGATTGCCTCTTTTTAAATTTTTAAGAGCAGATTTTGAGTGTCTTGTTTGCTGAACCCTTTCCACCAAATCCAGATGCTACAATTCCTCTGCCAAAACAGCGCATATATCTGCATCTGTACACTACAATACCTAATGGTTGACAATGGTTTGGATGTTGCAAGCAGGGCATCTGCATTACAATGATGAGTGAGCACAACAGGTATCGTCTGAAAAAGGAAAAAGATTAACTCCACTAATTTCCATTGAGTAGTTCCAGTCTCTCTTTTTCCATGCAACAGCAGAAGCGAGACTAATGAACCATGAAACACCAAGGCTTCTACAAGGCCAGCTGTTTTTTCAGGTTACTTTTTAACAAACTATTGAAGGTTGGTCAAACTCTGAAGTGGCTTTTCCTAAAAATCAAGCCATTAAATATTGGAAAATTAGCTTAATGAGCACAATTACTTAAAAAACAAACAAAAAAACAACAACAATATTGATTTCTTCAATGGTCGAAAGAGTTTTGACATTAAAGAGCAATGAAGGAATATCTTACATTTTGACATATGTGGAGCAGTAGTATATCTACTGGGTCTTTAAGAGACCGCCATCATGAAATCTGAATCCGAGCTGAGAGCAATGTTTCTGTCATTCCACAGCGTTACTCATGTGACCATGACTAACAAACTAAAGGAGAAAATGACCTCAACTGAAGTACAATATCATACCAGCAAGTCAAAGTATGAATCACTGCATTATTAAGAACATTCCTCATTGCAACTATCTCAAAACTTTTTCTGTTTCTGACCACTTAAACCTTTGTGACCCACTTGTGTGTTCCCCAACATGGTCTATTTTTGGGTTGGTAGCTCAGAGGGCTCCCATGAAGGGGCCAAATGCCACTGCCTTGAGTTTGCTCAAACCTTTTTCACCCGGCGACAGTCGCGGTCAGTAACATCAACAACACATGTAGCCTGATGAAAAACATGGATATTGACTGGTCTGTTTAGACCCACAAATACGATAGATCTTCTGAAGTCTGGAGGTAAGAATTTCTTTCAAGTAAATGTATTGCTGTTTGATATGTTCCACTCTGCTACTTTACTTTATTTGCACAAATTCACATTATTTAGAGACGTGACTGCTGAGATCTTGCTAATTAAGAAGGTGCTTGTAAAAATGTGAACCCATCTTCTTCAATTTATTGTTATAACAGGGATCAAAAAATTACATCAAAGAATGACATCAAAATTATGCAAAATTTAGTAAACTTATAAGTTATTGCACAATCCAAATGTATTTGTAGTTGTGCAACAAGCAAATCTCATTCTGGTTTGTACTCATGGCACTGCCGTTTAATAATTGATAACTTAACTGTTGCTTTTTTTTGTTTTTCAGAGACAACTTTGTTAATATTTCCAGGTGTAGTTTTTTAAATAGAATTAAAACATTTTTCAATATTTTTAATCCAAATGGATCTTACTGCCAAACACGGACTGGTGCTGCTCGAGCAGCTGAGGAGGATGAGGGAGATTGAGCATCTGACCGATGTGGTGTTGGTGGCGGAAGGCATCAGTTTTCCCTGCCACAGGGTCGTGCTGTCTGCCTTCAGTCCATACTTCCGAGTCATGTTCACCTGTGGTTTGCGTGAGTGCCACAACAGAGAAATATTTCTGCGTGACACCCCCGCAGACAGCCTGGCCCTCCTCTTGAACTACATGTACTGTTCGGCCCTTCCTCTCACTAATGCCAATGTGCAAGGCATTTCTATTGCAGCTTTTCTCCTGCAGATGGATGACGTGTTCAGTCGCTGTCAGGTGCACATGATGGAGAACATGGATGCCTCCAATTGCCTTGGTGTGTATTACTTTGCTCGTGATCTTGGGGTAGAGGAGCTCGCCGACAACGCCCAGCGTTTCTTGAGGCAGCACTTTGTCCAAGTTTGCCAGAATGAAGAGATCCTGGAGCTAGAGGCCCATCAGCTTGGGAAACTCTTAGCATCTGATGATCTGAATGTTACACGGGAAGAGACCATCTTGGATGTGGTTCTTCGCTGGGTAAAGCACACCACTCTGTTGGATGGAGAACTGCGTTATCGCCATCTTCCAGAGCTCCTGAGGAAGGTTCGTCTTCCGCTGATCAACTCGGACTACTTACAAGAGGCACTGAGGAGAAACACCGCCCTGCTGGCTGACGCTGAATGTCTAGAGATGGTGAATGACGCCCTACAGATCACGGCTATGCATCCATCGGCTGCCCCACGCAAGCTGAAGCTGCGCTATGGCATGGAGACCACAGATCTGCTGCTCTGCATCGGTAATGACGGTGGTGGAATCAGGTCACGGTACGGCAACTATGCTGAGCGCAGCTTTTGCTACGCCCCATCTACGGGCCGTACCTACTACATTACTTCACCTCGCTATGGAGAAGCTCTGGGATATGTGTGTGCTGGGATTGTGACAGAAAAAAATGACATTATGGTAGCCGGAGAGGCCAGTGTACGCAGGATGGCGAGACAGAAAGACATGAACATTGAGATCTACAGGTAAAAAAACCAAACAAAAACAGACGTTCAGTGACACACTTCACACTGTAACAAATGCTGAACCAATGCAAATTGATTGTTTTGAATTTCCAGGTACAAAGTGGAGGCCCAAGGAAGCTGGGAGCGCTTAACATCTGCAGAGTACCGTGATTCGTATGCTCTAGGATCACTGGGTGATACTCTTTACCTGCTCGGTGGGCAGATGAAGCTGAAGAATCAGTTTCTCATCACAAACTGTGTGGAGCGATGGTCTCTGCAGGGCGGACCGTGGAGGAGTGCTGCACCCCTTCCTATGCCCCTGGCCCACCACAGCGTGGTCCAAATGAAAGATCGCCTTTATGTGATAGGCGGACAAACCCCGCAGGTGATGCATAAAATAAGAAACTGCATTGTAAAATGAGAAACATGGCACACTTTTCACAAAGACGGCTAATACTGTATTTTAAATGTGGCTCTTCTCTGGATGTCCTTCTCTGCTCTGTCACAACGTCCATCCTTTTCAACCTTCCAGTCATACCGGATGGATGATGAGCCTGACCGTCTTAGTAACCGCCTCCTGGAATATGATCCGAACACAAACAAGTGGACAGAGCTAGGTCCAATGAAGTACTCAAAGTACCGCTGCAGTGCAGTGGTTCTCAATGGGGAAATTTACGTCCTGGGTAGGATTACTTGTTTAGCTCTGCTTTATTTCCCACAACTTGACAAATCAATTGAAGTGTATTAGAATATGTCCGAAAAACTTTGTCAGAGAATAATTGTGCTTGGTAATCTTGGGTTTTTTGCAGGAGGTATCGGGTGTGACGGTGTGGACTGTGGGCAATCACGGCACTGTCTCGATGCTGTAGAGATCTACAATCCAGATGGAGATTACTGGAGGGATGGACCTTCGCTTCCCTGCGCCCAGCTTTCACTGCGCACTAATGCAGCCAATGCAGGAGTGGTGGCGGGAAAGATTTATCTGTGTGGATATTACAAAGGAGCAGGTGATTAAAGACTTCCAACAAGAGTTTGTTTGAATGGATTTTTCTTTTATGTGAACAAATGAATGACTTTTTCGTTTCTTTATCCTCCACAGATCGCCATGATGATATAACAAAGGACATCTTGGAGCTGGATCCATGGGAGAACCGGTGGACAGTGGTGGCTCGGCATGCATTGATGCATGACAACTACGATGTCTGCTTAGTGGCGAATCTCAACCCGCGGGGGCTAATGTCCCCACCTGCAGACTTAGTGAAACTGTGACAGGGCTGTCAGTCAGACTCAAATGTGTTTGCAAAAATCAGTGGAGGAATGTAATTATTAATCATTGAAGCACTTATTGCTGGGCTGAAGGCTTTAAGATTTCATGCAGAAACGGTCTTAGTGTTCAGCATGAAATGGACTCATAGTCAATGGCTTACTTGCACACTGGAAAGAAGAGACGTGATATGTAAATACAGTATGTGTATTGCTTTTTTTGTTTGGTAACATCTGCAGAGGTTTAACTGAAACCCATAGCTGTGAAGTGCATATCTGGAGTATTTATAGCAACATGAGGAAAAGATTTATTCTGACAGGCACAAATGACAATTACAAAGTTGGACTCCTGGCTTTCATAAAAAATGTACTTCTCGTCTGAAATTTGACTTATTTTGAGAATATACTAAATATTTTTTTAAAAATCTGCTGCCAATTGATACTGGCATATTTAGTACACATGTAAAAATGTTGCATCTTATATATCTGTTTTGTTATTTGAGTTGGCTATGCTTGCTAAAGCATAATAAAAATGTGTTTTTGCAAAAAAAGAAAAAGAAAAAAGAAAGAGTCGTATCCATGTTTTGCAGCATGTCAGTTGTAATTTGAACACATATTGTATTTAGAACACTACAAACAGTCTTCACTTCATCTTCATTTAAATAGAGGCCATGCAAAAATAGTGGTATATAGTATTGGTTTTTCAGTTTATATTCAAGAAGTCAAGTCAGAAGGGAGAGACATTTAAAATACTTTTCAACTTTTCACAATTAAACATCTTCAGCAAAATATTAACTTGTACAATTTCTTAAAGAAAGAAAAACTGAACAGTTTAAACCTTTTATGCTTTGTAGATCATGTCATGAAAACAGAGTTCATTCCTTGACACAACTGAACATGTCAACAGAACATATGTCAAGACCGAGTAAGTATATAAATAAGCTTTTGTGTTTCCAGTGTTCCCCACTGTTGTGACTTTTACTTGTCCTTTAAGGGTCTACATCGCAGTCATTTGTTTCAAACAGATGCCAGAAGCTGACTGGAGTTGCTGGAGCCCCCATGTTGCACTCTGCAGACAGTTTCTCTATGATAGGTGTGACATCCTGGAGAGCTATAGGACTGGTGCTTTCTTGTGACCAGTATTGTGGCGGGATGCAGCATCGTAAAGCCTTTCCGGTCCTGTTCTCCCTGTTCAGCGGGTTTGGTGTGAGAATGTCCTGACGAGCTCCACAGTTTAGGGGATGCTTGTTCTGATTCACGAATGGCTGACTGTTTTCATCTGAGACGGTGTACTTACTCCTTTGCATGAGCCCCGCAGGCAACTTCTTGCGCCTCCTCGTGGTTCTCTGAGTGATTTTCCTTATTCTGGTGTTGCTGTGCTTATGTAGAGAGGGAACTCCAGCCTGGTTTTTTTCAAGGATTTGTGATACAGGTGTGAGCTGCGTACCTTCCTGCTTGTTTTCTTGTATTATGTTCAGCATCGACTGCAGCAGCAAAGGTGATGTCTGGATGGCACTGTCCGTCACCTGCTCAGTGCTGGGTTTGAATGAATTCGACGACACTAAAATGCTGAGATGCTCCAGGGCCTTTTCAAGCATGCGCCGCTCTCTATCCTGTTCTCCTTTCAGACCCTCCAAACTCTTCTGGAGGATCTGATACATCATCTCTGTTTGCAAGGTGACTTTATTTACCACCGTGTCAAACTGCTCGGAAATTTCACTTTGGAGACGGTTCAAATTATTTTGCACTGAAAACAATAAACAAAATTGAACATACCAAGTTAGCATGACATCAACAAAAATCACTACGCTATAAAAGAAAATTTTAATAAAATAAGCATGGACCTAGAATCTATTTTGAAGTGACTGTGCCGCCTACAACGTGTACATTTAGTCACAGGATAAAGAGCACCATCTGCTGGTGCTAAATACTTGTTTATTTTTTACCAAATAAATCAGTGTTTCTGAATGAACAACGTTTTATGAAACTCACGTGTTGATGCAAAACTGTCAAATTTTTCTAGTACAGTTTGGCACACAGCTGCATTCTGCTCAGTGCCAACCAGATGTAGAAGCTGCCAAAAAAAAAAAAACACCACCAATCATTAAGGTTGTATCTTATTATACCACAAAACATTTTGAGTATGAAAGAAAAACTGTATGACTGAAAAAGCAGCAGGTGGAGGCCTGTCCTTACTCACATTGTTGAGGGTTTCTTTTATGTTTTCACATTCTTTCATTAAAAGTTCACTGTTACAAAAGAAAACAAAAAGAAAACTAATATTATTTCTGGTATCCTGTCTAATGTATCAAAGAAGTATGAAATCAAACAACATTTCAGGTCCAACTGCTTAATAAGACCTACCTTTCACTTTTCTCTTTTGCCTTTTTCTTATCCTCTTCAAATTTACCCAGCATCCACGAAGTTCTGGTTTTGTCGTTTAGGTCTCCAAACAGCAGAGGTTTAGCGAGGTAAGCATTTAAAATTGTTTGGTCACTTCCCTAAACAACAATATAATGTGGAGGGGGAAATACATTAAGAGGGGTTTTTATGAAACATTACTATATTGCAAATCTTCCCTTTAGGAGCACTTGCATACACATGGTGTTTGTTCCTATAAATGCTCTGAAGGATTATGCACTGTATATATACTAAACTTTGTTGAAATCAGGACACTTATATATTAGCAATTTCACAAAGTGTACTAAAAAGTTCCATAACTGTATACGAGCTGGGCTGACTGTAATTTGGGGGGGAAAAGGCACAAGGGAAAATCCCTGATCGTAACTCAGCATGACTGAAATGCGCATGTAGAAAGCGTTGTCAATCAATCAGTTGTGAAAGACACTCAGAACTTGAACATACAAATTGATCCAGTTGGATTGCTATCTTCATGCCCGGTGTCACTATTTGAGGCCATTGCCATCTTTCCAACAACACCAAGTGCCATCAGATGAAAACAGGAAAACGTCACCTCTTGTGAGCCCTGCTGGGCGTTCCTGGACGATAGACACAAATCCTGAGAAGTACTCTGGGAGTTTTCAGGCCACAACTGAGAGTCTGTCAAGCTGGAATAGCTGCTGGCAGCCACATTTCTGTTCATCCATAACGAGTGGAGAAGGAAGGAAGGAAAAAAAAAAAAAAAAAAAACAGGCTTAGTTGAGCGGCAAAACAAAACTCCATGAATTCATAACAATAAAATAAAGCTTGATGTTTTCTGATATGTATCCACGTGGGTAAAGTAATCCCACCATGTCGGTCTACAGAACAAGCATCAGGATACCGTCACAGTTGAGTAGTAGGCTCAGCAGTGATTAATTACCTGCTTCCAGTCGGGATGTTCAGTATATCCTTAATATTACTTGGAAGATTCATTGTTTTGGTGCTGATGTGGTCGGATGAGCTCCAGCTCCCAAGCTGCCTAATGATGCCCGTCAAGAAAGGGTCAGCGGCGCTGTTTTGGACAAATGTATCTTAACAGTTAACACTTACAGCATTAGTTCTTTATCGTAATGAACTAAACAGCGACTCATAGTAAATACTACTCGACGTTTGAATGACGGACTCACGGAGAAGGTGAGGAGGTGAGTGGCCGTGAGCTCGACAATATTAAATCTCCCGCCGACAGAGCTGTCGTCAGCAAGAGGCTGCGCTACCTTCATGGACCCTCGGAAAAGTCTGAACTGACTTTAAGATGAAACTAATGACGAATATACAGTGACCCAATGACAACTTTCCCCACGAATAAAGATTCGATATCGTGTTCGTTTTGACAGAAGTTTGGCTTTGTCGACCTTTCTTTCTAAATTAAACTCTTAATTGAAACAGTACTCGTAAGTTATTTTCGAGTCGATCAGAGGGAGGGCTCTCCGCATCATGAAGGACTCCACCCACCCAGCACATGGACTGTTTCAGCCCCTCCCCTCAGGAAAGCGGCTGAGGAGCATTAGGAGCAAAACCACCAGGCTCAGGAACAGCTTCTTCCCCGAAGCTGTGAGACTTGTGAACTCGAGCCATGTTCCGTAGACTCCCATCTTCCTGCACTACAAACACTTCACACTTACATTCTGCTCTTGTATATTTGTATATATTTTACGCTCTATATATTTTATTACTATATATTTTATTACTGGCTCACCGGGACCTGAGTCCAAATTTCGTATCATTCTTTGATATGACAATAAAGAATCCTTGAATCCTTGAATCCTTGAATCCTTGAAATAGAGAGAGAGAGAGAGAGAGAGAGAGAGAGAGAGAGAGAGAGAGAGAGAGAGAGAGAGCGCGAGAGAGAGAGAGAAATATATTCAGCCTTCAGCACTTAGCACTCACACTTGCATTTTATTCTGGAATTACAAACCTCTAAATATTACTATTGTTATTATTTTTGTTGTTTTTGTTGTGTGACAGTGACTGGGTCGTCTGTGGACCTTCATTGTGAAATCCTCCCGGAAGTGAACGTGCTGATTTGGGGCAGGTGGACGTCTCTGTTGTCTCCGGAACTCTCTGCCGCTCCGCTCGCTGTGTGGCTGGTCTGCGGAGGTGTGTTACCAACAGGTCTGCTCGAGAAGCTCCGCGGCTCGGTCCCGGTCCCCGTCCTGGTCTCCCTGCGGAAGAGGCTGACAGGACCTGCGGGGCATCGAGCCATAGCCGGAGTCCGGTCGGGCCGGAGCCTGCTGCTGCTGTTGCTGCTGCTTCGGGCTGGTGAGTGAACTTTTCATCCTGCGTCGTGCAGCGGCGGAGTGAGTAAACACAGCTGGTTAATGTCGCACAGGTCGGGACAGATGAGCAGATCTGCCCCTCGGACGCTGCGAGCCGAGCTGCTCGGTGTTTTTTCATGGAGAAAACTTCCTTCGCCGTGCGGACAGGTGCTGCTAGCTAGCGGCACATCGCTGCTGCACGAGCTGCTCCCTGTCAGGCTCATGCTTATCAAACATTTGAAGTGTGGATGTCAGGACAAAAATAAAGAAAGACATGTTCTGTGCAATGTCGAGTGACGACACTTACAGGGAGGTGGCCTGTTTCTGTAGTTTAATCGCTATTATTGTTTGTATTAGAAACACTTTAAACTGGTTATTGTGGGAAACCAAATGTTATAACTGTATTTATAAATGAATTAGTTTTATGAGTGACTGAAAATAACCAGCCAATGTATCAGTACACGTAAAATATGCTTTTATACTTGAGAGCATATTATTAATGACTAGGCCCTTGTACAGAACTACATTACAATCAGAACCCATCTTAACTGAGTATTTAGATTTCATTTACAACCCTAATTGTCACATTTTGTCTAAAAGGTACAAAAAAAATGTTTTTTCTTGTACTGTCCTATTGACACATGTGTCTTATGGATACTCGTGAAGTGTTTAGTTTCTACCTATTGTGACCCGGGATTACACAGAAAAAGGAATGTGTGTCACTGGCTGTTGAATGTTGATGCATATCTAACCTCAGTCTGTTGTTTGTCTCCAAGGCTTCCAGTATGGCTCTGTCATTCCTTTTGGTCTTAGCTGCTACTTTGATTCTTATCAGACCTGAAACACCTGTCACTAAGGTATGTCGCCAGACCTATGTCTGCTGTATTCATCTTATAATGATTGGTTAATCTATGCACGCTGCTCTTTTTTGCAGGCCCTTCATCAGAACTCCCTTGAGTGCTGCAGCGAGAAGCCAAGAGCGAACAACTCGTGTTCAAATGACACACACTGTGAACCAGGTAACGTGTGTGACGTGCTCTGAATGACTCTGATGTTCAGGTTTAATAGGGTTATCGGGGGTTTAAGTGAAAAGATGTTTTTATCCTACGAGTGCCGAACAATTTCTGATTGTTTAGTATCTGAAGACACGCTGTCCGTTGAATTGAGAGCGTGTGTCCGGGATAGTATCAGATTATTCAACCTGCATTTGTAGCCAGTCATCCAATGTGGGTATGTTCTACTCTGGCACAACCAAGCTGACCCCTCCAATGCACTCAAAGAGGTTGAGGTCGGCACTGCTGCTCGGCCATGGACACCACAATCTTCAAACAGGACGACAGCAGAGAGTGTGTAGTTCATGCAGCATGGAATCAATTTGCATCTTTTCTTTAGATGTGAGCTACACCTGTGTGGCTTTGTATAGAGCTCATTTAATCTGTTATGTTGAGCTGAGGCATCAAGCCTAACAGGTTGGAGAGAAACGTACTTCTATGCTGGAACCGATGTATACACTATGTATATACTCAGCAATGTCTGCAAAATATCATTGCACTGCTCTGTTTTCTCAAGAAAAACAACAATTTTCCGATATTGATTTAAATCGAGATATCTTCATAGATATATGAAGGTTTAATGATGTGTGGATTTTATGGAAAAAGGAACTTAAAATCAAACTGTATAAAATGTATTCTTCTCTTTTATTCCACAGGATGCTTCATGCGAGTCCTGGAGAACATCAACACCGTCTGCATATTCTGTGACTCTGCAGCCGTGGATCTGGAGAACATCACGGTCTGCACCTACAGTAAGGACGCAGTGCATTTTAAGGAGAAAAACCTGCACATTCTGGGTTGTTTTTGTTTGTTTTAACTTTGGTTTGTTCTGCGCTTTGTAGACTACACAGTGGAGCGTAAAAATCACACAACAGTGACGACTGTTATTCCAAAAATAGGTAAGAGATGTGCATTTATATTCATTTGTGCGTTTTTTGTTTTTTGTTTTTTTAATAGAAGGAACTTTCTAGGGTAATAATAGTGCCATGATATAATAAACCAAATGCCAGATCTCATCCACCTCATGAAACCTCAAACTTTTCAGGTCGAATGCATTGAATGCATAATTCACTCTATTTGTAAAGACTCTTAAGTTTCTGTGTTTATGTTAAAAGGCTATATGACAGCAAGTTGTTCTCCAGACTTCCTGGCCCTCATTTCTTTTTTTCTTTTTTTTCATTTCTGTGCAGGAGGCCCAGGTGTGGCCGCTTCGCTTCTTTTGGGAACGCTGTTGATCAGCCTGTTCCTGATTCTTTCCGTTGCCTCCTTTTTCTACCTCAAACGCTCAAATCGGCTCCCAGGCATCTTCTACCGTCGCAACAAAGGTGAGCACGCAGCATCTGTGAACAGGTGGTTGGAAACAAAGTCGGAAGCTACTGCTGCACTCATCGAATCCTTTATAATAAAATGGGAACGTGCTTGAGAGGGGGAAAAATGTTGCTTTAATTCAATGTTCTATTAATTGTTACATTCAAATGTAACTTAGATTTGTGCTCTTTTGCAGCCTTTATATTCCAGCCAAGTGAAACAGTAAGTCCGTTTCATTGTTTTTCACTGTCAAACACATGTTTAGCTTTGCAAAATGTAACCTCTTTTTACAGAAATATTAGTGTCTCAGGGATAATGTGCATTTCTTTGCAGGCGGTCATGATCCCCTCTTCATCAGGTAAGATGACGAGATTATCTCTTTGTTAACCGCTTTTTTTTTAAAACAACGATTAAAACAAAAAAAACAAGCTCCGACCTTGCTGAACTGGTTATAGCCAGCACTGAGTCTTGCAGCTTTTGGGTGAAGATTGTTGCAGGAATTAAATGTTTGCATCCATAAAAAAAAAAAAATCTCTCTGCATTGAAGCTGTTTGTAATAAAACAAGAGGAGGGAGAAAAAAAAAACCCAAACACTTGAGGTCAACTCAGATGAGATATTTTCAATGCATGTCTCATCTTGTGAGCCTCACAGGCAATTATTTTAATTCTGCATTTCTCTTTTGAAGTGAGGAAGCCAAGATATGTCAGAAGGGAGCGGCCCTCTGCTACATCAACACTACGCGGTGCCACCATACCTACAACAGCCACGACGCAAGTTTATAACGTGTAGGAGGAGGAGAGGAAGTTCAGGAACAACGGCTCTCCTCCTGTCAAGTTTCAAAGATGTGAAGGATAACTGCTGACGCTTTTTTTTTTTTTTTTTTGTTAGTGCGGCAAGATGTAAACCATAGCTGCTTTTGGTGTATTCACATAACTCGGGTTGTTGCTTTTTCCTCTGTGTAATCAGATCCGTATCCAGTAAGTAACCCGTTAATCTTCCTCGCATTGTGAGGTATCAGGGCAGGTTTTATTTGAAATGAAGCAGACGCATTGATGTGCAGTGAGGGGGGAGAGTTTCAGCGATTCTTTTTTAAATTCAAAACATTTTTTTTGTGTGAATGTCACTCATCTCTCAGGACCTCTCGTTAGTTTTCCCAGCAGAAATGGACAGAAAGTGATTTTCGTGCGCTGGCGGTGTGAATTCACTCTCAAAAGATTTAAATGTGTTTCATGGAAAAATGTGACTGTTAGAGGAATAGTTTGATAGATTTGGATCAAAAGAGCAATCCAACACTCCTTTCTGTGTGGAAATGAGTACGCTGAAGCGAGAAGCCGGTTACCTTCACGTAGACTTAACGTTGACATAGAGCAGAGGAGAGAAACAGTCACACTGGGCCTGAGAAGGAGTTAGAAAACGCTCTGATCTGCCAAGAAGCTCCATTTTGCAGCCGGATGATTAACGCAAGGGTGTCGAGTCCTCTAAAACACAGACATTGAGCCAGTTGTTTAGCAGGCAGAGTGACTACGCATTTGCTCCATTACTGATTCCATTATCTGGATTTTTACATGTGTGCTATTTATTTGTATTTTGTACATCATTGTGCACTGAGTTTTTAACTACACGGAATCTGGAGAAATGTTTGAATAATATTACCGCTTTCATGTTTGAGTTTTGTACATCGTATTTATTATGTTTGTGATCAACCAGCAAGAATGTATTTGAAATTGTTTGTTGCATTCCATATACAGACCACCTTAAATCGTTTTTTTTTTTTTTTTTTTAAAGGAACCATAAAATATAATACATTTTCTTAAATGAAGTTGACTTCAAATTACAGCTGCTTTTACTATTAAACCTAAACTATTGTATCCTTGTGCACTTTAAATATCTGAGGTTTTAAAAGAAATCCTCCCAACATGTTGCCAGCGGGTGTGATTGAGATTGATTCTGTGGTGTCGATGGCAACAAAGTTGTTGCATTATTAAGATTACTTGACTACTAAAACTTTTGCCAAATCTCTGAAGGAAGTGGCTCCTACTGTATGCCATTACTGTGATAACTGTGCCATGAGCTTTAAATGCAGCCAGGAGGCATTTAGCCATGATGTATGTCTGTATGTTTTATTGCATTTATATTCGGTGGCCTTTACTGTATTTGTAATCTTAAAGCTTATCCGGCCTTCGACCATTTTCTTTAGCGTTTGTTTTAATTTTGGCAACACTGCAATTGTGAAAGCAAATTATTTCTATTCCCTGCATATGTTGGCGCAGTCTTAAGCTTATAAAGAAGCAGAAATCATTCCATGTGTTCCTCTTTGCGCTTCGTATATTTATTTTTACACAGACTCCAATACGCTAAGTACATGTATATAGTGAGTTTTTATACAAATCACGTATTGTTTTTGTACATATTCTAGTTTGAGTGCCAGAAAGAAAGTTCACATCTATGTATCGTTTGCAGAAATAAAGCACCTTTCCATAATTCTGTGTCGTATCATATTTGACTTGTTGCTTTTCACAGCCTCATTATAAAAATTGAAAAACATACACCATTGTCATAGTTGTGATCCTATAACCTTGTACTGTTCCTGATCTCTCAATTACCACATGAAGACCTGACAGCTTTCATGTCTTTCCCTTCAACGCCAGGTGGGACATTTGTGTTTCTCCTTTTAGAGCTGGATGTGGTCCAATGTTTATTTTAATGAGACTTACTTTTATCAGTCACAAGATTCAAGCAATGTTATCATCTGAATGTATACAGACACATATATAAATCCCTCTCAAGAAGAACAGATGTCATTTTTTTTTTTAGACTGAGCTACTTGAAGAGTACATGGACTAATGTTTAATGTGAAATTATTTTGTCTGGACTGACCACATAATTCAAAACATGCCAACATTAATCCTATCAATTTTATGTAATGGACAGTTCTTAAACAGCGAATCTGCTTTTTATCTTTAAAATTATGTACAGCATGTTTAATCAATATACTGTATATAAAAGAACAATTCACAGTAAATGCAAAATGGCAGACCCCCTGTTGGTCTGATGGTATGGCTGCCATTGAAATTTTTTTTGGGCCCAATGTGCTGCACATGCCTATGAAATGATGTTGATGTACAGTAGGTGAAATGTACTGTCCATAGTAGATGTTACAGATGCGTAAAAGTTGAAGGGGACACTATGGAGCCATTTTGCTGGTCACTGACTATAGAAATTTTCCACCTGGTCTGAGGTATGTGCCGGGGTTTGGTAACTTTTCAAGTATGCTTAGGGCCTTAAAAACGCATTTTTTCCATCATGATAAAATAATGATAATAATCTTAGCAGTTTCAATCGGGTCTTTGAACCTTAATATACTTGCAGGTTGATAATAAAATGTCATGTTTTACATGAAGTACATTTTTACATTTAAGAACTAAATGAGAAAAAAAGTTTTTCATTTAAAATCATAATGATTCTGTCTGGATTTGATCTATTGTTATTTACAGTATTTGTATATTGGTGAGCTGAAATGTCACACCTCTAGTAAAGGAGGGAAGGACGTTTGCACCAGCAGCTACATGTGACCAGACATACTAGTCTATTTATAACAACTGGGTGCAAGTGCCCAGTCTGACATACACAAGGACAGATGGACATCATAGCTGAAATGTCCCTGGAAAAAGTACCAACACCTTATCACTGGAGGAGTTGTACCTCTGCAGCAGGTAGGCTACTGGTTTTTGTTTTTTGTTTTGCTGAAAGACATTGGCAGGACTTAACCGTTTATGACTGTATTGTGTCTTCACATTGCGTTTGTGAATAAACAAGACCTTTGATGACTTTGGCACATGGCAGTGGGGTTTTTAAAGAATCTCTGGTATGCCTATGACTGAAACGTAACCTAAGAACATTTTACTTTGTTAGCGACAGTACTCTAAATCATGTGGGGACGAAATTCAAAACAAGCGGCGTATGAAAGAGTTAATTGAATGGCAGGCTGCAAGGTTCCAACATTTGAATCTGCATCTCGCACTGATTAACATTAATGTCTGCAACTTAACTATCAGTAAATGTAAACAACTTTGGGAGTAGTCATTAAGCGGCCAGCTGATTTTTTTCCATATCAGATCACATAACTTGTTTTCGAGGTGCAGAGCCAGTGAGTATTTTGGGGTCTGTTATGGAGCTCACCGAGGCGCCTTGGTATTGCTTTGATTCTCTAAGCCTAAGCACTCGCTCGATTCTGAAGCGTGATCTGATGAATGTTAGCATACTGCACTAACAAATGACAGGAGATTACAAACAAGTGTTGAGCCTCAAATACACCTGCTCTATTTTTAGCTCATTTCTGTTTAGGTGACAGATGTTACTTTGGATGGATACCATGGACAGGACCTAGGGCTCCCTTCATCATTTTGTGTGAAAAATGGCCAAATTTGTATCTATTTATCCTTCTGTTTTCTTTCTCCATTTTCCAGATTGAAGAATTTGCAACGAATCCCAAAATGGATGATTTAGATCACAGCATTCACATTTCAGAGTATGACTGGAGCAGTTTCTATGAGGAAAGCGAGGAGTGCGTCTTGCTGCAGCCGTCTCTCGCCTGCCCGGATGACTCTGGCCTTAGTGATTCAGAGGATCCTGGTTTAGTGTTAGGCACAGGCCAGCCGGACACACAGCAGAGCCCTGATGTAAACAGCTACGGAGATGATAGGAACCGCAGCGAGAAACAAGAAGAGCCAGGAGGTGCTGGCACACAGGACGATGGGACACAAGCAGAATTATGTCTCACAGTGGTTCATGCTATGACTGAAGAAGACAACACAGAGGAGAACCGTGACAGTGCTACAAACACTCTGCAAACTGTGGAATTTCAGAGTACAGGAGAGTCGCAGGAGGGGAATAAAAATAGGAATGTGCAAACACAGAGCGACCTTCAACATGCCAAAGAACCTGACCCACTTTCTCGTAACCAAACGGGACTCAATGTGAATGAGCCGCTTGCCACAGAGAAAGATGTGAGCGAGGCCGGGAGCAATTTTCCTCGAAGCGTGGAGAAGGAGCGCTGGTTCGTGACAGTGAATGAAAATCCTAAGAGAACGAGAGAGCGTGCCTCTGTTAAAAAAAAACGAAGGCAAAAAAAACCCGGTGATGGAAGTCGTACATGCAGCCCTACACTGCTAAAATCTTTTGAGACTGATGTGGAAGTAAATGAAGAATCTGAGGGAAAGAAAAAAGCGCAATTAATTCAAAACCTTGCAAAAACATCAGAAGCACCTCCAAGCTACGAAATCAATGCTGAAAGTGACCAGGTACAAGTCGATTCAGATTCATCACAACTGGTTGAAATGTGCAATGAAGAAGAAAACACGTCAGAAAAACTGCTCATCATTGATTCACCCAAAGAACATATGCTGGAGACAAAGACTGACAGAAACAACCATGAATCAGGCATCTCAGTTCCCACCCCGCTAGACACAGTTACACCTTCACAGCTGGCGCGAGTGGAGTCGGAGGAGCTTGATGACAGCGCTGACTTCCTGTCTACTCACAGTTATGATTCTGAAAGCTACTTGTCAGCTGCTGAATCGGTGGAGGAGCATCAAGCGCCGGCTGAGGAAAACCAGCTGTTGCACTGCTCATTGTGTCCAACATCGGACAACCGTCAACTGTTCAGTGTGTCTCGGGATGCCGACACATCAGACCCACAAATGTATTCCTGTGACAATGTCTTCCACAGCAATGTGGCAGCAACCAACAACTATGAAGGTTGTGAGAGCAGCATTCCTGAGTTGTCGCTGACATTTCCATCTGCTGCTGAAAGAGCTCCCAAAATGTTAGCTGACCACACCACATGCAATAACAACATACACACCACCACGCTCTGCATGACCCCGGACACAGGATCTGCAGCCCAAACACATCAAAAGGCCCTTTCAGTGACTGATGGAGATCAGCTCAGTTCCTCCCCAGTCCCGAGTTTAACAATAACCCCCTGCTCTACAGCCGACAGCCCCGAAGCCTATGCCCAAGCTGCAGGCCACATTCGACCAGTATACGCCATTTCTGCCTTTTGGGATGAAATGGAAAAACTGACGATAAATGATCTTTTGCTCCTCAAAATGGGAAGAAGCACGTCACCCAGAGAAAGCCAAGAATTATCCACTCAGAGCGCAGCTGGTTCTCCAAGAGGTCCTGCCTCTATGGACGACGCTGTGGAGTGCAGTTTGTCTGACGGTGGTCTGATGGACACGTCTGACGCTGCAGACTCAGACTACTTCACACAGCCTGACGAATCCAAGCCAGACCGCTCCAGCTGTGAGTTTTCCACCTCTGACTTTGAAGAGGAGTACTGGCAGTTTCTCGGTGCGAGTAGGAATCCCAGTCCTGACCCTGACAGTAAAACGCCAGACATCAACCCTTCTTTCTCCCCACATGAGGAGGAGTGTGCCAGCTCTGAGGGGAGGCAGACACCTGTGCCGTCAGAAGACTCTGCAGGACAGTGGCTTGATGATGAGGAGAGCCGCACTTTGACAGAACCAGCAGAGCCAAGGCAGATAATGAAGAGCAAAAGTATGCGCAATGTTCACGCTCTCAACACAGACAGTGTATTATTGCCATCCCTTGGCAGTGATGAAGAAAGTAGCATTTTTCTCAACAGATGTCAGTGTCTGGATGAAAATGTTGTTTTACAAGTAAGTGACAGCTTACAAACACTGAATTCAATGTTGTATTTTGACAATGCAGATTTACTGGACACCTGTCACCAAATATCCTTCCCAGAGGTATATGAAGATTTTTCCAAAGGGGACAAAGCAAACAGTGCATTGCAGTGTGTAAAGGTTTATGATCCAGAGGAAATCTCAGTGGCTCCTTTCTTTGACTTGCCTCTTTCTGCACTAAGTGATGAAATGTCATCTTCCTCTCTTGGCTGCAACAAAGAACAACCCATTCCCATATTTTCTTCTTCTCATCCGACTGTCAGAGATCTCACATTCCCCAAACTGCACTTTGCTTTCTTCAGTTCGAACAGCGATGGAGCGGATGACATTTCTCCAATGAGATTCATGTCTCGGCCTTATCTTCAGGATGATCAGCATGGGTCTTGCAATTGGAACAGTTTTCTGGCTATCAGAAAGATTAATTTCCATGACAAAGGTAGCATCCGGTGTGGGAGGTCTGGTGTCTGGCTGTTTCCAGCTGAGGAGGAGAAGATCTTGATTAGAGAAGAGGATCCAACAGTAACGGTGCTCAGTGAGGGAGGAGTCTACCCGGCATCTTCTCAGCTCTTGAAAGAGTTCAAAGAGCGGCAGATAGTTTTGGAAACCATACAGACAAGTCAGTATGAACTACAACGACACCAAAAAACAAAAGCTTAACTATAATTTGTGTAATTTCACTATTTTCGCTTGTCTTTTTGCTATTTACAGAACAAGAGGGCATGTTCTCCACACTGAAGCAATCAGACATGTGTTTAGTCTGCATTGCTTTTGCATCCTGGGTGCTGAAATCCTCGGATCCAGAGGCTGCTGATGCCTGGAAAGCAGGTAGAAAGATGCAAGTTGTTTGTCACAGAAAGAGTATGTGCAACATACAACATCGAGGGCCCTAAAAAACTATTTTCGTGATAAACCTCTGTCAACACCAGGAAGTATAAGAATCAAGGTTCTTGGTCTTTTCATTGGTTAGAAATGGTTGAAGTCCACTTGAAGTACCTCTGTACTCATCTCATAGTTTAACAGCACGGCATTGAGACTCCAGGTGAATTCGGAGGCTAATTTCAGTTTTAACTTTAAATTAGACCAGTTGTGTGTTTCCGGTATAAACAATATGGATATATATGCCATTTATACATATAAACATGAACTTTCGGGCTGCTACCAGAGGTTGTGATAGCAGTTGATCACTGATTGATTTGTATTACCATCACCTTCTGACATTGCAGCAGCAGGTCTGGTTTAAAATCATAAGCATTGGAGGCCGCATGTCAGCAGGCTCAGCACTGCTGGAGGAAAAACTTCCTGGAATGTGGTCGGTAATTAGAAACACCTTCTGGTCATAAAAGGCCAGAACATAAAGAAAATAGTTTAGTAAAGGTCACCTGAGATACCTCAGTTATTGGGCAGTATGAGTGTTTTAGGTCTCCTTTGACCACATACTTTTAGCAATGCCTCCAAGCCATATAACAACTTCATAGTTTCACTCTTTGTGTTTATCAGTGTAGACTTTTTTCATTTGTATTATTTTAGTTTATGACGTCATGTAAAAGTAATCAACGGACATTTCGACTGTACCATGTTTTCATGGAGCTAAATTATCATACAAGAAGTAAAATGTTGTTGCTTGAATACTAACTTTACCGAAATCCTGTCCAGCTCTGCTCGCCAATGTGAGTGCACTTTCGGCCATCCGGTACCTACGGCAGTATGTGAAAAAGAAGAAGACGGACCCTCTTCAAGATGGGTGCTGATGTGTTCATGGCAATGGGTCATTTCCAGAAAATTTCACTTGGGTCCATTCATTAGTTTATGTGTTCTGTATATTCATGTTTGTGGTTTCTATGAATGCATCAGAGTTGCAGCTACAGGATGTAGGAACACAAAAAATAAATGGTTGAAAATGTGTATGGTAAAGGATTTAGGTGAGGTCTGATATGTCTCATCCATCTTCTATATTTGCATTATCTCAGTCAGGCCTGAATTTGAACTCTCTTACTATCTGCAGTGCAACCACAGCAATGAGTAATTTGAAGTTATGAATTTGTATTTGAGGGAGGAAACTGGAGGACCCACTGGAGTACATAGAAATCCCATGCAGGCACAGGGAGAACACAGGAACTCTACACAGAAAGAGTTGGGAATTAAAACCCCAGTCTAAAAGCAATACATAATACATAATACGTTTGCACCAGATAACACATTATAAATAAAAACACGTTGCTTCAGTGCAGTTTGAGTTGAGCTGAAAACCATCTTTTGATAAACACGAGGCCAACAAACCCCTGATAGAAGTACAGAGCTATATTGTCTAGGTATCATGGTAAATTGCCCTTATTTATGTGTGCGAAAAATCACATGCGTGACCTGGACAGTTTCTTGCCTTGTCATTGATGAGGCCAATTGGAATGCCCTTACAGAGGAGAATAGGGCAGTGCCTTCCACAGATCGTATTTATACATCCTACAGCTGCCATCAAGCTTCACTGTCATAGCAGGTTGTATCTTTAACAGGTGAATAAATGCATGTAGGGTGCCGTTTAGGGAATATGTTGATGGGGAAATGAATGACTAGGAGACGTCATATTGTACATGTTGGGCTCGCTTGTATGAGTTAAATGTGAAGAAAGAGAAAGAAAAGATGGAAGTATGTGACAGACGCTGTTGTGATGAAAAAGCTGCAGTGGTTCCCACACTGTTTTATGAGACAATAGAAACAAATGCACTTGTCATTGAACATATCAGACCTATAGCGACAACAGTGCAACAATGATTTCAAAATTGGGATGAGATCAATAGCAACAGAAGAGTTGTTTTATTACCTTTACATGTATGTCTGAATATATGCTACATCATGTGACAGCAATGCACCAGAAAAGTTTTTTCCTCTCCAGTAAAAAAAAAGCCACAAGCATTTCAAGCTTGCTTGACAAGCAGGCTATGCAGGTTTTGGTGCTATTGTACCCATGGCAGCCACTCTCAGGGAGCCCAGAGCTCATGAGCTAACTACGTCAATAGCGCTGGAGTTAGGAAAAGTTTAAATTGGTTGAAAATTAGAGATCAGTTTTCTCTTGCTTCCTACTTCGGCAGGAAGGAATGTTGGGAACCAATGTTTTAAATTGCTGAACAGTCTAGAGACCAGCAAGAGATCTGTTAAATTATGTTGTAAAATCTAAGTCTAGATTTAAAAAAAAAGTGTTAGTAGCTTGGAATCATTGACATGCCTTAATAGAATTTATGAATCCTCTTGTTGCTGTTATTTGATGAATGAATTATAAGTCAGAACATATTAGACTTTGTCATTGGAAGATACATGTTGCTGACTTTGTGCTGCTATGTTATTTAATCCAATAAAACTATAAAAATTTGACTTTTCTCTTTGTCCAAGGTAATGAGTGCAAAAGCTGTTGGCTTTTGAAGAGCAGGAAAATAAATCGTTCTTCTACAGAAAATGTGGTCAGTAACGAGTAATACGAAGCAATAATGTTGAATCCAACAAATCAAGGTGGCTATGAGGCAGCACTGGCCATTACTTTGGGCGTGTCGACACTCGTCATGTTAAAACAAGCCCAGGTGTGACTGCCAGCCATCTGTACCCTGGTGTGCACCGACAAGCAAACCCAGTGGTTTTGAAAAGCAAGTCTCGATCCATTAGTAAAGATACTGTGGTGCGATTCCGTTAAAGTCCAATGCAGCCTGGACAAATCTGAGGGCTTGAAATGGAACACCACATCACACATCGCTGCACAGAACAACTGATGTGAGCAGCTCCTGGTGCTGTTAAGGCATCTGCAGTTAAAAAGCTGGTGATAAATTATTCGCGGGTAAAAATATGATCCCAGTGATCCAACATGAGGTTTATAGTATTGATAAAGAAAATGTGTTGCTAGAATTAAAACTCACTTAAGTGACTCACTTCATGAGGTACACCCAAAAACATGTACAAAGATATGAAAGGGGGCAAAATGTAGCCAACGGGCTGCCGGACTGCTCATCTCTTGAAGGCCAATTTAGAAGGCTGAAGCCTGTGTTTAGTTTGTGGCTTTCAGATCACTGGAGAAACAAAACAGTATGGTAACTGTATCTTTTATTCAATGAAAACACAACACTTTATAGCAGGTTTAAGCTAACTATAAAAACACGAAGCATTCCAGCTTCCCGTTTCTGCGAATTGATCCTCCCGAACGTCTCTAAAGTAAACATTAATAAAGCTTCATGACTTTGAAGCAATTTTAATACTTAAGTACGATTTAGTAGACGATGCATGAGGCAGAGTAGGTTGAATCAACCCAGACGTCATTCATTTTGTTATTCATACAGTAAAGATGATGGAAATTGCAGCTTCCGGAAGTACAAAAGAAAACAAGGTGTCATTGCAGAAATATTTATTGAAATAAATATGCCATGGATACACTTTCATACTATGTCACATAAATACTGAATTTAGGCAGTTTGTGAAAACAAGTGTTTTAGATTGAGTTTATATTCAATTAGATTATTAAACAATGTAAATACACATTTGGGATAAAACTTTGTCTTAAGAGACACATCATGGTCCAATTATTAATGTTCCATCCTTATAATACTATACTGTATTTAGCTTATGATTTACTGCTGTCGTGCGGAATCAAAGTCAAGTGTCCACATCTACTGACAAATCAATAGCATTCATTCATATAGAATATTGTGACCATGTAGTATTTACAGTCTCAAAAAAATGAGTGAATAAAAGCTTCGGTTATATTGTGAAAAGATATTCCGAAATATAAAACTTTAAGATTTAATCAAATATTTAGCTGATTTAGGATCCAACCTCGGTTATGCTTCAAAGTCTAAACACCACAATGCAACTTGCTACTCTAGTTCGGTGAAAAGAGGAGACTGAGAGTCATGCTAGGTTGTTACAATCATCCACACACTGATTTAAATGTCATTCTGTACAAGGAAATCTTTCAGAAATCATTATAGGGGTTTTTGAAATCAACACCAAAGTCGGTCTGTTTCCATATCCTTTATAAGAGTTGTACTTTAGCAAATTCATACGACTGAATACGAAACTTCTCAACAGCCAGTTCGAGAAAACCTGTGACTTTAAATTGCCCATCATTGGGCAAGATTGCTTTTCATCTGGACAATAAAACTGGTATAAATTTTTAGGTGATATGAAAAACTCAGACGGACTTTGACAGTCCCAATAAGTGCTGAACAAGGAATGCACATAAAGTTCCACAAATATTATTCTAAAATATATTAAAACAAATAAAATGACACACAAAATATTTTCTTACACTTTCAAAAGTACACAGTATTGAGTATAGGTGTTGGGATTCAGGGCATGCACCACCTGGGAATCAAGATGGCTTGTCACCTTCTTTCTTCAGGCGGCTGAAAGAACAAACACAGACAAGTAAATACTTTATGCTGCCGGCTGTGGAATAGTTTACCTGAGCTATGTTTACTCCACTCAAGTGAAATCACACTAAAATTACATAGAAAACACATTTTTAATAATGTGTGTGTAAAAAAAAAAAGAGGCGTATTCCAGGCAGAATACTGCTCAAAAAGCTTGGAAAACATTCAACTATGTTAAGTGGATGTCACCTTTTTTCTCATGACCATAACCAACTATTTTAACATCCGTGTGTATCATTAGATTTTCCACAATACTTTTTATCTCAACCCTAAAATTCACTTGTTTTATTGATTCCATAGAAAACAAGGTAGGAAACATGGACAATGGAACAAATATTAGATATTAATTTCAGAGCTTTATTAATGAGTCAATAAATTTTTTCATTTAACAATTGGTGGAATTTCTTCTATTTTTGCTACTTGTGTGCATGCAGTATCCACACAAAGTCGTAACTGACACCATAAATACTCACCTGTAATAATCCTCCTGGCTGGGTAGAGGGCCTCCATGCAGGTGATGCCCGTGCAGCCACTGCTGTTCCATTGCCATCCTCTGCAGCTCTGCAGACTGGGCGTGCATGGCCTGGAGCTGATGAGCGGCAGACATCTGAGGAATTGGACCCTGTAGCTCTCGTGGATACGCAGCACCTGTGAGAAGCACCCATACAAAAACCAATTGAGTTGACCTCAGCGTGGACCTTCCGGGCTGCCACACCGCCAAGATATGAGGTTACAAACCAAACAGTGGATGGCGCAGCATCTCATGGTCATGCGGAATTTCGCTGAGTAAAGGGTTGGGAATGGGACCTCCAGGGAAGGGGAATCGGGCCAAACGTGGCCCCGTTGCCAGGGGGTCCACCAGAGGATGTGGGCTTGAGCCTGTGAGGAGGAAGTAAACCTGTGGTCAATCTGGGCCTTTTTTCAGAGTGTCAGGAGAATTTCTGCGCACAAACTTATTCACCTTGACCGAGGGGGTCCTGTTGGTGAAGGTGGAGGTGGGAGTGAATGTGAGAGTGTTGGTGATGATGCGGCGTCACATTGAGCATCTGCAGCCTGGCGGCGGGATCGGCCGCCACGGAAGCCATCCTCTCGGCATGAAGCCGCTCTGCAGTGAGGCGCTCGGCGTAACTCAGCTCCGGGCGCATCTGAGGTCCCACCAACGCCATCCTCTCCCGCTCCAGATGGTTGAGCCCCGGGTGAAAAGGTGCAAAGTGGTGGGGAGGCCCGGGTATGTGGGGAAGACCCAACGCTCCATGCCTGACAAAGTGTTCCATGGGGTTTCCTGAAGGGTGCAGGGTCTCCAGGTCTGGAGGTTTGACCTCGAAGCCCGGCTTCATTCTCTCGCGGAGCTCTCTCTCTCTGAGGTTCCTCAGCTCGCGTTCCCTCAGGCTCGGTTCAGCCGCGTACAGGCCAGGCATGTGGTAAGCTAGCAACGGGTCCCCAGGGCTCAGGGACACGTAGAAAGGATGGTTGCGGTTGGTGGGAGACATGACGTGGGGCCGGGCGTATTCACTCAGGGTTCGCAGAGCGGGCGTGTCTGGGCCGATGTAAGGGGGCACGGCTGCCACGGTGGTTGGCGGCTGCTCGAAGGAGGGGCGTCCGTGGCTTTGAGCCACCATCTGCACTTCACTCATGCGACTGTCGTGGCAGGAGGTGGAGGCTCTCTGTAAGCAAAGGCGGCGTGTGATTCAACACGAAACGCGATACACCGTGTGCAGACGGCGGAAGACAAAGAAAAATGTTGCACTCACAGCGTTTCTGTCTGCCTCCCGTTCTCGCTCTCTCTCTCGGTCTTTCTCCCTCTCACGTTCTTGCCGAGCACTGAGCTCAGCCTCCCGCCTCGACTTCTCCACAGCCTCCTCCCTCTTCTTGGCCAGCTTGGAGGACGACAGAGGAGTGAAGAAAAGGTCTGTCCTTGCACACGAGTTGTAGCCACGATCCAAATGCTTGATGAACCTGAGAGAAAAAGCAGATGTACATTTATGGGCATGGGCCATCTGCTTTATTCACACCATGATTCACCCAAGGCCGAGGAGTTTTTGTATTATACAAACAAGACACAAGAAGCAAATATTCAGTATCTTGCCATGGACTAAGGGAAGTATTTCTTCAATGCACCTTGGCCGTCATCTACTTTCTTTACATTAATAAGAAGCAATAAGATGAGACACCATTTTGGAATTAAATTCTTACTTACAGTCCCTTCTCATCACATTCACCCTTACATTCAAGTTAATGGTCTCTAGTTCAGCTGAATTTGAACTTTCTATGTGGAAATGGAACCAAGCGAAAACGTTCAACTTAATCTGACCGTCCACCAGCTTAATGATTTGTGTACACCCTACTTTTGCAGATTTAGAAATTAAACTAATGAGCATATCAGATGTGTTACCCTCGATATAAAGTGCTTTAGATCTGAAATATCAACTGTTTAGGGTCATATACTAATCCCAACATGACTGGATATCCAGCTCGACATGATTTTATTATTTTTTTTTGCTTGTTAAAATCCAGAAAACCATAAAAATACAAATATGGTTTATCTGTTTAGTGAAGTCTTAGATCTGCATTCACATCATATCTTTATATTAAACAACTGTGGTGGAGCATCTCGCACCACATTTCGGTTTTATAAGAACGACTTTAAACATACCGTGCAGACTGGCTGGCATGACTTGCGATGTTGACGACGGTGGGCTCTGGCGACGGGCTGCGGGGTGGAGAAGGGGGGCTCTCGGGCTCTTCCACCTCATCCATTGGCTCTTCTTTGATCTGAATTTGTGACCCTGTTGCTGAACTATTGGGCGACGGTCTGACGGGAGGAGGTGGGAAGGACGACTGCAGGCTCGGGACGGGGCCGATAGCAGAGGGTGATGGGGAGGGTGTTAAAGCGGCAGGTGGGTGAGAAGAAGTCATGCTTTTTCCTGGATGGGTCGGCACCTGAGAGATCACCGGAAGCTGAGTCGGGAGTGACTGTACTGGCAGCGGGTGAGGCATGAGCTGCAGAGGAGGCGGGGGGGCACCTGGAGGGTGCGGGTTGGGCAGAGAGTTGAGGGGCTTCAGAGCAGGAGGAGGGGGGAGATTGGAGGGCATCTGGGGAAACGGTGGAGCAGACTGGTGTGGCAGCTGTTTGTGCGACGGTGGAATGGGGGTTGTGGGAGGGGGTTTAATTTGGGGGCCAGACAGAGGAGGCTGTGGGAGCAGTGCCTCCCGAAACAAGGGTGAGGGTCGCTGTGGGGCCTGAGTCGAAGGGCCATGTGACTGCAGAGGCGGTGCAGCATTGAGCACAGGAGGGACTTGAAAGGCCGGGGAAAGGGAAGCCTCCTGGCCCAGAGCTGAGGGAGGCGGAGGAGGACCAGAGAGAGGGTGAGAGACGGGCTGCGCTTGGCCGTTGGCGGCCGACGTGGCGACAGACTGACCGGCAGCCGGCCGAGGGGCGTCTGGAGAAGAAGGAGGGGTGCGCTGCGCGGGATCAGCAGTGGGCATGCTTTGTATTGGCTGAGGGGGGATGGGGGGAGCAGGAAGCGGGGCCGGCGGGACCGGTGCATCAGCCAACACTGCTGCAGGGGCGATGGGCTCTGAAGGAACACCGGTCGGCTGGGCCGATGAGTCGGAGTCGCTCTCGTTGCCCTGCTGAGGGCTGGGAATGCTGGGAGAGGAGCTGCGGTTGTCCTGATCGATGTCTTTGGCGTCACTGCTGCCATCGTCTTGAGCGCTGCGACTTTCTGAAGAGCTTTCTTCCTCTACCTCGGCCTCTCCCTCTGACCGTGAGCCCTGTGGATCCTGAGGACAAATACAAAACATGATCGTTTTGTGATTCAGATTCAGTCAATATTGCAGAAAACATGAGTCGTCTCTCAATTTGGAGGCAGTCTGTTTATCGAGTTTCACCAACTTGAAAAAAACGGATGAAAAATTTACGAAGGTCACAGATGTGATCAAAAATAGTTGCGCTTCAGTTCTCTCACCTGTGTCTTCGGCCTTTTCGGTGTAGCCTTTTCAGGCTCGTCAGGTCCCTGAGCAGGAATCTCCCGTACACGTTTCGATGTCTTAGGCAATGTCACCTCCTCTTTTATCTTCTGCAGAAACAGTTGGACAGCCATGAACCCTAAAGCTCAATAGACTGTTGACACAAGACCTGCCAGCAAGGTGTATGTGAAATGCCCACAACAGGTTTACCTTGTCCTTGCTTGCTTTCTTTGTGGAGTCATTCTTATTATCCACAGATGACGATCTTAAAGAACTTGAGATTGGTCCGCTGGGAGACGGCTGGTTACTTGACTGCTGATCCTCACTGGTTGGGGAGCCAGTGAGCCTCCTGTGGCCGCTTCTTAAAGATGACAACTGCTTTAAAAAGGAAAATACAAATTACCCCCAAAAACAAGGCCAATGAGTCGAAATATAGAACTACATTTTGATAGATTCAAAATAGCGGCTTTACCTGATTCTATAATCTTAAATGATTTTATAAAAAATTATATCTTTAAGGCCAGATTAGTGTTTGCTTGTGAGGATGATGGAAATAACGGGAGGTGCGTCCCAACATTCATCTTCTAGATTTTGTTCAGGTTTAGTTTAATTCATCAATACATTTTTTGTTTTTTGTCTACTTTGTTGTGCTGTTGTTTACTAAATATATAAATATGTAAAAGCTTAATACAAAGAGATTAGACAGTAAAAAGGAAAACCCACAATATATTAATAGAAGGCTGTTATCGAGGCTTTCTTGTAAATGTAACGGGACTAATAATTACAACTGTGTCTTTGGGGCTTACAGGTGCTCTACTGCGCCGTGTCCTCATGCCATGCTTGCTGTTCACCTCCTCTTCTGCTTTAACAGGTTTAAACATGAATGAACCGCTTGCAGCTTTGGAAGCGGGCGGCAGACATCCATGCTTGTTTTCATACGTGCGACAAGTCGTGCACAGCAAAGGGTTGTGCCGTCCACTCTGGTGCCAATCTTTAGAATCTGTTGAAGGTAAAATGGTCCCGGTTCAAGAAACAATTCAATAGTGCCATCTCTGCACTTGAATGAGATGCAACACAAATTCAGGCTAAAACTCACTTGTCGCACCACAGTGGCTGCAGCTCTTCATGTCTTGTTCACTGTCTTCACTGTCAAGGTCATCCTCGCTGGCAGAGCTGGCGTCCACTGTGCGAATGAAATCAGTTTGAGCCACACGAATATCGCTAACCTAATCCTTCATTTAGACGACGAGCACACATCGCTTTTGAGCTGCACAGGGAGGAGCTCACCTGAGTAATTTCGAGAAGGAGGGTTTACAGGGGCAGCCACAGATCGAGTTTTTGCTTTTCGAGAAGATGGCTGCCGGCGCTGCTGCCGGTAGGCTCTCGTGCCTGCAGCTTCCGGCGTTTTCTTCCAGTGGTAATAAAATGTGATCAGCTCTCCCTGATATGAAAAACAAAACAAAATCAAAAACAAAGACATTTAGGAATAACACAGTGGCAAAAGGTCATTGTGTGCATTATATTATTGACGGTGCGCAAAAACCAAAAGTAGAATTACAGTCTTCTTGCTCGGAAGGAAGTCTTTTCGAATGCGGAAGAAATTCTTTCCATATTGTCTCAGTCCTTTGATGAAGCGTTTCTGTGAGAGAGAACATTCAAGCAGATCAAGCAGTGTTACCATCATTCTATGCAGAGGTATTTATTATCTGTGCAAATTCATTCCAATTTATAAGAAATCCACTTCTTTTTTTTTACTGAAAACTGATGAAGCAATTAAAAGAAAATACCATCTGCCTGCACTGTTGATAAAGTGAAAACTTTAAACATTAAGGAGTACCTACACCGTCTACACAAAGACCCTCAGGGTCAGAATCATCAGAATCATCCTCAATACCAACAAAGGTTTTCTCACCACATCATCCTCCGACCAACATTTTTCAATAAGTTTGGGTAGAGGCTTTTTCACCAGGCGCTGGAGAGCTTTTGCGGCATCGTAGTGGCTTGCATGGAGCTAACATTGAGAAACATGGTTAGACATTTGTACATCTAAAACATCACATTGTTGTCGTTTCTCACACATGCTGGTAAAGGACCATTTAGAGTTGAGCGCCATACCATGTTGAGAGCGTTGAGAGTGGTGTCATCACGAGAGGCTGCTAAACAGCCGTCCTCTGTGGATCCACCATCACACATGCCTGCAAACGCTGCCATGCTCCTGGAAAAACAAAACCAGGTTTAGAAGAGTGAAATCAATACTGAGGGAGCATTTCTATTTAAATCTTTGTCATAGACAAAAACATTCCAGTTTGTTCAAATCCCAATTTCTATCTTGACGCCACCTTTTTTGCATGATGCAACTTTACAATAACCACAGTGACCCTGTGAACTCATTTAGCATTACAAACTGACAACACTTACAACAAAAAGAAATCATTTCGAACCTCAAATGAGTACATTAACTTGTCCCTTGAGGTTATTTATCACGACGTGCTGAACATGCGAATCAAAATTATGTTAATCACTCAAACACTGTCTGAAAAAACAAACGCAAACACACCTGTAAAATGATTTATTTATGAATAGCTTTAAATGTAATGCAATTCAAAGTAGGTTAAGCACACTGGCAACCAAAGACGGGCTTGTTTTACATGTTCTTCCTCTTGTGTGATACTTTATAATGACTGTTTAAAAAAAAAGAGGAAGTAATATGAGTTCCTGTTTTACTCATGGCAGTAAAAAAGGCTTCTTCTTTTCTTTTCTTTTTTACAGTTTACCATAACAAAAACTATAATGGACAAAAATGTAATTGTACATTTGTCTGTTCTATTGTTGGGCAAGATCATGATAGATGATTATAAAGTACATTCAACGACATTAATAGAAATCTATTGTTGTAAATTTGGCAGAGAAAAAAATACAGAACAATCGTATGTAGGCATGTGTACATTAAATCAGAGTATGCCCCGACACTGACCTGGCAGCTCTGAGGTACATGAGAAGGTCACAGTCATTGACCCCGGGCGTCCACATGAGCTCCTCGCTCTCAGTGTGCGCCTGTAAAGCAGGTGGAGGCCGTGGCTGCAGCTCAGGAAGCTTTGCCTGCAGCAAAAGAAAAGCTGTAAACAAAACAGCTGTGTACCTAATAATCACTTTTTCAAGATTCCTTTAAAAGTTGAAAACCCTTATTTACATTTAGGGAGCAAACTGACAGCAGAAACAAAACATATTAAGGTCTGGTGAGGTTTCTTTAAATAAGTTAACCTTCCACCTTTGACCACCTGCAAATTCAATAATTTATGGATTTTCAGAAACTGGCTCATAGTTAATACAGCGTTGACAGGGACAAATGTGGCACATGACCTACTTACTCTCAATGTTTGATCTATAGGCATTGTGATTGATCTACATTGTGTCAAATGTGATCCGGAGACCTCAACTTTGCTCATCCACATTCACAGCACCAGGAAATGTGACTGTCTAGAAATGTAATAAGAGATGTACCAAGTTGGAGTAAAATTTTACAGAAGCCATTACAAAGTGGCAGCACCACTCACTTCGCTGGCAAACGTGTTTCCTGAACAACAAAGTATCTTATTTAGGGCCATGGAAGATAGTCCTATGAGTCATAAGTGCCTTTAGCTACTGGCTCCATTTGATCTGGTACATGAGCTGCCTTGGAAATCCAGATTCCCCAAAGCAAAATGAGCAAAATGAACCAGATGTCTATTTAAAAATGTGGAACTATGCCTAGAGTGTAAATGATCAAACATTGATGTCACAATTTGTAAAAAAAAACTGTTAAGATACTGGATGTTTAGCAAGTCATTGTTTGCGTATGTTTTTGCCAATGTGATTAAATGAGTGATGAAAATACAGTGATTAGTTTATTTACTTTTTAAAAGTTGGAGCATTAAGTCTTTATTGAAAATAATAAAAAAAAAAAAAACAAAGAATACAATAAAGTTGAAATCTTAAATAAAATGCATTGAAATGTCACTAAAAGTAACATATACATATAATATACATCTAAAAACTTGCATAAAAAACGCATATAAAATAGTTGTAATGCTATCAATTTCAGAGTAATTTGTGCATTATACTCTAATATGGAGAATATTGTGAGTTTTGAGTCTAGACTGTATATGTTGGAGTTTGCATGTTCTCCTTGTGCGGTTTTTTTTTTTCCCTCAAAAAAAATGAATAAATAAAACCTTTCCAAAAGTATGAAACTGTACCTGATGACTTGGCCCCACTCTGATTTCGCCCTGGGTGCTGTTCAAGCTCCTGAAAACAAACACAGACATGTCCATCGTCATCGTAAGCTTTCAGATTGTAAACTGTGAGCATTGAATCCCTCTGATTATTTAACCGACGATTAACGCGACGCATCGCGCGCACAGCCATATGATCAATTTGTGCATGACTTGTGGGATCAGCAGCCTCCTCCTCCTCCTCCTCCTCCTCCTTCTTCTTCCTCCTCCCGCTGCCTTGCACACTGATTTCGGCAGCAGAAGAACAACATCCCGCCCCTCCACCTCCGGGAGCCAATCTCCGCCGCGATCCGCGACGTTTCCTTATATTACATGAATGAAATCCGACGCTCGGGCGACCGCAAAACACTGTCAATCAATCACACGCGAGCCTGCTAATTTTTACGGTCACCATTACGAGAACAGTGTGTGCTCCTTCGCAGACCCTTAACGTGCTGACAGCGAAACACAAGCTGGCCAACGTCGGTGCGCAACGAAATCCACGTTAAAGCCCCGAGTTAGCATGCAACGCTCCGTCCCGACCCGTGCAAAATACGCGTCAAAACCCCGACGGGAATTCGGCAGCCGAGCGATTAAACACGACTTCCCGATGACAATTAACGCCAATCCGATCTTGAAAGTCCGTGTGAAAATGGACATGTGCATGTTTATGAAGCTCGCAGGAGAGAAATGGGAAAAGTGAGCAGGAGCGGCTAGCTGCTAACGAGACAGTCACAGCGATATTTGGCTACTAGCTTGTTAGCCAGACACGAACTTCGTGACCACTGACACTCCGATAATTCCACTCGAAAACCTTCCCGAGCGGCGCCGAAAACCCCCGGAACGCGCCGACAACACGCCCGAAGTCCGAGCGAAACGTGAGGCAGGACGGCGGCGAAGTTACCTCCGCGGGCTGAACAGGTCGTCCATGTCGAGGGATGTTTGGATGTGGCTTGTTGACACTACGCAGCGCAGTGGGCGATTCACACACACACAGACACCCGCGCGCGCGCGCGCACCAACACACGCACGCACAGACCAAGTATGCGAATCCCCTATTACATGGCTATTCAAAATGGAGGCGGTGTAAGTGGAGGGACTCGCTCTGTGTGTGTGTGTGTGTGTGTGTGTGTGTGTGTGTGTGTGTGTGTGTGTGTGTGTGTGTGTGTGTGTGTGTGTGTGTGTGTGTGTGTGTGTGTGTGTGTGTGTGTGTGTGTGTGTGTGTGTGTGTGTGTGTGTGTGTGTGTGTGTGTGTGTGTGTGTGTGTGTGTGTGTGTGTGTGTGTGTTTCTAGAGCAATGACCTCAGCAGCCACAGCTAAGCCTTCAAAGTTGTCGGGGTGTACATAACTGAGCATGTGCCGCGGATCAGCAGCTGATGAGCCCGAGGACCCTCCTCCTCCTCCTCATCCGCTCGTCGCTGCCGCCACCGCTGCTGCTGCTGCACGGGCGGCCATGAATCAAACATCATCAACCCCCCTGTGCGCCGCTCCGCTGCGGTGCGGATATTAGACATGTTATGTAAAGCTGCACATTGACCAGCGCGCAAACAATCCCACACACACACGCCTTTTATTTACTGCTTCCCTGTGTTCGCAATCCATTTGATTCATGCACAATAGGATTATATTAGTATTGATATACCAGAACACATTACATGCCACAATAAAGTTATACATATAGACATGTTCTACGCGCGTAATTAATTGGGGAAAAAAGAATTGGCAATAAAAGTGTAATTGAACAAGTTCATACTTGATATTATATGGGGAATGTCCCCCTCCCCCCCCCCCCCCCCCCCCCCGGGTTTACAAACCATATTACAGACGTGATAATATCTATACACAATACACATTATTGATCACTAATGTAATCATGAAGCATTGATTAAGGCACTGTTATGTTTACAATGTCACCACATTATTGCCACAAAAAGGTTTTCAGATGGATGGATCCACTATAATGTCAAAGTATTCACTCACCTGCATTGACATGCTGATGAACTTGAGTGACATCCCAAAGTTAAACTAGTTTTTTTTTTCATTAACCTTTATTTAATCAGGAAAAAACACATTGAGATTAAGAATCTCTTTTGCAAATGTGTCCTGGAAACCATAGAATATGATGTCGTCCACCCTTTATGAATGGGTTTCACTTATATTGCAATTTTCCACCACTTGGGCAATACCCAGAATGGTTTTCATAGTTAATTACATTCACCAATTCACACTCCAATGGAAGCAGCTGTGGTTCAGTGTCTTGCTCAAGGAGACTTAGACATATGGACAGATAGGGAATCGATCCTGCAGCCATCACATTGAGAGACAATCCGCTCTACCAACCAAGACACAGCCACCCTTTGCAGATAGAACAGCTTCAATACTTCTTGGAAGACTTCCACCAGGTTTCAGAGTGTGTTTGTGGGAATTGTTGACCATTCTTCCAGAAGGGTATTTGAGAGGTTAAACACTATCGGGTTGTTGAGGACAGGCCAGTCACGTTCTTCAACACCTTACTTGCTCAATTATGTCTTCATGAACTTTGCTTGTTGTGTTGGCGGGCAGACATGTTGGAACAGGAAGGAGCCCATGTCCGAACTCTTCCCGCAAAGTTTGAAGCATGAAATTGTCCAAAATGCCTTCATGTCTTGAAGCTTTCAAAATTCCTTTCAGCAGAACTAAACAAGAAAACTTGCTTGCTGCATATGTGTCTTTACTTTTTATATCAAATCTATAGTTTCTTTCTTTTACAAGTAACCCATTGGTAAATCATCTCAATTAGTTTGGTTTTCAAGTGCAAATAAGTAAAATAGACAACTCAAACATATAAACACTATAAACATTGATTATCGACACATAAATGACATGCAAGTTGATGCTGTGAGCTGCAAATTCTTCCTTGTTAAATCATTTTATTTATTTTGCATACAGGAAACATGAGACCCTCATAAAGTCTCAATATCATTTTAATTAAAGAAAATCAAGGTTACGTGAAAATATATTCTACCATTATTGCTAATGTTAATAAAACATTTTATTTCACAATTATAGAAACTAAAGTGCCGACATGGTATAAATAAATAAAAATGTGATGTATTGTTTTTTTTAAAACTCCATATCTTTATTTTTCTTCAATTTCCATATTTCTTTTTACTCATAGAAGGCCTCATTTCATTTCAGTGGAATTGCATCATGATAATGATGCCTGACCACATAGGTTTAATAAAGGATTAAATAAAGCCTATTTCTTTTAGATACTCAAGAATCAATTGGACAATTATTAATGACATATCAATTTTTGAATTCCTTCTCAAGTTACGCCTTTTCACATGATTTATTTTGGGCGTCACACCAAAAAATATTCTCACTCCGCAGGAAAACCTTTGTTCACTCTGATGGGAAACTTTTGTTCTTGTCACTGTGAACCTGAACTTTCTCACATAGTACACATAAAAAATATGATGCAAAAATCTATAAAAAAAAAAAAAACCTCTCAATCTTGAGTTATCAGTGCAACATCATATTCATGAGAGGAAGGCTAGAGGGAAAAGAAGGAAATAAATAACCCATCGCATATTGTCACCAACATTTATTTGACTCCAAGTGCAGCTTTTGAAAAGTTTAAGTGTTTAATTACTGTTACTCAAGTTAAAATCTATTTATTTTCTCCATTTTGAAAAGAGTTTAAGATATTATTAACTGTCAAAGTCGTTAGTAATTCTACGTTCATCTCTATCTGTCAGACGTGCTTAATAGTGTTAGCCAGTGTTGTATACTCTATTAAATCAGTGGGTTTCTGAAATTTTTCCCGGCGAACCGAGCCTTGTCTCCCAACTCCTCTTCGATTCTAGAGAAGAAAAAAAAAGATATGCAGGGTTAGTTTTTGCTGAATATTTACTATAATTACTGATCTGATATCTTACTGTTTTATATTTGAACACGAAGGACAACAGAGTCGGAAACTATATTTAGATTAATGTAAACACAACCTATACAGACAACAGGAATTAGTTATTCTCTGGTAATATATATATATATATATATATATAAACAGAGTATATTTGGGCATGTGCAAGGCAGAGGCTCACCTGAGAATCTGGTTGTATTTGGCCAAACGCTCGGAGCGGCACGGAGCTCCAGTCTTTATCTGCGAGTGTACACAAAACATGTCAGTGCTATTCCTGTCTTGTCAGAAAAGATGCTGCAGTTTCCGGCGTGCGTTCGTCTTGCGAGGAGCCACTCCTTTGCAGTGATGCTCACCTGTCCAGTGCACAACCCGACCACCAGGTCTGCGATGAAGGTGTCCTCAGTTTCACCCGAGCGATGGCTGACCATCACTCCCCAGCCACTCTCCTGGGCCATCTTGCACCTGTGGGGAACAACAAAGGTTTACTACTAAGATTGAATTTAAACAAAGCTCATTTTCATTAAATTCATTAAATTTAGTAAACGCACAAAAGAAATTGGTTTGAAAGCCTGCGCGATTGCTGCCGGTTATACATTGATTAATCCCCGTTTATGTAGTTGACTTACGCTTTCATCGACTCAGTAACTGAGCCAATCTGATTGACTTTAAGCAGCAGACAGTTGCAGGCTTTCTCCTCCACTGCCTTGCCGATGCGATCAGGGTTTGTCACGGTCAGATCGTCTCCGACGATCTGGATGTCTGTGCTGCCCGTGAAGTTAGTCCAGGCCGTCCAATCATCCTGGTCGAAAGGATCTTCAATGGACACAACTAGGAATGAAAGAGATAATCAACACTCAAATATGAAAAATGCAGCTTCTGGATCACTTTATCAAAGCCGTTAATTCATCCACAGAACTAACAATTTCACACGTTATAACATTTCCCTTTTAATATATAAACCTGGGTAGAGCTTAGGAGTGAACTTCAGATGAAAGGAGTGAGATACTTGAATGTCGAATGATTTTATGAATAACAAATCTTCACTTTGGCCAAAAGGTGGAATAGTGAGGAGGTTCCTTATTTAAGTTTCTGTTTGGTGTACACGCGTTCTCTCAAAGGCTCAGAGGATAAATAGCCTGCAGCTACTGCTCTGTCCTGGTCTCATTGTGCTTATCAATGTGTAAAAAAATGCCAAAAGTTTACCAGGATAATCCTTCACGAAGCTCTTGTAGAGGTCGGCCAGCTCGTCAGGAGAAATGTAACGGCTCGGGTCGTCGGGCGACTTGAAGTCCAGGTCGTATTTACCCTCCCTGTAGAATTCGGATGCGGCCACATCCATGCCGATCACAACCTCGTTGGTGTAGCCTGCTTTGCTTATGGCCTCCTTTATCAACTCCAGGGCTGCAGGGTTTGACATCCAAGCAATTACAGGTCAGAAACATCACACATAACCATATGATTATGAAAATAATTATCTTTTTCAATCATGTTCCCAAAGCTTGTTGTAAAATTACAAATGGCAGAAAACACATTTGCCTGGAGTACATGGCTAATGATGATGTCACTACATAAGTTAAAGAAATATCCTCAACTGTTCACACTGAATGTTCAGTTCAAACAAATAATCATCAAGCAATATTTTGCTTTTTAATATTCACTAAATAAGGACAGACACTCTGCTGGCTCAACTATTGAACATTTTAGGCCCATTAAATGCAAAATTACCACCAACTGACCAGTTGTCACATTATACTGGTGGTTTCTTTAACAAGTGTGCCATCTTTCAAGCGCCTTATTTTTGGAATCGGTTTCATTTATCCCAACACTTATCAGGGCCTCAGTTATTGCAATTGCATACTTTACCTGAACTGACACATTTACGTCACACTAACCTCAAGTTCAACTCATGAGGTGAGCAAAGGTTTACCTTCCTTATTTTCCAGGATGTTTGGAGCAAAACCGCCTTCATCACCCACATTGGTGGCATCTTGTCCATATTTCTTCTTGATGACGCTTTTGAGGTTGTGGTAGACCTCGGCTCCGATGCGCATTGCTTCTTTGAAGGTGCTTGCGCCGACGGGGAGAATCATGAACTCCTGCATGGCGAGCTTGTTGCCTGCATGAGAGCCGCCGTTGATCACGTTGAAAGCCTGGCAGAGAAGGAAAGAGAAGCGGTAACTCCTGCGTCTTCAAAGAGAACTGAGGGAATGTTGCTGCATTAAGTGGGAAACAAAAAAGACTCACTGGTACAGGCAGAATGACTTCTGGGTTCCCTGCGAGGTCGGCAATATGACGAAACAGAGGGACTCCTTTCTCTGCTGCCCCGGCTTTGCAAACAGCCAGCGATACACCCAGGATGGCGTTTGCGCCAAACCTGGCTGTAAGTAGTGGGAAAAAAAACTAAATTAATATCAGCTTTTCATTTTTAGCATTTGGAAATGACTAAATAATGAATGAGGGGGGAGAAGAAAGAAAACATACACACATCTTTCAAAATGGGCCTCATATCAACCACTGAGAAAAAAAAAAAAAAAGCAGCCTGCAAGAGCATCCAATTCAGCCCACGTGGTAGCCTTAAATAGCATGGACGTTATACCTGCTGTTTTTTTATTTATTCACTGGTGATCACGCCGATTCAGTAAGAAAGATCAGAGATCATTGTGTTGCAGTGGAGGCAGAATATCTCACTGCTAGCAAAGTCGCATTAAACCCATATTAAAAGGGTGAATTTGTAAAAACATACAATGAGCTACGTCTTGACCAGGAGTGTGGGTGATCGAGGATCAAATGCCTGTAGCTGCAGGAAGAATATCCAGCATACAAAAAAAAAAAAATGGCCAAATGCACCCTGCAAGACAATAACTTGCTGTGGTGTCCTCAACAAAAGGGACATACGACTAAAATACAAATGTAGGACATGACAGTTGGAATATTTGTTGTATTTATTATGCATTATTATTATGTTTTTTTGTTTGTTTTTAAAGATGATAAACGTTAAAATAGCCATTATTTTGATAAAATATATTTACTTTTCATAATTTCTTAGCGTCTCTCAGCACTAACACAAATGGGGACCGGAGAGTTGTCATTATTTAAAAGTTACAATGCACTCATGCCACTCGACATTGGACTGGGCTGAATGTGGCCATGAAGCCACAAAAGAGTTTGACAATCCTGAGTTAAAACATCCAAGATAAATACAATTAATTCTACAGGTGATGCACTTGTATGCAGCAAGATGCAGATCTTTAATATAGGGCCAAAGTGTGGAAAATAACAAGTTATAAACGTGATCACTTTGGCAGTCTGAGCTCAGCGCCATGTGTTTAAAAGTTACTCACATTTGTTGTCTGTACCGTCCAAGTCAATCATGATCTGGTCAATCTTCTCTTGCTCCACCACAGACACATCCTGAGGGGGTGGATGGATTCACATCAGGATTAGATCCATGAGAAAAACGATTTGAAAACTTCAGAATGTCATAGAAATGTCATTTCCTCACCTGTCCAACAAGGGCAGGTCCAATCGTTGAATTGATGTGTTCTACAGCCAGTGTCACTCCTGCGATGAACAAATCAACGATTACTCTTTCAACATCATGGAAATTACTTGCAAAGCCAAAAATAAAGAAACTTTGCAGAACATGCAACTCAGACGATCAGAGAGACACACAAAGGTTTAAAATGATTGTTTACCTTTTCAATTTAAACCTTTTTTCGCCCCTATCGGTTGATGCATAAATGTAAAACAAACTTAAAACACAAACTAAATATTGACACTGGTCAGACAACATGCTTGGCCGACAGATCACCATGCACTTCATCCAAAACTGATTGATGGTAATGTTGGATTTGCTAAATGCATTTCGCATATATAACACATGTCAACTGCTTGAGCAGTCCTTAAGCACTTTACATTGTTAGTTATATTCACTCATTCACACTCTAATGGATGCAGTTGCCATGCAAGACACCGAATTCCTTATCTTAAAATTAACCAGCCATTAATGACTTTGCTGTCAAATGAAGACATTCAGTTTTCAATAAGGACAAACATGGGAACTCACTAACCCTTTCAGTTCTGGCAAAGAGGACAAAAGAGACAGGGTGAATGTAAAGATGGCAAAAGGGAAAATGACAGGCTGCTTTTAGTTTCAAAATTAATTTGAACTCCTCACAACTACTTCTGTGATCAACATTAGATGTGACATTCAATCAGATTTTAAGTTAAAAAGCATAGCTTATTCATTTAGCTTTACAAGAAAACTACATCGACATAAACATTTTTTAGGCGAGCAGCAGGAATCACAGTATAAATCTTTGTTTAAAAAAAAAAAAGGTCAAATAAAATCTAGGTAATGTGTCATTGAGAATAACAAACTCAAAATGAAAAAGTGAAGAAACCTTTGCCAAGATAGCGAGACTTGTCATTGTCCCTGAGCTCCAAGGCCTCATAGATGCCAGTCGAAGCTCCGCTCGGCACGGCTGCCCGAAACAAGCCTGATGCAGCAACGACAAACAGGGTTCAATGAAGACCATTCAAAAAACAATGAGAAAAGCTATACGTTTCCAAGCTGCATTTGATTTACATGAATTTACATGAATTTCTCCAAAGATGGAGATGTGAAGCCATACTGTACGGTACATAAAATCTTTACTATGTCAAAATTACTTTATCATATGTGAAACACAATTTTAACTCCCCTCAGCCTTCCACAAGCGAGGCATTCGGGCCTACCTTTGTCAGTGTGAAGGTCAACCTCCACGGTGGGGTTTCCACGAGAGTCAAAGATCTCTCTGGCGTGGATCTTGAGGATGGACATGATTCTTCAGGTGAGACACAATTCAATGTTGTTATTATCCAATAATGATCCAGACAAACTATGTGCTGCAAGCTTCAATCAGAACAAAGATACAAGTAGAAACACAAAAGCAAGTGGGTTTTTTTTCACTGGTTAAGCATATACGTATATACCGCACTCCTTCCTTCTTTCCTGAAGCTCCCTCACGAAGACTTACCCACAAAAATATCCTGACCTAGCTGCAAGCTTAGGTGCACTAACAAGCATACTACTATCCTAATTGGATTTGTCCGCCTCATCTGATTAATCGCATGGTTGTTTCGATGCTGAAACTGCTGCAACCGTCAAAACAAGGTTAACGAAGGAGCTGCTTCTACGCGGTGTTGCTTATATGAGAGGTTTATGATTTTATAGTTCAGCACAGCGACAAGACGATACTTCATTTGAAACTGAATGCCTACGAAAGCAAAGTCACTTTGCTATTAACCACATGACAGGATATCCTTAATAATCCCTTTCGTTTGATCACCAGATAAACATGCAGGCAAGGTGACCACCACAATGACTCCACCTCGAAACATTGCACACCAGAGAAAAGAACATTAATGATAATATATAGGATTTGTTTTGGGTTTTGTTCCCTCAAGTGTGAACATTTTAACCAGATATCATTCTTCTGTACTGAAATGTCTTATAACCAGATATCATTCTTCTGTGCTGAAATGTCTTAAAACTGAAGTGTGCTGAGGTCTAGCCCGAGTGGCTCTATAACAATACTTTTGTCCCGTAGCATTCACCTTAAACCAGTTCTGTCCTCCACCAAATCTTTCAGCTGTTGGTATTCCAGCCCGTAGCGTCTCTGTATGTAAAGTAATGGCTGTCAAATATATCCTGCGAGCAAAAAATTGGCCTGCGAGCATTCAATCCAGCCCATGGTGTGACTCTCCAAAGATTAAAATGACAAAGGCAATACTACCTTATTAAAAAAAACTAAATAGGTAACTTGTTTCCAGTTGAATGTTCCAGTTCCAGTTCAATGATGCAGGAGTGAAACCATCAGCATTAAGTAACTAATCCTGAAACACCTGTAAATACAAAAACTAACTAAACTTGGAGCCACATGGTGGAGGAGTGTTTGGACCTGGAGCCACAGTGGGATTGAGGCCTCGGGGTGGGCTTTGTCTGGGATTTCTCCAGGTACACCAGTAGGCACCAACCCAATCACATCCAGTGTAGGTATTTTTTTTTGTAATTAGTTATCTAATTTGCAGGCAAACTATTGTTTCCATTTATAGACTGAAAACGCATTTTTTATTTTTTTTTATTTTTACCAATAACCTTTTGTGCAAATGCTTCACTCATGCGACTATAACTGCCTCAATAGAGGGCATTTATCAGAGAGCTCAACGACAGCCTTTCTCGGTTAAACCAGTTATTTTTCATGATGTGCATGTTTTATCTGACCCGCTAAAAGTTTGAAAAGTGACTTTTACGAAGCCATTCAAATTACAACAGGCAGTATTCATCAGCGATGCATTGTGAAAGAAGAAAAATCAACACAAACTTTAAACCAACATACCGACGCAGTGAAGCCGTTTCCTTCCTACTTCGTGACCCGCAGGATGAGAAGGAAGGTCAACACACTCTTCTTTGAGGAATCTCCCCAGAGGGACACTCATCATCGTGTTTGCTTACGAGTGCCTCCCACAGTCTGAAATATGAACTGCTCCTTCTTCTTCTTCTTCTTCTTCTTCTTCTTCTTCTTCTTCGGTGTTGCAAATGTGTTCTGTTGTGGAAAATGACAATGGATATATTATCCACGTCATGATATTGTTGAAATATATAACGAAAGGAGAAGTTCGAATCGCCATGTTCTGTTTTATTTACATTCATCGTAACAAAATGTTTGCGCTTGATTATATTGTTTTTCCCAAGAGTCCTCGCAGTACCTCACGTTGGCCAGGAGAGGGCAGTCAGTCCTTGTTGACCTTTTGACGAAAACCACAGAAGTAGAAACCCCGTTTGAATTGAGTTGGGCGCTCTGAATGAGGATATTTCACGTGTAAAAAAAACCCCATTTTGATCGCAACAAACTTGTCGATCGTCTGTTGAAGATTACTACAAGAAGTAAAGATGTCAGGGATACCTCCGGACACATGGCAGCCTCCCACAGTGGATTTGGAGACGACGTAAGTTACGAGCACTGCCCTCGATGCTAACTCTGCTAGCTGAGGATGTGATGCCAGCTAACTGACATGGCTTACACATGTCAAGGAGTTTACTATATATATAACAAGCACAGACATAAATCACGTCACGTTTTATTGGATGCACTAAAAGCTAGTGACGAGAAGTGAACCCAGGCTGATGCTTTTGCAGGATGGGGACAATCGTGGTGGAGCTGTACTGGAGCCACGCACCAAAAACCTGCAAGAACTTTGCAGAGCTCTGCAGGAGAGGCTACTACAACAATACCAAGTTTCATCGGATCATCAAAGACTTCATGGTGCAGGGGGGAGATCCTACAGGCACAGGTGGGTCATATTAGATCCGTAATATTACTGGAAGAACACAGTCTAGTGGTAGGATCTATCAAAAGAGTCATTCAGTATAAATAACTCGTGTATTTTTACGCACCTTTTAACGTTGCTCTTACCTGAGAAGACACTGAGTGAGTTTTGCCCTTTTTGATGCTGAGACATTTGGTTGATAATTACATACCAATATCCAACTTAACATCTTTAAAGCAAAAGTTAAGAAAACTAGTCTTAATCCATTTAAATTACTTTTTAAATAGAATAAATATTTTTTTGTTTGGTTTTAGGACAAACCATAGTACTGAGACAGCCCAATAAAAATTGTAAATGACACCAGATGTAATATGGGACTGAGAAACTCTTCATTGTGGTACTACTAGATCTTAGCTCTGCCTTCGATACAGTAGATCGTAAACTCTTGTCCTGGGGAACATTCTGGCCATAGTGGTGGGGACTCTGCACTCTGATTCACTGGTCGGCTGTCCCCCATAGCTGTGGGCTGTGGCTCCTCTCCATGTGGTTTGGCCTCAGAGGATGGTGTTTTCTCTCCTGGCTCACCAGGGCCCGGCCACTGTTGGATCTGTTTTGAAAAGTGCTATATTAATAAAGTCTGAGTTGATTTAGTGTTGTACTTTTACAAAATTCAGTATTTCTTCAAACCAAACCTTCTGCACCTCTACTGCATTGCCACTAGAGGGAATAGCAGGTTAACATAGGTTGCCATAGGTCAGGGGTCAGCCACCTTTATGACCAAAAGAGCCATTTTTATGATTTTTCCACAAAATCAGATTTGCCTGGAGCTGCAAAATGTGTTGAACCTTTAAAATAAGATGACTCAACTTCAAAAGTTGTATAATTACAGTAGTTTAAAAACATGTACAAAGGCGGCATTTTATGTTGCATTGATGAAGTTTCAGTTGCAATTTAGGATGGTAAACATTTCATTACATCTTCAGCTATACCTGGTTTTAGCAGTTTCATTCTTTATTTTTAAGCATTTTCCAGACAGTTTAGTCAATATTTAAATTAGAATACATATACTTTATTTATCCCAATGGAGAGTTGCTTTAAACATTGCTCCACATAGAATAAATAGAAAGAAAGTTGATAATAAATAAGATGGAATAAAAATTAAATAAAGCTCATTTAAAATAGTATGTGCAAGGCTTAATGGTGACTAATATGAGCATAGAAAGGATTAAATTAACCAAAGCACAACTAATACTATTTTATCGATTACACACCCAGGTAACCTTCACCTCACACGGGCTCGACTCCTTGTCAAACATAAAACTTGCGAAGCGTAGAGCCCTCATTATGAAGCTGTAATGGAATATTTAAGTTAATTAATTTTCTCTTTTTTCCTCAAGTCAGCTGCTTCTCACGATTCTGTCTGTTTAAAAAAAAAAAAAAATAGAAATGGCACTAATTCACTCATGCTCGCTCATCTATTTCATGTTTTCATTCATGCAAGCCAAACTTTCTCTTGAACTAATCTGCCAAAATGTTTTGTTTTTCTGACAGGTCGGGGTGGCGCCTCCATATACGGCAAGCAGTTTGAGGATGAACTAAACCAAGAGCTGAAATTCACAGGTAATCAATCACATTGAGGAAACGCACTTGAAAAGATGTGGAGGGGATGAAGAAGTTAAAAATAATACTGGAGACTTTAAACTAAACTCACCTGCACGTGCATCGTTACTTAACCATCAACCATCTTTACTTAACACACCCTGTGTGTGTGTGTGTGTGTGTGTGTGTGTGTGTGTGTGTGTGTGTGTGTGTGTGTGTGTGTGTGTGTGTGTGTGTGTGTGTGTGTGTGTGTGTGTGTGTGTGTGTGTGTGTGTGTGTGTGTGTGTGTGTGTGTGTGTGTGTGTGTGTGTGTGTGTGTGTGTGTGTGTGTGTGTTTTTCAGGTGCTGGTATTCTGGCGATGGCCAATGCAGGACCGGATACTAATGGGAGTCAGTTTTTCCTCAGTCTGGCACCCACCCAGTGGCTGGATCTGAAGCACACTATTTTTGGACGAGTACTCCAGGGCATGAGCGTGCTAAACCGGGTTGGGATGGTGGAGACAGACGGCCAAGATCGTCCCGCTGACGACATCAAAATTGTCAGAGCTATTGTAGCCAGTTAAACCAATGTTTTTTTTTTGTTTGTTTTTTTTTTAATGATTATTGTCAAATAAATTTTGACGGTAATTTTGTGTCTTGTCAATTCCTCTTATAACTGAATAGTTGGAGCACTTATTTTCAAACATAAATATCTACAGCCGGTAATCACAAGCACATAAAAGTGCGAACAGTCTTTGTTTTGAAGTCATGTTCAGAGATATTTTCAACTGCAGCATTATCTTAAATCTTTAGAGACCCCTGAGATAAAAGTGCCACCTATCATCCAGTAACGCAGTCAGTTCGACACCAACTCCAAACATACAGACAATGTCATCAAGTGATGTCTGCAGTGTGTCCTGGAAGTGATAGTGAGGGTTTATTTGAACAGAGTGGAGTCTGTCTCGGGTCATCGAGAGAGAAAGAGGGCTTTCATCAAGAAGGTCTGTGGTTTGTTTCTCCAAAGGTTTCTAACAACTTCTGCAGAATTCCTACAGGTCTTCCTATTATTTATTCAATTTGCATTTTCTCATCGGAAGTACCACATGGATAAACACGTCATAAGTTCTCGCAACTGCATAGTTTTTTCATTGAACTGTAATTACATGCTTTCCGAGGCCTTTTTTTTTTTTTTTTTAAAGAATGTTATTTAATTTCCCTGATATCTTTGACTAACAGGAAGAACAATAACTGAAGATAACACGACCTTGCTCAAGGCAAAGTTCATCATGAGGTTTGAAATGTAAAACTTCAATCATCCATCAAAGATACCGATAGGTTAACTGAAAGTCCACCAGAACAATTGATTCAGATACCTATACTGTAGATATCTTTTACATTTCAAACATCATGATAAGCTTTGCCTTACGCAAGGTCGTGTTAAACTGTATGTATATATATATATATATAGTATCAACATTTTGAAGATTATACTTCTATTGAAGTTTATTCTTACTGATCATTTGTGCATTTAAATAAAAAAAGAATTGAAAGTTTATTTACTCGAATAATAAAAATGAGTATGTTATGATACTGTCACCTTTTAGATTATGATTCCATGTTGGAAGTAAACCGGAGATGATGTTAGACACACACACACACACACACACACACACACACACACACACAATATTTGACACCCATTAACCATTTATTCATCATCAGTTTGCACATGAATGCAAATCCTATGCACATTTCAAATAAACAATGCATATTATCCCAGTACATGTTTTATTACACAAACTTTAAGGCATATCAAGATAAAAGTAAAATATTTAAAAAAAAAAAGACTCAAAACAAAGAAAATCCCCTAAAAAAAAACCTAGTTCTATCTATCTATCTTATCTATCTATCTGTCTGTCTGTCTGTCTATCTGTCTGTCTGTGAAAGTAGGGTTTTGGCCACTTTTATACATTAAAGCAGCAATAAAGATGCATGTTTATTTTCTTTGTCAAACAGTTACCATACGCACATTTTTAAAGAGACTATATAAAATGTTTAGAATTCATTCAAAGTGTTTTCACCCAAATTCCCAATATAATATAGATAATTAAAGAGTGCACTGCCATGCTTGCTTATTTTAGTTAACGTCATAACAGTGACATTGTGCCTGAGAAAGTTTATTTAAGCTCTTTCCATATTGTTGATGATTTGGTTGATCTCATGATGCCTGCCGCTTTAGAAACGTTCACAGATGACTACTCACAAATGACTGTTGGCAAAAACAGACGAAGGCAGGTTTAGTTAGAGAGGAAATCAGGAGCCAAGAGAGAACAATAGAATAGAACCGAATAGAATAGAATAGGTTTATGAATCACAGAGGGGAATTCTTATAGCAACAGTGGAAAGTAACTGGTACTCATTTTGTGGTTTCCATCATTTCCATTCCATCACTAATGAGTTTTAGCAGCTCCCCATAAACATCTCATTGAGGGACGTTTATCCTAGTGGGTAATGTATTTTATTATTATTTCGAGAAAATATTCCTTGAAAGTTGGTTTTGTCAGAAGTTGCTTTATATAAGCACTGAGATCTTTCCTGAACATATTTTATTGGGGGAGGGGGTCATTCTTTGACTGCTTCATCACTCCAGTTACATGATAACCTGCAGTACACCAGAAGCCCACAATACCTATTTATTGCAGTAATATGTCATCCCGAGATGAAGTATTTTCTTCTGTTTCAATTGTTCATGAAACAGAATTTTTCAGTATCGTAAAACTGTATATTAACTATTCATTTGCCTCAAAAAATAAAAAAATGAAATAAACAGGCTTTTGTAGTGTATCCTATTTGATTTCATATGATTGTATGGGCCTTGATATGCTGAAAATGTCCTCCCCTCATAAAATACATTGTTAAATATATTAATTTAAAATACATATATTTTCTTTGACTTCTCTGCACTCCATTGCCTCAGAGAACAGCACATCTTGAGGCGATGTGAGTTGACTTCCCTCCAGCTGAGGTCAAAGTGGAACCATTCTCTGTTATTAGTCTATAGTGAAGAAAGTGGTGCAATTTTCTATTAGAAGGCAACGAGGTGAAAGATTTAGATATTCACAGCTTTTCTGGAAATATACAGAGTAGAGATGATTGTGTCATCTAATAAAGTAAGGCTTTTGTGGGAACGATGCATAATTTGAGTTCTAAAAACAGTGAAGGTGTGGCTGCCACTGAGAAGAGCCGGTGGCAGGATAGCAGCTCAAGTCACAACATGATTCTCACGTTTTGCTTATGACAGTTGAGTAAGGTAAGCAGAGTTAGCCCCATGACCTGCATAAGAATATATTTCTCTGAAAACTGCATCATAAAAATAAAGATTGTGGTTTTGAGTGCAGCTTTTGAATACGACAAACAAAAATGCGGTGATTTCTAAAAATATGTTTGCCTTTTGTAAAATAATTCAAAACTGGCTGCACTTGGGGAAAACCAAGTTCCTCAATGGTGAATGTCTAATTGAGTAATTTAGATTTTAAAGTTGTGTGGGAGATGATGTGTGGTTTCAAAAGAATATCAATGTTACAATTACCAACTACCTCTTGGTACATACGAAATAAACAGAGACCACGAAATAAGTTAATTCAACTTAAGTGCAGTTTGAGGTCTGGATGCAAGACAGTGTGTTGCTGTTTAAACATAAAAAAATACCATTATTAGTCCATCAATTTAGCTTATCAAACAGCATATCTGAAAAAAAAATGTATTGAGGTCCTGTATTGTTCAAGTAATGTATGTCATTTACAGTGATCAAAATGCCGTCTGTTTACTTTTGGTTTGATGTAAACGTAACAAAAACTAAGACTCCGTCACTGGCTTTAGTCTGGACCACGAGACTAAGAAGACCGCTGCAGACTTTAAATACAAGGAAAAACTAGCAAAATACAAGAAAAACCCTTAAAAAACCTAAAACAAGTGGTAGTATTTTGAATAATGAGCCTTTGTAACAACAATACATTTTGATGATAAAAAAAACCTCTTCATTTCTTGCTTTAGATGTATAATTTCAACTCAACCCAAATATTTAGAAATGAATACTAACCGTCATAAGTATCTAAAATAACAAAAGAACCCCAAAGAACCAAAAACCCCAAAATAACGTTATTCAAAACGATTGGTCTTTCATTGATTATGGTTGATTTTCCCATCACCACTGACATGCATTGGAGCGCAGATGGTTTCCATTTCCTTCGCCATCATTGGAAGGTCATGTGCGGGCTGGGAGTTGGCTTTGACACGCTGAGGAAAAGTATATTTAGCATCAACAAATATATCTTCTGTAGTTGCATACAGGCAGAAAAATGGGTTCAAGCAATATTTATAGCCTGAGCTTTCAGGAATCGACTAATAAGTACACCACTGACCTGCCAGAGAGTCCCCTTCCCTTTGGCCAGTTTGCAGATCATGGTGAGAGGGATCATCGCCAGAGAGGACATGGCCAGAAACCAGCCGATGCAGTAGGCCCACCAAGGATACACATAGGAATTGTTGAACCTCAGTGGGGTGTATCTCAGAAGCAAAAACACAAGGGTCCCCTTAAAAAAGAGAACAAACCATAAACAATTGCTGAAGGATCAGAAGTCTATCAAGGACAATATTTATGTCAGTGTTGGTGGTTGCTTCAAGCACTTACGCTGCAAATAACAGGGGTGGCATACAGCCAGCTGTACTTGATCAGTACGTGAGGTTTGTAACCAATCATGTCCTTGATGTTGTCAAAGAAGCGATCAGCACCTATGAATTAAAGACCTTATTTCAGTAGGAAAAACTCTCGAATGTGATCCAGATTGGGGGGGGGGGGGTTCTTCAAACATGCAACATGATTGCAGCAAACCAACCTAAGGATGCACCTTCACATATTTTTTTTTTTTACCATCAACAGTAAACAATGTGTTCTTCAGGCTGAATGAAAAAGGACAGTGCAAGCAACTGCTTCAATTTGAGGCCATTGGTGCGCGGGCAGTACGTAAGATAAATCACAATCAGTAATGCCAAAAGTAGAGCACAAATAGAGATTTTTTCAACAACTTCTTACCATAAATCCATCCAATAATTACTGACTGGAAGATTGCCATCAGCAGAAGGGTGGGACCACTGCATACATAGTGATCAAATATCTGCAGAATGTATGCTCCGGCCTGTAAACAAGCAGTTTGTGTATTAGTTATCATTTTTCAACTATGTTGTGCCAAAATGCCCTGTATATGAGCTAATCAATCCACATGTTCACAGCCATTGCTTATGAGACGGTGGGTGTGCCTCTTAGAGCTCACCTCTGTCACCAGAAAAAGTCCGAATGCATAGCAAAGACCACAGACCACCAACAGACAAAGCTCTCTGCGGTATCCTTTGCGGATCTGGGAGGGGTAGAGATCTGTTATAGATGTCATGATGCTTTCAAGCCCTGCAAACTACAGATGTACACAAAAAAAGGTTAGTGACAGTGATTAGTAAATCAGTGGAATAAAAGGTATTATTAATTTATTCAGGAAACAAAGGAAAGGCTGCAGCTCACTTGACCGTCTATTCCTAACAGGATGATCATGCTGAAGAAGCACACAGACCAGGCCTGAGGAAATGGCAGCAGAGTCACAGCTTGTGGGTAAACTATGAAGACGAGGCCAGGACCTACAAAGTGGAAAACAGTGTTTGGGACATATTGATTAACTCACCATGTAATGCCCACTTTCTGTCCTGTTCTTTTCTCTCATACTATCTACAAACCCCAACCTGAGAATATCTTGATTTGTGTTTTAAGAATATGCGAATTGTCTCTTATTAACACGTGACAAGATGAAAGGACAAAACATCCATGGAAGGAAACTACATGTGTCTAGCATTAACCAGACCTATTTACAAACATACCTGACTCAGCAACTGATGCAATGTCAACTCCCTGCTTATGTGACATGTAGCCCAAAACTGAGAAAATGGCAAAGCCAGATACAAAGCTGGTTGCACTGTTCAACAGGCAAAGAAAGAAGGAGTCTCTGAAAACCATAAAGAAAGTTCTGCTTATTATTTGTGTCTTGGTAGTGAAAATGTCCATAAAACTCTGGTATTACATGAGATGAAAAATTGTATTCAATAAGTATTGTTAGCTTTTGGATCACGAACACATACATTAATATGAAAACAAATCAATAAGATCATCATTGTGGGTGTTGACATTATTTCATTCAGATGCCATCGCCATTGCCAGATCGCCAACAAATGACAGAAGTGTCACTGTCAGTCATACTCACCTGTAACAGTTGTTGTTGTATTTGTTGTAGCTCCCAAGTGTAGTTAAGCACCCCAAACAAATGGCATAGGAATAAAATATTTGTGTTCCAGCATCCATCCAAACCTACAGATTGGTGAAAAATTATTAATAAGGAATCCCCTCACTAATGCTACTGCAACAAATAGATGGCCAATGTAAATTGAAATACAAGGGGAATACTACCTGTGGGTCAGCGAGACGTGTGGGATCCGGGTATAGGTAGTACTGGAGACCAAGAAAGGCTCCAGGGAGAGTCATTCCCCTGAGAAACAGCACTATTAACATGATGAAGGGGAATGTGGCTGTGACGTACGAAGCCTGCATCAAAAGCAGAAAAAAAAGGACTTTTAATACAAAACACATTGGTCTCAAGGAGAGGCTAGAACGGGCAATTGGTAGAGCGAATACCTTCGCCAATGCCACATTTCTTTGTGGGACCACGTTAGCATCGCCAGTATGTTAGCAGTTAGCTCATATTGACGCTAACTAGCCTGTCAGATAGCAACATCTCTGTACGACCCCTTGAGTGGGGGCACACAGATAAAGCACTACCCGAGTCAATGTCCTCACACCGGTGTTTCTGGATCCTTGCCGAATCCAAGAAATTAGCTGCAGAGTCCTGAGCGAAATAAACAGTGTACTAGCAGGCGGCTAAAGGCAGCTTCCTTGCTGCAGCCCTGACTGGCGGCTCATCGCTGACCTCCAGTGTGTCCACAGCGGAGGTAATATCTTACCTCTCCAGGAGCTGTTAGATCCCAAAATCTAATGGATTGGTCCTTGGATACTGACAAATCATCCCTGAAAATTTCATGCAATTCAGGTCAGTAGTTTTTGTGAAAAGTTATTCAAATACATACATACAAACCAATATATAAATAAATAAATACAAGTGGCCAAAAACATAAACTTTGCCATCTTTCACTTGCAACGGTGAAAATAGGATCCATATCTTGTAGTGACTAATGTCCAGCTGCAGTGGCTGGCAGTCGCTGAGAAAGCCCATGAGACAAAACTGACACCATCTGATACATAATCTCCCTGGCATGTACGCAAAAGTTCACGCACAAGGACATGCAAATGCACACAGGCCAGTGCGCACACACACACACACACACACACACACACACACACACACACACACACACACACACACACACACACACACACACACACACACACACACACACACACACACACACACACACACACACAGACATACAACGTTGTGAAACCAGGACCAATTTAAATTGACTTGTTAAAAAAGCCTTTTGAATAATACTGTGATGTAAGTTGGACATCAAGACATTTTGTAACCCATCAGAACCTTACTTAACAGCAGGGATGTATGACGCCCCTTCTTCCAGAATTACAAAACCTTATTTCTGGCATTTAGAGGAGGAGCCATCGTGTGATGACCTGTAGAGACTGAGAATGTCTGAGCTATAGTCACTTACTCAAAATGCACACGTAAGTAAGCCATGCTACAGCACGTTACACAAATGTCTCTTTATGGGCATTTTTCCAAGGAATATTTCACTTTCTCAGCTTCACAGACCTCCAAGTCAGTCATGTACGTCCTCTGACCTGTTGTTGCGTGTGTGCGTGCGTGCGTGCGTGCGTGTAAGAGTTTTAAATTTAATTCCGTCATCAATTTTCATTATGTGAGATATTAAGAACAGCATATTTGTGTTTGTAACACTTTGAGACACTTTGGCTTGTGGTTCCCTGAGGATCTTTGTCATTCTTGGTGGGAGGAAAGCAACAGCTGTGGCCAAACTGTTCTCTTGACACAATCTGTTTCTTTCCTTTGATTTGATTACACTCATACAAAGCTGCTCCAACGCTTTCTATCCTAGGTCAGGGTGAACCTGTTTGACACACACCCAAAACTGTGTGAGTGTCAACATGTCAAACTTCATCTGAAGGGCCGAAGTCAGATGAGACTTCCAAGAGTTCTTCCTGGTGAGTGACAAGTGGCTTGCTTCTGTTTGCTCCAGATCATAGAAGAGGGTTTCCGACTCAATCCAGCGGTGCAGATTTCACATCCATGTCAGGAAAGCAGGAATGAAAATTTTGAATCAAGTTTCTCAAATGTTCCACAATGACTGACTTGACTGGAACGCTGTCCACATCCTCAATAGAGAGAAAACAATCCACTTGAGAAAAGCAGGTGAAATGTTCCTAATTACATGCCCTGCTCCTCAGCCACCCTGTCATACAGGTTTATAATGCTTGTCCTGTAGAGACATATTCAGTTTGTTCATTTTATTGAATACATCTGCCAGACAGCAGCTTTGCGAGCCAGTTTTTGTTCTTGAACAAGGTGGCATGAGGGGGGTGTGTGCTCAGTCAGAATGGTGTCGACTTCGGATCGTACTTCCAGCAGCCGGTTGAGTGTCTTTCCTTGTGCAGCAGCATTTGTGTTGCGAAATAGAGACGTGCATTAAATGGCCTACTCTGTCTACTCTGCAACAAATGGTGTAATTTGACAAAAGTAAAGTCTTTAATCTCTGCTGAGTTTTTTTTTGTCCAGCATGATTTCAGCAGCTGGGAGGATCAGGTCTTCACTTATCGTGAATGGTTCCTTGTCTTTAGCCACGAAAAAAGACATTGTATATGAGGCCTCCAGGGCTTTGGCCGATGTTGTTGAGGCTTTCAGCATCGTGTTTTAAGATGCCCTGAATTTTAGAAAGGTGCCTCTTAATGAACTGAGGTGCCTTAACGACATGATGCGCATGTTCTGTCTTGAGGTGGCGCTGAGGTTGTGCTGGATTCATGCGACTGTTGGTTATTTTCTATCCAAAGAAAAAACACAATGCCGTGGGTGGCTTGCAACTTGTGGATGGCAATCCCATTAAAACATATTATTCTGAATACTGATGGATTTCTGCTGGCTTCTTTGCAACTTGTGACTCCGTGATGTCGTTAACGTTCCTACTACGCTTTAGCCACAACTCGGCCACAAAGGTAACTAACATTTTAATTGAAAAGACAAGAAACCTCAAGCATTTGCAGAAGCTTCACTTCTACTAACTAATCAGTTTAATAATTTCCAGGATGTACATTTACTGATCAATGAAGCAAAACCTGTGGGTAATATAGTCACCAAATGAAAAGGCAGTAGCATAATCTGCTTGAGAGTTTCTCCTTCATAAAAAGTGATTCAACTTGACAAACACTTTTGATCTCACTCTTACCTTTCCTGTGGATCTGACTCCCTTCCAGACACAAAAGTAGCAGATGATCCATGCCAGAAGGAGGCACAAAGAAAGGTCCCACTGTATCTTTCCCAAGGCCTCTATGCCGGAGGATATACTTAACACTCGTCTCCTGTGAGAAATAAGTTCTGTCAGTGTTTTGGGACAAAATGTGCAAAGCATATGAAAGCTTTTCACACCTTCACACAGGTGTTTTTAATTATTCTGGCTGTATAAATCTCTTTTAAATACCAAATTATGGGGAGCTGTACTAAGAGTTGTGCAATGTGTAAACTCTCCTACCCTCACTCATGCAACAGCAACTGAAACGTATTCTGAGTCTATTATGTTTCCACATTTACCATTTTGATAGCACAAGTAATTCACATTGTTGACTGATGCTAAGTACTGTAACTACCAAGATGGAGAATGTGCTAAATCAATAGTAATAAAGTTGAGAGTAAATCATTGAACAGTCAAAGTTGCCATCTTGGCTGCAGAACAAGTAAAACCAAAAAACAGCAAGGGAATTTCATTCATGTAACTCTGAAGCTGTTTTCATTAAATGATCAAAACATAAAGAATACAAGGTGACAACATTGTTTTCAACCAGCAGTTCCACCATCACATCATGGGAGCAGACATTTAATTGATACTGAGTGGCTGAATCACTGTGAGAAGGTTGTGAAACTCAGCTAGTTGTGTTCATACTTGTCAGAGTTCAGCCCAATTAAAAGAAACTCAAGTGTGGTTAATACTAATCCTTATAATCCCTACCACACAAATGAGAGTGTGCTTCAAACGAGTAAAGTCATACTTTTTGAAGAAAAAAAATAAGCTTGGACAGGTTCAGAAGGAACTTTGGAGGTCTTGGAAAAAATATGACAGCACAGAGCTAAGGAGATCAATGCCAGAATGTAATGAGTATTTAGAAAACCATTTTTTGTGCATGTGTTCTATGATTTTGTTTGTTGTGGTTTTGTATCATTTGAACCTGTCCATATATATATTCACGTTTTCTCTCCTCGTTATTCCAATTTCAATTTAAAAACAAAAAATGAACAGGATGTTTTTTAACCATCTCAGTTCAATACAAAGCAAACTAGAAACTTTATGTTGCCTAAAATGCAGATATTACAAAGTAGAAGAAGAAGAAGAAGAAGAAGAAGAAGAAGAAGAAGAAGAAGAAGAAGAAGAAGAAGAAGAAGAAGAAGAAGAAGAAGAAGAAGAAGAAGAAGAAAGGAATCTTGTAAATGGAAAGCGTGATGTTCTGGGGACTGTGAATTGAAGTTGTTGACTGAGCAAGATGAATTGTCAGACATGTAGTGTGTCTGTTTGGATTCAGTTTGTCTGTTTTACACAAAGGATTATGCGAGACAACAAAATGACATGCCAGAACTGGTGAACATGGGAAATATTTTGTTAAACAAGTGCCCCCCGCTAAAAAAAAAAGCAATCATCTCAGTTTGTTTCAATTTAACCATACTTTCCGAAAAGAACTCCAATCTGGGGAAAAAGATGATGTTTGGGTGAGCAAGTACATTCTTAACATTACAACAAGTACAACATAGCATCTCTTTGTTTGACAGGCATACAATAATACATAAATAATAAAGTCATATTTATATTACACAAAAAACATCATCTCTAATATCGATTTTTAACTGTGGTAGAAAATTCACAGTTTTAGATATAATTGGTCCTTATCACATAAGTGTATTTGTCATCCATTATTAACAAATAAGCGACCTGTGACTCAGTCTTATTTAGACAAAAACTTACTGCCAAAACTCTACAACAGACGATGATGAATTCACAGCTGTGGTCCAGTTAGCAGAGGCATTATAGTTGTTTATTACCACACAACCATCTGAAATATATCAAAGTATTGTTAAACATGCATGCTCTATTGACAAATCATTAGGTCAGCACTACATTATGAATAGATTTGGTCTAGGTGAAGACTAATGGAGAGAAAAAAAATACTTGATTATAAAAAAAAATAATTAATGCAAACATTTTCTTTAGTTCATCTTAAATATACTTGTATCAATAGTTCAATCAAATACAGAACATCATTGACTGATAGTTGGAGGTGTGAGTGTGGCTTTACAATTCATTTACCTGTATTCCAGGTGTTGTTACAGGAAGCCCATGGCAACTCTCCCGAGAAGGAGGAGAAAAGGTAGAGAAAAGCCCAGGCTAAGATCACAATGTAGCTGATACTTCCATAGAAAATAATTAGCTGGCTGGCATATCCCATTCCTGGAAACAACATGAATGCAAAATTCACACACTGTTTTGACATCTACCTTGACATGTCCACCAGAACTTTGAAAGCTACAACTCACCTTCAAACAAAGGACAAACCTTCCTCCAGCACATGATCCCTCCCTGGCTGGTGTACTGGCCCAGTGCCGTCTCCAGCACAAACAGTGGTATACCACAGGTGACCAGGAACAATGTGTAAGGAATGAAGAAGGCACCTGCAAGAGTCCAAATAGCAGCATAAAACAAAAAGACAACACACACACACAAAGAGTTTTATAATCACTTCTAATTCTGTTTAATTCTGTGCAAAAGTTAGTTTGGTACATCTTGTACAAGCAGTTGGTTAGTCACATTGTCTTATCCTGTATGGACTACTTTAGCCGCTGGCTAATTTTCAGTCTCATATGTTGAAATTGGTTGAAATTTGGTTTTTAGCCAGCTTTCATAAAATGTGTCCGACTGTCAATTTATTAATGAAAAACTAAAACCTTAAAGAGTTTGTGGGCAGTTTGGAAGCACTGCTGCTTCGACATCTGCTTCTCTGTGTGTGAGCACAGTCGTGCCAATCTAAATACAAGCCTTATGGTACATTCATTCATGAACACCCTATCAAATGTCCTGAATGTAAAAAGTGGACATATTGTACTGTATCAGATAAGGGCATGCGATCATCCTGCCTTGAGACAAATTATTTGTTTCTCCAGTGACAGTAACTGCAGCCACACTGCTGGTGACAGTAAGGAAAAGTAGTGGAAGGAAGATGATGATGGTTCAATCTGCATAAATAACAATGTTTTCTAGCACCTTTATGTGGCTACAATATGGTTTTTTTTTGTCCTCTTTCAGCCTGAGGACATAATTTTCCAGTCGCTTTGAGTTCATCAAAACACTGTTAATGCCAATATTTCACACTGCCTAGAGCAATATTGAAAACTAAAGTACACATCTTAAAAATGCCAAGACATTGATGTTATAAAAATAGGAGAACCATGCAGTGGTTCTCATAGATTCCACCTTATTTGCAGATCATTAATTTATCAAGGGAATCATTTGGGAATGTTTGCCTGTGTGAACATCTCACATGCCATAAAGATTATATAACGCCATTAAAGTATTTTCAATGTACTGCTGCTATCGGAGTCAACCTGTGGCTTTACAGGTTCACAGTTAGAAAGGCCTCAGCAAGACGTGAAGCAGTTAAAGTCTTATATGACTATACTGTGTTTATAGACGTTGACACATAAGAAAAGAAAACATAAAATTGCATATATAACAGTTGAAGATTGTTTTTCTTTCCTACACTTGAGTACGAAAAATCTATTGAACACAACATAGGTACGTGTTATTTCACTGGTGTTGGACTTACTGTGAGCCTCATGGTGCAAAGCACTACTAAAGTATGACTCAGTGGTGGGAAGTGATCAAGTGTTCCTGTCTCAAATTAAAACTGGAACAGATGTTTCTTATATTTGTTATGGAGAAAATTATTATGTGTTATTGAAGAATTCTGTTCTTCTCTGTATCCTGCTAAAATGTTTTTATTTTTGTCTGTGTGATTCCTGCCTTATAATCTTATTTACAGACTGAGCGGACAGGTCTTCCCTTTGCTTCAGCAGAGCTGTGCCAGGACGGTGAGAGCGGGAAAGGTTTCTCGCCCACAGGTGTGGGAACCGCATGTGGGTTCTCACCCTGTGTTTTCGACCTCTCTGTCCTGGTGTAACCAGTATACTCTCCCCCGCCTCCCCGTGTCACTTAAAATGTTAGCTCGAAGGTTGAATAGGGCACATGCCCAGAGCAGATTGATCGGATGACTTGTGATGTCTGCATTGTGATATGTCTGTTAAAGCTTCAATAAATATCCTTGACAGAAGAACTCTGTTTCACGACTTTATTCTAAGAGCAGTTACAAGAAGAAATCCACAACAAAGATTGAAGTCAGAAATGGGATGCGAAGATGACCGCCGGACCGGGACCGGACGGAGACAAGGTACCACTGATTCCTGTGTAGATGAAATCTCCTCATACCCGTGAGACTGTTGACGGAAGGAGGACCCTCCGGGACTGGACCCTCGGTTGTCAGTTCCGCATCCTAAGCGAAAGGACCCATTGATGAAGCAGAATTGACTGGGTAAGACTGCCATTTTTTACTTTAATGACATAATTTTTCACTGACCTTAAAGTGCCATACCGGACTTAGAGTTTAAAGGTCACAAGTGTCAAAGAGCCCAGTCTTTAACATTTCCAATGCATCGGCATATGCACTGATGTGTGATATAACCGGGCAAGGCTATCACATTCCAATACGTTGGCATACGTATTGAAGACTCACAAAACTGGGCAAAGCTGTCAGTTATTCATAACATTCCAGGCATTGGCGTGTGCACTGAAGATTGATAGAAGGCCCGGCGTGGCAATCAGTACATACAAATTCTCCAGCGACTGTATTGAGGACTGCAGTCCAGGAATGGGAAATGAAAATAGAAAACTCTCCAGAGGGGATGTAGACTGGGAATCTCCGATGGTGACGGAACAATAAAGAGATATGGCAGTGACTGTACAGACTTTTTGACTGTGTGGGTAAAAGACTTTGGTTTGCCACAAAACTGCAGTCTGAGTAGCAGACAACTGTGGATTTTAAGAGAGAAGTTGCAGAAAGAAAAAGAGACGCTGATGTTAGAATCAAAGATTAAAACTAAAGACCTGCAGGTCTGCGAGAGTCACGAGAAATGTTTCAAAAGAAGGGAACTGGAATGTCAGCCAAAAGACAGGCGGGCGAGCGCGGGGAGAGAGAGGGGGGGGAGAGCAGTTCCAAGAGCAGTTCCAAGAAGAAATCCACAACGAAGATTGGTGTCAGAAGTGGGATGCGAAGATGACCGCTGAACTGGAATAAAGTCATGAAACAGAGTTCTTCTGTCAAGGATCTTTATTGAAGCTTTAACAGACATATCACAATGCAGACATCACAAGTCATCCGATCAATCTGCTCTGGGCATTTGCCCTGTTCAACCTTCGAGCTAACATTTTAAGTGACATGGGAAGGCGGGGGAGAGTATACTGGTTACAGCAGGACAGAGAGGTCGAAATCACAGGGTGAGAACCCACATGCGGTTCCCACGCCTGTGGGCAAGAAACCTTTCCCACTCTCAACGTCCTGGCACAGCCGTGCCGAGGCAAAGAGAAGACCTGTCCGCTGAGTCCGTACATAAGATTATAAGGCCAGAGTCACACAGACAAAAATAAAAATGTTTTAGCAGGATACAGAGAAGAACAGAATTCTTCCATTACACAGCATACGTTTTCCATAACATATTTCCCCTGTGCTTCCTACATTATTTAAACATGAGGGTTAGGGCATATAGATGATATTCATATTTTTAAACAGTCATTTCTAGTTACATTTTAAAAATGCCACTGACAGATCGCTGTCTGTTTAATAATTTATTAGATGAATAGATTATATCCTTCAGGGATCACAAATTAATCTGAGTGGCTTGTGTCTTGTAGTGACTTGTGTCTCTGACGGCTGAATACTGTGAGTGTGTAAAGTCACAGGACAACCTTAATAGCAGAGATACAGTAGCCCGCCGGGTTCATAAACCCTTTATACCACACACACTAAAATATGTGCAGATTAATAGGTTTTAAACGTAAGATGTAGTTAACGGATGTTTTTTTTTGTTGCTTTAATACTTTAAACTCAATATGACATACGCCATTGCATGCTAATCATACAATTATAACTCTCGCAAAGTGGCTTTTAAACGTACCAAAAATCACTACTTTTTTTTTTTTTTTTTTTTTCTTATTTAAAAATAACTCCCAACTACAACCTTTAGAGCCACTTAAAGATTGTCTGAACATTTAATGCTTCTGCCCTACTATACAATGTATTACAATAAAAAAAAAAATTTAATACACTAAATATGACTTGCAAGAAAAAATGTAGTTGTGGACTGGTGCAATTTTGCACTGGCTGGCAATTTTTTAAGGGAATTTTGTTCCACGAGTTTATTACCTTAATGAAGACAAGGAATCAGTGAAGCAGGGAAATGTGATATGGGTAATTTTGGCATCATGTGCACAATATGGAATAGGAATAAGGAATATGACAAGCAGCTTGATGGAAAAAGTTCATATTTAGATGAAGTTCAGACACTTACATTTATTCTATACACATTTTTAACGAGCTAAGTGGAAGACGGAGCGACTGGAAAACATCTTTAAAAGAAAGCTAGTGAAGCTTTATTTGAAGAATGTGTATCTGTTTGGTTCAATCGTAATGTCAGACGAAGCAGAATCAGCTCTTAGACTCATGCGTAACATTAGCTCCTGCAAATATGCATCAATCTCTTATCTGATTTTTAATCTGAATGTAAGATTCAAGGTTAAAGGTAAAAAATATTAAATAGAATTGAAAATGATGCATTACTGTCATGTTTTAGTTTAAATAACCATGGTGCGAATGTGCATTCAGTTTGAACAAACATAAAATAGGTAGAATATTGTTGCAGAAGAGAAAAATGGTAGAACAGGGTTAAATGACCCGATGGCCACGGATTTGCACTTCATGTCCTTTAGAGAAGTATTCCTGAGGGCAGGGGGGGACGACAGAGAGTGTGGGAGGAGTTTAAGGTCGTACCAGTAAAAGTTGAGCAGTGGTTTGCCTGGAATTTACATTTGTTTTGAGTTTTTCAATTAAACTGTAGAGGATTGATTCTTCATTTACTCTACAATTCTTTCTATTTATTGTTTTTATTTGCTACAAAGTGCCAAGGAAGAAATATCACATTGAGCCCTTTTGTCTTTCGTTACCTATGATACTCATAGCAGCTCAGGGTCATCGAGGGCTTCAGCCAATCCCAGCTGACTGAGGATGAGGACAGGATACTTCCTCAGTAGTTCCCCAGCCCATCGCAGAGACAAAGACCACCACCCACACTCATAGTCACTCCTACAGGTTATTTACAGTCAACAATTATTCATAAAAACGACTGTTAGAGGAAAACGGAGTACTGAAAGAAAAGCAACAAAAAAAAAAAAAAAAAGCCAACAAGCCCCGACTTGAACATTAAATATCTCTGCTAAGAGGTAGGAGTGCTCACCACCACGTGGTCATAATGCGTACATCAATCTTGTATTATGAAGTCTTGTGTTTCATCAACACATCAATTACTACTGTGCACTTTACAGCTGACCCAAAGCGTATAAAAGAGTGTAATTTGAATAACTGCTTGCTTTGAAGAGGATGCGGGGCACGCATTAGAGATCTCACGATGACTGATGTAGAAAACTGGATTTCATGGGAGAAGAGAAAAGGACATTTTGTCATTTTCCTCGAAGTTATACTCATCAAATTATAAAGCAAAAACACAACTCCAAATTGTCTTCACTAAATTTCAAAAGCAATGTCACATATATATCACACTTCTACAATTATCTGTGAATTTCTGTAAGGATCACGTACTTTAATTTCTTGAGATACATAACTAACTCAGAACAGTTTCAGTACTATGTCACACAGTCTTCTCCAACTGTGGTCAGAGAATCTGCATGTTTATGATTACTCCAACCATGCGATGAGAAACGATCTTCTAAAGATCTTGATAGTGCCTCCGTCATTTGAACGAGGCGTATTGGAGAAGCGAGGCATGTAATGTTCAGGACATGTTAAACAACCAAGAAAAAAATCTTTTCATGTGATATGCTCTCTCTCTTTCTCTCTCTATTATATCCCGTTTGATCTGACTGAACAAAAGGACTATAATAAAACTAACAACAGCGCTGCTTCCCCAAGATGTGCCGCCTCCTCAATCAGGAAACTATTGGCTGCCGAAAAAGCCATGATTTCCATATTTGCATAAAACTGTGCTGAAAACTAAACGATAGAGGAATTGGATTGCGAAAGATATGACAAGTGGTTTTATATGTACCGAAAAACTTTAATTAAAATGTTGTCTTCATATGGACATGGTCAAGTGTCAGTGAGCAGGGTTTTCATCATGGCTGTTGACTGTGAAATTCAGAATCTGGATAGCACGGACTGCCACCTGATGGCACTGCCGTGTGAGTGCTTTGATAACGACACTGAACAAAATCTGCTGCTTAGTGACACGAGCTAAAATTATAAGATCATTCACATTAGACTCTCTAAATGTTTCCCAAAACACCAGAAAAAGCCATTCAGTTGGTTGCTCATTTTGTAAAGTTACCAGAGTTATAGTGAGGAAGCTGCCAATATGGTGACACTGCCCATTTCCCAGATTGTCTGAAATCAAACTAAATCGGAATATACAAGAAAAAGCTATATATAAAAAAAAGTATAAAAAATGTGAGCTGTGCTTTCGGCGTCGGAGGCCTTGGGGGCGGCGACTGCTGTGCCCCTGGGTCTCCGGACTTGGGACTGTTCTCTGCATGGAGATCTAGACCACTGGTGCCATAGTAGACCTAACATTTCGTAATCCCCCCGCCCGAACACACACAGGGAGGGCTGGTGATGGTCCCTAAAAAGCAAAAAAAAAACAACAAAAAAACCATCGACGATGATCACTGATTCTCTGAAAGCATGGTGAGATGGCAATGTGAAACTGAGGTGTTTTCAAAAAAAGGAAAGAAGAAAAGAATAAAGAAAAGAAATTTAAAAAGATAATGCTCATGGTTATGTCAAAACCACTGCTACACATTTCAGACATGCCCACAAACTTTCTGATGAAAGCTGGGTCAAGCTGCGCAGCAGAAATTGAGCTAAACAAAAAAGTTTCAACTCGAAAGGCCTAATCAAAGAAAGAAACCCAAAGAAACTTCATGTATATATTGACTTTCGTCACACATCAGAAACAATAACATTAAGTCAAAGCTGGTCACAATAAGCTAGAAGTCAATGCCACAAGAGTAAAACTCAAGGAAAAATGATCAAAACAACAGTCACAAACTGCCGCACTTCAGAAATGCTGCAGATGAGAGATGCTGTCACACATCATAGGACAAACAAGACATAACTGAAAACCCTGATATAAATCTCTCCTGATTTTACCTCGGTTTGTCTAATGGTATTTGGAGGAATTACAATTGCTAGTTAAATGCAAAGAAAAAGTTAAGAAGAAACTATGTGACCAGTGCACTTCTTTAACATAGGTTTTCTATACAATGTTGTCTAAATGTTGTTAAAATAAACTCCAATTGCAACCTCACAGATTCAAGCAGCATTTGAAGTAATCACAAGTCACAACTCGTCGTAATTTAATCAGGTTACCGGTACCTTATAATGTCTTAAAGGGGACATGTCAAAATTCACTTTCTAGTGGTTTTCCTTCAGTAATATGTGTCCCCAGAACTGGGAATGTCACACCAGAAGTGAAGAAAGTCTGTCGTCTCTTTCTCTGGCTTGTTTCATTTTTTTTCTAAGACATGAATTTGGATTGTGACAGATATCATCCATAGTGCAGTGAGTATAAGGGCGCAGGAATCAATATCTGCTGGCTGAGGTTTAAGACAACCGTTCACTCCTATAAGCAAGCACATGGACAACTTGCAAACTTGACAGACGGCAGTAGAGTAACGCTCCATAAACAAACACTTACCTAATGTGTTTCCATAACTAGTTTCTAGTGTTACTTTTTATTTTGATCAATTTGGGGGCAGGGATGGCTCAGAAGCTAGAGAAACGAGCTTGTAAACATATCAATTCACTGCACCGGTTGCTCCAGGAAGGTTTTCCGTCGTTATACTCGTGCCAAATCAGACATATGGATCACGCAGTCGGCTGTGGCGTCACCCAGAAGAGAGCAGGTGACGCACACCTGCTACTGTGTTTTTTGTTGCAGGTAGTCCAAACCAACACAAGACCCATCATGATGTGTACTTACAGTCAGACCTGAATCTGTGCGACAACATGCAGTTTTTGGAAATATTTTCAAAATATTACAAACCTCTGGGAAATTCAGCACAGGCCTTCCCTCTGTGTGACTCGATTTTTTTGAAAGTAAGTTGCTTTATGACATATTTGTGTTGATATCACAGCCACATCCATCCTGAAGCTTGTTTTTATTCTGGTACAGCCATATAAGGCAGTTTGAAGCAGTGCTTCAAAAAATGTGGTGCATTACTAGAATTTAATTTGAGTGAATTTCTAAACTAGTTAGTTCAAATGATGCGATTGATTGTTGTTGTTTTTTAAACTACCATGCAGATGTAATCTGTGTAATTGGATTGAACACTAAGTTTACTTCTGATCATCAAATTTCAAGGAATGCAGCAAAGAATGTTAATCCGCATTTTACATAAACACAGACACATTATTGTCATAGCCTTTCACAATCTGTCAGATCCTTGGTCATCAGAAGTGAAGCAGAGCGAACAAGAGAATTGCTATGGTAAATTGCTTTTAAAAAACAAAAAACAAAAAAGAACACTCATTCATAAGTTAATTCCTTTCAAAAGGATGATCTACAAACTTGAAAGCTATACTTTGTCAGTCTATTTCAGAAAAATCTCTGAATCACATTTTTCAACAGTCATAAGTCACAGGTAATAAATCACATAAAATCTAATAAAACAGGACTGTAACCATTTCCTATTATCTATTTAGAAATATATAAATACATCCACCAAGTTTCCTAACACCAAGGAAAGTTTTTCTTTTCTTTTCTTTTCTTTTTTTTAAGTTTGACTGCAGGTTCTGACATCATTGTGAAGTTTCCCTAATAGTACCACCAAATTTGACAGGTAACAAATACAAACAACAATTTAAAAAAAAACAACAACTTACCACCACCATTTTTGTAGCAAAGATATGGAAATCTCCACACATTGCCAAGTCCGATAATAGCTCCAGCAACAGACAGGAAGAATTCCTTTTTGCTCCCCCACTTGCCACGCTCCTCAACAGCTTGTGGAGCTGTCTTTGTTGGGAGATGACACAGCCTGCAACCAGAGTCTGCCATGCTCCTCAGTGACAATTGGTGAAATGGCAAGACAGGCATGGATCCTACAGTTTCTGGTTTGACTGGCTGAGAGGACTGTCTGAAGCAAACGTGCAGAGGTTACCTAATTGACAGGCTGTGCTGCCACCAGGGGGACCTCTTGATATCTGGCCAGAAGAAATTCACCAGCGGAGGGAATGACTGAAAGCAGAGTGAAGATTTAGGTGTGACTAATTGCTTTTTTCATATGGTATCGAAGGCTTTGGTAACAGCGTTCTCAAGATCTGAATAAGTAAGAAACACAAGAGCAGGCACGTGTTTGTATGGTAAAACATGACAGGAATTTTAGATATTCACCACCAAATAGCCTTATGTGAGATTTTGCCACAGGACTAAGTACATCAACAGACTACGTTGAGGGATCATTGTCTGTTTATATTGCCTTCTGTGTGTTTCTCATCCCGGTAATTCCAGTGTCCAGAGTACAATTGGCTGTATATATAAAAAAAAATTGTGTTTTATGAATGGCAAATGTTTTTGAGATGTTACCAATGAGTTTGTTTGAGCCAGCATGGCGGAGCACATAGGGCAGGGAGGAGCAACGAAGAGCACTTCTGTAAGTGTGAATTTGTGTGATTGATGCTTAATTTTTCCAGTGTCCACACTGACAGATGCATAAATCTTTTAAAAGTAATATACAAGTTCACGCCAATAAGTGTGAAAGCAGGTGCACTTCAGAGCAGAGCAAATGGCATGTAAGCCAATAACATAACACCCAAGGCAAAATTCAATTTTAACACCTTGAAAAATGTCAGCCTTCACTCAGGTATTTAATTTCACTTGTGGTAATTATTCTCAGATTTCATGGGAATGTTTCAATTTTTGTCATTCTCGGCATCTGTCTGTCTGTCTTGTCTGTCTATCTTTTTTTACTGACTGCTTTCATGCTCCCCTCGCTTAACTTGTCCGAGTCCGATTATGCGGTTTCCTCCGCATATCATGTTTCTTAAACTCTCTTATGTCTTCCACATCGTTTCCTCTGCACGAGAACTATTTCTGTGCAGCTCAGCATTTCAAAGCCACAGCAGGGGGGCATCTTGAGCTCTCTGATCCTGCTCTGACTGCAGAGTGACCCAAACCACCAGTGGAGTCACGCTGCAGGCAGTGATTGCCCGATAACGTGAACTGTTAAAAGTTTCCTATCGTAATTTGAAGTCATTCAAGACAGATTTACTGAATTCTTCTGAGAACTATTCTGTTGCAAAAGGTAAAGGTAATCATGCCATAGTGTAAATAGATTGCTTCATTGCAAACAAAATAATCCACACATTTATTTTATGATAAAAGGAGATAACGGTGATGATGAATATTGAGAATGAAATGTATTCAAATGGTAAGGCAGTCGATGCATTGATAGGGTCATTATTAACGCATATATTAGCTGCATGTAATTTATTGTTTAAAAAAAAAAAGTAGTTGCAGCTTCTCAAAAAAAAAATTCTAGCAATATATACATTCCGCTCTATAATGCAATGCAGTAAAAAAGACAAATCAATAACAGTACTGGGGAAGTTTCAACTCGCATTCATGGCTGCAGCAGTGAGGGTTTTTTTTGTTGGTGATTTGCTCTTTTTTAATTTTTCAAACTATGAGGTAAGTTTTGCTTTACAATATTCACTTACTAATTTCATATCTGTGCTGCATTAGGATGTGAACATCATAAGTGGACAATATTATTCTTTGGCTGCATCACTTGTGTACTCTATATAAGCTTAAATAATGTTTTTATATGGAAGGAGATCCAAGTTCAACCTGCACCATTTTGGAGCGATGAGCTGCCCATGTTTACAACAACAACAACAACAACAACAACAACAACAAACTAAACTAAACACTGTGATGCTTTTTGTGTGCAGCCAGTGACCTGCTTTAATGATTGTTCTCAACTGTGCAGTTGTTAAGTTTCTTTTAGCGCAACACAATTATTATAGTTGTTAATTGCCATTGTGCAAACACTCATATAGGTTTTTGAACCTATATGAATGATCAACCTTGAAATGATCACGCAAAAAAATCGGATCCCAGCTGGAAGAAAATCGAGCAATTGAGCATCAAGAACGTAGCCGTTCAAGAACGGTGTGAACGTAGCCAAAGTTGATGTTAGTGTATGATCCAGTGGTAAATGTGTGTTCGCTCCCTCGATGCTGATCAAGGCTCTGCAGGTGTTTGTCACATTCGTATCACTGCCGTATCATGCGTTCCATTGCCTTGGTTTTGTGCCGTCACGTGTTGATATGTGGATTTTTCTGTTATGGATCAATTCGGATTTTAAAATGCAATCCAGCTGATGGTGGTTAATACCACTAATCTGTACTGTAACGGATTACATTTACCTTTTTTTTTTATATATCCTAAGTAAAACCGTGTAATCCGTTATTCCCTTTACTCCCCAGGCCTGATTACATCCATATGATGCATTTCATATAAGGCTTGAAGTTCCACCTAGCTTGGCGCTCTATTCTGCTGACAATACACAGAAAGTCTATTTTTTAGGTAAACTGCTGAGTAAGCACAGAGGAGCTAGAGCCAGAAAATATCTTGAGTCAATTTCAAAGGAAAATATCTCGTGTTGAGAGCTTGTTCAGGGACATCGTACCCTCAAAGCAAGAACATCTGTTTCACTACGAGCTTGGGGACGTTTCTGTGCTGATTCAGCTCACAGTACAAAAACATACATTCGAGGTTAATTGGTGGCCAGTAAAATTGCCCCTTGGTTTGAATGTGAAAACTGTCCAGGATGTACCGCACCTTGACCTACAGTCAGCTCGGCTGGCTCCAGCAAAAAGTGGTACAAAAGACAGACGAATGGACAGATCATGTTTATTTATTAGACATCAGAAGACACTTGGTGGCAATGGGCCAGAGGTCAGAGGCACAACGGCACAGTTTGACAGTGATTATATTTTTGTGTGGCAATGCCACATTAGAGAAAAGACAGTTAATGTTCAAATGTCAGAAATGAAAATTTGTTACATTCAGCACAGGAAAAAGCACTTCATGTGGAAATATATATTTAAGAAACTAAGAATTTTAATTGCATAAATCAGTAATCATGTCAGTATTTCATATTGATAAGTACTCAAATTTAAGAACAAGTACTCTGTAAATATGTAGCTGCAACACCAACATAATATAGTGTACTAGAAGTACCAAATTACCTATTCATTACTAGCAACTAATAAGTAATTCTACAACTTTTTAAAGAAGTAGGAGCTACAACTAATGGCTAGCTTTCAGTAACTTGTACATTAATACTTGTAATTTCAAGTTCACTAGTTGGATGCTTGTTTTTTCCATGCAGCATTCCTCAGATGTTACAGTGAACCGGACCCTACAAATCTACCTGGCTTTCACTGTTGTTTTTTTTTCTTACATTTTACTGGTTAAATTTATTATGTAAAGACTTGAGGGAGAAAGTTTATGCTGTGAAAGGAATTTAACTGGCAGGCATCGAAGGCAGGCACTGTGTGAACTGGCAGCCTCATTCTTGGCATAAAACAGCATCACTGGTCCAAGTGTGTTATATCATCCTCTGTAAAAGATCTGCACGAGGACTGAAGTACAGTTCGTCGGTCTTTAATCTGCACATTGACTATTCATAGGGAGGAAATGTTTGCACGAAAAATTGCCTTAATATAGTGTTGACTGATGTACCACCATAGTGACGGCGTCCTTTGCTGCTTTACAAAGAAAGGACTTTCTAACGTTTGTTTCTTCAGGTCGCTGAAGTCACTGATCATCTCTCCTGAGGGACTAACTGTTATCAAACCTGGATCAACTCCAGCTTTGGTCGTGTGGTTTGTTAAGACTGACAGTGATTTTCATAGAAACAATGATTGTGCTGAAAGTCACTTGAGAGTGACGTCAAACAACAGCTGCTGAATAGACATTTCTTTGCAATTCTCATATTGCTTATTCAGTCCATTCACATGCTTCAAAAAAAAAAAGAGAGAGAAGTAAATCCCTCTTTTTTTGACACTATGGGGCCTTGAAATAGCTTCAAACATTTTAAACATAGTTGGCCAGGAACCAATTGATACAGCTAAGCAAAATAAGAACAGATCTGGTTTCATTTATAGTAGATTCAGGCTCCTGGGGTTACTCAGGGTGCCCCATTCCAAGAAATCAGAAGAAGGGATGCTTGACCCAGTTGGACAGAAGAAGGTTATATAATATTAAAAGTAAATAAGACTTTTTGTAAAAAAAAAAAAAATAATTTTAGGGGAAGAGGGTAAAAATTATATTACTTTTTTTTTATTAAAACACAAAGCTTTGGAGCATTATGTTTCGCAAAAATAAAATACATTAGTTTACAGCAGATGGCGGGTTGTGAGGGTGCATCCCACCCATACCTCACAGCAAATCACATGCTTAGGTTATTTCATTAAAACAAATGATCAGTAGATATAAAATGCTTATAAATAAATGCATCAGCATGAAAACACTGATATTTAGGACAGTCTATAGAGGATAGTCCAAAAGTCATAGCATCTTTAGTCAAGATACGATAAAGATTTCAGTAAGGACTCAGTAAAAATAGCTTTGACAAAAAGTGTGTCAATTTCGTGTTAACTCTCGATATGTAAGACCATGCTTGTGCTGAGGGTTGCAGACCGGATGCGAGTCTGAAGAACACAGAGAGAAGTCATTGCTCATCAAAAAAAAATCCAGCAGGCTATATTGGCTGGTGAATATAAAAAAACTTTGCATATAAAAGAATATCAAAATTTTTCACACTTGCGCTTCCACCTCGGCTCCACCACTCCCCTTGTATTCATTGGCAGCAGGCGTAAGACAGTTGTCTGGGTTCAACGGATACTGCTCAGGCTGCTTGGCTGTGCTGAGGATCTTGCTTTCAGGCCGGCAAAGTTGCCTCAGATTCTGTTGGAAACAGGAGCCATCGGTACAGTCATTTTAGACAATCGACTTTCCTTCGACAGCAAATAAATGAAAACATCTCTCTTTATGGAAAATCACAAGTACAGTATCTTTTCACACATGCAAAAATGAATGTAGCAATAGTTCATCAGAGTGGGCTGCACAGCAGTGTGGCGGTTTAACACGCCTCAGCGAGCTCGGCCTTTCAGTGTGGACTTTGCATTTTCTCCCTGTGCATGTATCCGGTTTTCCGCCCGGGGTTTCAGGTTATGTCGTGGCATTATATTGGTCATGGGTGTGAATGTGAGTGTTGGGGACTGTCTATCTCTTTGTGTTTTCCCAGTGATCCACTGGCAACCTGTGCTGAGTTTACCCTGTTTCCCCCCGTTGCTAACTGGGATTGGCGCCAACGCCCTGCCATCCTGAATTGGACAGAGCTGTATAGGAGATGAATGGATGTTTTAACTGACTGGGTTTGCTTGTGATACCACAATACGCAGGCACACGCACTCGCACGCACGCACGCACGCACGCGCGCGCGCACACACACACACACGCACACACACACACACACACACACACACACACACACACACACACACACACACACACACACACACACACACACACACACACACACACACACACACACACACACACACAGAGCCCCTGAGACGAGACCACGACCCTGATGTGATGCTCCCAGGGAGCCTCACCGTGGCAACACACTGCTCCTAGTATGTGCACTTCAACTATTAATAAATACGATCACACGTTTTCAAGGATAAGCTGACTCCTGAAGCCGATGTTTGAAACGGACTGGAGTCATTAATAGTATTTGACATTTTTCACTCTGATGGACAAGAGTTGGTTCAAATCACAAGAGATGCACTGGATTCCTTCAGCGCTCCCTCTGGTGGGCAAGTCGTCACATCGCTGATATCACTGAGGTGAACAAAAGTGAAATCAGTCCCTGTAACCTGCCACCTAATTTCTTCCCCACGTCTGCACCTTAGCAGAATCTTTGCAGAATCCTTAAAGACCACCTGCATGTTGGTAGTGGCTGAGTGCCTGTTGCTACGCACACATTCTAATGATGTTTCAGTGACGTCATTAAACCTGTTGACATTCCCATGTCCAGTGTTTACAGAGCTGCTGCGCCAAGTGTGACCTTTTACCACCCGGGGACAACAGGTCAGCTGTCTCGACTTCCCATGACATTAAAACACTTTAACAATGAGTATGGTCAAGGCAGTGATTCACGAACATTTTCTACCCGGGCCTTCCATTTAGAAATAACAACATTTCCAAATTCAAACTCCACTGCATTTCTTTTTGCTCAACATTTGATACATACTGCAAATATAATATGAAAACAGTCCAATAATGTCTGTTTGTCATTTTTAAAAACACCTGAACAGGTGAAATTTTGAAAACGCATCATGTCTTGTAATTTTTTTCATTGAAACAATTCAAATAAAATTTTCAAGGTATGTTCTGAAAATGACTTCTCGAGACCAAAATGGCTTTTGAAATACAAATGACCTCTTAAAATCGTATGGGCATCATCCGTGAAACAAAATGGTCCAGTGAGCCAAAGCCCATGTCCTCACACACAGCAAGAAAAATAAAAAGGAGAAGAAGAAGAAGAAGAAAAAAAAAACAGGCTTTGAGAAGTATTTGACTGTAATATAAAAGTTCCTGTTGGTCATCACATCATTTAGATGCGACCCTCTGCAATGGCTCGAAGTCACCTCCAGGGGACAGTGTTACAGTAAGCAGGTTCATCTGCCCAAATGAAAACTGCTTTGGAGATGCTGGACATCATGAGTCAAACATAGTTGTTTACTGAAGCAAATATACGGTTGCAGAAGTGATCATTTAGGACCAATGATGGAAGACAACAGGATACAAATTATCTATTTAAACCACCGAGTGTCTGCAGGAATTAAACTCGGCCAGAGGTCTGCAACTTTCTTATGTCACTTTTCAGCAGATCAAATTTAAGTTGAAGTTTCAAATATGATGAATGACCATAAACTGTATTTTATGTAGCATTTATGAAATTTCAATTACAATTTAGGATATGAAGATTTCAATACATTTTCTGCTGTTTTTGTACTTGTTCTGCTGTATTTCAGCAGTTTTTCAGACATCACTCAGACCTCCCCTTCCTTTTTTTTTTGTTTTAGGTCTTTTCAGCGAGAAGTTAAAAGTAATTTTGAAAATGAGCGTGTGAATGAAACAGCAGTTGTGCTCTCTCACGGATAATGTGAAACAACCGCTTATTATCTGCAATAGTTGTCCATGCTCGTAATCCCGTGCAGACGGAGACTGGAGAACAAATTGTTTTCCTGATTCTCTACAAGTAAGAGAGAGATATTCTGGAAAACAGAGATGATCACGAGAGCAGGAAATTACTCGCTGTACTGAAGTGGGTTCATTACTCGTGCACGTCTTGAGAAAGATGTCTGATCTACAGCACGTTTGAACAATCAGTCCTTCAGCAAGTCAAATCAGACAGTACGCTTCTGGCTGTTGTGGCCTTTACAGGATAAAAACAACAACATAGTTAACCAGGAAGTCAGCTATATTTTATTGGTGACTGTTTCGCATTGCTCAATAATGCTGTGGGCCACAGCGGAGTTCAGCCTTCATGTTGCGCAGTCTGTTTTGGCACAAAGGCAACAGTCAATGCAGGAGCCACAATGAAATAAAAAAGGAGACAGGAATCTTTTGAAAAGCACATTGTTTTTCTCCAATGTTGTGGTAACACACCAAAACAATAAGGTCAACAGCACTGCACCATTGTTGAGTACCCCCCCCCTTTTCAAAAAAGAAAGAATGTCAATTTAAATAAATCCTGACACTTCTGATGCATTAGTTGCACTTGATTATTTGTGTAAGATGTTAATGTTAATATATTTTAAAGTACTTTTGAAGGTATGTGTTGAGTGAGACGATAGAGTGCCCTGCAGGTAATGATCCTAAAGTGATAGAATACTATAGAGTGTGTTCCAGACTTCATGTCAAAAATCGTGGGAAAAGCACTAAAGTGAATGAAGTACTTATGGAGAGCATTTCTCAAGCCGGTCTCCCCAAACTTCTCACATTTTTCAGGGTCATTGGTGTCAAGTTGAGTATTTTTGTTGAACACGTTGACATGTGCAGCTGCATGTACTTACACAACCGACCTATGGGTTGGTTGTGTAAGTACTGCCTGTGCCTCTTGATTTGCTCTTCTTTTTTGTAGTATTCTACTTGTTGTCACTGTTGAAGTGAACGCTTTCCTTGTTCCTTAGTGGCAGATGCTTGATTTCTGGCAACACTCAGCACTCACATGATGTGACACAACTAGATGAGTAATGCACAGCTCAGATTTTCTCTATTTTTACTGATTTGTTTTTGTCCCGAGCTCAGGGCTAATAAGAAAAACATGTATATCATCAACAGTATTCATTCAATGACCATTTTCATTATCAATGTCAGTGATTGTAAATCTTTCATTCCGAAATCTTATCTGAATAATTACAGTCATCACAAAGCACTTTAGTTGTGTTTCAATGGTGCATTTCTTTCTCTGCCAAGAACATACCTCCACGATCGTTCCTTTCATGTGAGTAACTTTGAAGATCATCCACAGAGGAACAAGAAGCACACAGAACAGTCCGAGGCACCAGCCCAGTGCATACGCCCAGTTCGGATAGATGTAGGTTTTGTTGAACTTCAGAGGTTTGTATTTCACCAATGAGAAGATGAAGGTACCCTGACAAAAACAAAAACAACAGCAAACTGTTATTTCCGTACAGATTCATTAAAATCTCTGAAAACATTTTGAACAATGTCTGAATATCAGAAATGACCACATAAACTGTCTTTAAGGTTTCAATTTTGAGGTTTTTTTATTCGGGCGAGGTGTGAAACAAAGCGATGTTAAGATGCAAAAGCTGTCGTGTGAGTCCCCCAGTACGGAAGCGGCTAAAAGATGAAAAGCCCGTATTCTCCCGAGCAGTTGGTTAAACTAATTATTGTCATATCGCTGCCTGCCACTAGTTGGAGCTAAAGAGACAGCCGTCTCGCCTCCCCACAGAAGTGCAAAAACAGAAGAAGTGAATTTTTATACAGCATGGTGGGAAGTTGGAAAATTGTCCTCTAACATATCAGTGCAGTTTGTTAGTACTTTTATATACACAAGACATTTAATTCATGTATTTTAATATCAACCTGTAGACAGATAGAACAACTGCTGCTGCTGCTGCTGGAGGTGCTAATTAGCGACACCATAGTGTTTAACCGGAGACGCTCATCTCGCTCATGAAAACGACGACTTTGGAGGTTATTGTGTAACATAACTTTGTTAATGGTAAAGTAAATGGAAATTAACCAAACACATTTAATCTGACAACATGATGCTACAATTGGACTATTTATAGAGTTTTACTTTTAAAAAAAAAAGTTTGTTTCTTCATAAATTACGCTTGCTTGACGCCATTTGTGCTCTTTTGGTAGTACAGTTATCAGAGTTACAACCACAGCATTTAGGTGTTTGTGGTGAATTGCTCATCAACGCACATCAATTCCAGCCAAGATGTACTCTGCCATGTATCCATACTGAAAGTACAGCCAAATGAATGGCCGATTCTTAGAACAGTTGATGTTAAATCTGCTGCCGCTAGGAGGCGCACTAACACCATCAGATGAACCTAGAAATTATATACTAATTTTAAATCCAAAATTTAGAATAGAGATCCCCCCCCCCCCCCCCCCCCCCCCCCCCGCTTTAATCAAACTAGCAAACCTGTATAGTGCTGTCAAATCAAGTTTAGTGGCACTTGAAAGAGTCTGCAGGTGAAGCACTAACAGGTCTCTTACCAAGTCGTCTCATTAGTGGCTATTTCTGAGGAGGATGTGGACATTATAAACAACTTCGAAAGAAGTCACTTTGTAAGAAGGCTCATCAGTGGAAATACCTTCATTGATAGAATTGTGGTTTCAATGTGAATTTCAGGTTTGTCTGATTTTTATCAACTTTTGACTTCATGAAGCTTGGACTCCTGCAGGAATACGAATAGACTGTTTAAAAAGATTCCTGGCAGAGCCGTCAACTGACCAGCGCAGAATGAGATCAGAGGGCGAGACTGACCCTGACGGAACCAGCACACCACCAATACCACCGACACAGATACCAGACGCCCAGATGGACTGGAGATAAAAATCACTCATTCATTCTCAGGCATGTTTAGTCGTTTAAATAGTATGTAGAGTGTTTTTGTAGTTTTACAGATGTTATGTGCTTCTTCTTTTTTTTTTATCTCACTGCTCTATGTAAATAATTGCCCCACCACCTTGAGGAAAAATATTGATTATGTAACTTTAAATCTAAACTTGACAAACAAGTTGGCTTATTCACACTGTTCTTTTCATTTAGAGCACCTTTTAAACAATACGAGACCAATAGTACAGTGCTCCAATCTTGGATGTGACAGTCTGATGAAGACTGTATTATGACAGCAGCTCAAAGATATAATCAAAACAAATCTGTTGTTTTCACTCCGTGCATAGTTTCAAAAATCAATATTTTTTTTTAGTCTATTGTTATCTCTGCCTCTTGTTCATGTTTTCCCTGTCTCTTGAAGGAACACTAACCTTACTTTTTTTTTAAATTTACTGTCATTTGCTTCAATAATAATGGCATAATGTAAAGCTAAGGAGAATTGACTAATGACGAGTTCCACGCTGCCTCAGTTCGGTTTGACATATAATTAATGATTTTTTTTTTTCTTTAACAAAGAATTCCTTTAAACTTGTTTTGTTTTCCTTACTTTCATATTTTACACAAAATCAGAGGCTCTCACCAGACAAACACCAGGTGTAATGTAAAGCCAGCAAATCTTCATCACAGGCCATGGACGGTAGCCGATCATGTCTTCGATGTTGTCATAGAGCCGGTCTGCACCTGTTGTAAAGAAGAAAGCTTATGTTTAAGTTCTAAAATAAAAATACTGTGTAAGAACACGTGTTCTTATTAAATAGCACCAGAAAAAGACATATGTGAATATAATTAAAGTGATAAATGCAGTGTTACTATCATGACAGTTATATGCAAGATAACGTGTTTCAAACATATATAATTTGAATATATGCAACAAGGCCCTGTTTACATGAAAACAATGGATGTCGTTTTTATGTCGCCATTTCAAAATAGCTTTGCATTCAGATGGCATTTCAAAAAGTTGTTTTTCATGTCAGGTCACCCGTGGACTCTGAGCGTTTGTAATACAACCACCCACATATAATAAACACTCAGAACAGTACCATAAAAACACACAAGCTTCTTTAAGCCATCTTTCCTCATTGTACTTGGACATTCAGGATCCAGGTTAAGTTAAAAAAAAAATGTGTCTTCACATTTGCACATTATTGGTGAAGCACTGTTAGATTTTAAAACGTGAGCAGCACAAATATTGGCGTCACTGTCTACTTGCACGTGTCAAGTTTTCTCTGTTTACACTTCAAAAAGTTGTGATTTCAGTGACAAAACGAATAGCCTAAAAGCGCTGACGGTTTGCCGTTTTCACTCGAAAACAAAATTCAATGTGCTCTCAGTGTTAAAGCACATTTTTGAAAGGTTTCCGTTTAATAGAATCATTACTTAAAGCGATCAATCGCTTGTAGAAAGACTTGTTTTTGACATTTCAACTTGGTACTGAGGAACAGTCAAATGAGACAAGTCACTTGAGTAGCCTTGAACAATTTAGGATTTGTGAGGCGAATCATTTCACGCATTAATTTTTAAAACCACGACGAGTGCTAGTTTACGTCTCTCTATTAATGTATTTCTAGTAAAAACACATTTACTTGAACAGAGAATGTTGAAGATTTGTTTGACATTTTCAAAAGCAGATTAATGTGACTCTTAGTGTAATATTGACCTCAGTTTACACATTATACTCATAAGAAATGTAGCCAATGCTGAGCTTTAGGACTTGCATTCTCAGTAGAGTCTCACATATAGAATATTTTTCTTCCTCAACAACAAACACCATTTATGTGTTTTCAATCCCTGCTGGCATGGGGGCGCCATGATGGATGTGTTTTTATAAAGCAAGGCTCATTTAGATCTTTTATATTAATTTTCGTTCAAAGAAAGACTTCCAAAGAGACCAAATGTCCCTCTTCAAGATTACCTCAAGGGTATGTCCATCAAGATTAAACAGGATTAAATAGTCAAAATGGTGGGAACGAATCTCAAGGAAAACATTAATTTCACACTAAACCTCAAGTGCACAAAGTAGCACCGGGATGGTAACTCAAAGAGACAGGCATGAAAGAAACACTTATAACTTTAAAACAATATGAGTTGACGTGAAATGTCGATTGAAAAGCAACTGAATTAAAAGTGCCTTTCTAAAACTTTGAAAAAACTGTGTGAGTTGTTTACTTTTATTTGTGTTGCTCATTCCTACAGTGACAAGAACAAAAAAGTGAAAACTGACTGAAGATGTAAAACTGAGTTGTGACAAACAAAAGAAGTAGGAGCAGCCGCACTTGAGCATTTCACACTTGAGTCAATGCTGGCCAGCTTTTTCAGTAATCTCGATCCTTCAATTACTAGCGGCGACAAACTTATTTCTAACTTTAAAACCTTTTTGGGGGGGTTATATTTTCTTGCCTTCAACCAGGTTTCAGGGCAAATTATAGCACCAGGACAGTTTTTTTGAAAAAGTACTAAATAAATACACCACAACACAAATAAATATACAGTGTTGGTGCTGTTTGAGCACAAGACCTGATACAATCAATCACCTGAAACTTGCAGGCTGACACAGACATCGTTTGATCATCGGGAACTGTTATTAGCTGGTTTTCATTCAAAGTCTTCACAGGTTCGAATTCTTGACAAACAGGTTTTAGTTGACGTTGACAAGGACAATCTGTCAAATCTTAAAAGCCGCCTGTGAGGTCCCCCAGGGATCAATTTCCAAGAATAATTGTACTGGCATTTAAAGCACTTTGTGGTTTAAAAACTAAATACCTGACCCATATGTTCAGAGTGCATCAGTAAGTGTGACATTTCAGACCTCGGGCTCAGTTTTCTTTGGGTCAAAATGTAACAAGAACATCTTTTATGAGGCTGCTGCAACAGACTGCCTGAGGGTCTGGGGCCAATGAGTTATTCAAACATTTCAAACTTTGCTTAAACCACATTGCTTCAGCTTGTGGTTTTTTTCCACTTATTTATTTTCTACACTTTGCTCATACATTTCTGTTACTAAAATTTATTTTTGTTACACTTTCATTTGTCTTTTTATACGTAACCACTTTTTTATATTTATTCTATTTTATATACGAGTTTTCACTTATATTAATTTTAATATTTTGATCTTATAAAGTTGCTTTATCAAGTTATCATTCTTGATTCAATCTTCATTATCTTAATTATTAAGCACTATGAGTTTATCTTCAACTTTAACTTCCCCATTCCCCGTTCTTACCTTGTATTTACCATTCTATTACCCTTCCTTGTTTGTTATCGTTGTCACCATCAAAATTCCAAAGACGTTCTTTGAATTGTACTTGCATACATGACAAGTACAATGGAACTGGTTGGGCAAACATGGTGCACCAATGCTGAGAGCTTGAGCACATTACAAACCCTAAGCCCAATCCAGTGTTGCTATTATTCAAACACAGACATGAAGGAGCTTGAAATGTCTTTAAACAATCAATCCGACATTTTAAGGCATGAATTAATTATTTTTTTATACTGACAATGATGGCAAAGTTTCAGAATTAAGAGTGTTATTGTTGGATGTAAAGACTTAAAATCAGCTTGTTGTTACTTATCGGCTGACATACATCTACTGGCCACATCATGAGGTACAGTGTAAAGTGATCCAGTGCAACAGCTTCACAATTAAAAAAGTTGTGTTCAAAGATGCTTAAATTCAACACAATTTTATTTTTAAGGTTGTATTTTGCAGCGGTGTACTGGACAATATCTGATCTGTTGCTAATGTAATGTAGTGCAAATCAACAACAATCTCAAGCAAAAAAAAAAGTGGCTGTTGAGATGTTTCAAAATAACACCAACAGTGTCACCTCTTGTTTTTATGTGTTTGTTATTTAAACATGTTTTTCAGTGTTATTAGACCCACTAGTACTTTCACTAGTTCCTTGAAAAAGTTAATCAAATATGTCCGCAAATGTGCTTCCTGTCAGGTTTTGTGATGCTAAAATTGTCAGTTGACAGTAATAAAAGATGACAGTGCATGAAGGCTATATCATAATTTATAATTGGCCTCTCAACAGTCAACCCACAGTCTAAGTCTATTTCTTTTTGACATTCTTTACGAATTGCATTTAGTAATGCCCTGAGCTAAAAATAAAGTGACATAAATAAATTAAATGTGCTCAACTGGACACCCCCGCCCCCCAAATACATTGACGTCACAAAAAAAATGATCAAATTAAACATTGTGATTTATTATAATGCAAATTCAAACGTGTCATAATAACAATGCTCTGAAAAAACAAGTGATTGCAGATCAAACAATATAAGTAAAACAAAAAGTAAACGTACTGAGTGAACTACAAGTGTAAAAGTAGAATGAATGCACCATGACTCACCATATATCCAACCAATTGCTATTGACTGACACACAGAAAGCAGCAGGAGGTTGTTGCCACTACAAACATAATGGTCGAAGAGTTGCAGAAAATACAAGCCGCCCTGTATGGAGACAGACGAGGGATCGTTCCAGAAAATCAGCTTCAAAACAACAAACACAAATTTTGTTTTGTAATCAGAACTCCATTCTGATGACAAATTTTCTCTCACCTCTGTGACGAGGAGGAGGCCGAGAAAGAAGCACACAGAGCAGAGACAGAGCAGCAGCAGTTCTCGTCGATAAGGTCTTCGAAACACAGTGGGGAACATGTCGGTGACGGAGGTCATCAAGCACTCCAAGCTCACAAACTGCCAGCGAAAAAGACCAAACAAATATGGTCAAGGGGAAATGGCCAGCATTACAGTATAGATTGGATGACTTGTAAATATGCTTTTTTTTTTTTTTTTTTTTTTTTATTACCTGAGTATCTGCCCCCAGTAAGATTACCATGACAAAGAAGCAAATAGCCCATAACTGAGGTAATGGCATCATTGCAACTGCACGTGGATAGGCAATAAATGCCAGGCCTGGACCTGCATACAACATATCCAGTTAATAAAGGCTTTTTTATACATAACAACAAATTGCTTTTTGTTCGGTTTGTTTGTTTGATGGTTGAGCACAAATAGATATTTCAGGATGAATTAGACTACTCAAGTTTTCACTTCACACTTCTTTCTTCACAAACCCAGGAAATTATTTTGAATACACAGTGACACCAGTTACACAAAAAAACTGACTGGGGCTGTGCACCTCAAGGACCTTAATCACTTCTTAACATTATGAATATAGAAACATTTACCATTATAGAAGTCTTCATGCTGTTTGTTTAATTTACCACAAAAACTGCTTGTTAGACGAACGATAACACAACAGTCTCTGTTAACGCCTTGATTTGATTTTCTCAAATATTCAATCTCATGCAACTCTACACTTCTTCTGTTACAATGACAATGTCGACTACATGTTTGTATAATTCTCCTCATCTGGCTCCTGTGGAAACAGTTGGGCCCGGCTGCAAGAGTCCCCACAATGAAAAAACAATCTTAATACCGAATTATGCTGAAAACATTTGCAAGTCCAGTGAATGAAAAGAGACCACATTGGTTGATGGAGAAGCATTGGATAACACACACACACACACACACACACACACACACACACACACACACACACACACACACACACACACACACACACACACACACACACACACACACACACACACACACACACACAGTTTTTACAATAGGTGTTTTGTCCATAAGGCGAGTCTGCCTCAGCATTTGGGCACAAAGACAGATTGATTTTTTTTTTTTTTTTTTTTTAAAGGAGTGGTCCTGTTATGCAAGCACGGGGTAAACACTACTGAAGATTAGTCTTCAGTTCTTTCAGTGAACTGTGACAAAAGTCATATAGAAGCACCTCTTACCAGAAGCAGCCACTTCAGATATTGGCAGTCCTTGTTCATAGGACATAAAGCCCAAAACAGAAAAGATTGCAAATCCTGCCACAAAGCTGGATCCTCCATTCACCAAACAAAGAACAAATGTGTCTCTGAAAATGCAAACAAATGGCAAAAAAAAAACACACACACACATCAAAAATTTAGGGAACAATGGAACCGATTTGATTGTGCAACACACAGAGTGCAAACCCACTACTGAAAAGGTTTGAACCATAAGTGAACATTATCACTTATGGGTTTCCACTAGTGGGTTTGCAGTAGTTGCCCATTGTTCCAGTGTTGAGAGCGTTGTTCTAGAACACTCCAGCTTTTGGTTTTGTTAATAATATGGAAGGCCTTCCTTAAAAAAAAAAAAAAAACGTGAGCAAATTTCGAGCATGTTTTCCACGCATACATCCGGCGTCTACACTCTTTGGCCAACTGAGGCTGCTGCAGCTTGGCGTGGACAGGTCCAAAGTACATCTCAGGTCAAACGGTCATAAAAAAAAAAAACACACACTCATTCTCACGACGGGAAATTTCACCAATCTCAGTGATTAGACCGAAATGCTGGAAACTGGTACACAGGGAGAACATGTAAACTCTGCACAAAGAAGCCCCTGTTTTCACAGTGTTCGTCTTCCTGAGAGCCGGTAGATTCCCAGTATAGAACCATGACTTTTTTCCTTAAAGACCACGAGCATCCAATTTTGACCTTTGGCCTTAAATGCAGACGTTTATTCAGGTTCACTGAGTTGTTCAATTAAATTAGGGCCTTCATTTCAAACCTATTTTTTTCTTCAATCATGGTTTGTTGACTGGTACAATACAAAATGTTAACTGGCCATGAGAATTATTAAAAATGAAAAAAAGAGAGAGAGAAAGAAAAAAGAGAGTGCACTTACTTGTAACAATTATTGTTGTATTGATTGTAACTGCCCAGAGCCGTCAAGCTGCCCTGACAAATCCCAAAAGAGAAAAGAACCTGTGCACCCGCGTCCATCCAAACCTGATCCAACACAAAAATATAATAACTTCATGTTCCCCAGTGATGACTCCTGTCATCATATTAGCATTTCAAAACTATGATCGAATGTCAGGAAAGTGTTTTTTTCACCAATTTGACAGATTTTCTTTGTTTTGTTTAACAGAATTGCGACTGTTTGGCTTCATCACTTACTTGAGGGTCCACCAACCTTGTGGGGTCAGGATACAGGTAGAAAGCTATGCCGTTCATGGCTCCTGGTAAAGTGAGTCCTCGAGCCAAGAGAACCACCAGCATTGCGTAGGGAAAGGTGGCCGTAAAATAAACTACCTGCCGACCAAACCAGAGGTTTCAGATGTTGATGCAAAACAGAACCATTACAAGCAGAAGTTACACAGGAGGAAAATCAAAGAGAGAAAATCAAAATCTTCATGAAATAGAACAGATCATGATGTTTCACAAGCAAAGGAATCTGTGGAAAAAACAAACAAAGAGGAACTTGAATAAATGGGCGTGGTATATTTTTTAATGTTGTACAGTTGAGAAATACTGTCACGTTGTGAAGTAAATATACATGCTTAAGTACAAGCCAATCTCAGTTTTGGACTGACAGCATTGATAAGAAGTAAGATCATAATAAAGTCGTCATGAGTAATACAAATCCTGTAGACACAATAATTTTATTCTGGGGCTGTCAATTTTGACACTTTAACGTGGATTAATCCATCATCATAATTAATCTGATTAATTAAAAAAAAATTTTTACGGAATTGACCCATCTGCAACGACTCAAAATCTCTGAAACATCGCTGGAGAAGCATTTCAGGCAGTACGTTCAAGTCGAGCTACCGTCTCGCATGGGCCAATGGGCAGTTTATCCAGAGGTGACACATCGCTTGGATTGATGATAAACTTATGACAAGCTGGCACTGCTGGCTGGCTGATATCTTGCCACTCCTTTATCCACAGTTCCGTGTGGGAGACTTTTTTTCATTGTTGGCAACATTGTGAAAAAAAGCAGTCAAGTTCTCCCCTCGGACAATGTCGACAAAAGTTAGTTAATGTTAAAAAGCTTAAAAAGGACTAATAGGGCCATATAAATGTGGATAAATGTTTGTTATGAAGAAAGAGGGAGGATCTTCATTAACATTAACTGTTAAGTTGATAAATAAACATGTTCAGTGCATATATATATATTCTTTCTTGAGTCTGCTCATGAAATTTAATTTATTGAATTTATCCATAGCAAACTTGTGATTTATCTGATTTAATGTTGTAATCATTCAACAGCACTATTTACTTAATACAAACACTATGGTGAACTCCTTTTTGGATATGTATATGTCAGGCCATTATTTATTTAGTTACCTGTTTTTTTTTTTTGCTTTCTTTGATCTATTATGTTTGTGTTTTTATTAAAATAATTTTATTTGTTGTTGTTCCCACAAGTCCGAAATAATATTTTCAAATTCAAATTCAAACTGTGTTTCAAAACAGTTGGCTTCCTCTACCTTTCCAGTAGATCTCACTCCTTTCCAAACACAAAAGTAGCAGAGGATCCACGCCAACAGGAGACACAAGGCCAATTCCCACCTCAGGCTACCAATCTCCTCAATTCCTTGAGATATACCCAGTACTCGTCTCCTGAAACACATTAATAAAAATAACAAAAAAAAACACTGAGAACTCTGTTTAAGACCAGTGTCTGTAATCACACAATAATATAGACTATTGTTACTGCAGGCAAATGTGAACAATCACATGGCTTTGGTGTCTCAAACATGAATGCCCAGTTTCAGGTGAACATTATAATGAAGACTTTTATACCCAATTAAATGTTTTTATTTATTTTTAAATAGAACCACAGAGTTCAACTTTAGTTATGTTATACTAAATAAAGTTCTGGTGTTTCATTGGTCATATCATGGACCACTTCACAGAAATCCAAGTGAAGTATTTAGTATATCATTGTTATTATCATTACAGTGGAGTGAATGTTTCTTATCAATATACAAATGTTGACCTTTCACAGAGGCACTTTCACATAGTCTTTATGTTTTTGATCTCGGTTTTATTTGCAGGTTAGCAATCAAATGATTTTAAAAAAAAAAAGCTTATTTATTAAAACTCAAAGGGGCTACAGAGTACAGATCAGGCTGATGACAGTGAGTCACGTAATCATAAACCAAACCAGTGGTTCTTAATATTTTCAATAATGCACCCTCTGTAAATGTTTTTTTTTTTTTTTTAAACCAAGAACCTCCGAACAAGCACAAGGCATTTATAGCAGAAAAAATAAAATGCTGTGTTCAGGCATCAATGTGCAATTTATTACAGAATGACTTTGATTTCAGTTGAGAAAAACACTTAAGTCATAGCAAACCATTTTGTTCTTGCCATCAGGCATTAATACAAAAAGGCTATTGCAGTTGTATTGAATCGATTCAGTTCAGTTAGTTTTATTTTCAATCTGTGAAGTTCAAGTTGACGGTCCAAGTTCATATGTTAACGACATTTAGATGCAGTTTTTTTTAGAGATTGGTGAACTTCTTTCCACTTCTGAGAATCCCTGTTGCTAAAATCCCATTAACCTAAAAATGCTTGTGACATCGTCATATTCACAAGTGTTCTTTTTCACATTTTATTCATTGTCCCAACTTTATTGAATCAAACCACAAAAAGAAATAAAATCATTACTTTGGCAATAACAATATTAGTCAAACACTGCAAGTCGTAAGATATGTGTCTTTAAACACCATTGATGAGTAGTCTTAAAGACAGCATGTGTTAACAGCCATTTACTGTATATGGATTATAGTGTGATAATTTGTTTTTAATTTGATAATTTTAAAATAAAATACTGTATTTTAGATCAAAGATCACAACAGCTGGCAAAGTATTAATTATTGTCTGTGCAAAGTTTCCCATTTTCTCCTCAGGGTGGCTCTACGGGAAAGGTGGGGTAATCAGCAGAGTCAGTGGCCATCATCTTTATGACTCTGTAGATACCTGCATTGAAAATTCACATCGATCAATTCAATATTTACGGTTATATTTCAGATCAGCAGACAGACAACAGGTGGATTTGTTTATATCCGGAGCAGCACCAGGGAATTTTCACTTGAAGGGGTCATATTATGCAAAATTCCCTTTATAATAGTTTTCCAGCAGTAATAAGCGTCTCAATACCTGGAAATGATGCCCCAGGAATGAAGAAAGTCTGTGATCGATCTCCCTGGCTTGTTTCATTTATTTTAAAAAAAGTGTGTGCTCCAATGAGCGAATCAGAATCTACAGTATATAGGGTCATCGGGGGTTTAGCCAATCCCAGTCCAGCTAGGCCCTCCCTTTGAACCTCCAACAATTAGCAGCGTAGACTGAACATGGAAATATTCGTCAGTGGACCAGTGATTGTAAAATGTTTCCAGTTAGCTATAAGAGAAGACAGGTGTAAATGCCACTTACTCCCAGAATTCAGTTGCAGGTGTTGTTGCGTTTGCAGCTGCTGTCCAATTGGATGATGCATTTGTTTTATCGAATTCAACACAAGACTCTGATAGAAAAAGATTAAAGCGTAGAAGGGACAGCTGTATTCATTCAGCAGACACAAAACAATTCTCAGCACTTTACGAAATTGACATTTGAGGTCTCCAACGGTGTCAAAATGACTCCCATGCACTTGGCCACAAATTTATAAATCAGGTTTACCTTTTGTGAGCCACAGACATGTGATGAAAGCAAGCTTGATTTAGCTCATCTCCAAATACCACTAAAAGGTATACGCCCCCTGGAGGCCTTTCACTTTGTCAGTTTAGAAAGGAAGTAAAAATAAATTAATCTACTCATATATTTGCCATGCATACAGTTAATCAGTGCATTTGTTTGCATTTATACCTGTGTTCCAGGCGTTCCTGCAGCTGGCCCAGGGAACCTCAGAGCTGAACGATGAGAAAAGATAGAAGAAGGCCCATGCCTGGATGACGATGTATGACACGGCAGCGTATGCGATCACTATCTGGGTGGCGTAGCCGATCCCTGAGGAGATAGGGAGGTGTGGTCAGCACATAATATACACTAATGATCACAGACACGTTGACGCGGCAGCAAAAAAAGCAATGGTTTGCACGACAAAAGCAACAGCCTATGAAAAACACAGAAAAACACATACATCCATTTATCTTCTAAATCACTTTATCCAGTTCAGTGCATCGGGATTCTGGAGCCAGACTTAGCTGACTATGGATGAAGGCAGGGTATAACCTGGACAGGTCAGCAGTCCATCACGGGAAAACCAGAGCGAGAGTCACGTTAACATTCACAGTTAAGATCACAGCCATCAACATCAAGACTCTGAGGTGCACGGAAGAAAAAAAGCCAGCTGACCTGCTCATTTGATTTTTGTCCAGGCTATGAGGTTAATCGTCAATTGATATGGTAAACAGCTGATAGAAAATTAATTCACCATCTGATTTAGCAGTGCAGTTAAATGTGCCTCACATAACATCAAGTAATGGTCTGAGAAACAAACATTCGTATTCGTGAAATAAAAATATTCAACAAGGTAAAAGATGACAAAATAGATCTTGACTGGACCTCCTATGGCATTATTTGTCTGCTTTTAAACTGTACGCTCACTGCACAAAAAAAAAGAGAAGGAAAAAAGAAACATTTCTAAGAACTTGCCATGACAAATGTCATCAACTTTGAATAAACCCAGGATTTTAAAATCCAGATGTTTCCTTTAAGACGACATCGTTTGATCTGCACGTCTGACTTCACACAGGTTTTACTCTGGATGCTCTTGCTGATAACTGAGCAGTTGGAGGTTAAAGGCCTTGGTGAGGGACCACGACAGTGACCTGTCCACAGAGGCATTCAAACCAGCAAGTTGACCTTTTAAGAAAGTGCCATGACTGAAGGAGTTTATGGTTTTACAAATAGCCATGTCAGCTGGTACAGCTTTTTGTGGCAGGTGAACCCGCTTAGTCTCACATGGATCAGTCAGTTTTTAATTAAATTTTTTTGTTCTTGCAGCAGCACACGAAGGAGACAATATCAAGAGAGATGGAGTCTTTCATTAGAAATAATTTGCCAATATCATATAATTCTTTTTTTACTGGTGCAATGTCACCCCTGTGAACAGAGACCACGCGAGCATCAATCAACCCTGCAAAGCTCACGACTCCACAGATGATTATACATATTTTAATAAACATATAAGAAAAAAAAAGACTAACAAGTCTTTTAATCCGTTAAAAAAGGGTACAGCCACTGAAACATTGCGCAAACTAGTCCTATGGAAGACCCTTTCCTCCTATCGAACAGACACTGACATTTTTAAATCACTCCATCTTCACTGGTATACGTAATTAATCTCTTTATCGGTGCTGTCTGAAAACACTTTCTGGTAAACTTCAAATAAGTAGTCGGGAATTCAGAAGTTACTCTGTGGCCAAATCTAACACATCACGTGTTAGAACCACTTTGTCTCGTGAATCTGCAGCACATAGTCTATGACATCTGATATGTAAAGATGAAGTGAGGGGGCTTCTGTTTGTTCTCGCTTGCCCTCTTCGCCTTCATTGCACATGGAGCACTTTGTCAAGAACAAGTCTCACCTGTGTCCTCTGTGTTATTCAGTTTTGTCTGGTATGCAAATCAATGAGGTCTTTCAGGATACATAGTGGGTTTTTTTTTTTTTTTTTTTTTTTTAATCAAAGCTGACTTGGCCAGATACTAAAGACTATTGTGCTTTGTGGGCAACTTGTATTTTTCCACTCACACAGGATTGAAATGGGTTTACATTCGGAGGACAAAATAAAAATAAAATCGTTTTGTCATTTTATGGAAAGTTTTACACTAATCAATACAAAAAATACAAACGTCATTTAAAAGTAATCTGGTTTGGACTCTCAAGATTTCTTTAAGACAAAAAGCTGCAACATATCTTTTCAGGTAACAACCCCACAATTTCTTATTAGTTTGACATGCTATAAAAAAATGTTTCATTATCTCATCGTTTCAAAGAATCAGAAAGCCTTTTTTCATAATAGGCCATGTATGTTCTCAAAGGCAATTAGATATTGAATGATCCCCCCCCCCCCCCCCTCCATTTTAAAACACATAAAGCAAATATTAAGCCCATTACAGTACAGTGATGTCTTTGCACACCACCTGCTGTTAGGAACATATTACATTTCCTTCTTTGTACACCAACCTTCAAACAAAGGACAGAAGTGCCTCCAGCAGGTGATGCATCCCTGGGACGTGTACTGCCCCATGGCCGTCTCCAGGAGAAACATTGGGATGCCGCAAGAGAGCAGAAACAGCACGTATGGAATGAGAAATGCACCTGAGAAACACATGACAAACACAGATATTAAAATATTTCTCTCTGGGAAGATTTGAGCTTTCAACACATGTTATCCTTTAAAGGATTATACACTTAATAAATTTAATAGGCTGTGGTTTGTTTTGTCACAAACAAAACTTTGTTCATTCTAAATTTGACACCAAAGAAGGACAATTGTGTTTGTTGTTGCATTTGTTCGTTTGATCAAAATGTTACACAACACCTGAGACACACCTTGGTCATTATCATCTTATTTTCTTTTTCAATCTGTCAAAGTCTAATTTTATGGCCAGTGTTTACTAGATTTTTGATAAGGTGCAATTGAGTATTGCTGACAGATAACTAGTACAAGTATGAGAATAATGCTTACCTCCTCCATTTTTGTAACACAAATAGGGGAACCTCCAGAGGTTTCCCAGACCAACTAAGGTTCCTGCTACGGCCAGAAGAAACTCGATCTTGTTTGCCCACTGACCACGGTCTAATAGCTGCGTCTTCTTCACAGAAGTGTCCTGACTTGGGACCTCCAGGTTGGGTTTGAGGAATTCTCTGGACATGTTCAGGAAAGGAAACTGATGAAATTACAGATGCAGAGAAATGTGATCACTCTGGTTCCACCTCATCCACATTTATAGGACAAAGACTGTCAACCCTTGGAACCTTCTGAATATGTTCACAGACAGAACTGCTCAGCTGATTGTTTGGCACAGATCAAAAGCTTCATTTATTTATTCAATGAACTTAAGCTTGCCGGATTATTAGGAATGGAAAAATTTTCACTGGCAAGACTTTAGCAGAAGCCTGAAACTTATTAGAGCACATTTTGACGTGGAAAGCACTGCATTTAGTCATGTGCAAAAACAGAAACAGTGAAAACTTACCCCTCCATCACAAAGCCCCCTCCCCCAAGAGCTGCAACCAGCGACAGCAAACCGATCAGTATTCCTCTCAGCCGGGCACACTGCGGGATCTCTACACAAACAGCATGTCATGAGCCCAGCCAAAGTGCGAAACAAAGTGCCTATGTTTTCCTTTGGCTACTCTATGACCCAATTAATGTCTGACTGCTCTCCACTCTGCGCTGCCTCACTGGAGAAAACGGTTTGGCTCTGACAAAGGTTGGAGGTAAAGCCACTTCCTGCTGTATTTTTCCACTGAGACAGAAAGACTTTGAGTCATTAAGATTAGTACAGTTGCTAGCAACTAAAATTAGCAGCTCAGCCGTCGCAGCTATTTCACTCCTGAAAGGGTTAACACAGTATTACCTCTTATAATCAGAGGCCTGTCCTCTTATTAACCTCTGTCCTCACATTCACCTCAGGTACTTTCGGTTTGAAGAACCGGCTCAAACCAGCTCTTGTTTACCCCAAAAACTTTACCTTTGCCATGACGTATGCATTGACTCATGTAGAGACCACTATCTGACTGTGACCAATCACAAGCATGAAATACCTTCTGAGACCAAATAAGGGGTCCGCCGAGGTCAAGAGGTCAGGCTCAGCTGTATAAATCTTATGCTCCGTCAAAGTACGAGGCTTCTATTCTGTACTCTTGTAGTGCATGTATGGTTGCCCTGAATGCATTCAGTACAATAAAGACTCCTGCAATTCATCCAGACAACGGTTTGACTCTTCTTCATAACCAAACGGACGCGCGGAATTGATGATAATTCCAACACTCCCAGTACACAAGCTTTAGTTATCAATCAACTGGGAATGTGCAGAGCAGGATCATAATTCATGTGGAAAAAAAACCAATGCAAATAACCAGTTCAGTATATAAACACTCATCCCTTTAAGTAGCTGGACAAATGGCAGGTTTCAATTTGCATGAGTTTGCATGTTCTATGCCTGTAGGGCATCTTTCCATAAGCACAGACTTCCTCCTCAAAAACCAAAAACAAACATATTAGGTTTACCGGAAGAATCTTAGGATTTGGATAATGTGTGAGGGTGATCGTCTGAGTGTTAACCCTGGGGTGAATGATCTGTGCCACAGGTGTGCCCTGCCTTTGGTCAGTGTGATCCAGGTTAGACTCCAGGCTTGAAGGACTTTAGTCAGGATAAAGTGAATAAAAGAAAACATGGATGGATGAGTTGTTGTCATGTCAGAGCACATACGACATTCCTACACTTGGGCATTGTGGGGATACAAAGTCTGTGTGAAAGTTGTTGTGTTCAGAAATTCCGTTTTTAGTCTTCATTTTTCTCTTGATCTGCTTAGAGAAATGTCCTCCTGATAAATTTGAGCTCACTTATTGTGTTAAATCAATGACAGTGAATACCATTTATTACACGCCATAAACTGGTCAGCTTTCATGGTATTTCACATTGTAAAGAGAGACTGCACAAAGGTGTAGCGTTTTTTTTTTTTTTTTTTCCTTCTCTATGACCTTTTCCTACCACATACATGTCATGGACTCAAATACAGACATCAAAACCATCATTACAACCCATCTCTTTGAAATAGCGTATTCCCTTTAATTCCAATATGGTCACTTTTCATGTGGACACCCCTAATGGTATTATCCAATGTTTATATTTTTTTTTCAAAGAATTATCATTCTGTACAAAACTGTGTACAGATGCAAGGAGACCTTGAGAGTCTGGAAATGAGTTTTTGTTTGTAAAATAATTATCAAAAAATGCAACCTTACGCTCAGACAACAATGTCAGCTATGAAGGCTGCTATCTGAAATTCCTAAATGTAGAAATGTACTAAATATGAACATTTCTTTACTTACTAATCGTGATTACTAAACTGTACATGTGCATGTTGTTTTGGTTCTGCACACAAACATGATTTGATAACTGAAGAGCTGTTATAATCTTGACCTGTAAATTCTAGTTATATTGTGCCAATCAATCCATAACCACATTCATCCTACAGCGTTAAGAACTGTAAGCTCATTATTCTACAATTAAAAAAAACCAAACCAACAACTTGACAAATGAAGGGATGAAATTAACAATGGAAAGATATTCTATTATGAAGAGTAAAAATTCCCTTATAACACCGAGAAATGTGTGGAACCTCACTCTACATTGTGAGATGTAGAATGTCATAAACATTGAAGAATTTGCTTATAATCACTCCTGTATGTTCGAAGAAGTGTGTTTCCAAAAGCAGTGCTGTGCTCTGCTGCAGATTCAGTTGTTTCGGTCTTTGGGACATATATTAGATGAACCGTATTGGGTATTGTCCAGACTCCCAGTATTACTCCTTATTTTTAATTAAAAAGATGAATGTGAAGGTTTTTCATCAACTTTGCTAAATTTACAACAAACTTCAGTGTAATCGCTCTAATGCTCTGTACTTGGCTTCATGTGTGTGTCCTCACAGCAGAGTCTCATTAATAGTCCACAATGGAGGAATTCCTGCTGCTGATTTGATGCCTGCTGATAAAAATCCCACAACAATAATCTGACATGCAATGTTTTGAATTCAGCCCAGCACACAGTGCTGCTGTTGATTATATCTTACGTAATAGGCGTCACATCTGTTCAGCATGTGCTCTGTTTCTTTTCAGTCTGCCAGCGTGAGCACAAAGCAAATAGTACTACAGCTGAAAAAATGTAGACAAACGTGCAAACGTACAGTGCAAACATGAAAGTGAAGGGAAAAATGTCACACAAGTTATTTAACACCATAAAAGCATAGGGTAGAATAAAACAAGATAATTCAAAAAGAGTTCACTTGATTTGCTTCTGATCTGGAAAAAATAGTATCTTGCTTCTCTACCAAAGCCAGAACATACCGCAAAAGCAATACAAAGTCATATCAGCATGTTCTGTTTGGTTGTTCCATCCTTTGCTACAATGAAATAACAATGTTCAAGGTTGGCATTGCAGAAGACACATCTGCAAACCTCATACACACAGATTTGATTCCCAATGGAACATAAACCACATAAAGGATCGTTTATCATTTTATCGACAATAGTAACTCACTTTGATTTTGAAGGTCTACAGAAAGTTGGAATGGGGCAAGGATAGGCTGAAAAAGAATCCGGCATCAATCAAATGCATCTGAAGGAGCATTTGACAGCGGAAGATATTAATGGATTAAACATGTTAGTGATACAGACACAGTGAAACAGACTTGGTAGAAAACCAGCCTTTCAGCAAGGCTTTCTATGATGGTTTATGTAAGATTGTTCATGTTTACCAATCTGTTAAAAACAACAATAATAATCATTGCTATATAATGTTAAGAGCTACCTTTCAACGTTTGTGGGGTCGCCTTCCTTTAAACAGTAATACAGCAAGCGCACAATAAATAAAGCAGGATACATACTTACCTGAATGTATGCTTATATGCAATAAGATACTTAGGATCAAATCAGTTAAAATAACTCATGGGAAGGCCAAGCTGAGCAGGAGTGTTTTAAGATGGGTTTAGAAAGTAGTTGAGATAGTCTAACTTTGAGAAACAAAATGCGTCCAAAGTTTTCTAAAGTCAGTGAGGCTGTAATCCTAAAAGTATGTTTACGCAAAAGTGACCCAAAAAAAAAAACCAACACGATTTTTGATGATGACACTCAATACTTACACTATTCACAAAATGGAAGTTATCGATTCAGGCATTCAAGTAAGTTAACTTCAATTAAACAATGTGATTTTAAACATTGCAGTGGGCGGTATGGTTTGCATTATTGGAAGCCTTAAAGTCTTATCTCGTACAAGTACAAGGCACCATGTAGCTGTGTGGAGAGTTCAATTTTGCGCTCAACATATCCTGGAGTATTTACCTTCAATAAAGTCATGTGTAAATCCACCTTGCGGCGTGGTTGTTGTGATAAGCTGTTTTCCTCTCATCCTGGTAACAAGAGTCAAAGCAGGCGAGCTAGCACCACTAGCAACAACCGCTGCCTTTGTTCTGTGCACGTCAATGTCCGAATTTATTGAATGTGGTAATGTATTGATGGTGTGAAGTCATTAAATTGCTCTTTAAAAAAAAAAAAAAATCTATCTATCACTATCTTGTTTTCAATTTCTAGATTAAAGAAGTGCCACAACATCCCTGCTGCAGGGATTTCTTGAGGGCGCCCAGTTCAAACACCGGGTCGATCTGTCACTGACAGCGCGGTATCGCCACCCGGCGGCCGGCGGCTGGATTACAGGCAAACAGCGCCTTAGAAATATCAATATATCAGTACATCAATACTCCGAGACTTTTTTGATTTAATAATTTCAGCGGTTGGCGCTCTGAACATCACAGTGAGAAGGCCACGGGTTGAAATAGCAGCTGGGCCTTTCTGTGTGGTGTTTGCATGTTCTTCCTGTGTGTGTGTGCATGGGATTGCTAGAGGTACTTCAGTTTATTCCCACAGTCGAAAGACTTGCGTGTCAGGGTAATTTGTGACCCCAATTTTCCATTAGGTGAGAATGTGAATGTCTGCAGTTGATATATTTTACCCAGCACAGGATAAAGTAGCATAGAAGCTGGATGGATGGAGTTTTTTTTTTAATGGGTTTGTTCAACTACTCATACTATATCTGCTCCAAGATCGCTGAAGATGGTGAGCAGTAGAACTGCGCATATCCATATTCATAAACTTCCTCAACACTGTCAGATCCATACATGATCAAATGTACAGGCTTACATAAAAGCTCTTGTTTTATCTCCTTATGTTGTCGCTGTGGGGTCATTACTTAGGTTTCCTCACTTGCAGTGGTCGGGCCACAGGAGCAAAACCTGATGAGCAGCATGTTTCTAAACTCCCAGACAAAGGTCATCTAATATTAGTCCTACAGGACCCATCGAGATAGATTTTTCTGGGCTGAAAAACATAAACTGAGAAGTATTATTAGTGAGCCCTCGTCAACATTCATAGTTGTTGATTTGATCAATTTGATAATCCTTTAAAGTTGTTTAGTAATTAAAGCTGTTTAGTCAACTTGAGAGGGGAGCTCACATCACCACACTAGTCCTGGTTCCTTTCCACTCCAGTGCAGATGCACAGTGACTGTTTTCATTGTTGTTGCTCAACAAAACATGGATCAGGAACAGTTTGGCCCTGGATGGGACTCAGGACGGGTCTTCTGAACCCTGCTTTGAAATACTCTCTCTGGGTTATTTATAATTCCATTTACCTTTGGGTTTTGCAATGTCCACCTACAAGCATGCAGCCTTCTCACCACAAAGTACCTGGATTGTTTTGAGACGAAACATTTGACAGTACGATGAGACCTTTCAGAAGATCATATTTCAGATCCTTTACCAGTCAAAAACCACTCCTCAGATTACACACATATCCCTGAAGCAGTGCAGTGTTTCTCAGCTGCTTGGTATGAGAATGAAGGATCATCCACTCAAACGTTTTGAGTATTGTGTTACTCAAATTCTAAAACAGGCCAGTTTCTCATATGCCCGGTTTGTTTCCTAAGACAATAAGAAACTGGCCTGAGCAAGCAAATCTCTTCACCTCCAGCAGTGAACACACCTCAAAAAAGTTCAATGCTCACAAAAAGCTGAGTATACATGACTCATCTTGATCTTTGTAAAATAAAAATAAAGACCTTTTTGACTTAGGATGGAGCTGTTGTTTCCAGTGATTTTTTTTTTAATTTAAGAAATTTTATGAATAATTCAAAATGAACTTGTAATGGCTGTATCGTTGAATATAAGTACCGAGGAAGACCACATTTCTGAAAGCAACAAAACTTAATTCAAGTATATTCATAGATTTTTTTTTTGTAGACTTCAAATTTGGCTCAAAGGTAAATGTACTATTTAAGATAAATGTACATCAATACAACCTCTATGAACAAGATAAAACATGCTGACTACACTTTTTAGCAAATTAAATATTCACCATGACAAAACATCCAGCTAAACAAGTAAGTAAAGTCACTGTAAAGTCCCACATTTTGTCACGCTCATCCATATTTTTGAAACTCATTCATGGCCGCAATAGTCACAAAATCTAAGTAACTTAGAAATAGATGAGCCACAGAAAGGTAAATCTTACACCCCTTTGCATACATTACCACCTAGTGGTGAATGCAGGCTAGTGTCAGACAGGGGGGGAAATAAATCTAGATTAATACTCTATTTTAAAAAAAAAGAAAGAATAATAGCATAGACAGAAAGTTGAAGTGTAATCCAGATGCCAAATTTTGGAAAAATATGAAGAAACTGGAGATAAGTAACTCATCAAAACCGGAAATTGCTCAGCATCCATATTTGGATTTTTAATTTGAGCACAATGCTCACTTCTTCCTTTTTATCCACTTCTTCATGAATTATTTGGTTTTTATTCCCCACATTAATGACCATGTAAACAATCAATTGTTTTTGCAGTGTTCAGCACTGTGAGGAGGAAATCGCAGCTGATGAGAAATTACGGTTGTTGTGGATTTCAGTTTTCTCACCTGAGATTTCAGTGATAAAAATCACAGATTTTTATCATGATTAATGTTGTATGCTACATAACTGGGGGGTCATGATCCACACTTTCTTTTGCTTAGGCACTGCTGCGTTCACTTTTCAAAAGGTAGATTCTTCTCATTATGACATCTCCAGTTCTGGAATTTCGGAAAAAAAAAAAAAAAAAAAGCCACGTGTCAAGAAACATTTTTCGTTGAAAGTCTGATAAATAGATGTCACTTTTCTAGTGAAAATCAAACCTGCGGCTTTCATCCTGTTACCCCAGTTTAGCAGCTGTAGCTCTATTCAAAGGTTGTTCTATCTGCCAAATTAAAGTTGATTCATTTGTGTTTCAAAGCAAGCAGGTTTTTTTTTTTTTCTTCCATCAGTTCAAAAACAATCTAAATGTTTCCGGGCTGCCGGAGGTTATTTTCTGTTTGTGCAGATCCTTCTGAAACCTTTATCAAACAAACCACGAGAATAACATCTTGTCCTTTTAAGAAGTGTTTAAATTTACACAGGCTAAACATATAAAGGGTCTGTCACAACATCAACACCCCCAGGGCCCAAGGGAAAACTTTGTCTCCCGTCCGAAAAAACATTGCAGCACGCTTAAGCTGCCCCAGATGCACCTTTTGTTATTGTCTACTTTAGTGAGTGTTGTAAGCAAATTTTTCAAGGCCAACATTTGTCACCAAATGTTATTATTCATGTTCAGAGGTTCAACCACGACAGAGCTCCACTCCACATTGACCCTGGTGTATTCCAAGTAAGGCTAAAAAAAACAAGGGCAAGTCTCACTATCACTGTTGTACTGTTTGGCTCTTATCATAAACTTTGTGTTTTATCAAGAAGAAACCATTTGATAGAGTATGTTATATTTCTTCTATATGTTTAGATAACACTTTTGACACTCCTCTTGGCTGCAGAAAAAGATTTCTTTTGTTTCACAAAATCATGTAAGCTAGTGTGTGCCTTGTGAAATATTGGTATTATTTCAGTCAAGCCTCAAACTTCACAGAAGAAATGTGTACTGACTCAAGCACAGGGTGTTTATAGTTGGATATTTAGAGGGTTAATTGTTTTCTAGTCTTTATGCAATGCTAAGCCAACCAGCTGAATGTTAAAAGTTATTGGCAAATCTGAAATTGATATCAATCTCAGGTTGTTTTTCAACAAAACCGCTCATAGCCAAATATTTGAACACAAATTCCACTTGAAGTACACCTTAGGAGTGAAACCATTTGAAGAAAAATCATCTTTCAACATCAGTCTTAAAATTGTCAACACACTTAATATTTTACAGACCATCAGCAGCATCAGAGAAAATGTCTGTTTGGCTCCAATATGTAAGACACAAGAAAAGTCATCCTTCAAAACCACCTCTAATAAATTTCGTTGAGTGACATGTAACTTCTTGCCAGCAGAACTAATTGTACCTGCGAGTCATTCCCCGAGTCATCCCCCCCCCCCGTGAATGACAGGCTCTGCACTTCGTTTCAACACAGGTGAAGGTTCACGGCGGCGTTTTGAAGCTGCGTGGTCTTCAGAAGAATAACTAAAACAATCCGTTCATGTATTCATTTATTTTGAATATTAATCAGTAAACACAGGAGTAGTTGGTGATGATGGTGCTGTAATAACTCTGCTCTGGGTGGAGATGACATTACTGTATTTGAACAAATATAGTTAACACATTTCAACATGGATCTCTTTTTTTCTCTCTTTTTTTAAAATGACCATAAAATCACATGTAACAATATTCTGAGAAATCAGATGAACCACTTGCTGATTCCTGTATGATACATTGCCACTGCTTTGAAAAATGTAATACAGTAAAATTTCAATGCAAGTAGTGGCAATGGTCACCTACTGTTATGGCACTGTTAATGTGAGTAATCTGACAATCATGAAAACAGGCATCTTTTTTTAAAACTTTTTTTTTTGTTTGTTTTTGTTTTTTTTTCATACTTTCATAGTTTAAATCCTCTCTATGAAGGTTGAAAAGTAAACATTGTACCTGAAATAATAATAAAGACTGCGGATTCACAGAAGAACAGGTGATTAAATACATTAAGCCCACAGCTCTATAGACTACTATTTAAATTTTCACACTTCACATATTGGTCCGATTTAAATCGACAAAACAAATAATTCACCTATTATTGCAAAAATGTAAACATCCCTCCAATGTGTCATGACAATATCTTTGCAAAAACAGTCAAAAATGTTAGCTTCAAGTTGACCTTTTATGGGGGGGGACTTAAAAAAAACAACAACAAAAAAACAAATTTAAATCAATCAAACAAATACACATTTTCCGAAACTTGTGATTTTAGGTACTGTGAAGTTTCCGCACCGAATATTTTAATAGCTGAAGTAACACACATCGTTACTTTTAAGTCAAAATGACAAACAAGATGGTCAAATACCAGCTTACTGAGAATTTTAGTCTTTGAAGTTCACTGCTTTTTCCCATGTTCAGAGAATAGTTTAGCCTTTAAAATGGGTTTGGTGGGGGTGTAACTGATTTGATGATGGAATTATTTCACAGATTTTTCATAAACAATACATGAAACTGAGAAATTTCATATCACAGTAGTACTGGATCATTAGGGACTCACATAGTGTTAAAACCATTGTCATTACTGATAAGAATTAAATGATTGTAAAATTGTAAAAGGCTTTGCTTTTAAGCACATATCTGACATTTATGGTTGTAAAATCATTTAACTCAACATCCATCATTTTACTTCATGTTTTTAAGATATGTTTTTGTTTAGAAAAATATATGAATCTCATGAATATGTAGACCAATGACTAAATATTTATTTCTAATAGGGGCAAATTTGGCTACAATGCAAAATTTGACCGACTATGGTAAACATAAACCCCTCCTTATCACAAGTTGAAAATGTGCATTTGTGTCCTGTCCTGAATGCTTCCTATGGGATAAAGAAATGGGGATAAAGAAAAAAAACTATTTAAAAAAAGATCAACTTCAGCTAAATGCCACAACACATCTGCATCTGAAGGCCTGTAAGCGTGCTAATCTAGAACGTCAGGCCTTCCTCATTCAGCTGAAAACATCAAGAAAACAATGACGGCATCGGTGGGCCTGTGCTTCCGTCGCTCCTCCAACCAGACAACCAGAACACGAAACAAACAAAACAACTTAGTTTTTTCTTTGGGCCAAAAGGAAACATATTTTGAAATGTTATGTGACATTTTTGTTGCTCAGAAATAATCTCAGAGGAACACAACAATGCTACTTCTATTAACAGGATGGTAAAAGATCTGACATCACATCGTTTCTCATTTTGACAAGTATCTGTAGCATACATGGGCTACTCTTAGTATTTACATGTAGCAGCATAAAACCAACCCGACAGTGATCAGTCAGACTACAAGATTACCATTCATACATAATCTCCCTCCCAAATGGCTGTCGATGTGGATGAGGTGGAATGTGTAGTTTGTTTGTTTTTTATTAATTTAGTTTGTATTAACTTTAAAAAGCGGGATTCACTTTCTTTCTTTTTCTTATTTTGATCCCCGACTGTTATCACCTTATGCCTTTCTGTCCTATAGTTTACTACAAACTCTAATGGCACATTTGATTTAATTCATCATACAGTTTGCAATTAAGTTTTGGCACTTAAAATATAAATACAGTCTCTTTATATATATATATATATATATATATATATATATATATATATATATATATATATATATATATATATATATAACATACACACCCAGACTCACACACACACATGTAAGCACAGTTATAACAGTAATACACCAGTGTCCAGTGATAATTTGAGGTGAAACTTTGGTCTCCATATTACCAACTGGACTACAAAACGCTGGTCATCACATGGAAAACAAATTGATTACAATTTTTTTTTTTTTTTAAAGAACAAATAAATAAAAATGACATAAATAAATAAATAACGTTGATAAATAGCCTCAGCATAGCAGACCATCCACACCTGATAACGGACAAAATTATAGATTCAAGCACATTTCGTGTGAGGTTATAGCTTAATGCCACTATTTGAGGTTATCGATGTCTCCATGACGAACGAATAAAACCCAACATTACATCACTGACTCAGAATGTCCATGAAATATTTGGCCCCTTGTTTTTTTTTGGTAAAAGGACACAAGCTGTGGTTTCAGAGGTGAGGGGAGGAACACTTCAGCGGGCTGGAGTCAAAAGTGCAACGTGACAAGCATGAATCGCCGTCCTTTTTCCAGCCCACAGATTAGGGATGATACGCAGGAAGTGTGATCAAATATGATATGCTACTTTTTTTTTTTTTTTTTAATGCTGCATGTTGATAGGAGGGAGCCAAAGCTCATTTACGTAATCCACGTGTGCTACGTTTACCACCATTCAGTTTACTATATTTTGTATATATCACAATCTCTTCTGGTTGTTGGAATCCATTTTACAGCTCGGATTGGACGAAACGATTCCTAAAATATGACAAAATACAATTCCATAGGATTGTGTGCAAAATGCTCTATAGGCATACAGTAACAAATAATGGTCTCTTCTACTCGCCACAACATTAGACTGAAGTGCTTGTGATGAGGTATGAAGATTGGTCAGTATATTGGAGGAACCATTAACTCTCCCACTTTACTGTAGTATTTAAATAAAACAGAAAATAAATTGTAATCATGGATGTAAATAAATGATGGCATCAATATTATTTGTGAGTGAAGAGGGATTTTAAAAATATATTGATACAGTATGGCAATGGTTACGTCCACTGAAAACTGTTCCCTGCTTAATCATAGCTGAGCCTAAAGTCACATGTGTATATATATATAAATATGAGACTTTAGGCTTGTATATTCCCATATTTCCAGCAAACAACGGACAATTTCCCAAAAGGGATTCACACCAAATATTTTATAAATAATACAGAATAAAATGGCAAATACTCCTCAGAGATTTCTCATTCCCTTTCATATGCACAGATAGGTTTCAGTAAGTATCTAATTAGGTACCTGTACTGTATTAGTCAGCCCGACAGTTGAATGGGTGGATGACAGTGAAGGGTCCAGTGTGCTAAGATGTGGATAAGCCTTCATCTGTCTTCATTGTTCCTCTTCATTTCGAACACCGTTTACAGAGGCAGGTCTGTGCTGTTGTGGCGAGTCTTTCTGGAAGTTCCGTCATCCCTGGGCAGAGCTTTCTGTAGGTTGGACATGGCAGCGGTCTTCTTTAGGTCGATGATTGCGTAGCATTCGCTGCGCCGGGGTGCCTGCGGACCACATTTTTTGGGTGGTAGGCGCTGGTGCTGTGGCTGGGTCTGGGCACCCCCGCTGCTGAGGCCTTGGCAGGGAGCTTCTCCCTCCAGGTCCACCTGGATGTAATTCAGCTGCCGCGATGGAGGCATGTGGCCGTGCTCACAGCCTCCGACCCCTGACCTCGATCGCCTGCGGAAATCAAAGCTAAATATTCGCCCCCCTCGGTCTGGCTGACACTGCCGTGGATGTGACGGGCAGGGGTGTCGAAGCCGGGGAGGCTGGACCTGCTCTGTGTTGACATAGTTCTGCAGGGCGTCTCTGTGGATGCCCCGAGCATCCTGATGGTACCCATTCGGTGTCCCAGGACCTTCTGAGAACTCATAATCATCATCAAAGTCTTCCTCCTCTTCCTCATATTCCTCCTCATCCTGATCATCGTCGTCCTCTTCCTGCTCGTCGTCCCGCTGCAGGGCGCTGTACTCCCACACCGGAGGCAGCGAGGGCAGGTTCTCGTAGTTGAGCAAAGCTGTCCGACGGTGACCACCAGCCATGCCCCTCTCACAGGCGTAGCCCTGCGGCGGTAGCGACGACGGGCCGTGGCCGTGCGAGTGCAGGAGCGAGTGGGAGTGACTGTCCCCGGTGCTGCTGCTGCTGCTGGAACCCACAGACTGGGACACACTGCTGGGACTCAAACGCTGCTTACGCGCATTCCGGAGGCCGTTGATGTTCTCGTAGGTGAGCTCGCCACTCTGGCAACCGTCGGGGTGCTCGAGGCCTGGGTGCCGATGCGTGTGGTGATGGAAATGATGATAGGAGTGAGAGTTGTACAGATGCATGGAGGGCTCGTCCCCTTCCGTCTCTGAGCCTGCGGCGCCCTCTACTAGCTGGAGGTTGTGAGGATTGTTCCCGTGCCGCTCCCTCTCTCTTTCCAGCAGATGGCGTTGTGCCGGCGTGGGGCCCAGCATAAATTTGACTTCTTGTGAGGATGGCTGCAAGAACACTTGAGGATCTTTATGCTCTTCGAGGGTACAGCACCGCAGGTTGGGCGGTGGGTTTCCTTGGCCCCCGACAGGCATGGAGCCTCGTGTTGTTTCAGGGAAAGCGCTGGGCCGGACCTCAGGTAGAGAGTGCCCGCAATGACGCATAGAGAGATCCCCCTCCATGCTCACAGTATTTACATAGGTGTGGGTCTGTAACGGGGAGGACAAACAGTTTCAAAGTGTGGCCTTGTACTAACAGACATAACTCTAAAGCACGTCAACGGCTCTTACCTGGTCCTCCAAACCCATGAGGCTATGTCCATGATCATCAGCAAGAGATGGTTGTGAAGAATCCCCTCTGATTGGATAACCAGGGTATCCGTTGGGAAAAGCCTGGACTGGAAATGCTGGAGCTACAAACGTGCATATGACAATAGCATTAGATTGGCCTCTTTGAAAAGTGTAATGAGCAGATAGAAATGGATTTGTTTTCAAATTATGCAAATAATAGACTCGTAAAATCGCAAAGCTCTGCCTCTGTATTTGACCTGTGATGTCCCTTGTCGATTGTTTGCTGGGATTAGCTACAGTCCCCCGCAGGTCTGAATTGGACAAAGCAGTACGGAGGATGGCTGGACATCCATTTTACAATACATGTGCTATTCATCTTCCAACACCTGCTGTCTGATCGACAACATGCAAGCGACTGACGTACCCGACATGTTAGACATTTTCTTTCACGTAAATGAAGCAGGGCATCAAATACAGATTACATATACAGAATTATTTTCAAACAATACAGTTTTCTAACCGCAAACCCCTAAAACTACTGCGAGAAAAGTGCTCCATGTTCACTACAATGAGATCAGTGCCACAGTGTTGAGTGAGAACTCGCTTGTTCTTGCAGCCGGCTGTAACAGACTGTTTTCACCACTTGATGGCAGTAGAAGCAAGTTTATCTTGGAGGTACATGTGGCGAACTTGTAAAAACTGTTGCTTGTTTATGCATCTACCAGTTACTGAGCAACAAAACACTGCACTCCAGATTTTACGTTTGACTTTGTGATGAATCAAAACCAAACATGTACTTTATTGCATCTTTGAATATTACATATTCAAACTTCTGAGTGAACCGTCTCGTGTTTTCAGCAGCTAAACGTTCCACCTGCAGCCATGCATCGTCACATCAGGACTTACAAATAATGGAATAAACTAATGTCGCATCCAATGCCTGTAAAACCATTGATGAGTATGATGTAATCATATATTCATAATTCGACAAGCTAAATTTGATTCCGTCATGGTAATTTAAAAGAAACTGTTGTAAAGATTGTATGGGGGGTAAAGTCGATGATGTTGAGATAAAGCATAGATGATCTTATTAAATTAAACAAGATTTAAGTGGAATTAATAAATGTGAACCTGCACCACATCACTGCTTATTTTAATGACTATGCCACTGTGCCATCAGATACGAGACAAATATTTAGTAGCTGTTTAACAGTTCATTGTGTTCCTCGGCTCAAACTGGCTCTCTCAAGTGGACAATCCAACATATGGTGTTTAGATACCTTTCGCTCTCTCGCTCACTCTGACCTGTATCTCATGTTAACTTACAAATGTCGCAATTTTTCTTTCCTATTTTTTAAGCTGTGTTGCTGCATGTGAATTCTACCATTAATTTCATTAACCAGACTCCTCTAACCGTGCGTGTATGTGTGTGCGTGCGTGACTCACTGTTGGGAGTCTGCGGTGTGCGAGACATTTCCATCTCGGGTGTGTGGCCACTGCGACTCATCATCATCGACTCCTCCACCACGTTGATGCTATTGCACTGCATCAGCTCCTGGAGCAGATTGAAGATCTCCTCCGCCCGGGAACACTTGAATGCAAAGATCCCTAATCACACCAGAAGGGTGACAGCAAGGTTAGAGAGCAGGCGAAAGCTTGCGACACTGTTATTTATGATTCATACAAGCTGATAACACATCATATGGTGGAATTCATTAAATCTGGGAAAGAAGCAAATAGCTGACGCTCATTTTGCAAGTGAAAAAAGTGAAAATATAACCATTTAAAGGCTTTGTGCCAAAATAGGAATTAAACATATATTTCTCTTGCAATCAAGAATCCAGATAACAACATGGGTAATGAAAAGTGGGGTTCTGAGCAACCACACCAACTGTGCTATTAACCTGCCATTGATCAGCTGTAAATAAACAGTCACTGTGAGCCTAACGGAGAGAAAAAGAAATTAGACAAAATGTGTCATATACAGTACCCTGTCCAGTTTGACAGCGGCGGCCGCTCTCGAAAGAGAACAGGTTGGAGTCGTAGCCGTAGCGGCGCAGGCAAAGGTACGGCCACCGGATGGCGTCTCTCTTGCGCGTGTGAAGAATGAGCTCAGTCTGAGTGAGCTCCATGATACCAGAGCCCAACTCATTGCCCTCATCGTCCACATTTGTAACCTGGGGACAAAAAGACATGGCAGGAAGAGAAAAACTATCTGTCAGTGTGGATTATTTTGAATATGCGTCTAGTGTTTCAGTGGATTACAACATAACGGGACCTGGTGCCGTAAAAGACTAGGAGGAAGGCTGCAGATGCAGCCAAAACATGTCAGCAAATTAAAATCTTCCCTGCACCTACCTGTCGTTCCAAAATAGTCTATAATATATGTTTTTAGAACGACAAAATGAACACAAATAAATAAATTCATCCTGCAGAAACACAATAGACAGACTGGAAGATGTTTATTTCGTAGCCACAAAATTGTTGCGGTGGAGTTATTTCTTTGAGGTCTTTATTGTTTTTTGCATCAATAATTTTTAGCAGTGACACTTGCAGGTAGATGTTATGCAAGCACCTGTTTACAATGTGTGTGTGGTGGTGTGTGTGTGTGTACTTTTTTCATTGATCAATAAAACGAGCCTGTTCATTTGACTGCTATGCGTTATCACTCATTTTCAGCATTTATGAATTACACATCCTTTGATACTGATCTTTATTCAGAATAAAACTGCATGACCGACTCCTTTCACTAGCTCTGTATTTTTTCCTGGAACTGCAACACAACATACACATGAACATTTGGGTTTACTGACCTTGAACTTAGTTAGATGGTTGTCTCGGATGGGGTCTCTGTACAGACAGCTCCAACAGCTCCCCATAGCTTCAGCAGGCCAGCGGAAACCTGGATGAAGCCGTGCAATCAGCCAATAATCCTTCAGACATTAAGAAGGTGTCCCCAAACAGACTAAACTTCACTGAACATTCATGCTGAAATATTCACAATCGTCTTACTCAGTCCAGGCCATCAGTGTAAAGGGATTCCCTTCTCAATCCCAGGATCTTCTACTGGGCGTCGGCGTCAGAACCCAGTTAGTTTGCTGGATTGACATCTTCAAGCGAAGATTTATGTTCCTCCCCCTGAAATCAAGAAAGTTCAGGGAGCTTTAAGCACATTCAATTCAACCTGCAGCCAAATAAAATATAGAAATGAAGGCTTCCTGGTTAATGGCTGTGACTGTATATGAACCTGTTGCATGTCATCTTTCCTCTCAGCTTTCTGACAACAAAAACCATGAACACAAACCTAGTTGTCAAACCTTTGTCCTGATCAATCATCCTTGCTCTTATTGTTTTATCATTTTCACATGAAACAACCTCTCAACAAAAAGCACTTGCACACAACAGAGTTAGGCACCTGAAATAAAAATCATAATAATTAAGAATTTAAAACTGAAACTATTTATTAACACATACTAACAAGTTATGACAAGTACAAGTACTAACAAGTAAAGGGTTGAGCTTGTTCTTAGTAGTTGATACCATCAACACCTATTTGGAAAAAGAAAATGACCCATACGATCTGGTGAAAACATTAGGACACCCGATTAAATGTTCAATTCTTTATCAAGAAATGTTCACAAATTGATGTCAAATCTTGTTTTTATTCAACTCTGGAAAAGAAAGTTGTTTAATTGCAGATAAACAACAAAAATGTACCTTGTTTTACTGATCAAACGAACAATATCAACAAAAGTGCAGATTCTGAGGAAAACACTGACACCATTTTTGAGTTTTGTTGATTTCTTTCAGCATCTTGTGTTCTGGTTGTACGGGGGGTGCACTTGTTTTTAATATCCTCTACTTGTAAACCATTTTCTGTACAGTGCAATGTTGGAATACAAATGGTTTTGAGATCTTTTTAAATCATTTAGCAGACTCATAAGCTGCTACAATGTTCTTTCTGATGACCTCAGGCAGCTCTTTAGCTCTCACCATGGTGTTCACATTCACTTCAACAGTCAGCAGTAGGTTTAAATAAGCGTTACGATGTTCTAATCATGCGCACCTGATGTAATACAACAGTGTGTGATTTTTAGCCATTTTAGGTGGGAATAAATGTGGGGCTATCCGAATATATTCCTCACCAAACTTGCATTTTGTATTATTTACATTTTACAGAAAGTTTTTAAAAAGTATTTTCTTCAGTTTAAATTGTTTATTTTTATTACTCGATTTTTTTTCTGTATTGCTATTAAATATCAATATGTCTAAATATGTAAAAAAACAAACAAACAACAACACAACAACACAAAGGCTCTTGTTTGGTACATGAATACATATACCAGTGAACATGACAACAGTGAGATATGACTTGTTGTCTCTTTAGAAAATTAACAATAATTGTATTTCAATTGGTTTCCTTTTGACATATAGTCCATCCTTATTCATCAATTTAATTGCTTTATTAATTCTACTTTTGAGGGGGGAAAAAAAAACTTTTCAACAAAACACATAAACTGCAACCTGTATCTTTACTTGCATTTATACTCCCTTTTTGATTGGGATTTATTTAGTCCCATAAACACATACATACAATGTCAAAACAACACATTTTAAAGCTTTACTGTTTAAAGCTTTATTGTTTAACTATTGTAATTTTTTCTCAAACTATTTGAACCGTATAGATTTTAGGCTATATCAGGTTATCTTATTGAACACCTGAAATTTCAAGAGAGATTATGGATCACATTGATAGAGTGATATTAGTATCCTATTTCCCATCCTCTTTTTGAAGACAGAAACACTTTCCTGATCTAGTCTGCATTCTAAGATTTAAGCTGCCTCAAATGACTTGAACACATGTTGTTATTATTATTAGTAGTAGTAGTATTATTCTGCACTGTGAATTGTATGGGCACATTTGGAAGCACGTGAGGAGCTCAATGGAATGAAACCTGAGAAGCAGGTGAGTTGTATTCCAAGAGTCCTCGTGAGCATCACAAACAAACACACACACAGAAAACAAATTATCTAAATTGAAAAAGATAAGATAATGTGTGTGTGTGTGTGGGGGGTCAATATCTGCAGGTTTCTTATTTGTTGCACACACAGAGAGAGCGAGAGAGCGAGCGAGAGAGAGAGAGAGAGTAAGAGAGAGAGAGAGAGAGAGAGAGAGAGAGAGAGAGAGCTCACATCCACAGCGCCGCATTGTGTGAGCTCTAACCTGGGCCTCCATATCTGACTGGAGATAGCGGGCTGCTGGACTCCTCTCCTATCCACACGGCTACAAGAGCTAGGCTACAACACACACACACACACACACACACACACGCACACACACCTCACACAGCTGCTGTGCACGCATGGGCTTTCCCCTCCCTCTTCGCTGTTTACACATGACAAAGAAAAAATAAATAAATCACAGCTTTTTCCTCAACAAGCTCAGCCCGACGCAGAGCGCCCCCCTCCTCCTCCTCCTCCTCCAAGGAAATGAAATTATAAAGAACCCTCCACGCCGACAGCGAAGCTTCATCTGCCCCATCAATGTGCAGAGACCAGAGCCATGCAAAGCGGCACACCGACACCAAGACGCGCAACGCCGCGGCTCAACGAGCGTCTCTCTCTCTCTCTCTCTCTGTCTCTCTGTCTCTCTCTCTCTGGCAGGACACAACAGCCCGACACACAGCAGTCAACCAGGAAAAAGTACAGATCGACAGCGATGGTTTTGTTACTCACATGTCTGGCACGGATTTCTCTCCCTCTCTCTCTCTCTCTCTTTCTCTCTCTGTCTCTCTCTCTCTCCCTCTCTCTCTAATATGAGCCCTAATGCGAAGCAGGCATTGAGTCTGCGGTGCGTTCTTCTCGGCTCGCGGCTGCTGCGGCTGGTAGCGGGAGATGTGGCACTTGCACGGCACAGACGCGAATAAAAGATGCCGTGAGAACAGTTTCCACAAAAAAGAAATTAAAAGAGAAAAAAAAACGTGTTTTTTTTCTCCCCCTCTCTCTGCCTCTCTCCCTCTCTCTCTATTTCTCTCTCTCTCCCCTCCTATTACGCCCCCCTACTGCAGCACGGGCCTCTGCCTGTATGACATTTCCCGAGCAGCTGGGGTGAGAGTTCACAGCCAGACAACGAGGCTGAGAGCAGCGACAAGAAGGTAAGAGAAGCTGGAGGACCGCGGAGGAAAGGTGTGTCTGCCTGGAGGACAGAGGGGCGGGGCGAGGAAAACCCACGGGACCCGCCGACCTGCACAGCATCCCCACACAATAGAGATCAACCCTTCCACGGTTTGGATTCTTTAAAACCCAGGCTGGTTTGAGACCAGGATGAGCCTCTCGCACAGTTTAAAGCACATGGAGTCCAGCCAGCTCTCACACCAACTGAGATTATCTAATCTAATCTGTGCCACTTCGTGGGATGATGCTGTGAACAACTGTTGCTATACAGGCAATAAAAATATTAATCTTTCTTGGCCACGTTTTGTCGTTCAATTAAAAGTATCTTTAAAAAAAAATTTAAAAAAAGACCCGTGCATCAAAAGGCATGAGGGGGCCCTTAGACTCTGCTCAAAAATGATGTTATTGACTGCATTACATCTAAAATGCTCGCAATTTTCATGTTATTGCCCATTATTACATTATTGGGTCTGGCACCTTAGTTACTTTCTGAATCCAAAATCTATTTAAAAAAAATGCTATTGTCAGTTTGTTCTCATTGTCATTATAAAGGCTTGTTGTCTTTTAATGTAATTTTATATTTATTGATGATTATTTCGTGCCTATTTGTCGTCACTGTTGAGGCTATAAGAATCTTGTGCAGGTGACACAATTGTAACATGTATTATTCATTTCCACTACCAATTTGTTTTCAGTTGCCCGTCACACACTCACAGAGGGAGAACATGCAAACTACACATAGGATAGCCCGACCCAGGCTCTCACCCATGACCTTGTGCCCTCGTCACTTAGGCAGGAACTACACCACTAGTTCACATTGATCAAAGCTGTTCTGTTTCATCATTTATTTTTCTTGTGTTTATTTTGACTAAAGCTTTAGGTTGAGACACGTTTGTTTTAATTTAATAGCCTTCTGTTGGCCCTCCAGGTAGTTATTTTTTATCTAATTATCACACTGCCTGTGGCCCCATCGGACTCCCACAATAATATTTTCAAGCATCTGATGACGCCTTGTTGTAGGTTGCAGATTCAATCATCAGATCGAGTTTGGTGAGCTTCATTGTTGCTTTCGACAGAGTTTTGACGGGTTTTTCTCGTCCTACGAGCCGCAGGCATACCTGTGGGTCCAGTGTTGACAGACGGAGCACGCGGGCGAGGGGCGGAACTATCTTGACGCTTTTGTGCTCTTTGCGTCTTCAACGTCTGCATGCGAGTGTTTTGTAAGCAATGAGGAAATAGTCGCGCGCAACCGCTGCAAGAACAAGAAGAGAGCCCTCCTCGCTGTGTGATGACCTTTGGACCCGCCCCCCCGCCGGCTCATAAAACACGTTTTATTTGAGCGTAAACACTCGGGTTCCGCTCGGTAGTTTGAACCCGAGGGCCAATCAATCGTCACCCCCCGAGCCGCTGCTACGTCACGTCGTCTGGCCGCGTGCAGCCCTGGGAGTGTCTGAGGAGTGACCGCTGAGATAAGGTGGCCCTGCCCGCAAGTTTCACTGCATATCACGAGACAGCAGCATGTCAAAGAGTCACTGAGGTGCTCCAGATCTTTCTTTTGTTCCCTGTTTTTACAACGTTTAAAGAGTGTCGGTGCAGCGCGAGGCGGCTGACAGCGGACTGAGCGGTGAGTAGTTCAACCGAGGACACGCGCAGCTCGCTTCCATCGCAACCGTCTGCAGCAACGGTGGCGCAAATAACCACCAGGACGCAAATGTATGATTACAAAACTGGCACGGATCGCGATTTATGGTGATGTGCTTGCTGCGAATATTCACTAACAATGCAGCTGTGCGTGAAAACGACACTGTATCTTGAGTATTTTGTATTCCCTAGATGTTTAATACAAGTTTAATCGCTGTTGAATGAAACCATCCAACGGTGTCTACTATGTTTTAATTTCTGCGCTTGTTGGACACATTTCTGCCTGCCGATAGTTTTCATTTCCCAAATCGGAGAAATTAGAAGCAATAAAATGTTTTATCCGGAGCTGTGGAGCTCTAACTGTATTTTGAATCTGTATCAACAACTTCACTGCACTAAAGCGATTGATAATATTGTTGTTAGTGATAAGATAAGATAAGATAAGATCAATATATATATATATATATATATATATGATTAAAAGTTAAGCAACTCAAAATGATCTCTATTTTAGTTTAGTAGCTGTTTCAGCACGTTCAGAAAGATTTCCGGTCAAAACCCAGAGACAAAACAAGACGGCGACATTGTCGAAAAATTCTGTGTGTGTGTGTGTGTGTGTGTGTGTGTGTGTGTGTGTGTGTGTGTGTGTGTGTGTGTGTGTGTGTGTGTGTGTGTGTGTGTGTGTGTGTGTGTGTGTGTCTGTGTGTGTGTGTGAACGACTTGCCTTCGCACATCTCGTCGTGTAATACAAGTTACCGTCACAAGGTGGCGTGTCGAGTCACTCAAAGAAGCAACAGGAGGACTCGGTCACACACAATGCTAAGCTAATACGTAGCGGCGTTGCTTGTGATAAGCAGGTGTTAGTTGACCAACATAACTGAACTTGATCCATATCAGTGTGACACCGATCAGACGGAAGAGAAACGGGGAAAAAAAACGACGCAAAGCGAGAGGAATCGCAGACCGGTCATGAAGTGACTCAACACCACCATCTACTGGACGACATCGGCACAATTTGCAGCCAGGACTTTATTTCTAATCCTAATATATATTGATGGTTTGCAGTGTTTGTCCTGCATCTGTCTCGTGATGGAGCTGAAGCCGGGGGTCAAACTCACTTGTTTTTGTCAAAATTAGTGGTATTCATTGTATCCAGATAGTTTAGTTTTTTGTTTGTTTTCTATTTTTGTTTGAACCATTCGCCAAGCAAAGCGAATGTTATTGCTTCAGAATTTAAAACAGCTGCCTTTGGGGAGTTGTTGGAGCTAAACTGTGTCATAGTGACGCACTGACTATTTTTGGCATTTCTGTGCTGCAGTTTCTTCTAAGTTGTTGCAAATATTTGGGGAGTATAATGTATGAATATGTGACATTGGCTAAAGTCTTCTTCCCTCTAGACTTTTTTAATGACTTGATTTCCATGATATAGATTCTTATACTCGTTTCAAAGACTGGTTTACGTATGATTCTTAAGTTAAAAAACAAAACAATGGTGTTATCCAGCTTGTGTCACACTGACATGGTACATAGTTTTTAAACTTGTGTCGCGTAAATGATTGGTTTTAGACATAAGGTTATTCTGATTGAGGGGTGGAAGAGCATGACAGCAGCACACATCCTGCCTTTACACAAAAACCATTGATCCCTACACCGAGTAACCCTAAATACTTTGTGTTTGTATGCAACCAAGCAGATCGACGTTGATCCCCAGATGTTACCGAAATGAAACATGTCATTTGTCCTCCTCTTGCATCAGAACATGTGGCTGCCTATGATCGGGATGACTGCCCTGCCGCACCTCGGCGGGCTTTACGGTGGCTACATCACACGCAAGGAGGTGAAGACCTGGTACCCGACGCTCCAGAAACCGTCGTGGCGCCCGCCGAATGCGGCGTTCCCCGTGGTGTGGACTTGTCTGTACACGGGCATGGGGTAAGAGGCGGTAGTGGGGAGTGGAGGCCCCGCAAGCTCATGAAAAGCTCCCTCTTGATGTGCGCGAACTCGTGTTTAACTCTGCGAACAGGTACGGCTCCTACCTGGTGTGGAAGGAGCTGGGCGGCTTCACCGAGGACGCCCTGGTCCCACTGGGACTTTACGGCATGCAGCTGGCACTGAACTGGGCCTGGACTCCTATTTTCTTCGGTGCACACAAGTTGAAATGGGTAGGTCGGAAAGGATTGCCGAAGAACGAGGCGTGGTGGGTGTGGCGGCTCAATATTTTTGGACCTGCTCTCTCTTTCTCAGGCCTTTTATGAGATTATCCTTCTCACCGGGACGGTGGGCGCCACCATGGTGTCCTGGTATTCCATCAGCCAGAAGGCCACTCTGCTCATGGCGCCTTACCTGGCCTGGCTGTGCCTCGCCACCACCCTCAACTACTGCATATGGAGAGACAACGACGAGACGAAAGACGAGTAGCGGACGTGTCTTTTGTTTTAAGGAGACCATGTAAATCATCTACTTTTGTTGTATTTGTTCCGTTGCTTGGCTCTATCAACTGTTTCATATCAGAGTTTTAACATTATCGTGTGGGCCTTAGAAACTCTGCCTTTAAAAGTTTCGCAAGCTGTGTAAACTTAAGCGAAAGCTTTTTTTTTTTTTTTTTTTTATAAAAGTTAACCTCTGATAGGTTTGTATTAGTAAAGTCAAATAGTAATTCATAAAAGTGCATATACAGGAAGCTCCATTATGTCAACAAAATCCAGCCAGATCACTGGCCTGCAGCACAGACCAGGGCCTCAAACGCCAAACGAGATTAACGGAAATTTTCTTGTGATGGATATTTGTATGTTTTCAGTTGAGTTTTCTCAACTTTTCTTTTATGAGAATGTTTGAATTTATAATGGAAAAAAAACAACTTAATCTGCTGCATTCACCTGTTTTAATTCTATTTACTACAATAAAAAAAAGCATTGAATGAAAATGGTCGTTTGCATATATTTCAAACTATCAGAAAGTTGAAGCCTTCATTTAATTTGGAACAAATCTCTTAAAATTTAACAATTTTAATCATTGTCCAATCACATTTTGCAAAGTTGTGTTGCTGCAGTTGTATAGAAAATATAAATTTTTTTTTTTTGCAGTTTTACAGCAGCAAAGTGGACAGGAAGGTACAGACATCCTTAAAACTTAAAAGAATACAAAGAGCAATGACATTGTAATATTTAAAATAAATGATAGAAACTTATGAGCTCTGTTGATGGTGACCAGAAGCTGGAGCTTAAACATGACCTGCCTTTAGCAACCACAAAAACAATAAACTCAAATGTATTAACAATAAACTTTATTTCTGTACATGCAACATGAGCGAAGGTTATTTTTCAGAAGGTTTTTCTGGAGCATCTTCCGGTGCTTTGGAGGAAAATCGCTCCATCATCGTTTTCCATAAGCTCTTTTTATCGTCTTCCGTGGTCTGCATGCTCCCTGTCCGGGGGGGACAAAAGTCTCAAGTCGTTTTGGGTTTTTTTTCTGAGAAGCCAAACAGTGTGATGAAGTGCGAGTGCAATCGATAATGCGAGTCCTCACCTGATAGAAGAAGTCTACACTCCTCCACAGTGACTCCTGTGAAGCTCGTGTCCCTTATGCGAGGAAACTGAAATGAGTACCGACATTCAAAGTGTGAATAATGGAAGAAAAAAAAAACCCAAAACAACCTCAAACACTTCATCAAGGATCAAGTTTCAAATAAGAGTATTTTGATGAATAAACAAAAACACAGTTGCATATCCAGTTAAACCGCCACTGCAGTTCCCTACTTGGAATTTGGGTGGGACGAAAAGAAGGAAAAGAGGTATTTTTGTACACTCAGCTTCTTTTCAATGTCTCACTGAAAAGATGAATGAAATCTGATCTTATTGTAATGCAAGAAGTGATTCCTGTTTTCCCTCAAGACATGTAATTTAACTGTGGTCAGCAGGGCAATAGAAGTGAAGGTGAGCTCCAGAAGAGGCAGGCAGAACATCTTCGGATCTCCTGTTAATCTTTCCAGTTCATGTTAAAACTTAACTGTGACTCTTTGCAGTCTTAATCAGCCTTTGGTACAGAAAACAAAGAAGATCTTTGGACCAATTGATCTTTTATGATAATCATAAACTGTAACCGAGGTTATACATTAATTGATACTTTACATTAAACCCCTGCTGAAATGGACAACGTCTTGTTTGACACCTCCTGCAAGTCTTGAAAACAAAGCAGCCGAGGTGTTAAGCGTTGGTGGAGAGTTACGTGGAAGTGTGAACTTACTCTTTGTCTGTAAATGTTCCCGTTGATACGAGCCAAACTTTCATACATTTGGTCACACTTTTCTGGCTCTGCAATCTGTCGAAGAATAAAAAGTGAAAGGTATGTTGTTAGGTCAAAACAGTTAGAATCCTGACGTGGGAGCCGCAAGCTGGATTTCTATAACATGGATTTTGGTTTTGTGCGTTCATGTTGTCATTCTGGTGTTTGACAGATTGTTTTAAGATGGGGTTTTTTTTGTCACTTGATAAGGAGAAGTTCTAATCTGATATGAAATCTATACGTCTGGTGACCCAGGATGGGCTCTGGCACTTTATTCTATTTTATGATGGCAAAAATAATTTGCACTGGGAAGGATTGGTGAAGGAGTAGTGATTAGCACTCTCGCCTCACAGCAAGAAGGTCCTGGATTCAAATACCATCCAGACATTTCTGTGTGGAGTTTGCATTTCTCCTCGTTTCGGTGTGGGTTTCCTCTCACATTCAAAAAACAAGAATGCAAGGTTAATTGGTGGACATAAATTGCTCCTCGGTGTGAATGTGAGTGTGTGGAGTTGTTTCTCTGTGTTTGGTCTGTGATGGACTGGCGACCTGTGGATGGAGGATTCTACCATAGACCATAGTTAGCTGGGATTGATTCCAGCACCCTGCAACTCTGCACAGGATAAAACGGTGTTGAAGATGGATGGATGGATGGAGAGCCAAGCCATAACTTTAATGCTATTCAAAATTATTATACCTCTTTTTTTAAAGCAGTCTGTTACATGGGTTGATAAGCAGCTCCGACTGTTCATTCTGCTTATTGTTATTATATACTGCTGCTCCTCCACTTTCTTTTGTTTTTAGCCACTATGCACACTGGAACAACAGACATTTATCATTAATCTACAGCGATCGTCACTCAATTACCAATCTATTTCTTTCAATTTTACAAAAAGTATACATTTTACTACTTGTGAAACACAAAACAATGTGACCAAATTATTAAAGTCAGTAATAATCATTAATTAGCTGGAATAAAAGTTACTTTGTGCATCACTCAGTTTGGGAACACTGTGTACACTGTGACGAACATGCTGCTTCTCTTACTTCGATTCCTTTGTGTAATCACTTTTAAACAATCAAAAAATGGATATATAAAGTGCCCACAGATAGATCTAATTATCGCACCTCGGTTCAGGTTTTCGTGCGTAATAATCAGTGAAGGTCGTCAGCTGTTCTCTCCTCAGATCACCATGTTTATCCTCTGAGCTTCGCTCGCTGCTGCGGGAGGAACTCGTACCTGCGTATTTTCTCCCTCGCGGAACGCCGAGGCGACCCTCTGCCGCAGGAACGTCCCCAGGTCGCGGCCTTTCTTCAACTCGTCCCGGGGCCATTCCTCACATAGCTTGAGAAATCGGCGGTACCTGGTCGCGGACATCTTTGAACATGTAATAATTCGCGCTCGGCTGAGTTCGCCTTATATATTTGAGCTTCGTCCCGCACCGTACTTGGTGTTACAGTTTAAAGTACGGTGTGGGACGAGGCTCAAATATAAGCCGAGCTCTGTCGAGCGCGGACATCTTTGAATATATTCGCGGTCGGCTGAGCTCGCCTTAACATTTGAGCCTCGTCCCACACCGTACTTGGTGTTGCAACTAAAGTCTTCCCCCTTGGCCCCGTTCGTCAGTGTGTCTCGTTTTTTCTCTCGGTCGAACCACGTTGGAGAAGATGACCGGAGCAAACGGAAAAAAGGCGTCTTCCTCTGGTGTGGCTGACTGGATCAGCTCAGCCTGCCGCTTCGCAACAGACAGAAACGACTTCAGGAGGTGGGACTGTGTAGATAGCTTGAAGTAGAGGGTTGTTTTTGTGGCTAACATCAGGGCCGCTAGTTGTTGTTCGCTCTCTGCGCTTGTCCTTGTATGGACCACCGATCGATTCGCTGCAGAAACATCTGAATTCAAACTAACAAAACGCTGATGTTTTTTTTTCATAATCAGTGCCATTTAGAAATTAAGGGATTTGCAGATTGGGGACGTTAACGTTTTAAAGTCGCGAGGACTGTTTTATATTGATTGATCTATGATTTATATTATTCACTAATTGGTTTCCAGAGAACAGTGAGGCCAAACAAAATATTCGAACAAAAAACATGTACATAATGTATTTTGTTTCTCGAAGCCCATATACAGAGCACCTGGTTTGTCCAAAATTATGTATTTGACTGCACAACTCCATTACGGCACATGTGTATTTCAGTTTTCATTTGTCAAGTTGTGGATCTCTGTATTTTCGTACGTTTAAAGCATTTTCAAAAACATCGGTCCTACAGCTTCTCGTATTCTGCCGTTGTCTGGGGTCTCGTCTTCACACAACTGCAGAAGATTGTATCTTATATGAACAGACACAATCAAACGAGCACACTTGTATGAACAAACAACTTTTTTCTTCTCTTTTAGGAATCTTCTGGTCAATTTAGGTTTGTTTGCAGCTGGTGTTTGGGTTGCAAGAAATCTCTCTGATTTTGACCTGATGTCTCCTCAACCAGTGACATAATGGGGGGGAAACAACAGGATGAAGGTGAGATCACCTATTTTTTTAAATCAGATTTTGAGGGTGATGCTGTTTGCTTAGAATTCATTAAATGGACGAAAGTCCTGCTAAAACATACACGTGAACTTGGATTATGTTGTAAATTAGGGGTTAGAGTAAACTTGTGATCAGAGTGGATCCTACAGCTGAACACTGCAAGGCGCCGCATAGTAGATGTCCACTACTCATAGTTTAATGCAGAGACTAAAGCTTGACCAACAAAAGTGGGTGAAGGTTACAATTCAATCTGCATGTATTTATTTAATGGTTTCTATGTCGTTTACCACCTTTATGGATAAAGTACTCACCCGAACTGCAGGAAATGTCACATGATTTGTCATCATCTAACCACCAATCAATTAGATTTTGGGACATTAACAGCAGTTTCCAAATAATTGCGAAAAATATTTCGCCTGCAAAGCGGATGAAAGAGGCACCTCATGGAGCAGCGTCTGTTGCCATGGAGATGCTCCCTGCTCAGTGTTTCAGTCAATGATGTCACTACTTGACCTACCAAGTTGGTATCAATATGAGCTAACAGCTATCATGGTAGCAATGCTAACTTATTTCTGCAAACAAATGTGGCATTGGCAAAGGTAACCCGCTCTACCGAGTGCCTGCTCTGGTTCTATATTTGACCAATAAGCATTGCCTTTTAAGATAATTCGTTGTAGTTGTTCATGTTGCTGACACGATGCTTTTGCCATTTCAGGTGTCTTGGCCCAACAGAGAAGGACGAAAGGACACAGATAAATGAAGCTTTTTTTTTCCCTCCTCCCCAAGTTCCATTTAAAACAAGTCATCTTGCTTACCCAAACTTTCTTTCAATTTCAGTGTAGATGATGCCCAAATAATTTAATATTTCACTTCCCAACTCAGTCACAGATTTATTTAGCTATTTAACTTTTTTTCCCTATTAAGATATGTGCATCTGAAATATGCCTGCTTACATTGGAGCATTTAAGTACTGTGTGATGTGATTACTGCAGCCATGTCCACTCAGGAGCTGCTTGTTGCCGCAGCTCGTAGATGCCTGCGCGCCGGTAGAAAATCTCTCTCCACCACTCAGAGTCTGGACTTGGCCGCTCAGGTCTGTGCTGTTGATTTAGGATTGAAGCCCACTCTACTGTACGATATTAACAGTGCTAATGCGGAGCAGCTGCAGGAGTATTTGAGCTCTCTGCAGTCTCTCCAGCTGGCGTCCAAGTCTCTTGTCGTGATGAGCTTAAGTGGAAACAGTTTTATAGTTAATCCAGCGACGGTAAAAACAAATATGCAGCAGGCACTTCATGGCGGCGGCGTCGCAGTGGTCGACGTCTGCCACTCGCTGGAGAATCCCACTATCGCCAACCTGCAGAAATGCGAGCTGATGAGCGTGGGACAAAGGCTACTCGTTCTTCTGGAGGAGTTTCAACAACTCGAGGAGGCTGAAAAACCTCTTTACGTTGGTGAGGAAAGCGAGGATTGGAATCTGTGCTCAGTGTTCGGACTTTTGTTGGGTTACCCGGTCGTCTACTGGTTTGATCAGACGGCGGGTTTCGAGAACTGTCTGTCTATGACTCCCCTGCTGGTGATCACCGCCTCAGCAACATGGCCGACAGATGCCGCCGCTCACAGGTGCCGCCTGTGTTCCTTCAGCCTCCCGGCTGCTCTGCAGGAAGAGACGCAATCCAACCTGCAGAACTGGAAGCACCGTCTACAAGAGAAATTTGAGCAGCAACACATTTTGAAAGATCTCAGTTTGAGTCAGTCCCCCGTCACTCTGTCTTCTGTGTGTTTGTGATGTCCATCCAAGTTTGTCTTTAAAATAAAATAGCTCGGCAACATTGAGTCTGCGAAACTGTTTATCTTAATTTATTCTGACACATCAACAGTGGGGGGAAATAAATTAAGCAAAGCCATTGTGAAAATGTAAATTGCATAAAATAACTAGACACTTGAAGGTACAGCAACAAAACACTTGCCATTCGGTGTTTTAATCAATACTATTTGAGGGTGAGTTCATCTCAAACTTTGAACAGAACTCTAAAATTCAAAGGCATTCTGATCCAAGTTATGCTATTTCAAAAATTACAGTTAAGTATCAAAATAATCTAACGTAATAAACAGACAAATCACACTTTTAAAAACAAACTGGATTGCAGTTTATTATTGTCGGTACAATGACAGACTACAGTCTATTGCATCATTTCTCCAACAACTTGCATTGTGACACCTTGTTCCGTTTCACAGAAATAAAACAAGAATAGCTGTTAATGCAGCGTCTCCTGTAGCTTGTTTGGAATAAAACTACTCTATTAGTCCTGGTGGGGATTCTTTCAATTAACAGCATTTAATATATAACAAGATTCCTGAGCATAAATAATATAATTAGAAGATAAAACTTGTCATTGCAGATACATTTTTGTTTTTAGTGCCAAATTACACCGAGGGTACTTTGACTAATATCGTCAAACCTTTGAGTACGATTCCCTCATGAGCAACAGTTGGGAAGGAAACACTCATTTTGAAAGAAGTTCTACCAAAACCAGCCAGATGTGCTACATTTCACTGAAGAGTGAGGTTTCAGCTGCTCAGGTCTCCACAAAATCAACAATCAGCCCTTTTATCGTTGACCCTGAGCCGTGGTACTGGTCGACTTCCTGAAGCTGACCTTTGAACTTCACTCCACCCACAGCTGTGTCGTTTTGTGACATCTGAGGTAGCGTCGGCAGTAAATTTGACCGACGTCATACGCACGGACTCAACTTTCATGTTGACCGTCAGAGGAGCTGGACGACGGACAGGACTTCACCACAGCGGCTGCTCACTCTCAGCTCGGCCAGGTGGTCTGCTCGAGTGGGGCCAATGTTCACGATGGCAACTGGCAGTTTCCTGTCGTTCGCTGCCAGTAAAAACCTGTATCCTGAGTACACCTGGGGGGGACCAAGGGGAACAGAATTACATATGCTCAAAAAGCCCAGACAGATTGTTTTAAATGGGTGTTTTGTAATTCCCCCCCCCCCCCCCCCCCCCCTATTTAAATCCCACCTGTAACGATGATCCCACCACCAGCACAGCGTCCGACTCAGCCAGTCTGTCATGCACAAACTGTACAGTTCCTTTATTCACCGTGTCCCCGAAAAAAGTGACCTCGGGTTTCAGAGTCCCTCCACAGTCCACACAGGAGGGGACCCGGAAAGTGAGGACCTGCTCGTCCTCAAGGAAGACGTCACCATCCGGAGCCACCGCCGCTGCCTCCGCACTCCAGTCCGGGTTTAACGTCAGGAATCGACTCTGGAGCGCCTTCCTCGCCGAGATGGCACCACAGCCGAGACACATCACCCTGCAAACCGAAGTTCTCCATCTTTACATAAGTCAGTGTGTCTTTGCATTGCAAAGTAAGTCAGTCAGGAGCTAATAAGTACTTTCATACTTGAATATCCCAAACACAAAAAAAATAATTTAATAAAAGTCTCTAAATAAAATTTTAAAACAAGATGAACAACCAATATTAACCAAAATATGTGAGTACTTACAGACCAAATACAGGAGTTCGCGTGTGTGAATGGGGGTGTGCGTGCACGTGCCCTTGTGTCGTCAGAGTCCGCCCCTGGGAGTCTCACCTGTGGGCGCAGCCGTGCAGCTCCGTCAGCCTCTCCTGTCCGGCCTTCGAGTGAAGCGCGTCCACGTTCTGGGTCACCAGCCAGTGGAGCTTCCCCCCGGCCTCCCACCGCTGCAGGACTCTGTGCGCACAGTTCGGCTGGTGGGAGGAGAACTGCGGCCACCCCACAAAGTTCCTTGCCCAGTAGCGCTGTCGGGACTTGGCGCTGCGGACGAACTCCGCGTGCTGCATAGGACGCCGGTCGGTGCGCGCGTACAGCCCGACGCCCTCCGAGCGGTAGTCGGGGATTCCGGACTCGGTGGAGAGGCCCGCACCGGTAATGACAAACAGGCGGCTGGCCCGGCTCACGAAGTCTTGCAGCAGCTCCACAGTGTGGGAGTCAGCGGTGCTGCAGGCCGGGACGAAGCTGTGCATCCCCGCATGGACGGAGGAGACTCCCCGGCCGGGGGGAGGGAGGATCCTCCGCCAGAACAGCCTCATCTGCAGCAGGACACACATCAGGACAAACCCAGAACACCACGAAACGATAACATAAGCACATTTAAATGCGGTCAGGGTATTTATTTCAAGCTTTCTGACTTTCTGTACTTTACCTTCGTTGTGAATTGCGGCCGTAAAAGCGCTGTGAAGTTACTGAAGTAAACACGCGACAGAAGCTGTTGAATAACATGTCAAATTACGACCGGCTGATATAAGGTAGGAACCTTTGTCACAGCACCAGCAACAGGAAGTCCCAGTTTTAACGTAACACAGAAACTCATCCGTGCTGTATTTTGGGAGGTGTAGTACGATTTAACATCAGCGCAAGTGTTCACGCTCAGGTTTATATAGTTCTGCACGACAAGCCAAAATGAATAAGCTATGTATTTGTCAAATATGTATAAAACACTTTAGTCAATGAAAATATTACAGATTCACTTAATATTTCAAAATAAGTGGGAAACAATCACTTTGCATTCTGTCTGCCACTTTCATGAGGGGTCTTCTAAATAGCTTAAATATTTAAGTGCTTACTTAAGTATAAGTAAGTACAAATACTTACTATTATATTGACATGTTTTTTCATTCCAGGAAATGGAACAAAATCGCCACGATTAAATAGAATTTATAGAGTGATCCAAAAATAATACAAAAAAATACCTGTTTTAAACAGCATCCACACCATATTTCAGTTTAAATTGGTCAGCTTTATTTTGGTACTTATTAAATAAAACCATTTAACTTTCACTAATAACCCACAACACAGGTATAGATTAAGTTCAAATCCTTCTTCTAAAGACATTTTAGATTCTTTCTGAAACATTCCTGAGACATCTTTCCCCCCCGCAAGCGTGTCTCTTGAGTACACTGGAAATACATATTTATTTGAAAGTTGTAAAGACAAATTTCTTGTGTCTGAGAAGTCACCGAGTACATTTTTGTGAAGGGTTTCAGTCCTTTGATATAAACATAAACATGTGGCTGTGGCATAGATGCAAATAGTGTTGCTTTCTTCTGTGTGACCATCAGAATATACTGCATACGTCTTGATCACAAAACTCCAGGATATCTGTTGATAGAAAAAATGACAAAAACATAAGAGGAACCAGTAGCAGAGAGATTCAGTCATATATCTGTTGTTGTTGTGGACGTACCAGAGTGTGTGCAGTTGAAGACAGTTTCCACATGTGTGAAGAAGTCCTCTCCCAGGATGGAGCGGTAGTCCATGTGGCTCGTGTGGACCAAACACTGCGTTGCATCTTTAAACAGTAGATCACTTTCTCCAAATTGTTCAGACTCGAAGAGTTTGAACTCTGCTCCAGGATTGGCTGCCAACGTTTCCTAAATGTGTCAAATAAAAACAAATGTAACACAAAGACATGTGAAACACCGGCCATGTGACTTCTTTAATATCGCCAGAGATCATAAATTGAGTGTGACAAGAAAAAAGCAAAAAGAACATTTTAAATCAAAGTCAAACAAATTTATTTGAATACATGCACCTTTTATTTAAAGCCAAACCGAAAGGATATAGTTTAACATTTCTGTTTTTCTCGATACCCACAGATCCTCAGGCAGGCTGTTCAAGCGTCTCACAGTATGTAAGCTGAAGGACGCTTCACAAGTAGGTTTTAAGGTCTCTTGGGACCAGCAGGTTTTCTTTCATGCAGTCTGCAGGAAACCAAAAGCAAGATTCTTCAGAGATCTCACTGTGATTGGGAAACAACTCACCTGTGACTTCATAAGGAAGTCGTACACTCGCGGTGTGAGCACAGGCCGCGTCATGACGGTGTTTGGCGGAATGACCCCCAGATTACAAGTCTTCCACTCCGACAGCGGGGCGCGGCCACCGTCGCTGCACAGCAGCTCAAAGTCTGACGACGTCCATCCCTCTGCCCAGCCGGTGGAGCTCAAACCTGGAGAACAGCAGGACAAAAGAATATGATGATGTGATCAACATGCAGAATATAATGGCGTGTATGTTTGCAAAATCACATTAAAGCTGGAATATCTCACCAACAATGTTGGTAAGTAGGTTGTGCTGCTCAAGAAAGGCAATGTCCCCGAAGCTTTTACCACTTGGATCTCCTACAAGGCACCTCAACATATAATAAGAGCAGTTTATTCATTTGCAAATATTTTGTCAAAGTGTATCACTTATATTCCTCCCATATATCTCTATTTATGTGTAAAATGTTCCCTGCACTTTAATTCTTCAGGTGGTATGATCTCACGCTGTATTTGTGGCTAATCCAGTCCTGTCAGAACCTTTTAAATGATTTAAATATTTTTGTATATCATCGTCACATAACTGTCTTATTGGAGTTGACGCATAAACAAATGCCTGAAAGGCATCTCTGCAGTACAAACAACATAAACCTGGAAACATTACAGTGAGCAAATGACAATTTTTAGAAGATATATGCCCACATATTTCTCTCAGGAAGTGAATGAAACTATAGCAAAGAAATCAATGTGAAAGTTTGACTTGACAATACCTGGTTGACACTATTAAGTCACAACTTAGGGGACGATCAATTGTGTTCACAAACAACAAGATTTGCAAATGAAAAGCATTTTCTCAAAAAAAAAAAAAAATCTACAATCCAAATGAGTCCTTAAATATAGGTTTTTAAAATGTTTTTATTCAAACTTAGTGATTTAACTAAAAGTTTCTGAACTTACTAATTTGGCTGAAGACTTTTTTCTTTAAATCACCAGCGATGGTGCATGCTGGTCCTTAGTAAAACACCATTTTCAAAGATGAATTATAGTCTGATGACCATGAGAACTGTCAAGCTCCTCTCCTTGTATATATTTGTTCACTGTCAAGTCTTGTACATATCAATATTTACTTGCATTTTATTATTTCCTATTATTTCTTTGATATTCCATTCTATTAATATTCTATTCTTTGTAAAGCAATGCTGTGAGGAATTGCCCTCTGGGATTAATGAGTATTTTCTACATTATTCTAAACCAAAAACTTCACCTTGGGGAGCCAGTGCACGTACCTTAAAGCCCCCATGTTGCCATAGTAACGTTCGTTGTGGTTGTCTGCACAGCGTTTGGTGGCAGCCTCTCCCGTGCCGCCCATACACACCTTGCAGAGGTTCCCCTGAGCTCCAGGCAGACAGCCTTTCCAAAACACTGTGTTGAACACTGAGATGACACAAAGCGCCAAACATTGCTCACAGTGTGAAAGCAGGTCACATTTAAAAGGGACGAGGTTACGGAGAGCGCAGTACCTTGGTCTGGATCACATGGTGAGCTGCTGTTATGCTCCAGGCTTAAATTGTGTCTGTATGGCAGCAGCCAGCCAGCGGGGCTGTATGTGTAGCCGTGGCAGGAACGCCGGCCTCCCAGATTCCCGATGTAAATGCTCCTGCTGGAGCGCTTCGCAATCGCGACGCCCACAACCGTGGGCAGCACTGAGGAGAGAAACGTTGCTTATGCGAGGACAACAGACACAGCAGTGACCACTTCAACTGAGAGTTATTTTCTTTTCGTCTTCTCACCGTCCGTCTCTAAATGAGCTGATCCTTCAGACGGCACACAGCTTCCTCCTGAGAGGATCCAAGTCACGACGAGAGGTAAACAACAAGTATTTGAAGAAGTGATGAAACTGGATTTGCTGTTAACAACACAACTGATTCTAAAAGCCTCACAATAGACAGAGCAATTATATGTAACAGGATCCCTACGACACTTTTATTTATTAATAGTTTGAAGCATTTTCAAGTCAAACCTCAAATCCTCAGCAAACAAAGAGTCAACTGAGAAAATCATGTGGAATGCTATATTATCTATGAAATGCTTTGCTGGCTGCTTTCAAACTTATGGTTTTGATTGACTACTAGAATAATTCCTTCATTTTTTTTTTTTTAGTTTTTAACTTAATGTTTGTCAATTGTATATAATATTTACAATTTCTTGTAGATATAATGGTTTTTAGTCACTTTATTACTTCAGTTTAATATTCATACATTTTTCTATTTTTAATTATTTGTTATTTAAGTTCTAAGTTTCTGTCTTTGTTCTAAACTTTTTTTTTTTATCAACTTTGTCATTTTCCAGTTTTTAACATTTCTTCTTACATCTGCCAAGGATGTAATAAATTAATTGCCGGATATTTGTTTGTCTGTCTGTTAGCAAGATTACTTCAAAAGTACAGCACAGATTTTGTTCAAATTATCACCACAGATAGATATTAGGCCCTGGGAGATTCCATTAAATTTTGAAAGTGATCCAGTTTTGTTTTAGTTTTTTTTTAAGTCCAGGTCAACCTTTGGCGGACGTCAGAAATCTCAGATTGCTCGTCTGCTTTAAATTTTTTATACCTTTATGTATTACTCTATTTCCACAAAAACAGTTTTCCTCAGCGTGTGTGTGAGAGAGCGTTTTGTACGTTTTGTATATAAAAATCGTACCATAATATTCAGTCACCACAGGGACAAGGCCACATCTCCCGGCGATGAACGAGTGGGTTGCATCCAGTGAAACAGCATCCACTTCATCCCTCTGGAAGAATGTTACAGTCATAACGGCACTCCACAGTTTTTCAAATGTTTTACAATTAAAAACAAAAAAACCCAATTAAAACTCAAACCTTTATCTTCTTGATGCAGTCACGCATCGAGGCGGCTCGAACACACACCAGAGGGTCTGACTTTATGTTGAGAGCCCACTGCTCACACTTCTTCTGCTCTGCATGGCTGATGCAGCACCATCGCACAACACTGTCCTCCAAGGAGCTTCCTGCACGCAGCCACGCAGTGAAAATGCAGCCTGGCAGTTGTCGGCGTGAACCAGCTCTCATCTGCATGTGGATGTAATGTACCTTCGTGGCCGAGGCCTTTGAGGAGTGCAACATAATCCAGCCCCAGCACCTGACTGACGTCCATGTCATCTGAGAGAACGGCCAGCTTGTCCGTCAGGTCTTTGAAGAGGAGGTCGTTTTCTCCAAAACTTGAAGAGTTGAATATGTGAAAGCGTTGCTTCTCTTTTCCGTGGTGGCCGAAAAGCATCTGGAAAACTGAATAAATTAGTGGAGCTAAAGTACAGCTCGGACCTCAGTGCCGTGAGCAAAAAGAAGACAATATGATTAGACTGACCACACGCATAAATTACCTGCATAGTAGTGACAAACTTTCGAACAACTTTACGAAAATTGTGTCTGGTGACCATGCCTCCTCCCGGGCCACGTCCCAGATTGCACCTTCTGTAGTGGCTGAGAGGCGCTTGTGTACCATCCGCACACAACAACCTCAAATCTTCTTGCTCACTCTCTGACAGAATACACGAGGAAAAATAAAGGCTTGTTAGCATAGTTTGTGCAAATGAGTACAAGAGTCCAATCTGAATATGTCACATTAAACCCGGAAGCTCATAATCAAAATTTCAAATCTCTTCAATAAGGATGTGTAAAGTGGGAAAGAGATTATTTTAAATGTAAATGAGCTTATATATGACATTCAGGGGGGAAAAAGGGAAGTTTTGACCTTATTCTATTGGTCTGCAAATTTTTTAGAGGCAATGTAGAGCCTCAAGAGAAAGGTTCGGGAACCACTGCTCTAGATTTTTTTAAATTCTATCTAGACCATGTTTAAAGCCAACACAAAACGATATCATGGGATATGTGTACTACTTACCGTCAATAGTTTGAAGACTTAAATGGTCCAAAAATGCAACATCTCCTCCACCCCTCTTTAGACATCTGTGGCAAAGTAAAACAGGCCAACAAATTCACACGTTTAAAGCCACGTCTTTCAAACTCTGAAAAGTGAGGGCGTGTGGATATTTAGTGGAGCCTGACCTGAGAGCCCCCTGGTTGTTGTAGAAGGGCTCATTGTGGGATGTTTCGCAGTGGTAATTCTTCTGACGAATGTAGGACTTCTCACCTTGGCACAAAGTGCACAGGAGGGGCGCCATGGCAGCAGCTCCGGGAACACAGCTGGCACTGAAGAAAGTGCCGACATCTGCCGAAGGGGCGAGCAGACCAGCGAAGGAATGAAGACGCGGACAAGAGCAGATTCACTGGCTCCTGATTATATAGTCGCTTTACCCTGACTGAGCGGACGCTCTTTGGACCAACTCAGGTAGTTCCGGGAGAGCAGGAAGCCGAGTGGAAGACTCCATCCAGCCGTCCACCGAACCCCACTGTGACAACTCCGGAGGCCCTTCAGAGATCGTATGTCCAGACTGCTGTTTCTCACCACAGCAACAGACAGAATACAGCCTCCTGCATAAAAACATAGAGCAGGACGCCACCTCAGCCTCTGGAGATTCCATGTGAAGTGTCTGATATAGGTAAACCAACCATCACTGTAGACCTCTTTGGCTACAGCAACCAGGTCAAACTGCTTGACAGCAGAATAAACTTCTCCTGCGTCTAGAGTCACAATATCAGCACGATTACCCTGAAAGGAAGAATTTAATGGTTTACTTTCATAACGGAGCTCCAGAGCTATCCCATCATCTTTACTAAAGACACAGCAAAACAACTTCACTCGGGTTGACTCTAAACTCGGATGGATACTGGATTTGATCAAAGAAAATCGCAGCTTTGATTGTGTTTGCTTGTGTTCACTGTAACTTCAAACGATGGACAGCTTTTCTTTTTTTTTTTTTTTAAATCACAATGATTTGTTTTCCTTACCTTTCGAAATGATTCTGATCAACAATAAAACCAATTCAAAGCTCGTGAAACAGTGCTGTCCTTCTTCATTAAGATGTAAGAAGTTTTGAAATGGATGAAGTATTAGTTCATAGCATTTAAAAAAAAAAGGTTTTATTCAGTGTTGATTAAGTGCACAAGACTGGAAAGCACAAGGCAGCTGTAAATCTCAATCAACTTTGTCAAAAGAAATGTTATAACGTTAACCACTTCTTTGTTTATGTTTGCTGAATTCTCTTCATCTTGAAGACTGCTTTGTATGCTTTTATTCAAATATAGGTTATTACAACCTGAAAAACAACTTAATAATCAAAACAGTAATTTTATAAATTGTTTACAGAATATCTAAATACTGTATCATTATGTTTAGCTGTTTGGACATAGTACTATAGCATTAAATGACAATATTAACTTCAATAAAAGATTTATATTTGGATGTTTTCATAATGCTTAACCAATAACTGGTTTACAAATGAATTGTATTTATTAACTAGCGCGACTTCTTACATTTTTTTTTGCCCCCAATAAATTAAAAAGGAAACCTCGGACATGTAATTTAAGGATTTTTCACCTTGATCCTGTCGACGCAGTCTGTCGTGCTGGATGCTCGTATACATGAGAGTCTGGCAAAAGCTGCCAGAGCAGCCGGTGGCAGCGCAGCCGCCAGGGCTTTAGCCAGCTCTGCACACTTCCTCTGTTCGGGGTCTGACACAGTGCACCAACGCATCTTCTTCGCTGCCGGGTTCAAACATTAAAGGAAGTTACACTACGCAACCAACTTCCAGTCCTTTCAGTGGAGATGGCAGTCATCACTCAGGTTCAAGCATATTTAGTGTTTTGTAGGAAGCAAGTGTTTATTCAATTTTAAATTAATCATCTCAACTAAACTTGAGGTAACTTAGAGACAAATATTGTCCATGAAAAGAACAAACAAATACATGAACAAAAGAATAAAAAAAAACAACTAAACATTTAACAACTTCATTACAGTAAGCAACATCCATAAGATTCACATTGAAACATTTATTTTTAAGACATTCAAGAGCAAAACTCACCCCTGGTGCAGCAGGCAAAGATGAAGAAAATTAAAACAGGATAAAGCCATCGCATTCTGACCGGCTGGAGATCAAAGATTCAAACAAACCCTTCCCGCAGTCTCGCAGCGTGAAACACACAGCTGTTCTCTCTGTTCAACTCAAATCCCTGGATTCCCTTGGTGAGGATTTCCAAAGTATCGGAGGTACTGGCACTAACTACGAAACAGAAAACCTGTTGCGCAAGGCGAGGGCAGCGCCTCCGAAAACAATCCGGTCACTTTTTGCGCACATATGGAAAATATTTAGCACCATGTGTTGTCACAAGGACGACCCCTATCCAACGTTTGCTTAGATTTAGACTGCACATGGAGAGGCAAGGGCTGCTTTTCAGGTACTTGGCTATTGGGGCCCGATTTAATTTTGAGAAAATTTTTACATTTATCAGGCAAAAACAAAAAAGGAAATTAAAATGGCTTCAATCCTTAAAATAAGAACGCTGTTAAAACAAAAAGGAAAACAAAGGTTTGATGAAAACAGGTGAGACTGTAGAAGGACAATGAACTAAATCGAAACTGATTTCCATAATATGTGGTGTAATACGATTGTGGGAGATTAGCGAAAGTTCAGAGATCGGCAGCAGGTAAGTGACCTGCGATATTTCCTTTTATGAGTCACTGGTTTCCACCGCTGCTACATTTCCACGGCGGGAATGAGCTCCTTGATGAAGGACAGACTGTAAACGTCCGACTCTCTCTGCATGCATCCCCATCGTTGGCTTCCGTTTGTCCAGCTCAGCCGAAAGGATGTTGATGCGCTCGTCCAGCTGTTGACAACAAACACATTCGATGTGAAATTAACAATTACATGACGTGTCTGTACAATAATCACCAGCCTCCCGATGAGATTGTTGTCTGGCTTTCTCACAGCCGGGGAGTTCCTGTTTATATAAGGCCACACAAAAATACATGCAGAATTTAAGCCTCCAATGACAGCAAGTAAGTCATTTTAAAAGTTTGCTCAAGTTTGAGGTATCATGTTTTCATGTGCTGCATGGAGCAGTTTCAAAATGTCAAATATTCTGGATAGTTTATGTACGAGTATTTTCTATAAATATTTCAGCTGGCACAGAGTCAACTGTTCATCTTGGTCATGGAAAATGGAATGGTTAGATTTCTATTTCTATTTTCAGTTTCAATTCAACAGCAATAACTTTTAGACAAGTATATTAAGTATATGGTCATGAAATCTACATTCAGTAGATGTTTCTCTTTGTGCTTCAAACACTTTTGCTGCTCAACATCACCTGCTAATACATGTACTTGTTCAGTTGTGTAATTTATGTGTTATTTTCAACAACTGTGTAGTAACAGAACAAATAATAGATCACTGTTTTTTTTTGCTTTGACCACACACGTTAACATGCCTGCATGTTATCACAATTTTTTTTTGAGGTGAGTGATGTATGAGTGTTTGGCTCTGAGGAACTGTTGTGTGCCAATGATAATCTCACACAGACCCAAATTCCAATCTCTGACTCCCCTTTTCACTCAAATTACGAGTTCTAATGCAGATCGACACCACACGATCATGTAAAGGACATATTGTTCAATTTAACATGACAATTTATTGGGGATAATTACCTCCTTCAGCTCCTGGCATACAGCATTTCTTTCCATTTCTTCATCTTTTCCACTGGTCTGCAGCCAGCTCTGTAATACCTCTTTCAGCTTTCTCCATGCCCTGAACAGATAAGGTATTGACTGGATTAAAAAAAACACAATAATGAAACAGGAATAAGGAAACTGTTGACAGAGTTGTACCGGAGCTGCCTTCTGCTCTGCTGGAATCTCTTCATGTCTTGTTGAATGTTGAGAAGTTCTCTCATCAGAGCTGCTGCTGAATCAGTTTCTACATTTTGGGATGAAATACGTAGATTATTGTGAGGGCTCTGGAATATTCCTTGCCACTGTGTACCACAAAGACATATGAAGAACACTGTAACTATTTACAAAGTACTGTTTGCTATAACACAAGGGAGAACTTTCAAACTCTGCACAGAACAGCCCTGTCTGGACTCGAGCTGGAATCTTATTAAAAAGACATCAGTAAAGTTGGTTTTCTTATTGTGTTCGACATATTACAAGCTCAAACCTGTGACACAGCCAAAACACACAACAAAAAAAACATACACAAAACCAAAATAAAGTGCAGATACAACACCTGGACAGACTGATGAATAATGTTCAAAGGGAGGATCAAACTGATCAAAAGGTATGAATGGAGTATCTGCAGGACCTGGAGTGGTAAATTTCCCCAACTGGAATGAGAAAACACAAAACAAATCATGTAAGATAAAGGAAGTTATTGAATACAGCAATGGATATTTGGGTGTCCAGGTCAAAGAGCTAATTTGATTTTACAATTTTCTGGGTTCCAGTGGCCATAAAAGCTGATGGTGGTAGAAGAAGGTCTTGGTTTTCCTGAGAAGAGTCCAGAGTGGCCATGTGATGTTCAGAGGGTGACACGGGAGACAAGAAGGTGCTCTGATGTGTCGCAGTAACAGAGGTGCAGGAAGACGCTGGATGTTGGTCTGTCTGTGAAACCTCACTGGACTCAAGTGGTTTGGGAGCTGCATCAAGGCTGGGGACACCACATTGATGCAAACTGTGAAATTAAAGAAGTGGATTGTCAGCGACAATAAAAATCCGACAGAATTTGACAAACTGGTTCAGTACATTAAAAGTGTTCATTTTTTGATCGACATTACCTTTTATCTGTAAACACAGGAGACTCAAAGAGTTCCTTGCAGCGACGGGGCTGGCGTCGAGGCCTCCTGGTGACGAGCCTGCAGAAAATGATCAAGCGTAAGATGCAGTCCATGTGTTGAACACAGGCTGTCAAAGTGAAGCGCACGCTCACAGTGTCCCGAGCAGTCCCTCGAGAGTTTCCTGCTCTGCTGGGACAGACGGGGAAACGTTGTTTGGTGTTGGCAAAGAGAATGTCACACTCTTTTTGGGCCGTTGCATTTCGACCTCCGGTTCCTTCTGTGGCTTACGCAGGGCCCGCTGCATCCAGTGCACGGCGCAGCGTTTCACCGCCCTCTGGACACGCTGCAGCTTCTGCAAGAATGGTGCGGAACTGAAGAACCAGCAGTCAACTTGTGTCGAAAGTCACCACTAACACACAATAACTCACTTGTTCTTGGCTGTACTGCGTTAGACTTGTAGTGAGGGTGTTCATATGGGCAGCGTATGTGAGGATGCGTGTCACACCCTCCTGGAGCAGCTGGTCCCTGTAGACCTGTGCAGCTCGAGCGGCCTCCTCTCGCTTCCTGCGCTGCTCTGAGACACAGAGCCTCCATGCAAACAACACCTGCAGCAGGATCACACAAGCGATGTCTTGTGAGCACCATTTCTGCAGCGCGGCATTCACCGCTCAGTTTTGTTGCAAGAAGAATGCGGAGGCAGGTGTTACCTTGGCCTGAAGAGTGAGGGACCAGTGCCAGAGCGCTCGCTCCGTCTGCTGAGCTTCTCTCCGTCTGTGCTGCAGCTGTTTGGTAGGAGGAAAACCAAAGTCAGGGCCAGTTTAACAAGAATAAATACGGTGCGATCAAAAAGGGTTTTGGCCTTTTAGATTACTAATAACCACAAAATGCCACCGGTAAGAAATGCCTCCATCTTAGAGCAATTTATTCAGCATGAGAGTGACACTTAAAAATCATTAAACAAACATCCTCAGACAAAAAGAGCCAATGACCAAAAACCTGCAGGACGGTGATCCTCCAGTACAAGAGCTGGACACCCCTGACATAATTTCTTATTTTTTCAGAATGTGAGAGACACATTAACGAACCTTTACTTTCCACTCCTCAAAGTGTGTCTGGTATACTTTTAATCTCAGTAACAAGTTTCCTCGTCGTTTCATCACCTGAAAAAATAAACACGTTTCTCAGAATTTACGGAAAGGCATCATATGAACATTGAATCGCTTGTGAGGGACGATGAAGTTCTCGCCTTTTTCTTTTGCCGTTGGTAGCAGTACTTTTTCCATGCTTTCAGAGACTTTGAGACAACTTTGGAGTTGTGGTGCCACCGGGCTTTTTCCATGCACATCCTCTCTCTTCGAGCTTCTTTGGTTTGTTCCCTCCATTGTCTGAAGGACTCCAGCAGTCGCACTAAACCGAGAGACATCCTATCAAACAAAAGATGCTTCTCTAATCCTACGAACATCATAAGCTTAAGATAATCTGTCTTTATTTGTTCCTGTTTTTAATGTCAAGGTTTTACTCCAGTAGAATTTACATATGCCGTTTTTATGGGTCTTAAAATTCTGGCTGCATACAGTATGAAAGAACATTACATCTACATTTTGCACGTACCCATCTATAAAGGTAATTATATATTGAACTGCATATTCAGCCTTTCAAAAAATGTATCATTCGATTGACGTATCTATATAATAATTGCCATGGAGCAAAACAATCATTCACCTTGATTTACAGACGTCTGTGCCCTGCTTACTGCTGCCTCCTGCTGGTGGCGCTTGGACACTGCACGTGTTGTTGTTTTTCTCCAGGCAAGCAGGACCTTCACAGAATGCAACGCAATAAACGTGTCAAAACTCAAAAGGCTTTACTGAACTCGCAGCCAGGAACATTTCAAGACGAAAGCTTTATAACCTTCAGTTGGAGGAAGCGCTCGAAGTGGTTCTGTGCGTGTTGCTCTTTGGTGCGGAAGTCTGCCAGCAGCGCTGCGTTGTCCCGCCACACGGTCAGAACATTTCTGGGACGAAACAATTAAAACTGATGATCCATGCGTTTTTGATACAGAAAATTCAAACTTCATGAAAGATAATATATGCTTTTGTTTCTCGTTACCTGAGAAAACACTGTGTCTGCAGCCTGTGAAGTTCCTCTGCACGGTCATAGATCTGAGACATCTGAAGGTGGTAATTCTTTGAATACAACAAATAGGAGACAGACATTAATTTAGTCCTGTCAAGATTTTAGAATAATTAGCTCTTTATGCCTGTTGCTCATATTTATGTACCTTCCAAGCCACAAAAGCCTTTTTGAGAAGTTTGATTTCACTGTAATGTTGAATCTCCTTCAGTCTGCTTTTTTTCTCCCTCTGCCTCTGAACAAACTGATCACACACACACACACACACACACACACACACACACACACGCACACACACACACGCACACACACACGCACGCACACACACGCGCGCACACACACGCGCACACACACACGCGCACACACACACGCGCACACACACACACACAATTACTTCCACAATGTCTTTTTATATATAAAACAAATAAAAAAACTTAAAGTGAATTATGTTGCCATATGGGACACATGAATAAAATCATTAAAAAAATTAGTAGGCAAAACATCCATGTGTTTCATGTTGACACATCAGTACGATGGTGCAGATGCTACGAGGGATACCGGCCAGAACATTTCTAAAATGAAGGCGGTTCCTTTTAATTTTGAGTCATTCTAAGCTGAAAGCACCACACTGTGTATTAATGAACAGATGATGTACAGACAGTACACGAGAAACACTACAAAAAGCACCTTTTTCCACTTCTCTACTGATGATCTCATGCGGAACAAATCGCCTTGATGGCAGGCCTGTAGCTCTCGGGTTCTCCTGACATGGAACACACAGACAAACTCTATTAGCCAACAATCATGGTCACAGCTCAGATGTGTTGACAGGACTTGCTCTACTCAACTGGTCTCGCATTTCCATGCTGTTGTCCCTCCACTGCATCATTGTCTTAAAGAGAAGTCTGCGCATGTAGAAATGCTGCGAAGCATTTCGTTTCTCCACATCTTGAATTTGCTGTTGTGTGCCATGCCTCCATCGAGTCCAGGCTCTCTGCATGATGCCTCGCTCCTCGTGAAGAATCGCCTGGAAATATAATGTTATATTTGTTGTGCATCTGCAGCCCTGACGAGCAATACGTTTTCCACGTGCGGCTGGCGTACCATCCGCTCAGCGAGCGTCTCCTCCTTGCGTTTCTCAAATCGTCCCCACCAGGTGTAAAACACCCAAGAGTACTGCCGCTGCCTGAAATGACAATCAGCCAATAAAACTAACGGAGACAAAGCGTAGGTCAGTCTGCTCAGTCGAGAAAATCCTTTACTATAGGACTACTTGATACGCTGACTCACCACTGACAACACGCTGTGTGCACTAATTAGTCTTGAGTGAGGAAAATTAACAAACGTGTCATGAAGAAACTTCTTCCTACTCCATAGAAAATGAAAATTTTAATTTAAACAACAAGAAGCAGTCTGAACAACTAAATCCTTCCAAACATTGTCCCTGAAATCAAAAGTCATGTTTAATTTCTTTAACCATAATTTTATATTCTCACCGATTGAATACTTCAGCTTTGCATTTTCTGTGTTCGTGCAGTCTTTTCTGCTGAGTGAACTCGACCCATAACCTGAAACATCGAGGTACCGTGCGATCTATGAACCAGGTTTCTGCACGAAGCTCCAGGTCCTGTAAAAAATAACAACAACAACAAAAAAAAAACAATAATGGGAATTCAAAATCTGTGAAATTAGGATATATATATATACACACACACACACAGAGTTGTCACCTTGTAAAGTAACTAACCGCTGAAACTGAATTCTCCATGATTTTCTACTGTTCTTGGATAGAATCTAAAACTACCTGCATAGATCTTTGTTCAGCAAGTCTCTGTCTCCAGTGACGTAAACAGCTTCTCAGTAGTGAAATACTGCGGAGAGAAACAGTTTTCAAATTAAGAATCTAATTATTCAAACACAATTGGAAGCATGTTGTTTGGACAACAAAGCATGTGGCAACAGTTCAAGATCTTTATCCCAGCATAACAGTGGCATTGAGAGAAAAATGTAAATGTGTCTACCTGTACTTCTTCTGTGCCATCTCTGCAAGGGATTGAAAATCCTGGTCTTCAGCTTCCTCCAGACGGTGCTGCCATAGATTCCAGTACCTTTGTTTCACCTATTGGAAACAACATGAAACCTTGAGACACGTTCAAACATTCACTGAAACCTGCAGTGGGAAATTGCCGATCATCATTTACCATCTGTTGCCAGTGCTGGAAAGCCATGTTGTTGTTCAGTCGCTGTGTTTTGTTGAACGTGACATTATGAGACAAACCCTGCAATCCCGCACGCTGTAACAAAAACACACAATCCTCAGAATGTGAAGTAATCGCACTCTGCTCTTTTTACAGATGTTTTGTTTTGTTATTTACCAATAGACGACGGCAAAGATGTTGTGCAGCTCTCCGATTTCTTTCAGCCTCTCCTCTGCACAAGTTCACATCTGCTGAAAAGCTCAAAGATCAAATAACTATATAGTGGGATGAAAAATGTAGAGTATGCCAATATGTGACTCTTTAGTTGAGAGAAAAACAGAATGTCTGCAAGTTTTATACACAGCGAAAGATACAGGCTTCCCAGTGCACCAGCACTCTGCGTTGAGCACTCTGCGTGGCCAATTGGCCAGCAGTACGTAAACGGGCTTCTTCGCTCCGTTTGAGATCCACGGCACTTCTCCATTTGCTCCAACAGTTCCTAACCAGCCGGATACAACTGACATGATGAGCCACACCTAAAAGAAAGGCAAACACATGCCAAGCAAGGGAAACAAGTAACGAAGCCGGTCAAGAAGAAAACGGACACCACACATGCATTTTGGATGGGCACAGACCTCGGGTCTTTCTTTTGGTCTGGCAACAGGATACATATTCCATCCAGTGATGCAACATTCTTATTTTCAGTTTCAGGTTGAAGTGTAGTGCAGCTATGGATTCTTTCTCTTTCTGGCAACAAGCAGCTGTGTGCATTTCTTTCCACCGAATCCAAGCCTTTAACAAAATATAGAAGTTTAAAGATCACCTGAGAAAATCTCCACAGGCCCAGCATTAATCAAACTTAACCAACAAGAGGTGTTGGATCATGTTTACCCAGCGCTGTGAAGTCAGTGCTCTTTGTTTCAGTGCTTGGCCTTCTAAAGCTTGGGACTCTCGGCGCTGCTGTAGCCTGGTCTGCCATAAGGTCCATGCTGAGCTGCAAACCACAACGATAACACATTATGCTCTATAAAAAAAGTACAAATCATAATTAAAGATCTATTTGAGAAATAGTCTCACTGAATAGTTGAAAGCCTTTTTTGCTCAAGAGCCAAATGAAGCATTCTGTTCTTCCTTCTCCTCATCTCTGTGAAAACCTCCCATCTGTCCCAAACCAGACGCATGCGTCTCTTGTCAGCTGGTTCAAAGAAAGAAACAAGTTGATGACAAAACTGTTCCTTAGAAATGTTGCAAAACACTTTCAGGCAAAGAAGCAGTGAATCGCCATACCAAATAATTGAGCCCTCCGTACTTTACTTTTCTTTTCCCTCTGCAAAGACACAAACTTTTTCCACCTTTGGAGAGTCCAGCAATAAAGGTAATACCTAAAATGCAAATAAGATAATGTTAACATGGCCAAATAAACTGCTTCCAGCAACCACACAGGCAGAAATTCCAAGGATGAGAGGACTCTGCCTTATTCTCAGTTGGGTAGTAAGGGCTGGAGACTATCCAAGCTGATACTGCATGAGAGTCAGTTTATTTAGCCCATTCATAATTAGATTAATTTGCTTATGAATCCCAAGTTTTCTACCGATCTCGTCCAAAAGGCACAGAAATTAAATTAATAACCTGTAGTTACAATCTGCACGCATGGTGAGAGTCCACTCCCTCCTGGATGTCCACCACTCGTCCCTCCATGCACTAAAGACTCGTCTCACAACCACGTTGTTATGGTGGGACCTGTGTAGAAGAAATGTCCGTGTACTTTTAAACTTTTGTTTCCTATTTCTTTAACAATTTGTAAACGTGAGTTACTTTGCTTCACGGGGAAGAACTCGACCGAAGGTGTTGCGCATCCATATCTTCAGAAATTTTCTCGCCAAGTGCCTGCCGAGGTTCAGCAAGTCTGTCACAAACTATTGATTGTCGCAAGTTCAATTAAGTCGGTTTTAGCAGTTGAGTACCTTATCCTCAGCTCTTTGAGTCTCCCGCCTTTGTTCCAGCAGTATCCAACCCTGTAAGGAATCTTTCTGGTGTGAACTTTACGCACTTGTGTTCTTTCACCCCCATATGTGACACGGCTCGGTCGGTGTTTAACTGCATCTGGCTTCCTATCGTTACTTTGCATTTCACTGATTCAGGTTGCAGCCTGTGCACTCAGAAAATGAGTTAAACAAAAATTAAAAAATATCATGTTGACATACTTTTCAGCTTCATGTGTTAACGAAAACGCACTCTGTATCGGGTTGAAGTTTGAGTTAACGAACTGCCGCGCGTCTGTTTTTCCTTGTCACGTGAACACGGATATGACGCGAGTTGTCAACAGCAACAGCCTCCGCCGACACTTCAACGAACAAAAATTTCAGCCGTTGGCGGTTGTCACGTTTAACGTTTTCACATTGTTCGATCACTCCCCACAACAATCATCTGCATTTGGATATAATAGCATTAATGATTGAAGAAGAAATGTTGACATATTTGCTTCGTCGAGCTCTTTAGAATCAAACAACACGCCCGCTTACTTGTTGGACTAACAACTGACACGCTTTGTCAAGCCTGGGCTGCCCGTGAGGGCGGGGTATGTCTGCTCACAAAGAACTGTTATCCACAGCGCATTGGAGAACAACAAAACGAGCAAACCCAGAGACACGCAGCAGCTGCCCTGAATATTGCCCGTCAAAAGTTCTAAAATGAGTACACATCATAGCTTAAAAATATAGATACAATTTATTAAATCGTTGGCATAGCCGCAAAAAACTATCCGTATATTTATGCGGGATTTAATTGTCTTAACATGTGTACTTAAACTCATTATTGCCCAAACACAACAAACAAGGGAGAATTTTCTATAGGCGCGCTGGGCACGGTCTAATCTTCCCCAGGACCTTCTTAAAGCGGTGATCAGAGGAAAATTGCTGCTACGACTTAGAAAACAGAGAAAGAGGAGGCGATTATTTACAGTTTCCGAGCGATTCAATTTGTAATTGAGACCCGTGTTTTTGTATCAAGTTACCCCACGACAGTGCGCATTTAGTGAAACCATAACAACAGGTTACCGGTGTAGGATTTGGTGCTCGCTGGGTGGGCATTATCCCCATTCCCCGGCTAGTTAGTGAGTTAGCTAGCTGAAGGGGCTAGGCTAGCTAGCTTGCTAACTAACGTGAAGTACCACTGCTCGGCCTTTAGCGACTCGGATTCCACACAGTGTTCAATCTGAGTAAGTTGCCCATTAGTATTTTTTTTTTCTAAATATACAAGCCAAGCTTTGTTGATTTATTTTTCTTAATACCACGATCAGTGAGCACCGCTACCTGTTTGTTTGTTTGTGTGTGTGTGTGTGTGTGTGTGTGTGGGGACCGCATCTCAATCCAGGTAACCTATTATTTTCCATCTTTATTTTTTTTTTTAACTTCTCTTTTTGAGTAACGTTTGTTCAAAGTAGGATTGGATATTTGTGTATACGTAGAAATTACCAGCGGCTTCGCTTCCTGTTTCGCCGTTGATGCTAATTTGTCAATTAACAGCACCTGTTTGTAGTCCGCGGTGACCGCCCAGCCACATCACCTGTGTGCTTTTAGTTAATTGGCTCTTGTCATTGGCTGAATGAGCCCCATGGTTCCTAACTTCCACGTTGACCAAGAGTCATTGTCATTATTTTAGTAATTTCCTCTCTTCGTCTGTACCCGTTGTGATGTTTTAGGTAAGACCACGACTGTTGCGATTTGTTTCTAGTACATACACAGATTTACCAAGTTGTCCCCCCCCCCCCCCCCCCCGTACGTTCCGGGATGTGGTGGCATGTTTCTTGAAAAAGTCTTAATGATTTAAAAACTTATTCTCTGCTTCTCACAATCAGATTCGCTGTTGGCTTACGAGCAGTTTGTTCCGTCTTAAATCAGTCATGGAGAAAGATGCCTATGAAGAACAGAAGAATGAAGATGTTGCTGTGGATGAGTCCAAACAGCCAGCAGCTACAGCCCCTCACAGATATACCAAGGTGATTAGAAAGCCCTGCTTAAGGATTATTTAGTAACTATGTATTGTTCAATTCATTTATATAGTCGTTGTCAATTTTACAGGAGGAACTGCTGGAAATAAAGGAATTGCCAATATCCAATGAAAGACCCGAATGTCTCTCTGAAAAATATGACAGGTAAGGACTTTTCACTGGGTAGAAAATGTGCCCTATTGCGATGGATAGCTAGGATTTCCGTAAAATCAGCTTTAAAGAAGTGGTGGTTCAGTTATTTTCCATTTTGTCACAAGAAAATGTCTTAAATCAGTTGTTTGGATGAATATACAGTTTTTCACCAATCCCATATGACCAAGTTACTCATATTGTGAAAATTATGGATATATAATCTGGAGAGTTGAGTCTTCTCTCCTTGTGGAACAAAGTTCATATTGTAACCGAAGACTAATTTTTAAATCATGGTTTGCATTCTTTTGATTAGACCATGCTTTAGTATTGTAAGAAAATATCTTGAAGATCATAGTAATCAAGTAACATTCTGTTCCTTGTGATATATTGTAAAATGTTAATGACTTGTCTGCTAATTGGTAAAGCTTTACCAATTAGCACACAAGTCATTAACGTTTTTTCAATTGTGTAATTTAATTAATACAGTGAAGGCGTCTGGGATCCTGAGAAATGGCATGCCTCACTGTATCCGACTTCAGAGCGAAGCTCTCCTGTGGACGGTTTTAAGAAGGATTATGGGGAGGATAGAGTTCCCCTGAAGCGAAGACTCCCAGGTAAATATAGAAATCTGAAACGCCTAAAAGGCAAAATAATGTAGCCTGTCGGATGTCCTGTAAAGATAAAAACTATTTGATTTACTCTACCAGTCACTTTCAATGGTCCCTCCACCACTACTGAAACTACCATATTTTCTGCAACTTGTCTAGATCCCCGTGAACGGTTGAAGGAGGACGATCTGGATGTTGTACTGAGCCCTCAGCGACGTAGCTTTGGAGGTGGATGTCAAGGCAATGCTGTACCTGCACCCCACACTCGTCGCCCAGTCAGCCCCCTGGAAAATAAAGAAAATGAGACTATTCGTCTTGGAGGTGCACGCAGAATCGGCAGTGGCCGCATAATAGCTGCCCGTGCATTTGAGAGAGAAGCCCGTGCAGAGAAAGAGAGGGATCGTGAGAGAGATTTTAAGGATAAAAGATTCAGGGTTGGTTTTTTTCTTTTGCATGTTTTTCTTCATAGCACATTCCAATTCAATATTAAGACATTTTAACAATGATCCTGTGAATGACTGATAAATTCAATATAAAGAGGAAAAACTATGGAGTTTCAAAAATGGTACAGTTTTCATTTTAAGTTTTCAAAGACGCTTTAGACCAGGGGAATTCAATCCTGGGTATTGAAGGCCGACGTCCTGTATGTTTTAACTCTCTCGAAGTGTCAGCACACCTCAATCTAAAGATGTCATCATCAAGCTTGTAGAAATGCCCAATAACGAGCCCCTTATTGCATTAAAGTGTGCAAGCGGGAGAGACCTAAAACATGCAGGCACGGAATTGAATACCAGACAATGGAGTTCAATCTTCAGCAAAATGAGCCCATTGTCTCCAGAGATGTTCTCTTTAACCATCTTAATTTCAAAGATTTACTGGCAGGAAAAGGGCTTTATTTGACCCCAGTAAGGTGTTGACATTGTTTTTGTCATTCAGAGAGATTTTGGTGACAAACGTGTCTTCAGTGAAAGAAGAAGGAATGACTCCTATGCAGAGGAAGAGCCAGAGTGGTTCTCTGCGGGTCCCACCAGCCAGTCTGAGACCATTGAGCTCATTGGATTTGATGACAAAATCCTGGAGGATGACAAACGAAAATCCAGGCGATCCAGGAAGCGTACAGAGTCTATAAAAGAAGGCATGTAAAAGACTCTTGATTCATTTTATAATTGTGTTGTTGTACACTTTAGGCTCTTGTTTTGGAGAGCTGTTTGAGTGTGATTAATTGTTTGCATGTCACATGTAACCTCTGCTGCAGTGGAATGCAATGGTGGACAGGCCGAGGAGCAAGAAGTGGGTCTGCGATCTTCAGCTGATCAAGAGGTCCCCCACCCTGATGTTTTGCCAGAGCAGTCAACTGGAGATTTTGACTTTAATGAGTTCTTTAATCTTGAGAAGACCATGCCAGGACTGGCCTCTGTGAGTACTTGAGGTGCACTGTGGCTTTGTTTGGGTGAAGGTGCGAATGTCGTGTGTCATTACGAGTGGGATGTCTTTTTTTAATGAAATATTAACATGGACTTGAGCTTCACAGTAGAAGTTTTCAAATGTTCTCTAAACCAAAAGGCACTCTTTGCAAGTCATGTCTGTCTTAATGGTTTGAAATCAATAAAAAAGGGAACGTCCAGCTTGGTTCTAACTTTTTATAGAATCAAATTGGCAATTTATTCTGATGTTTCTGCCAACAAGATGTTTCTGCTGCCTTGGCTTGAAGTCACAGGTCTTTGCTCGGGAGCATTGTCACTGCTTGGTACTTTTTTTCTCTCCCTCCAATAGGCTACTGCATGGGGTGAGGGAGGGACTGAAATGCTCACAACTATTCAAATGTATGCCCATCCTTGTAGTTTCAGAATCGTTGATACCACTTCAGTAGGAGGATTGATCGAATCGCCATATTTTAGTGTCTCGCACCAAGACATGACTTGAGTTTGAATCCTGGTTGAAACGGGAAAGACATTCAGCATAAAAACTTAGTCTATGGCACAAGTTGCAACCCATACCCCCCCTTTTTTTTTTTTTTTTTAGCCCTGTCAAAGGAAGTGTTCTATTGGACAATAACTGGTTTGTATATGGCCATATGTTGTCTTTTACCTTAATCTTGTAGTACATTTATTGGTAAATCGATGGAAAACCGCCTGAAAGTGTTTCCTTCTGGTATTGTCACCTTGGTTTGCATTTTGCTTTGTGGGTTTCTCTTGATCTGACAAGCCTATCCTGTATTGCAGATGATAGAAGACGTTTTGGGGGAGGGGCCTGTATCGGCCAGCCGCTTCAGCCAGTGGTTTTCAAGTAATTTGAGTCCATCGGCCAGTCGGTCTAGTAGTTTGAGGTCCACACCTCATGAGGAGTTGGACAAACTAGCAGGTAAGTGATTAGATTCTCTCAACAGAGGCTAATCTAACACAGCAGATGCAATTCAGTCGACCTACATTTTCGACATGGTGTGAACAGTAGGTTATTTGGATGATTCGGTTAGACCAACTCACGAAAGTGAGATCTAAAGTTTTATAAGTAAGGCAGAAGTGCTTTTAATCGTTTGAATACACAAGTTGAAAAATTCACAGATTGACAAATGTGAATGACTGCTGCTCCAACAAGTCACTCAGTATTATGCAACTGTTCTGTTATCTTGCTCTACCCATACTGACGCAACTAAATTCTTACCTTTTTAAATATGTTGGATGTCTTAAACCTTCAACTGTTTAAAGGACTTGAGCCATGCTGCACATCTCCCAGCCAAGGTCCTGCCTCATTCTTCACACCTATTCAATCATCAGAATGCAAGGAGAAGGTGGATATCCTGGAGCTGCTCCATAAGGCCAAAGTAGACCTGAAGCCCCTTCTCTCAACTCTGTCGGTCAACAAGGCTCGGCTAAGGGAAAGCAGTAAGTACGACTACATTAAATTAAAGAAAAACAATTAACTCTGCTATTCAGTGTTGCTTTTTCTGAAATACAAAAGATTTTTCTTTTGTATTTTCATTTTATCTTCAAGAAAATGTGTTGAGTGTGCATTAAGTAATTGTCCTGTACTTGCTGCTTAACTAACACCTGCCAGTGTTTACTAAAAGACACCGGGCAATTAGTGCTTTGTTAAAGCGCTATAAAGAAATGCAATCAATTAACAATCTTGATCTCAAGCAATTGGGGAACGAAATACTTTAATAGCTCATCCACACTACTCCATTCCATTTAGTACACTTTACCTTGTGTTTTTTGTATTCGGCAGCCCGCTTTTTTTTTTTTAATTGTTTTTATTGGTATTTTCATGGTTCACAAAATTCTCCAGATAACATTTTGCCTTTGGCATTCATCTGTACATTACAGTTAAATTCCCACAACACATCCAAACCTGTATAAATTGGACAGATTAATGTTCCTTCCATCTTATAAAACACATTCTTCACTTAAATACAACTAAATGGAATAGGAAAAACTTTGGTCATGAAGTGAACCTGGCCAGTACATGAAAAAGAAACCATGCCTTTAACATTATACAAAAAATGGCCTCTCTGGCTTAATAATTAATTCACCTTTCCCATTCCATCCTTGTAGCAAATGTAATTCTCTCCATCTTGAAGAAATCATATTACATCAACCCACTCATCCACTGTTGGTGCTTTTCCCATATTGGCATTTGGCATCCCAAATCCCCCCACATATACAGTATTGCGTTCTCTCATCAGAGAAACTTGTCTTTCTTTATACTAGTCCATTTTGCATATTGGCTCTGTGTGTGTGTGTGTGTGTGTGTGTGTGTGTGTGTGTGTGTGTGTGTGTGTGTGTGTGTGTGTGTGTGTGTGTGTGTGTGTGTGTGTGTGTGTGTGTGTGTGTGTGTGTGTGTGTGTGTGTGTGTGTGTGTGTGTGTGTGTGTGTGTGTGTGTGTGTGTGTGTGTGTGTGTGTGTGTGTGTGTGTGTGTGTGTGTGTGTGTGTGTGTGTGTGTGTGTGTGTGTGTGTGTTTTCTTCCCTGTTCCAGCTAACTCTGGGGTGGTGCTCTCACTGGAGGAAGTGGAGGGAGAAATGAAGGCAATGAAGCTCGGTTCTGAACCACAGGTACGAAAGGTGCCTCCTCCACAGAGGGGAAATAGCACACCCTTCATGGCCGAGCACTTGGAGGAGGCTCTGACTGGTGGGACGAGTGTCCGTCCACGCTCACGAGACACTGACATGTCGGCCTTTAATAAACTGGTCAGCAGCATGAAGGCAAGTGGAACTCTGCCAGCTCACCCCAAAACCAGCACAAGCAATGTAAGTATTTCTGAGAGTTTTGCTTCTCCAAAAGGCAATAGTGACATTGTATGCTAAAATGAAGAGGGTAAACTTGCGCCTGTTGATGAATGCAAGCTTTTAGCCTGAACCAGGCTATCTGGGGAGGGGGGGGGGATGACTTGATGGGCATATATTTGTGATGGTGCTTTAATGCAAGACAGGCCAAAAGTGGATCGTTTCACTGAGATTATGCATATTGCCACTGGATGTATGAACACTAGTGAAAAATTACATTGACTTGCATGAGGGACACTTTGATTTGAACTTGTATATCTAGATTCCTCTGACATTTTAAGAGTTGAGGTTTTCGAAAAATCTGAAATGTGTAACGTGTATTCTCCATTATGAAATGCTTTACAGGATGCATTATAGTTGTTGGCCAGCGTCGCAATCCCTCAATTTCTTTCTTTTCACAACACAGCAAACGTCTGACCCAGCTGTGGTAACGCTGTCTGATGGCCAGGTACCTGCTCAGCAGCAGAAAAACATATTCCAGGTCTGTACGTTTTGAAATATGCTGATAGTTGTACAGTAAACTCTATATGCCTTCTACAGTAGATGGTTTTGGTATGTTTTTGGCACAAGATATCCAGCATTGGCTTAACTTTTAAATTAATGGTTCCAAAATCTAACATTTTAAATAGTTGGATGAGGTGTCTCTCTGAATGTACCTGTGTGGGAGATTTAGTTCACAATTCCAAAAGCTCAAGAAGTAAGGCTGAGACTGATGTAAAGATAAATTTTTTGTGAAAATGACCCACTGTCCAAAATGTCAATTTCATTGGAACATAATGAGACGGAGGAAGAAAATGTAACTAAATCTGATGTTTCTTCTCTTATTGTCCAGTCACAATAAACTGCACAGGCAATTGTTGAACTGATTTTATTTCCTATTGTAGGAGCTGTTGGGAGGTCGGAGTAGCCCTCCTACGCAGCTCAGTAGCCTGCTGGGCAGCTCTGATGCTCCTGCCCCCGCTGTCCCGCTACACAGTCTTCTACACAAGGCGCCTTCACCTCCACTCTTTCCCCAGAGGGCACCGTCACCGGACTACTTCACAAGGCTGCTGCAACACTCTGCAGGTACATCTGTAATGCAGTTTTTCCCAATTCGGTTAAATTTGATTCCTCCACGTTTGCAGAGAAACTTTGTTTTTCTTTGATGCCTCTAATTGGAAATGCTTTCACCTTATCAATGTATTGCTCGTGTGGAATTAATTCAACTGGATGGGCTGGTATATTTCTGTTCTTTGCTTGGCAAAGTGAAGGAATGCTCAATTGGTTAAAAACAAAAAAAACTTCACTACAAGATGAAGGCTGTGCTTATATTTATGGTGAAAGAGTGGTTTAGAATAGTTTTTTTTTTTTTTTGGGGGGGGGGGGTTAATGACTCAACCCCCAGTGTCCACAGTAATTGTGTTTTAAAAATCAACCCAGACACCTATTGGATTGGTTGCCAACAAGTATTTTTCCTGAAATGTTTATTAAAAAACATTTAAGAGCTCTCTTATGCACCTCCCAGGTTTTTCTGTGGGACCACAGTCTATGCTGCCAGAGCAGTTTGCTGATGTGCACAGGTCTATAAGTCCTGGATCTGCAGCGCACCAACAGGTAACACGTTTGTATCAGAAATCGTATGCAATCACATTTGCATTATATCTAAATGTGACCCAAATCCGTATCAAATTAGTCAATGCCTCGGTTGTCTTGCAGAGTCCTCAGTTTTTTATTTGAAGTTGAAATATTATTTGGGATTAATGTGCTTTCTCCAATGTACTTTAATGTGTTGGGTCACCTGATCTGTGTATTTGTTGTTGTAGATGAGAGCATTATCCATGCCCATCAGTCAAGCAGAACTGGAGGCTCTGGCATTTCAGCAAGACCTTGCTCTGCACGCCCACCACTCATTTCAGTCGGGCTACAGCAAGCAACAACAGGACAAGTCTTTTCGTAACAGGTTTGTTTCTGGCGTTAACATTTAAAGTATTGTAGTGGCGCTCGAAAATAGTGTCAATCTGGTTCAGCTTAGTTGGTTGTTTTCTTCTTCAAACCCAGAAATATCTGTTGGTGACATTTTTCACAATCACGTTCTTATAAATCCACTTTAACTGGAATAACTACAAATGTAGATTATGCTCTATGTAAAACACGACATTGGTGAATGGAACTGTGGTTCAGCATAATGATTGCTCATACTGTGATGTGCTTTATTTAATAGGCAACAGCGAATGGTTCACTCCCCTGGACCAGGTCCGCAGCCTGCTGGACGAAGCTCTCCAGGCAATCCAGTCACAAGCATGGTGTGTGCCTTGAAACTTTGTCTAGGATTTAAAATACTTTTCTCAAAATAGCTTATTTGTAATTTATGCATCCCTTTGCATTGCTAGTAAATCTTCTACTTTTTGTAGCTGTCGCCGTCCTTCACACCTACAGCTGTGATCCGCAAAATGTATGCAACAAAAGAAAAGAGCAGGGATGAGCCGTCGGGTCGTTCAGAGACTAAGGAGGAGTCGGCAGGACATTCTCAAGATGGTATTTTCAATTGGCTGCAACTTCAAAGTTTTCTACTTGTTAAAGCTCTGAAACCTTGACCTGTGCATGTTTACACTTGCAGAAAGGAGCTCCCCAAATCTGTATATGGAAGTGATGGATGGGAATGTCAGCCAGCAGGGAGGGATAAAGACCGGCTTGCAGACTGTGCCAAGCAAGGACCAAGAGCGTCTCAGGCCTGGTTCCACCGGGCAGCACACACCCACTATGGCACCTCCAGGGCCGTCCTCGTCTTTCCCTCGTCCCATCTACTCGGTGCCAATGATGTCCCATGTACCTATGGCGCGTCCCACCCCTCCCCCCCAGCTTCACCCCAGTGTGGTTCAACGAATGCTGGCACAGGGTATCCAGCCCCAGCAGCTGGGACCTGCTCTTGTCCAAGCAGGTTGGTGTCATTTCAACTTTGATGCGCTTTTAAATTTAACGATGGAAATGGGGAATATTTCATCATTACTGATCATCTTTAATTGTACTCCCAAGGTATATTGCCATCACATGTTGACCTTGCACAACTTCAAGGCTTGCCTCCCGCCCTCCTTGGACAACCGCTGTACCCTGTAACAGGGCATCCACTTCTACCTCCCAGATCAAATACTCAGATGCAGTTGGCAGTAATGCAGCAGCAGCTTCAGCAACAAAGGCAAAGTGAGTGAAAACGGTGACTAGTAAAACTTTGAAAAATTGTATCAAGAGTCTTGTAAACTTGTGTTGTAAACCAATTTTCATGATGTGGATGCAAATGTCAGGGTTGTCATTAACCTGTTTGTCTTCCTGTGCAGTGCATCCCAATGTCCAAGGCACTCAGAGTCAAGGTCCCCACCGGACAAATGGCTCGCAGCGACACGGAGGCAGTCCCCCTCTTGGTCTTGCCAAGTGGTTTGGATCAGATGTGCTCGAGCAGCCACTTCCTTCCATGCCAGCCAAGGTCATAAGTGTAGATGAATTGGAGTTCCGGCCATAAGGAAAAAGAAGCGCTGGAAAGTTCTTTTTTGATTAGGTTTTTTTTTTACGCATCTCCATCTCATTACCAAGAAAATGTGAACTTTAATTTGACCGTTCCCAGAACAGGACATCTAGCCATGCTTTGTCTTCAACCTTGAAGTCACTGCTTTTGATGAGGCAAGCGATGGAGATTTGTTTGGCCAGCTGAGTGAATTTTTTTTTTCTTATTTGTATTGGACTGCACAGTAAATGTATAGGCTCGATTGTACAGAACATGGGAAAGAATCTTCTCTGTATATAGCTATGGTGTTTTTTGCGTTTTTGTTTTTGTTTTTTTCCTTGGCAAGGCAAACGTGAAACAATCGTGTAGTTCGGCTGGAAAACATGGCAAGAGACAAAGTCACTGAGTGCTGGGAGCATTCCTTTTGTCATGTCCAACTTAATTTTCCCCGACAACTCTAGGGAAGGGCCACTGCTACTGAGAAATGTTGGGTTGATGAGGAACGATGGTGCACCCTGCACATTTTCATTCATGAAATGGCTTGTGGCCCTTTTCTATTGACATGGAGCATTTCAAGACACCTCCAGGAGGATGCAGCAACCTGGCTGTGCCTTTTTGTTTTTGTTTTGACTGTATCCTTACCAATCCTACTTGTCACTAAGAGGGCAGCACTGCTCACATTTTGAGGGTTGTTGGGATTCAGTTTGTGTGCTATTAAGTTATAAAAAGCACAAATAGAATTAATAAATAAAAATCTTCAGTAAAACACTTCTGTTTGATGGTTTTCATTTCCAAGTCTTGACTGCCATACCATTAATCGGTTTACTCTTCGAAATTGCTGAACGCATCCTAAATTTCACTTTAAAAAAAGACCAAGGATATAGACTAAATTGTATGACTGCAGAGGCCATACTTGATGGAGTTGTATTGGTCTAAATTGTACTGATTTTTTTTTTGTGCAAATTTGTACTTGAAATTGTACCAAAATGCCTTCAATGTTTTTGGCACAAGATGCGGAACTACGGTTATATCTGAACATTAATGCATTTTTATTAGTAAAAATAACAAATGCTAAAACCTGTGAATCAGAATCGGCTTTATTTGTCATGGTACAGGGGAGTACAACAAAAACTGGGGGGGGGGGGTGCACCGTGCACCACAGAACATACAAACAAGATGGGTAAGAAAAGAGTGCAGTGCTAAGGATATAAAAATAGATTAAGGAGGGGGATCAAATTTACAATTTTATAGGGGATTGATGGAGCTGTGCAAGAAAGTAGGCAGGTTACTGGTAAAATAGGATATCTAGGAACTTGCACAAAGTGAAAATGCCAAAACAAGGTGTTCTGGTTTGAGATCATCCAGGATATCCATTCAATGGAAAGGCTGAGTTTCCAATTAAAACTCAAAGGTTGGTTTATTTGATAAGAGCTTCAGGAAATTAAGCACCCACAGAGAAAATGGCTTGCAAAATCAGAAGTTGAGGATACCCTTCTGTACTTTTGTTTCTAACTGAAAAAAGAAATGAAAATGGACAGACAACACAAATGTTACAATGTGAACAAAAACAATTCAACCAAACTAAGCTACTTTGAATTGAGATTAACATCACTAATAGTGTAAACAAGACCAATGATTAATACATTGTCAGATCTTTAAAAAAAACCAAACTACAAAAAAGTCTCACATTAAACGTCACTGTAAATAAAAGACATATTAATGAAGACGGGGCAAAAAGTGTGAAATGCTGAAAAGATGGATAGGACATTAGATCTAACCAAAAAAGAACGGCTCTGGAAACGCAAGCTTGTGAGAGACGCATCGTGCCTTTACGTTTTGGGTTGGTTTTATTATTTGTGTCTGTACATCTTTGTTATAATGAAACAAGTGGGGGCTCTTGTATCGGCCTGTGCCCAGGTGCCTCCGTTTCCACACTCCGCCCTTGCTCACAGAGAAGGGGTTTTTTCGGGTCTGTGGTTGGGGGAGGGGTTTCTAAACACACACACACAAACACCAGGCAGGAAGAGACCTGCGTGCTAACGTTCAGCCGCTAAGAGACACGAAAAGCCCCCCCCCCCCCGCGGTGTTGCCGGGGCTCGATTCTCAGAAGGAACCGCGGCGACAGCCACAGAATCGCGTCCAAAAAACAAAATGCAGATTTCTGGTCAAAGCACGCAGGTCCAAAACAAGAGCGACCCCCACCCCTGAAGAAAGCCGGGTCAGAGTTCACAGGAAGCTGGGGGGCTGCCATTTTTCCCCGCTGCTGCTGCTGCTAACGTCTAACATTAGATGCTAAAACGACGGGAGGGGCGGCCGATTTTTAGGCTTTTGGAGCTAGCTGCTGCTGCTGCTGCTTTCTGTAAGTCGACGCCGTGAACGCGCAGTCCGTCATTTCTCCCACCGTCGCCGCGAACAACCATTGTTATTGGATGCATTCGGTATGGAGAAAGTAGCGGAGCCGTCTTGGACTTCTTCGTACACCTACCAGGTGAGCAAGCACAGTGCGGAGATGCTACACAACCTCAACGTTCAGAGGAAAGATGGAGGCAGGTTCTGCGATGTGATCCTGCGCGTCGGCGAGGAGAGCTTCCCTGCCCACAAAGCGGTGCTGGCCGCCTGCAGCGAGTATTTCGAGTCGGTCTTCGACCGTCAGGCGGAGGGCGACGGCGACGCCAAGGAGCTGGAGATGCACACGATCAGCCCGAAAGTTTTTAAAGACATCCTGGACTTCGCCTACACCTCCAGGATCGTGGTGCGACTCGAGTGCTTCCCGGAGTTGATGACAGCTGCCAAGTTCCTGCTGATGCGCTCGGTGATCGAGATCTGCCAGGAGGTCATCAAACAGTCCAACGTCCAAATCCTCGTCCCGACCTCCCGCGGGGGAGACGCCAGCCTGTTTCAGGCCGCGGGGGCTCCGGAGGTGGGCTTCCCGGTGGCTCACCAGGCTGCGGTGAACGGGACGGGGATTCTGGTGAACGGCCAGAGCTTTGCTAACAATACCCAGATGGAGGTGGACGCGGGGGGGAACCCCGCCGCCGGGGTGCTGGAGGACGGGGGCCAGTCCTCCGTGCCCATGTTGGAGCCCGTCGAGGGGATGCCCGGGTCCCCGTCGGCGGACATGACGGGGAACGCGTTCAATCACGACGCGGGATCTCCGGGGTCAAAGAGGGGCAGGGGGAGACCGAAGAAACCCGGAGCACCCGCGGAGGCTGTCCAGTTGACTCACAGCATTCTGAAAGACAACGGACTGTTTCCGTGCGGGACCTGCGGGAAAGCCTTCACGGAGGCTTCCCGCTTGAAGAACCACGAGGCGCAACACGGAGCCTCCAGTGGAGGCGTCCACGCCGCCATGGACAGCCTGTCATCCCCGAGCGGCATCTCCCTGCTGCCGCAGGCCGGGCTGCTGGAGAACGGCGTGCAGCTCCACGCGGGACTGACGCTGGACAACGGCCGCAAGCGGGAGAGGACCAGGCGGCACGTCGGCTGTGACATTTGCGGGAAAGTTTTCCGCGACGTGTACCACCTGAACCGACACAAGCTGTCCCACTCCGGAGAGAAGCCGTACGCCTGCCCGGTGTGCGGGCTCCGGTTCAAACGAAAGGACAGGATGTCGTATCACGTGCGGTCCCACGACGGCTCGGTGGGAAAACCGTACGTGTGCCAAAGCTGTGGTAAAGGTTTCTCAAGGTGAGCTGAAGTGGCCGTGGACAATGTTTTTACAGTTAAGAGAAACAATGCACACTGTTTTTAACCCACCCAAAACTACCGACAGGGACCGGAGTCTAAAGGCTATTCACAAAACACCCCCCCCCCCCCCCCCCCCCCAAAAAAAAAAAAAAAAAAAATCAAGACACTAATGATGAAACGACTCTGAATTTAATCTAAAACATAAAGATGAGGCTTTAGTAACATTTCAACAGCAGACATTCCCATTAAACCATCAGCTTTTGCATTAAAATCAGCTTTGACCATCTCAGTTGTTTCACATGCTTGTAGCCATTATGATGTGCTTTAATCCACATAATCCAATTAACAAGCCTTGTGGTTCCTTGTTTCTAACTCACTGCCTCCACCTACTGCCGTGGAGGATACACATGCTCAGTGCAGCAAAAACAGAAAATTGACACTTTGCACTTAGCAACACTTGATAGCTTCACAATGAGAGTCCTATTCAGGAGTCAGGTCAGGCAAAAACTTGTGTTTAGAGTCAGTATCTTTGCCAAATGTATTCCCTTTTTGTTCCTAAAGCTTGCATGGCGTGCCAATTTTATGAAAATCAAGTTTTTCACTTTGTGAATTGGGTTTCTGGATCCCATTGGCTACAGTGGTTTTGGTCACACTTCTGTTGAATTTATTCAAATGTCTTAAAGGGCCCTTGTGTTGTTTTCTCAGACAACTCTCACCTTGTTTTTGTGACACTTTTGTAAGTTTGCACATAGATATAGCATTTCCCATCAAATATCTGTGGCTTTTCATTTTTTAGGAGGTTGTATTAATAATGATAACATGAGCTCTAATTGTTGATGTAGGGGTGATGTATTTCACAATTGACTTCAATTTCTTTGAGTAGAACAAATGTTGGTCAAGTGTTTATTCCATCCATCTTCAGCACTGCTTAATCCTGTGCAGGGTTGCAGGGGTTGGAGCCAATCCCAGCGCACTATGGGCAAAGGCAGGCATTTCACATTTGGTGATTGTTCAGATGGTGTTAAATATCTCGCAGTTGGTTTCACGTAAAGCAATCAGTAATACCCAAATCTGGACAAACAGGTATAAGCATGATCCCTATTAACCATATGAATTCATCTCCCGGATTCATTACAAAAATAATCCAAACAAAAAGCCTTTGAGAAACAAACATTGGCCAAAAAGTTTAGAAACCACACTGCTGAATCAGAATTCTTTTTTTAAGCATCATGTCATAGTTGCTAGTGTCTAGTGGATGTTTTAAATGACATAACTGGTTAAGTAAAAGCCACAAGAGAACAAATTACATTAATTTGAAAAATAAAATTCGTAGGATGAGCTCAAAGAAAGGAATGTCAGGGCAGTAATGGGTTTTAAAGTAGTTTTTTTGTAGCGGTAACCAGATATATATGGAGTCTAATGAGAAATAAAGTTGGAAAGATGCGTATTCACATCTGAGCACACCGATGCACACAAACCTTCTATTTTCACATTTTTGGTTCCAGACCAGACCATCTGAATGGACATATCAAACAAGTACACACGACAGAGAGACCTCACAAGTGCCAGGTAACACTCACTCACACACACACCAAATTACACGTATTCTACCTTTACGACAAGCATCTAATGAGGGGTTGTAGCAATAACACAATTGTGCTCATTTCTACGTTTCAGATTTGTAATGCCTCTTTTGCTACAAGAGATCGCCTCCGGTCACACTTGGCATGCCATGAGGACAAAATCCCCTGTAAAGTTTGTGGCAAGTTCCTGCGGGCTGCTTACATGACTGACCACCTCAAGAAACACAGTGAAGGAACTCATAACTACTGCGGCATTTGCAACAAAGGTAATTCTCCTCTTTTCTTCTTTTCTTTTTTCTTCTTTTTTTTTCCAATGCTGGGCATGTGGCTTAGGAACAAATTCCTATCAAACAGTGTTGCCTCATACCAGCTGTCACCAACCTTTTTGAATCTCAAAGGGTAAAACTTCAAGTGAAACCCATAATAAAGAATTACACTGGTTTCAAATTTTGGGAATAATTGTTTTTTTTCAATGATTTTGTTTGTAATGACCATTATTTTAAAGGAGGTGTCTGTCTAAGGTCACTGTGGACTGCCGGGTGCCCGCAGCCAGCGCTTTGGTCGTCTCCACTAGCAAGGAAGGCTGGTGTCTGGAGAAATTAAGGGGATATAAACTGGATTTATTGTAGTTTTTGCGCTTTGTCTCATCTGTTTTGTTCTCCCATAAATAATCCAGGTTTCTTTGTACGTACTCCCGAAGAACAGAGGAATGTACCTTTTTGTCACACTCCAGGTTTTGGAGCTTTCACATTTAATTTCTTGACACATCATCTGGCCACAGCCTTTTTGTTATGAGGTTTTCTACCGTCGTTATGTGATTGTTCAGAAATTTGAAGTGGCTGAAGTGGTAAAGGATTTCCTGAGAGTTTAGCGCATGAGTTCCTTAGCAACTATGAAATGTCCTGACTTGGTTTTTTTTTCTTGCCACCACGAGGAAGTGAGACATTTTCTCTGTTCTTGCAGACTGTGTATTTACCACGAGGGTAGAGGTACATGATTTGTATAAAGTCACACTTCATATTATTGCCAATTGGCAACCAACAGCCAAAGTTGATACTGAGTCAACTCCTTGAAAGTTGCAGGTGAACCCCCCCCCCTCCACACACAACTCATACCTGATGAAAGATGGGATTCACCACACACTGATCAGGTTATTCAGGCTTTCTGGTGGTTTGGGCTCATAAAGGTCGCTCTTTTAAAGTCTCCTCTGAGCATTTGTCTTTCTGTTGACTCCATATATGCATGAATGACAATGGGTAATTGTCAGAAATGCAAATCTCTGATTATATTGTGCAAAAAGATTATGTTCAGAGCCATTTCAGATACTTGTGCGACTCGGCAAGGCTCTGATTGAGCTCCACAAAAGAGTGAAAGCGAAATCTAAACGTGGAAAAGTAATATAAAACTGGTGAAGCACTGAAAGTGGAAAAGAATCTAAACAAAAAATGGCAGTTAAAGCATTTTTCCTTCGTGATGGGATACCGAACAAGCAGCAATAAAGGTATTTTGGTAGCTGCGGTTGATTATTCTTTTAAATGAGGAGCTTAATGTAGACAATGATGCCTATTACTCTTAAAATATGGAGTTGAAAAGATGGAGGCTCTTTTATGGTTTTCTTAAAAAAAAAAAAAAAAACGAGTACGGAGATCTTCTCACCCCAAACTGTCTCGGATCAAGATCCTCGTGTCAAGACGCCCGTCTCGCAGGCGAAGGCGTTGAGTGTGTCAAGCAATTGCCTTGTTCTTTGTTCTTCTGGTCCCAGGTTTCTCCACTGCGTCCTACCTTAAGGTGCATATAAAGACACATCATGGCTCTCCACTGCCCCCCACTGCCACAATGCACACCTTCCCTGAGCCAAGGGGGGAACTGCAGATGCACAACGGCACTCCTTACCACATGGGACGCCAGTGCGCAGTGGAAGGCAAGCAGCCGCCCGCCCCATCCCAAGCGTTCATGTTTCTGGCTTTCATTTGCTCTGCTGCTTTCTCTGGAGAAACATGCTGCTGCATCTTTGTGTTTGTTGAAACACAAGCAATACACGCGTCCCCGCTTACAAGCTGCTCGAAACGTTACTGTTGTCACCTCATTTTCCCAAATGATTCCACACCTTTGCAAGAAAAATGTTGTTGTTTTTTCTTCCTCCTCTTAATGAATTGGTTGTTTTTATGTTGGACTCTATAGCAAGTTGCTCAAAATTCAGTAGGTGACTAAAGTTTACTCAGTAGTGCCACGTTAAAGAGCTCGGTAGTGATGGAAATGTCACTCTGCTCACGACTTGTAAAAATGGCTGCAGGAATCGGCCATATTTCATATCGCATCATCTGTTAATCAAAATAACTTTACTGGGAATCAAAATCCACTTTACAATATTCTAATTGGTTATGTTGTTTGTACCACGACACTTTAAAACATTTTTTTGTGAATAGAAATAATTCCATTACTGTACTAATCACAGTATTGCGTAATATCATTGGCACAGAGCTTCACCCAAAACATTAATCGCCTGGAATAAATACAGCTTGTTATCCACAACTTGGGTATAAATGATTCAAGTGGTTTGAGTTCCTCTCATCAAACACACTGGTTGAAGGTGTATAATGTATGTTGTTTGTGGGCTGCCTGCCAATGTATGAATTTTGAGATTTGAGTCACCTCTGCTTGGGTTTGTATGTTTGTGTGTGTGTGTCCAGCATGGCCATGGCCGTATGGTTAACCGTGTCTGTACCTGCTTGGCTGGTTCATGAGCAGTTGTTCAGCTATGCACAGTGTTGCATGAATCGTCCGAATATACGCTCCATTTGCCCTGGATTCATGGAAACCCTCATAGTTGTGCCATTTCTGTCAGGGGAAAAAATGGCAACATAGAGACCGTGGCCTGAGAGCCGCACCTCGTAAAACCGATTGGGGAGAAATCAATGGTTGAGGTAGTGTATATAGTAATGGATTGCATCAAGCCTTCATTGGATGATTAACTTAGTTATTTCAAGTATCTGTCTGAATAAAAGTGGGTTTGGATAGTAGGTCATATTAATCAGTCCCTCGTGAAAATTCTTATGGTAATTATGATGCAACAAAGCAGTACGTTTGCAAAGGATTGCAATTTTGCATTAAACATATTAGTCCAAGTAACTAAAGTTGTTGTACATGTAAAAAAAAAAAAAAAAAAATCATCATTCTTTTATTCTGTTAAAGAGGGGGGGGGGGGGGGGTGTAAACCGCATTAAATAACAGTTGTGATGTGTTTACCTCAGATAGTAGCTTCATGTTGTTTTCGGGTTTGAGAACAGTATTAAACCAGAAACGGAACTTGCAGAAATGCAGCTATTTCTTTAACCAGCACTTTCCCTATTTTTCATTAGTGATTCACTACATAGATGTTTTAGCATTTGAAAAGACCCTTTAAACTTGCACTCTTTGTATTTTCCTGAGTCACAGAAAAATGCTAATTAAAAGGTCAGCCATTACAGCAAATTATTTGTCAATTTAGTTGTTTTTGGACATAATTACCCCCAAAAATAAAATAAAAAAATAGATAAAATCCAGTGTGACAAATCGGTAATTGCTGGTCGGGGGTGGGGGGTGGAGGGGCTGCCATTTTGCTGAATTGAGATTTGATCAGTCAATTAGAAGAAAGAATGTTTCAAGAATTTTTGCATAGAAAATATTAAAATGAAATTTGATTATTTCGTCAGCTTGCAGGATTGTGACAAAACCAATTTGAGTTGGTACAACCTACATTTTTATTCTGGAGTGCCCTATCTCCATTTATCAGTTAATTGCCTTCATCTGGTGTTGTACACTTGACCTGAATGGTTTCAACTCTATAATTCTCTTCTGTTGTAGCCAGTCACCAAATTACCAGACTCCTCGGCCTTTGGCCAGCAGATTGAACCTGTGTATCTGTTCTGACAAACTTAACTGTTGAGGACAGGCGTGTGCAGAACTCAAAACCAATGCAGAAGGTGGACCACATATATGAACAAAAATCTTTGTGATGTTGAGGGTGGTTGATATTCAAAGTGTTTTGCACAGCTACCTTAATTGTAGTATTTTTTGGTGACTTTGGGTCCTTTCTTAAAAGGGCACTCACAAAAAAAAAAAAGCTTGACTCATTCATCACTTACAGCTTTAGTGAGTGGGCATGGGCATGGACTCATTCATACTCCTCTTCTTGTCCAGTTGACTGTCTGCACAAACGGTTGATCAAATCCTGGTAATGAAACGACGATGATTCTCTCCACATGGTTTCCGCCGGCCTGTTATGTCTGTTCCTCCCCCCCTTCCTGTCTCCCTGGCTGGGCGCTGTGTAGACCTGTGTGCCAGTCGCCAGCTGCTTCTCACCTCGTCTGAGGCAGAGGGTCGCTTTCATGGGCTCTCTGGACACCCAGTTCTTCCCCAGCCTGGCCATTCGACCCTCTGCTTGCAGCCTGAGCTGCTCATGGGGAAGCCAGGTGGGACTCCATATTTCTGGGAGTGTCGCTCTAGCGGGGTGCCTGGCTTCCCCGCCTATGGGCCTGTCACAGGTCAGTACAGTCCAGCAGGAGGGTGGGCAGGGGCATGGTGCTACAGCATGGCCTATTTGTGTGGACGGGCACAGCAGGATTCTCATTGGACACTGGGCAAATGGACTGAGCTATATGACTGTATGGTTAAATGCTGTAGCCACATTTTTTTTTTTTTCGTTTTGTTTTTAAAGGAGTCATGTCTTGTTAAAGCTTAACTATTGATATTTTTGTATTAGTTTTCATAATGTGTGTTTTGTTTGTGCTTGATCCCTTCACATTTTAACGACAGAAGCTTATATTTAAAATTTCCAGGTGCCTCCCAGTTACTGGATATTTGTTGTTTGTTACCAAACCCAATATTATCATTTGTATTTCTTCTAATTTTTATTTTCCTCCCCCCTCCCCCCACCCCGTGTTTGCTCCCTTCTGTTTCTATCCCTCTCGTCTCTTTGGTGCATGCTGCGTTCACCCCAGACGGCCAAGAAAATGCTGAAAAGTGTCCTCACCTGGAATCGGAGGAGTCTGACCCTTCATTCGGGGAATTGTCCAACAGCGAGGAGCTTAAATCTCCCCACAAATCTGAAGAGCCAGAGCTGGAGATGGCCTCTTTAGCCTGCAACGGCGCCTCCGTGGGCAGCATGGCTTCCCCGGAGGCATCCAAAGCCAAGACGGACCCTGAGAAGAAGTTTACCTGCGGGATCTGCGGTCAGGCCTTCCGCACCAAGTCCTACCTCAACAAGCACCAGCACAGAGTTCACAAGGCCCAGAAGGTCCAGGGGGTTTCAGGGTCTGGCTTAAATGAACTGGCCCCTTCCCTAACCTCTCCCTTCTCTCCGCAACAAAACATGTCACTACTGGAGTCGTTTGGCTTTCAGATAGTCCAGTCTGCTTTCGCCTCATCACTGGTGGACGCTGAGGCGGGACAAAGTGGACTTGACTTTGGGGGGAAATGACATTTCTTGCTCACGCGTGTTCGCAACACCTCTCATTTTTAGGACAAGCCGGGTCACCCACAGAAGATGCTCTTTATTTGGGAATAACGTTGCCTCAAGACTACTTCTGTTTGTCGCGTCGCTTACTCTGTATCCAATATTTTGTCTAAAGCTGCCATATAATTCCTACATTTTCTACTTTTTCAAATATGAAAAAGATGTGTTTGCTGTTTTGATTTTCTATTTTAAGAATCGACATGAAGGTCTTGTTTGCTTTTAAGTGGCGTGGATCTATTGAAGTTATGTTTCCTTCAGCCGTTTCTTTGACCTGTGTGTTTTTGAGCTTTCTGCACCACAGAGATGCTTCTTGACAATAGGCAAATTACTTATGCCATCCTTAAGATGAGTAACTGTCTTCTTGCCCACTTTAACCGCTTTCGTGTGATTGGTACCTCAATCTTTGACCATTACGAGTATCTGCAGTGCTTCGTAGTATTCGCTCCTGTAAAGGTTGTACAGAGATGTCTTTACCTCAAAACAACAAGAGGGCTACATTCTATACTGATGTTGGCTTCATTTTTCATGGGTTTTTTTGACAAGAGACTTAAATTGGGGGGGGGGGGTTGATTGCAGGTTTTCTTGAGTCGGTTATTAATGGAGAAACTTTCCGAGCGGTCTCACAGCACATTTCATGGCATTTATGTGGAACCTGTCCGTTTATTTAGCCACCTTGCCACATGCGTTGTCCAGAACCTTTTGAAAAACCGTTTGCAGACTTCACAGCTGGGAAGCACTTTTTAAAATGAGAAGAAGTCTGTCGTTTATATGTTTATTTGTAATATAGCTTGTTGATGTGTGTGATTAAGGAGAGGAAAGCCATGACGATATCATAACCAATGCGGTGTACAGGATTAAATTTTACACGTACAGTTTTCTGTTCATGATGTCTCAATGAATTTGGATGTAAAAATCTGTCTTGAAACGTGCTTTGAGCTTGTTAGGACTGAGCTTTCTTCCCCCTGCTACAATCACAATGTTCCTGATTCATGTTTGTTTGGTGTTAAATCAGTTGTTTATATGAAATGAGGACCAAGGTCAGGTATATTTTCAGTATATATTTTGAAAATCCAGATTATATTTTATTAACTTATTCATGCCCTCATTTTTGTCTACTTTTTTTCTTTTTTCCTTTTTGTTTGCTATAAAACAAAAATCATCGGATTGGCTCACATTTGATTCTTGTTCCCTCTAAATTATGTGAAATGGCGATGTGTGTGTTTATAGATGTTTTTTGTGACGACCAGAGGGGCAGAAGAAGTGTTCCCACCATGAACCACCGTCCTCCAGGCTCACAGAATGTGATTCAGTCTTTGCAGGATCCAACAAATGAAGCTTTAAAAAAAAAAAAAAAATCACTCGTATGCCGTGCTGGACTGCTCTTCTTATCTCTGATGTAATATTTGCCATGTTTGAACGAGATGCATCCTCTTAATTCTTCAAACCTATTGATTCCAAGATAACAGAAACAGAACTCACGTTGATACACAAAATAGTCTTTATATTTTTCTTAATTTATTTTCTATTATGCTATATTATACTAAGCCAGGAGTGGAAAAAATACGATGGTTGCGTTCTATTTCACGCTTAAGAAGCCTTTTCATTTTCAAATTTATGCATGCATCCTCATACAAACATGTCACATCTTTGAAAATCCAACAGGACACTGACTAATAAACTGGGAAGCTTAATTCATTTAATCAGAGTTTAAGTTTTAGACTGCAGAGAACTGTAGTTTTCAGCATTGAATCTGTATTTGTTGTGTTTTTGTTTAGTTTTTTCAGGTATGAGTGATTCCATCCATATTTTTATTTCCAGTAAAAACCTAGACAGTGTATCAGCATTTCTGTTTAGGAGAATACATGTTAACTATGGTGGGTTTACTCTACATTGTGATTAGAACTTGCAGCTCTTTTACATCTTGGGTATAAGTATTGATATATCTTAGACACATTTGATAAACCCTCTGCTAATGGAATCACGTGTTATTCGGGAAAATGAGTACAATCACGGGCAGTTTGGAAATGTTCAAAAAGAATATGAGAAGAGATCTGGATCTCGGTGTATAAGATGTGGTGTTATCTGGACCTCTCGCACATTGACACAAGTCTCATCAGTCACTGTTTTTTTTTTTTTTTTTTAATTTGATAAAGAATTAAGTTTCATGATGCAAATCAGGCTCAGTCGTGTGTGTGTGTGTGTGTGTGCGCGTGTGTGTGTGTTTCTATGTGTCTTGCTTTCTCTTTAATTATAATTTGTGAGTAATTTAGTCTATTCAAATTCAGTACATTCCTCTATTATTTATGGTTGTATTGTGATTGTATCAAGTGTATATATCTTTCATATACACACACTATAAATATATATAAATATATATATATAAAACCAACCAATATGATCAGTGTTTGTCAGTGGTGATTCTGTACATATGAAGATTTTTTTTTTTTCTTTCTTCTCTTGTTTATGTGGAGGGATGTTAAGTTATGGCCAATTGAAGTGTAAACTGCTTGTTCTGGCATGCGAGCTGAGCTGGGGACTGAATGTCGATCACTGGTTGGTGGCAGTAACGTTTTCACTGCTCACTGTACTATCACTGCTCTGGTAGCGCTCACACTGCCAGCTGCACGACTCACGTCTTTGACCAAGTCTTTTTTTTTCTTTTTCCCCCCCTTTTTTGATCCACTCTGCACTAGTATTTACTCCTTAAAAGGTAATAAGGGTTGTGTTGTTATAATTACTGTTTGGAAAAAGATGCTGTATTAAATTCAGATTTTTTTTTCTCTCTCTCTCTCTCTCCCCTGGGGATACATGGTTTGTTTTACTCCTGTTGGTACTCAAAGGTAAATGATGATTTCATGGATTATTTATGCCCACATGTCTTTGCTTTCTGCTTTTGGTCTGTTGCAAAGTGCCTTCCAAATACTGATTGTGCACAGCAGTGGATTAAAAAAGGTCCTCTTTTCTAAAGGTTAAGAATTGTACAGAGTGACTTGCATTGACACTTTTGTATAAAAACACAAAACGTACAATATGTTAACTTGGTATTTTATCATCGTACTCAACAAAATTGCTCTTAAAACATGTGAGCTACATGTTTTGTTATAACGTCTTTGGACATATTTCAATATAAGCTTACTTTTCTATAGATATTTGTTTTTGTACGCTGTTATTGAATCTCATCTCTCTTCTTGGTGCAGAGATGAGCATCAAATAAATTGCAACTGAAAACCTAATTTTTCCTGAGTGATTATTACTGACATTATGTATGAAACCATTTGCTGATTTATGCATGCTTTGTCTTGCTCAAAGAAAAGAGTCTACGTGACACCAAAACAATGAGCAGGTGAAAACACTGGCCAACTCTTAAATGATCTGTTTTTATGGCAAATTCTGTCCCTGTTTGTAATTGCAACTTGATTCTTAATGTGTCCCCCTGAAAGCACTAATGTTTTTTTCCCCCTTTGTTTTTATGCATTGAACACGCTTTGATATCTAAGTAAAAAAAATTAATCTGTATCACTTGTAATGGACTTTAAAAATTTCAGTCTTGGAAGATGACATTAAGGTTCTTCATGCCAATTGTACTATGTACAAATAGCCGGGATAGACATTTAGGGGAAATCTGCAAAAAATACAACCTATGATGATAAACCTTGTGAAATATGATATCTAATTATATATATTTATTTTTCTTTTTTCATTTCATTTCATTTCAGGCATGCTCAAAATCAATAGCAAGTTGACAGTGCACACCACATAACTAAAGATATTTCGCCACACAAACAGTGAATGATTACAGCAGAACAATATAATCAGATCGTATGTTCAAAAAGGAGTGGCAAGAAGTATAACATAATAAATCCAATCCCTTCTCCATAAATGATATATAACTTTCTTTAGCTTCCACTTATTTAATATTGAGTTCATGTAAACGTGTTACAATAGATATAGACTCCATCATTTCGAGTGAATAGAAGTGTATTGAAAGCATTTGTATCATCTACCAGTAGGTCAGGGTGATGCTGCAGCTCTGAAGAAATGTTTGCTCAGTTTCATTTCATAAGAAAACTATCATATCTATCACTTAAAGCTTTCTAATAATAATGAAAAATCTGGATCACCCATGTTGGAGTCTTTGTAACCAATGGAAACAAAAATATAATATTTTAGTTGTGTCACAGAGGAAACAGTGTGATTATTTAGATATTATAATCTGGAGTAACGTTGATAATGATCATCCACTGTATTGATCTAATGAGGCCTTTAAAAAGCATGTTGCCATGGAAACTGCTGTCAGCGAGGAGGTGAAAGCACCAAACGAGTTTAACTCCAGTTACTACATATTCAACTGCAATCCAATTAGGTTAAAGCTGAATGTTTGAAAAACAAAAGACTGAATATAAAACATGCATCATAATGGTGTTGAAGCTGTTTGATCCCAGAAGACGAGGGGATTTGAATATCGTGCTTCTCCCAAGATGACTGAGTAATGAACATGTTTTATTTCATGCTGATCAATATCATTTTAAATTAGATTCATTAAAGTCTAAATGAGCAAGTCTCTTTAGAGCCTCAGCAGCCATACGCTCATTAAAATAAAGTGTAACAAAGATGCCTGCAGATTTCCTAAAGAGATTTTAATTGGGTCTCAGATAATTGAATTTTAAGAATACTCATATTCATCAATATTCTTTTTTTTTTTTTTTTAATCTCTTCAGGTTTTGACCTGTTCTGATGGAGTCTAAAATGCAAATATCAGCCTTTGCAGTGTTGCAGAATTTATAATTCCACTTTCATTTCCAAGAAAACATCCAGTCATCCAGAAAGTCTTTTCAAGAGACGGATGCTACCCATCACAGAAAACACTGAAATAAATAACATACCTGGCATACATATCTTAGGGCTAAGAGAGGATGCTGCACTAAATGGAGAAAACTAATGTAGGCACTGAAAGAACTTGTAGAAAAAGATGGAGACCTAGATGTGACCTCGAATTATTTCACTGAGGGATGACAGTATGAACAACTACAGCGTCACTAAATGATTTTAATTTTTAGCATTATTGGTTGAAAAAGGAATAAAATGTTCCAGCCAGCAGAAATGCATCTTCTTTCAATCTTTTTTGACAAGTTATCTGAAAATAACATAACTCCAGAACATTCCAAACATTCCATTTGTAAAACCAGAATCATTCAGATGACAAATTCTTTCAAAGTGTCATTGTAAAAAAAAAAAAAAAACACACCACATTTCTAATGTCAGTACCTCTACCTTATTTGCTTTGGTTAAAAGTAGAAATACATTTTGTCTCATGTACAACACACATCTAATGGAAAGGCCGCCACCAGAAATGTGTGGGAATACAACATTTAAATACACATGAAAATAAATAAAGAAGTTACAATTTAGTTGCAAGTTTAATGCCATTCTCCTCAGTGTTAGTTGCCTTTCCCTTGTAATTTAGCTTGTGGAAATCATTCATGATCTCCACCATTGTCTTTCCTTTGGTCTCCGGCACAAAATACAACAGAAATGCTCCGCTACCAATGGAATAAGCCACAAAGATCAGGAAGCAGTACTGCCCGAGTCCCTCCTGTGTGGGCACAGACATTTCAGATTGTGAGACGCGAACAGCACAGTGACATAAAACACAGACTTAGAGAGATGCGTGCGAGGTGTCTCACCACTATGTAGCCAAACAACATCCCAACTAGAAACATGGAGAGCCAGTTGACGGTTCCACTGATCACATAAGCTGATGGACGCCAGGCCTGAAGGAAGAGGTCAGCAGGCAGAGCCATAGACACTCCAGCTAGATGAACATTAAAAAGGAAATATTAAATGATTACATTTTTATTTAAAAACAACAAAACCTTTTCAGGACGAGAAGCTTTCATTCGATGTAGATAAGAAAAAGAGTAACTCACAAGGCCCGAGACCATAAATGCAAATGATACAAAAGATCAGGGCGACATTCAAATACGGGATCCACCAGGTAAGCTCCTGTGCAGGAAGAGAGGTCGTACATTTTGTTCTCTACTTACCAGTGGAGAGAAGATGTTTGCTGTGTATATTTACCTTGATGGAAAGCATGACAGTAAGGGCACACATTGTAACACCCATCAGAAGGTAGCCATAACCCATCAGCTTCTTTCTCCCTGCACGATCTATCAAGAAGGACTGAGACACAACAGAGACGCAGTGATAAGGGATATTCATTTGTCAACAATGCATCTCTATAGCAACACTTTCAGAGTTAGACAGAAAATATGGTTTGATTATGAGATTTAATTTCTTGGCCACCATGTTGTTGACTATCTAATTAGGATGTCTCAAGACAGGCAATATATCTGGTCAAGTCAATCAATTTGCTCTTGAATTCAGCTCAGGTTCTTTTCTGAGGTGTGTGTGTGTGTGTGTGTGTGTGTGTGTGTGTGTGTGTGTGTGTGTGTGTGTGTGTGTGTGTGTGTGTGTGTGTGTGTGTGTGTGTGTGTGTGTGTGTGTGTGTGTGTGTGTGTGTGTGTAAAATATATATATATATATATATATATATATATATATAGAGAGAGAGAGGGAGCGAGAGAGAGTGCAAATATGGGTGCAATCTAATTTTAGTTGTTACTCATTATGCTCACAGAATAAATTCATGTCTAATCCTTTTCATCTACAGGCTTGGAGCCATTAGGTGTACTATTTCAAAAGGGAGTATTTATGATTTTTTTTTTTTTTTATCAAACAGGAATTGTTCTCGTGTAATTTCTTGTTCCTAGAAGAAAAGTGCTATAAATATAGATTTTGTCAACAGATACATTTATTGGAAAGTCTGCAACCAGTAATGATGGACTAAAACAGGAAGTCATCACGAAACGTTGCTCTGTGATTATGTGCTAATTTGCCTTTTATTTTGATATTGAGTCCATTCCACGCTCCTTTTCACTCGTACTTACACACAGTGATATGGTGATAAGCTCCGTTGCTCCCAGGCCAATGGCTAAGTAGTGCATCTGGTCCTCCGGCACTCCCGATTCGCGGAAGATGTCAAAGGCGTAGAAGTACAGCTGATGGTGAGGATTGCAGATTAGTGATCATCACACCGAGGAAAATGAGAACTGCAGTGTGTTGTTATGAATCGTGACGTGACGAAGTCACCGTACAGCATTAATGCCACAGAACTGGACACCAGAACAGGGGATGGTCATGGCCAGCAGCTGCCACCGCACACAGCGAGAAGTGAGTACGTCCTTCACAGACTTGGCCTTTTCTCCCTCTGTGCTCTCTCTCTCTTTCTGCATGTCATCCAGCTCCTCCTGCACATTGTCTTCCTGCCACAACCACTGCAAGGCTGTTACAAGCAACCGCAAAAAATCAATACAAACACAGAATATTCTAATACAAGTACACACTTTTCATTTTAATTTATGACCTCCATCATAGACACAAAGTGTCATAACATTTAGTCTTGAACATGCTGGACTTCTCAGAAACAGTGTTCTTAGGTGTTTTGTAAACTGTAACATTTTGTAGAAAGCCCACGAGTGCATCTCTTCACCTTGTAAATGCGGTCTTTTGTATTTGTCTTGAGGTTGTTGTTTTTTTAACATCCTGGTCTAACACACTCCACCCAAGGCAGTCAGTCTTCTGCACAGTCTGCTAATGAACCATTTGAATGGTGTGTAGAAGCAGGTACTCCCGAGTTGATGTTGAAATCATTAATGTACTATGTTGGTGTCAGTCAGGCCTGCAATAAATGTTGCTTTTCTCCAAACAAGCTTTCTGCAGAGTTTGAGATCACACATTCATTAGATTCATGTATTTCTGAAGCTTGAATACACATGACACAAGCAGGTCAGCTGATGCAACACCACTGATATGCTTTATTTTTCCTGTCAGTACGTTTGATTTAGTAGCGATACTGCATACTGTGTAGCCACTGCATGTTTTTCCCTATTCGGCATTTGCAATTGAGTTCATGACTTTTAGCTCTTCTTTAAAGAGAGATATCTCAGCATCTTTTGAGTCACACACCACAGTACACGTTTGAAATAAACTAACGTCAGCTGGTTAAGGATGTTCATTCAGAGGCTGATCAGCGCTCATGTTGTTGTAAAGCCCAATAAATAATCAAATAAACTTATATTGGTTGATGTTTAATCTGGATTAAATCACGAGTCTGCTGTCTACGTACCTCTCTTGCTGCCTTCAATGTCTCCTTTATCGATATACAGGTATCGAGGAGTTTCAGGGAAGAAAAGAAGCATGACTAACTGCAGGAGAGCAGGAATACCACTAACAGCCAAAAGATATGGCCACATTTCATCTGTGCCCAGGATCTCCCTTAACAAAGCACAAAACAAGGACACAAGCAATGAATGAGATTCAGCAGATGGCGAGACAAACAGCTATACTTTCCTCTGAAACAACAACGAGATTTTGATTGTGGTAAATAAGCTAACCTGAAAAATCAACATCATTGTATCCTGGTCACATTAATACATAATTGGAATGTTGCTTGTCCTCGAGTGGATTTGTGTTTAAAATTTCACATATGAGCCAACGCTTCTTACTTGATTCCAACAATCTGACCTACGACTTTCCCCACAGCAATGAAAATTGATCCTGTGAGGGTCAGAAAACCTCTGAGCTTCTTGGGCGAACTCTCTCCGAGGTACATGAGATGAACACTGAGGCCGAGACCTGTGGAGAGAAACAACATGAAGAGCTGGGAGTGTAGCAGCTGACAACACAAACGCAGACACTACACACCATCATAACTCACCAACGTTATAACCATAGAGAAGCCTTCCCAACAAGATCATCTCAAAAGACCCGGCCCTGCGGCTGAAGATCATCACCAGGGCAGCAAGAATTGCCACAATGTTGTTGAACAGGAGTGTTTTTTTCCTACAAAGTCATAAGGAATATCACAGCATTTTTTCAAAAGGGTTGAAATAAAGTTTATGCCATATCAACTCTCTGCGTTACAACAATAGCAGCAGGAGAAGATTATGGTGGAAATCACAAGAGGAAATGTTTAAAAAGGAAATATTGTTGTTTCCCAATTTCAACCAAAGTGCAAACTACATGGCATCACCTGATATCTTCATTTGCTAGTTTTACCTGAGATGCCAACTCATACTGGTTGACTAACTGGTTAAACTCTGGTCCAGACACCATCCACCGCCACAGTGCAGATGGATCCTCAGTTAGGCTAATTCCACCACCATCACCTTTAACAGCTGCATTGGCCTGCTCATGAGCTCGGTCAATGATTAAGCCTGAGAACTCAGTGTGAGCCTTGAGGGCCAAAACCTTTCCCAGCTGAAATTCATTGATATATATTGGAATTAAATTGACACTATTGAGTTCTTCCACTGAGTGTACATTCATTTTCATGTTAGAATCAATATTACATCTTGGATTTTCAGCTGTATAACATAGTTTTCTTTAAATAGTACATCCTGGACATCATTTGTGCCAAATGTGGTGCTTGTGTCACCAAGTGAAAGATTCTGATGGAATATTGACTTAATTTGCCACACTAACTAAATTCAGTATGTGTGTGTGTGTCTTTCTCTCACCGGCCATGAGTGACTGGAAGGCTGCCACTGTGAATCGCCCCTGCCCAGGCACCCAGACTCAACACGGCCACGATGAAGGACCAGATGAGCTGGTTGGTGGACTCAGCCACTGGAGTGCCGTACCTCAACATCCATGTGGAGTTCACAAAACTCTGAACATGCTTCAGAAAAGAAACGTCAGAGACATGACCTTAGTGAAGAAATTCTTGGCCAGGAAATTAGCAAAACCATTATTTCTATCCCAGTGGCTGCAGCATCTTCCCAGATAGCAAGAGCAAAGGTCAAAGGTCACTATACGGCTCAAATGAAAATAATATGTTGTGGCCTTCATAGTTCACAATCCAGTTGAGCAGATGTGGACAGTTTTAAGCTCAGATTACTGTTTAACGCCACGAGGGATTACATTTTGCAATGTCAAAGTTCATCTCCTCATTGTTATTTATGCAATGCCAGGAAGCTCTAGAAGTTTTTTCCTGGGTTTGTGTTTGGTCCAGTAAAATAGTTTGAGCAACTAAGACCCACATTACCACTTATTGTACTTTGCATTCGGAGATCTTACCACTGCTGGTGAAGCGATGAGAGAAACTTGTATCCCATACTGGAATGATCCTCCTATTCCCAAAACCGCTGACAGCAGGTAAAGCCGCCAGTACTGCAGCTGACATGAGAGAGGAGACATCACATGTAACATGTTTGGAGAGTGTTTGGTTACCTTCAATGTTCACACTGTGTAGTAGTGGGCTGATGTATGTCCAGATACTTTCAATATTTTACTGACATGGGCTCCAGCTGTGAGCACAAATTACATAACCAGCACACACATTAACCATATTCTGCTCACCTGGACATCACTGTTCTTTCTTAACACTTCCTATTCCTTCTACTAAAGCTGGCTTGCAAAATGAATCACTAAAACAGATGATTTCATATTAATTTTACACTATGTGTAAAATGCTCCTAACAGACTTCACGTAAATGCAGTATCAATATAAAAGGTGATACATCAGCATTTCTCTAGATTATTCAGATCAGCTGGTAACTATCAAGAGGAGTGCTACACAGAGGATCTATGAACAGACATGTTTTTTAAACACATCTATGAATAGATGTTCTTTTTAAGTTCAATTAATCAAGCAGTCCAGGGATTTTGAGTTTCATTTTCTTCAAATTGTTGCAATTGTTTGAATAAATCAGTAATAAACTTTATCAACCGAGAGACTATATTTGGTAATTAATGAATTGCTTTGTGTTTTGATTTGAATAAGCAATGGTCAATTGAAGGGAAATGACAGTATTGGAAATAATACTTGATGAGGTGCTATTTTGTATATATTTTTTAAACATCATAGATAGTAGGTTCCATTTGACAAGCAACTGTAAAGCATGTCCTATTCTAACTTAGTTGACCCGATTAGTATTTTGCTTTGTAAAAAGCAAAAAACTGTGTGAAAAACATTAAGCACTGTTTAGAAAAAATTACTGCAAGTTACAGTTTCTATTTTTTTTAAAGATTATTTTAATCGAGTAAATAATTTTATTTTAGAATTTTTTGTAAAAAAAAAAAAAACATTTGGCAGTAATAATCATTAATTTGTGTAAGGATTGGGTGTCGAAGACTCTAGATATTTTTTCTCTGATATATATCAACAACAAAAGTTAAAACATGTGATTCTGGCGATTTTTACATCACTTTGATTATATGACTGGCATGCAATATCATATTCTCTATTCTGACCTTAAAGTCTTGAAGTATAGAAATCTCTTTTAAAAGCATCTTCAGGTTGACATTTTTAATTTTCTTATTCATTTTATTGAGTGATTCATAAAGGGCCAAGACACATTATCTCCTAAAGACTTGATTCTGTAATTACTTTCAAAAACACAAATCAAATTTGTACTTACCTGTTTTGATTCATGCTCCATAGTTTCTGCTGTATGTCTCCAACCTGCTGTGGAGAAATTGGAGGGCCAGTATATATGAAGGAAGCCGCATGAAGTTATACATCAATCGATAATGGTTGTCCATTCATTTTGACACAACAAGATCATTAAACTTTGACGCGGGCGATGACGTTGACCAAACGTAGGAACCTGGTTGGTCCTGCTGACTCTCGTAGTTTTTGCAACTGCCTGGCAGCGTGAGAGATCGTCTGGTTGGACATTATGTTTCTCCTCCTGGAATGTGGAGACCACACACACACACACACACACACACACACACACACACACACGATGTTGACATTAATTCTCCCCAAGTTCATCCACACATTAATTTCTTTCAAACAATATAGGAGAACATGTTTAAGAGACGTAAGCCTTGTGCTGTGACGTTAAACCAAACCCGAATGCTCCCAATGAGAATGCTTTGACTTTCTGACCCTGAGAAATCAATGACAGTTCTTCTGTACAAGCTTTTTTTCACGAGTAGATCTTTCCCATGACCCATTCATGAACTGAGGATGATATATATTGAAATAAAAGTAAAGTTGAATGAGATAGAAAACTTGACCAAACACCACAAATACATTCATTACTTTGATTTTATTGAGGAAACAATATAACATACTGAAACTACCAAACAAATAACAGAAACAACTGAAATAGGACATTAATGAATGTAGATCACTATAAGTTTCAGAATCCATCATCAAGTAAGAGAGCAAACACACCCCTCATCTCAAAGAGAAATTATTTCTCTCCAAGCTTACATACTAGTTATATTCTCCTAATACAGGCAATAGACCTGTGTCACCTGGTAAAAAAGAGGGAGCAGTGACATAGAAAATACAACCACTAAAGGCACATTCATTCAGGGACCTCATACATCTAATTTGATACCAAGGAGGACAGACAAGAGACACAATTCTACAATTCCCTTCAAATAAAGTCCAAAAATAGATAAACACCTGATACAACGTCTGCATTAAATAGATTTAATTTTTTTACATAAGAACTTGAAACCGTTGATATCACCGATGAAAACTAAATACCTTTTTATTTGTGGAGGCCGAGAAGGATGAGACGGACAGAGGAGTAGAGTCAGCTTCCTTTATTGCTTCCAGTTTGTCTTGGATATGAATGCTAACAAAACAAGAGCTGCACAAGCATGTAACAAGAGTTACATTGAGGATATCTTGGCTCAGGTCTCAGTGACTCATAATAAAACAGTACACATAATTCAGAGACAGCAGTTACTCTCATTGCAACTTTTTAAAGTTATAATAGTAATTTTTACAGTCAGGGTCAACTAACTGGCCAGATTTGAGCCCCTTCAAGCTGGTTTTGGCCTCTGGGTCTTTTACACCTTGATAGCTCGTTAATTGAAACCTTCCATGTGTTTACACTTGAGCTGCATTGTGGGAAATGTAGCGTACAAGATGTAATGTAATGATTAATCATGATCAGAGAGACAATGTGAATTCCTCAGCCACTGCTGCTTGTAACTAAACCAATAACTGAAAGCATGGACTTTATGAAGCATACACACTTTGCGTAAGTGTATAAATGTATTTTTTTTAATTGAATATATTCAGTCAAATCAAACATTATTTGAACAGAACAGTCATACAAATCAAGTACACTTTAAAGTGCTTTACAAGTGATTGTCATAGCAAAGGTTTTAATAAAAGCCTTCACTTATTCTGTCCCTCTTCTTTGCTGTAAAAAAATTCAGAAACATGTTATAATGATAAACATAAAACATTTCAGAATCTTTCATGGGAAAAGCAGATGATTGTGGGAAACAGAAAACAACAATGTTTTGTGTATGTATGTGTGTGTGTGTGTGCGTGCGTGTGTGTGTGTGTGTGTGTGTGCGTGTGTGTGTGTGTGTGTGTCTCATCTTCAGTTTGTTCAAGGCTCATATCGCATTCACAAGCTTGTGCAATACATTTGAAACTACACAAACAACAATGCAACATAAGACACATGGACCTGTTTGCATTTGATGTGTATGTTTCTATACGTTTTTCACTTGGTTAAAAAAAGACAGGTAAAAAAAAAAAAAAAATTCAAAGCTTTCCATCATTACTGTAAGCATTCATGCTTACTGTCACATTATCTATTCAGAAGAATATAATGTGACCTCATGCAGTTGTGTGCTTATTACGTCATATTTAAAGAAAATACATTCTCATATATGTTACACCAGCTACCACTTATAAGAAAATACAGTGTCCCAGAACAACAATAAAAAAAAATGTTTGCAATTACCTGTGAGATTTTTAAAAAAAAAAGAAAGGAAAAACTAAAACTAGCCGAAATGGCAATTCTTACTTAATGTTGGAAAAAAAGAAGCAAAATTCAATACTCAATACTTTTGTAAGCCATTTTGAAATAAAAAAGTCTTTCATACGAACTCATTTAAAATGTGATGCTTTCAGCAAGACTGACAGTAGAAACCAGCAAATATTGAACTCTGACAACATAAAAACACACTGCCCAGGATTAGTTTCTGCCGCCCTGGTATTGTTGGGTTTTGTCTCACATCAGTGAGTGACAGAGAGCAGAAATGTTCCTCTTACTGGAAACACCTTAGATAAAGGAGGTAGAGGGGATCCGTTTGTCTTCCTCTTGAACTGCACAACCTCTCCGAGATTCTTTTAAGAGGCCAAACTCATATGGAGAGTTGATGTCACAGAGAAAGGAAAAAAACACGTTTAAAGTGCAGTGGAATGACACACTTCACCCAGCTGATACTGAACTTGAGATTGCGATTCAAAGTCATTGTCCTGGCCTTTAAAGTTGAGCCTGTGAAACTCATTGGTGATGGCTGACAGGGACTTCCCTTTGGTCTCAGGCAGAAACAGGCCGACGTACAGCGCAGATAACAGGCAGACCGCTCCGAAAGGCACAAAGCAGTACTGATTTAACTCGCTCTGCAAAGGAAAGGCAACAGTGTCTGTCATACTTTCAGTTTCTATTGAAGGCTTCATGCTGTGGGAAACAAATAGTCCTATTTTCAAATGTTTTCACTTTTACATATTGAACACTGGGGGGCGCTATCTATATATATATATATATATATATACACTGAAACATGTTGAGTGGCAAATTTTATTTCTCACACAGTATTTTAATGAGCTGTACATTCATTCATATTCACTGATCTGACATCTCAATAGTTTACCACAGATCTGTCTCTTAGCGCGCTATGCAACTTTTTAATGAGTCTAACTTTCAGACTGACTGTTGTGGAACACTATCACAACAAAAGCACACATATACAGGCAGAATTATTTCTATCTTCTGCCATGAATCCACCACCATGGTACACCTCATTATTCTCTCTTTACAATCTCAGTTGTTAGTTCGTCAATATTTGACCTACAATTTTTAAGCAAATTGTAGTTAATTAAAGTTAATGCAATTTTTATGCATTAACACTCTCTGTTAACCAGCTCCTCATACTAGTGAAAAAAGGTACTTGCACATTCAGCTTAATTTATCAATTCATCTGATAGACAGATATTGATTGATGGACAGACTCACCACGAGAAATGGGAAGAGCATTCCAACAATGAACAGGTTGATCCACATCATGGATCCAGCGATCATGTAGGCTGCCGGTCGTGCGGTTTGATTAAAGATCTCTGTGGGAAGCACACCTGTCACTCCAGCTGAGAAAAAAAGAAGAAGAAGAAGCAAACGTAGTCAAATTTATCATCACTATCCCAAGATATATATTTTCTAAACCAGCTTGACCCTTGTTTGACCAAATTCAATGTCATCTGTGAACAATGCATTACCGGCAACACACACAAAGTTGAAGCAGCAGACAGAGATTTCACGTTAATGTTTTTCATCATACGTTGATCAGGTGCTGAATGGTTCAATATTCATGTTTAATTTATGGCATGTTAATGTTTATTTACTGCAACATTTTTTTGCTTGACAAGACAAGTTAATTTACTATTATATCTGTTTAATCCAAATGGTGCATCATATGTTTATGATGAAAGCATTAATTCACAACTTTGTCTTTGGTCATTTTAGGAGTGTAAACACAATAAAGTTTAAACTTAATCTGACCGGGTCCCATGCCAAAGCTCAGAATGTAGGTGAAGATGCAGGCCATGCTCAGGTATGGCATCCAGCTTACGAGGTGCTGTTTAAATATAAGGGGTTGGGGGGGGGGGGGGGGGGGGGGGTAGAGGAAACATATTTAAGTAAGAAAAATCACATGAAGGAAATGTGCAGATTTCTAACACCTTGGCTCATTAGTTGGGCCAAGGTGTGCTGGTAACGCCACAAGTTACCCTGCCTGTAAAACTCATGAAACCATTAACTATGCCTCACCCCTCACAGGTTACATTTCAGCTCTTGCCTGAATGTGGACTCATAAAGCCTCCTTGTGGTCAGATGACCTCACTGAAAGGCCTCAGGTGTTACACAATTCACACAACTTCACTCAGCACACTAACTCACCGCTGCTGAAACTGAAACTAAAACTTGAAGTTTGGGTTGGAAAGATGATCACCTCAAATGACAGAGCGATTGTGAAGACCACAGCCCAGATGGTCATGAAGATGAAGCCTCCCATAAGCATGAACCGCCGACCTTTGCGCTCAATCAGAAGGTTCTGGAAGTTAAAAAAAAACAAAAAAACAAACAAAATCTATCTCAAGAAAAATGGCTTTTGTACTCAACACTTTCATGCATATAATGTTTATATTTAATATGTATTTAGTAAGTATAGGCACTGTAATCTCTTTAGTTCCTGCATTAGTTTGTTGCTAAATCATTTCAGTACATCAACCTATTAAACAGGAGTTCCTGCAAGTGCAAAGCAATGTGACAGCTACTTAATGTACAGTACCTGGGGTTATTCTCAAGCTGCATTAAAGCTTTAGGAATGCAAACAACAGTTTCTTATTGCTCCAGCTGGTTACATAATGCCGGGGCTTAAATGACGGATACTTACACACATTATACAGGCTGTGAATTCACAAGCTCCTGTGCCGATAGTGATATACTGGATTTGTTCATCAGATATTCCAGCCTCTTTGAACACATAAAATGCATAGAAGTAGATCTGTGAGAAGAAAGAAAGATATGAGCTGTGTGCTACAGAGCATTATTGCTTGTTATAAGAGGCGAAACTGTTGATAAGCCGATTAAAGCATTTTTTTGTACATTGAGTAATTGTGTTAATACCAAGTCCTCGCTCTACAAGAGCCAAGCATGTGGTTACAAGGCCTAAAAAAAAAAACCAAAAACCTTGGGTATTTAGTCAGTGTTTTCTGGTGACAAGGATCATGCAGCTCTGCAAATAAGTCCGGAGATGTTAAAAATGTCCATATAAGATATGGGAAGATTCTGACTCAACAGGCAGACAAAGCCTGGTTTTCCATGAAGCAGATTCAAAACAATAAGCTGTATTCATTGAGCTAAACAGCGAGGGATGACGCTTCATCAGCGGGATACATTATTAATGTGACCCGCAGTAACGTAAAGAAACCCAGACACGACACAAACTGCCGATGGATCATCTCAAATTTCTAATTAACTTCCCGACTCAGGAGCAGGAAACTGCAGCCAAAAGAACATCGGAGACTGTTTCTCTACCGGTGGATCGGTTACGCTCGTCCTTGTGGATGATGTAACAATAATATGTTCAATACTTTCTGAGACACTGCACATGCATGAGATGTCTCCCTTCTTATCGGCGCAGGTGGACAGTTCTTCTTACCGAGTCATTGCCACAGAGCTGCATGGCACTGCTGATGATCATGACTGTAATGAGCTGCCAGCGTACAGAGCGATCGGTGAAGAGCTCCCAGGGCTGCTTTGGCTTGATGCCTTTCGTCTCAGCTTGTTCCTGCATGATCTCATCGAGCTCGCTGTTCTGAACCTCACATCCTCGCAGACGTCTCAGAGCTGTCGAGAAGAAAACAGCATGTTTACTACCTTAGACAAGACTTGTATTGAAAAACAAACAAACAAACAAACAAACATGCCAATAAATTCAGTGTGTCGAGTTTACAGCAGTGGTGGATGAAGTACTACTATCTTATGTTGGGTCAAAAATCAAGTTGGGTACAAGCTCAACTCAAAATTAGGATTGTTCGCGTCTATGTTAGCTGCATTTTTCACATTATGAGTTAAAGCAAAGTTAATTTTCTGATATACTTTGGTAATTAAAAGAAGTACACCTGGATTTATCATGTTACAAAATAAATCTATGAATCTGGAAAGGTCATAACACAAATAACTCCAAGTCAGGGTTACAGAAGGTGGAGGTTGTCGCAATGTAAGGCCAGAAAGGTCAACGAGCCCTTTTAGATTTCAAAACAAAAGAAATAAGAATAATTATTGTTGTTTGTGGTGCTAATAGCGCATATTAAACACATAAATGCAGGGAGGATTTGAAATGAATCACGTAGTGTAGTGTGTGCAACATTAGCAAATATCAAGTTAATTGTTTCTTAAATGTCCAACTTTAGATAAGTTCAACTAGCAACAAGCTACAGCAGTCAGTAGGGATAAAAACAAGATTGTTTTTTTCCAATTACTTTTATATGTACCTTACAATTGTGGAGAGGTAGAAATATAGTGCAACATAAAATCATAGCATAAAAATTTGCAATAGAAATACAGTAACACATGTGGCTGAGACAATACGATACCTACCGTTTATACAACCCTCCTTGTCACCACGGTCGATGAGCAGGTATCTGGGACTCTCTGGGAACCATGGCAGGGTCAACAACTGAATGAAGCCGGGAACCGCATTACTGGCAAGGAGATACTGCCAGTATGGCTCACTGCCCAAAATCTCTCTTTAAATAAATTATCAAGAGGGTTATTGAGGATAATTTTCTGACTTCAGGAGGTTTCAAATGTTATTCTTCGTATGTGTGCAAATACTACGCATACATTGCTCCTACCTGAGTCCAATCACCTGTCCTAACACAACGCCAAATGCTGTGAAAACAGCCGAGGACAAGGAGATTGCCCCTCTTAAGTGCTTTGGTGCACTTTCTCCAAAATACATGGGCTGCACATTCATACTGATTCCTGTAAAACAAGCAGAGGTTTCTATTTCAATTCATACTATTATTTCTATATTCCTGTTTCAGTCATGTCATAATTGCACAGATTCTGAAAATGGACGTATTTTGCTTATGTACCTGCATTTATTCCAACCAGGACACGTGAGATAATGATCATTTCAAAGGATTTGGCAGCTCGACTTGTGAGGGCAAACAGTGCACCACTCATGAGAAAAATGTTGTTCAGCAGCAGACATTTCTTCCTTGAGGGAGAAAAACAAGAAGATCGCATGAGACCAATTCAAGTTGAAGACCTTTAGAAGACTCCATGGTAACATCTAGATATTTTTAACATGATATGGAAATGAAAATTGTTGATGAAAACTAAACAATTAAGGTTATGCCACTGAACTAAAGTGCCAATTTTTTTTTATCATTTTCCTGTTGTTTGCCAAGAGCTGCAAAAACTAATAAGTCTGTCCATATATAACTCTTCATTTTCCCACCAAAACCTTTATTTGACATGTATTGTTGCATTGACTACTGTTAGTGATCCCTTGCAAGGAAAGATACATTCAGGATACAAGTTAGGATGTAATGCAGATTCACAAACTGCAAGACACGGAGTCTGAAAAAAAATACTGTTGTGAGCAGCAATAGGGAGCCACGACAGAGAGGCTGAAGAGCCACGTGCAGCCGTCGAGCCCGCAGGGGGCGGGCACATGGTTTTAGAGACTCATGGTTGAAGAAAGTAAATCAACAGCCCCATTACATTCTCACATGCGCATCTCGATGGGTTGATCATTGCCTCGGCACATTCATTCTGTAAATATCTACAAGCACACGTTTGCATACAGGCGACATCTCCTCTTACCTCCCGAAGCGTATAGTCATGGGCCCTGCAATGAGAGCTCCAGCCAACCCTCCCAACGAGAAGATGGACACGATGATTGTCCAGACCAGCGTCACCTGGTAGTCCTCCAACTGGATATCCCATCTCTCCAGGAAAGTCTCATTGACGAATGTTTGAATAAACTGAACAGGAAAAAAAAAAGATACATCAGCAAGAAAGCAGTGTTTGTTTGTTTTTTTTACATTATGGTTTTCCTTCACGCTGTCACTACAATAGGTTGAAGGAACCCGATTGTAATTGATATGCTAGATTCATATATTTTCATTGGCACATTTCATCAATCCCCAGGGTTGAGGAGAATCACGTCATGTTGTCTGAACAGTTTGCTGCAGAGTTTAGGGGCCGTCACATATCCGTATTGCTGCTTTGCTTTCTGAAACAGAATCTTTCTAATCTTTTGCTGCTAACCTTTCATTGTGGGTGGGACCCACTACAGGATTTTTCAGCGCTTCACAGATTAAGAGACCACACACTTGATCACAAAAGACAGATCACACAAGATCTCCGTCTTCTGATCTCCGAGCGGAAAAGCAGAGTTTAGAGCAACCTTTTTGACATAATAAAATTAATCCTCGTCACTCAGGCTTTGAATGCAGGTCGGCTTATATTGTCCATTGAATTAATATTATATAGTTATAGCTTCTCATCTCATGAAGTCACGCATTAACAAGACCTTCCGAGCGGATGGGACCGAACAGAATCACTCTTCCCCACACCACAGGAAAGTTCTTTACAGACATCCGATAATCGGGCCTGTGCTCGCGATGCTCGGGAGGGGAGAGCCGGTCTAAAATCGGCCCGATTATCCTGTAGTGTTTGCCTACACGACTTGACATGAGAATTGTAATAATCCTAACTTGTAGATTTTGTAAAATATGGAGAAAATGCAAAGACTACCAGAAAGCAGAGGAATTGAAATGTATGTCAACATACTAGTCATTACGTTGGCTCGTGTCATCTGCACAGTAATAGTGAAGAACTGCCAGATATTTTGGAAAAAAAGAGGCAGAGGCACTCACTCATTATTACTTCATGACAATTCTACCACCACAAAACCCTCAGACTGGTGTTGAATGGGTTAAGCGAAACAATGAAACCCAGTGGTTGCAAAAGAAATGACTAAAGGCAGGCACAATTGGCCTTTTTCTTCCATGTGCCAAATCACACTGTGAGTGAACATCAGCGCAGGTGTGTGAAGCGCAAGCAAAGAGGCACAAAACAAACACATCCCAGGAGTACCACGGGTATTCATTTACCACTCTGTCGTCACACTGGGAGATGCCAAGACTTTCTCCAACAGTCACTTCAAATGACCAAATATTCGTATTTGTACAGATCACAAAAGGATTCTCATGGGTAAATGTGGATAAAGCAATATAGCACATGATTATCGCTGCACATGAACAACTAGTAAGAGGGGAACAAAATCACTTTACATTAGCAATAAAAAAAACCCAAAAAAACAAACTTACAGTTGTGGGAGCATTCATTATGGCAAGGTTGTAGCCATACTGAAGAGTCCCTCCAATGGCTGCAGAAGCAACCATGAGCACCAATGTCAGAGGACTGCTCTGCAAGATAGATAGATAGATAGATAGATAGATAGATAGATAGATAGATAGATAGATAGATAGATAGATAGATAGATAGATAGATAGATAGATAGATAGATAGACAGGTTCTCTATGAGATCATCTTGCTACTTTACATTATGCATCATGTAAAGTCACAATAAAAAAAAGTTAAGACAACTCAACTGACAAGGCAACCTAAAGAAACCAAACAGTTATCGCTAAGAGACAGGAGCTCTGAAAGACTGGACATCCATTAAAAAGCAACTTTTCAATATTTACCTTCTGTGCATCTGTTTGCGACATTGCTGAAATGAGAAGGAGCTAAAAACCAAACAAGAGGAGAACAAGAGTGAGTTGGTGAAGTCCGACAGAAACCTGAGGCCAGTCCACCTCTAATATGTGCACCTCACACAGCAGCAGGAGCCCCGAGCACGCGCCTGTAGCCCGCGTCAGGCCTCCTCTGATTGGCTGCAGTTGTGCAATCAGCTGCCTGACGCAAAGAGGTTCAAACGCGCTCACTGAGCTGATGTCTCACCGACGAATGCTGGAATAATTATTGACCCACCGTGACGAGCCCTGAGCAGGTGAGTGTCGTCAGTGAACCGTCAGGTGCAACAACGGCGCGTGCACAGTGTCTTGAAGGAGGTGGGATGGTGATGCATTAAGTTTGATATAAATTGGTCAACATGAATGGACAAGCTCCGTGATGTGGAATGTGAATACGTCACACGTGTCCTCGTCACACAATTAAAATGTCATTTGGTCTTCGTCATTTCGTTATCATGCTTTAAAATGTGTAAATTAACCCAAGGTACAAGATTTGTTTACTTTTTGCATTTCTATTTGGTGATGTGTAATACTATATTAATACACTTTAAAGCAAAGTGGGAGCCATTTAATATATTACAGATAATAAATAACATGTCAGTGACTCAGTTATCATTACAACACAACAACAATAACAATAATAATGTATATAACAATAATTATATTCCTCCATATCCCTTTACCTCTTGTTCTACTTTATATTTTGTCATCTCAGCTTCTTTGACCTCTTTGTGTAGTGGTCAGCACTCTTGCCTCACAACATGAAGGTCGTGGGATTGAGGTCTTTCTGTGGGAAGTTTGCATGTTGTACTTGTGCAGATTATTTTGATTTTTTTGATATTCCTCACAGTCCAAAAACAGGTCAGATCCATGTGTTTGCTCTGTGATGGACTGACCATCTCCCTAGTGTCTTCCCCGCCCCCCTTTGTCTTCTGCACCCAGCTCATGACGAGATTGATGACAGCCTGCATGTACAGGCTATTAAACTTGTTTTTATTTGTGGGCCAGCAGATCATTAAATAGCTGTTGTACTGGACATTAGTGTTTCAATATCTCCATCATATGCACTCCTTTTTCAGGGCAGTGGAGGCCTACAGAATATAGAAGCAGAGTTGCGATCGAGAGCTCACCAGGTCAAATTCAACAGCTGACATGTCACCACTTCTGTTCCCTGAGAAAGACCCTTGACCCCCATCAGCTCCCTGCAGTGCTCCAATGTGGCTGCACTTCTGCATTCCAGGATGACGACTGGTTCATGCAGAAAAAAATATTTTCCCAAAGGGATTAATAAAGTAATTATGTTAAGGTTAGTTATGTTACCTTATAATTAAAAAAAACATTTATTTATTTATTTATTTACTGATTTCTCTACTTTTCACACCATATATTGATTAATGCACAAAGGGAGCAGCACCTTTAATTTTATGGCATGTGATATAATGACAGTAAAGCAATTCAATTCAATTCAATTCAATTCAATTCAATTCAATTCAATTCAATTCCGAAGGTACTTTGTGTAAAATCTTGGTTATGTCATGTCACTTTTGTCCACAGGGTGGCATAGTGAGTCAGTGTTCCTCAGAGTTTCAGCAGTTCATTCAGATTTCTCATCTCATTAGCTGCTGCTCTCCTCTTGGAGTGAATGAATAAGTGCAGCCCTCAATGTGTGTGTTTCTGATTTGTGCCGTATTTTCCGTTCTCATTTGACTCATTTTAATCTCTTATGTTATTATTTCATAGCTGTTTTTGATATAGTTTTCTTAATCTAGTTTTAATTTAGAGCCTCGTTTCTTCACTCCTGGATTGACACTTATCGCAATCTTTGTTGCTTTCATTTTGTGAGCATTACCTTTTTATTGATGAAAACACTTTATGCAGCAGTTCATTTGTATGAACTGCTGATATTCATAAGTGTGGACATATTTAACATATACTGCAGTCTTACAACTTCTTGAATCAGCTGGTATAAAATAAGCAGAGATATGACTTCAGAAACTCTAGAAGTGAATCAAAAAACAAGTAAATGAATGATCTTATATACATATTAAAACAAATGACTTACAGACCATGATTCTAAATGCTTATGAGAAAAATGGTTTGATAGGCTGAGGCAGCTGCATCAACATTTCTGTGTTAGTCCGCAATATTTGGATTTTAATCACCAATGCGGTGTAAATTGCAGTTTCCTTTGTTGTTTTTGTTTTTTTATGCAAATCGAGCAACACATCTATAAGTAGTTGAGTTACTCAAACATACTGAAATACAGGTGAGCTGAATAATCCAAATAGTGACATTTCCTGATTCATCCACAATCCGTTTAGACTTTAATGCTAATCACATTTACTCATTTCTATCTTTAAAATAATAATTGAAATGTTTCAAAGTTCATATGGGCAATGCATTTCCAAACTTTACATAATAAATAGTCCTCAAGACAATTTATAGTAAGAAAAGCAGAGAGGTTATTTAAACTGAGAAGGATCTTTTCATATAAAGCGGATCCAATGAATAAATAACATTGAATTCTCCTGGAAGATCAGAAGAAGCACATTACTGATATTATTTGCGTGTTTAGAAGGTTTGAATTATAAATGGTATTTCATGGCTGCACTCTCCTGGAAAGCTCTCTTGATCTTGATGGAGTAATGAGAAAAGATCAAGAAATAACTATAAATACCGGAAACTACCATGTGGAGCTTTTTTTTTTTTTTTTTAAATACACACAACAGATTTGATGGGAGTGCAGCCAGTAGTCGAAAATATATTTTGTTTTGCATCAAACTGTTGGGCAGATGAATGAACAGACGGATCAGCAAAGCTACTGCTGAAGTAAAACAAATGCAACTCTAAATGAGTTCATTGTGAAACGAATTGATGCGAATGAGAACATTAAAAGACTTTTGCCAAGGACTTTGCAAAATTGCAAAATCTATAATATTGGTCTGTATAGTTGCTCCACTGGAGCATCTATATGCATGAACGCAATTAATAGAAAATCATTGCAAATAGGCTGGAACACGTTCGTGCTTATACAAATGTGAGTAAAAGAAGAGAACGGTGGAGGGAAGCCTTCACGATGAGGTCATAATGAGATCCCCCTCCCTTCTCGGTCTCTAATTGGTCAGCTCTCATAGGATTACACGAGTTTCCTCAATTGAAGTTCAACGCTCTGACAACTCGAGACTGGAAAAAGAAAACAAAGACAGAAAACTGTTTCTCGGTGAGATTGTGCCCTCGCCTGGGTTTCATCGATCGTCTGTTCAGATGTGTGTGTTCTCCAGCAGTCAGACTGAGAGTTTTGCTGCGCCGCTGGTCTCCTGCAGCCTGCAGCACTCATGACTGATGTGGAGTCTTTAACACGCCCGACATTCACTCAAGCTGCAGTTTGCGCCACAGCTCATCATGATGACACGGATATTCTGGGATACAGTTTTTCTCATAAGCGGTGAGTAGCTTATTTTTGGTTTGTTTGTTTTGTTTTTGTAGGAGAATAGTGATTTGTTTGTGATTCAAAAGTTTCCGGTTTGTCAAATGATGACGGGAAAAAAAATGCCCATTTATATAAACGTGAGGAAGTGTTGCTTGAATCTCACGGAGCTGTTGTGAGATAATCCCTTGTACAGTCATGTAGAAAGTCTTTTAGAAATTTAAATCACGATATGTTCAATACAATTCATAACATTTTAAGTGATTTTTTTTTTTTTATTCAAAATTGAACTTTTATTATGGGGTTTTTTCCGTGTATCCTCCATGCTGTCACTTACACCTGGTATTTTGCCTTGTCAATATACTGATAACCTAAATGGTAATCAGGTTTTGTGTGATGTTTATGGCCTTCATTGTATACTTGTGATCTTTTGGTTTCTACAACAAACTATCCTGCCTCTTTTCACGAGCTCTGCTCAGTAATCGCGTGTCTTTGCAGGGCCTGCTGTATTTATAGTGCTTTGGTCTCATCCTTTTACTGAATGTGTGACCCTGTTACTATTGTTGGGTGCCAGTTACTCAACGGAGCATCGATATCACATTGGAGACCAGGTCACATCTTTATGGGTGGATTGCTAGAATTTACCTTCACATCAATTGTAAGATGCGATGTCTGACTCTAATTTTGAAAAGGGAAAAAAAACAAACGTACAATATATTTTAAAGTAATATCTATTTTTTTTTTTATATTCCTTTAGGTACTTTTAGTATGTCTGTGGTACTTAATGGTGAGTTTACGGTGAACCTTTTTTGGTATTCTTGGTCTTTATCCCTGCAGGGTTTCCTCTTTAATTTTTCTCCACATTAAAACAGCGTTGTATATTAACAGCTGTGTGTTTTCTGCTCTCAGGTTCTCTCTTCACGTTTGGAGCTGGGCAGAGTAGCTCGACCATTATTGAAGCGAACGTATCCATCGATACACGCTCCACTGCTGCCTCGAGCCCCTCCAGTCGCAGCCCCGTAACAACCAGCAGCAGGAACACGACAACCATACCTGCAGTTAAAAGTAAGCAATGTGAGATGAAAATGTCACATTCAAACAAAAAAAAAAATTACTTTCTTCATGTTCTAATCACTGTTTATACGTTCTTATTGTGACAGATTACACTTAATGTTCTCCTCGAAACCATTTGATTTTATTAACAGGTTCACTCACTACATTTGGAGCAGAAGAGACAAATTCAGCAATTATGAATGCCACCATTTCAGTCAGCAACACCTCTGCTGCTGCTGCTGCTTCTGAAACCTCAACAAGCAGCGCCCCAAAAAACAGCAGCGCGCATAATTCGGTCCCAAGCTTCATTGCAGCTACTACTGCCAACGTCCGGCCAGCGAAAAGTAAGTTTCCACTCAAATAATTAGCCTGTAAAAGCCGTTTTTGAAAGTTCAAGGTTGGCGTCAAGCTTCCCCAAAGAAAATGGGTCAATGTATTTCATGTTAAAAGCTCTAGTTGTCCTCTTGGCAGCCCTTGATTCACTCTCACTGCAGTGCTGCTCCCACAGCGGGGGGTCCTCGGCACCCTTTCCCACTGGGATACAAAGCACCGCCAATATACAGACAGTGCGGTGCACAATGATAATTGATCCTATTAGCATGAGTGAAAGCAGCAATTGTAGTAAATCAAAGATGATGAGCAGTTTACGTAAGTATCCGTTTCACAAAAGCTGCACCTAAAAAGTATTGAATTATTATCTGAAAGGCATCTCGCTCGCCCTTGAGGCTGTGGTTTCTCTCTCCCTCTCTCTGAGTCTCCTCTGGTTCGACTGCCAAAATCACATGGAATGAGAGAGGGCTTGGTAGGCAGATGCCTCGGGGACAACGGAGGGCTTTCACAGAGTCTGAAAGCAGGAGACAATGCATGTAGGCTGCGATCCAAAAGCCCATTTACCATTGGAATGAAGTGTGTGACGAAGGCTGTAATTCTGCTATCTGTCTGGATGTTCTTCCTCCTCCTCACTCTGAATGCCACATTGTGGCATCTGCCTCAGACACTTGTGCTACACTGATGTTAGTCCGTCAGTATCCAAGGAGTCCGTCTGACGGTACACCATGTTCGTAAGAAAAGTTTGGTGGTGTCTGGGCGTTCGTTTAATCCGATACTCTTTGCCCCGTTGTCTAGTGTTGTCGGAGTGAAAATCGAGACGTGTGCCTGCGGAAAGGTGCATTGAAGGCTTCGGTCTTGAGAACGATAGCTCCTGCAGGGACCTGCTGTCTCCTGGGTCACGGAGCGGCTCAATAGGCGAGGGAAGGTTTTGGTTTGCAGCGTCTGTTTGGGAGTTTTCTTTGAATATTGTCGCCCCTCCTGGGTACAGCGAGAGATGTAAGCCATCACAAATCCACACGCAACTGCAGACAAAATAGCTTCAGTCTTCTGTTTGTGGCGTGGGTGTGAGTCTTAGGATTTAGTACTTGTTGCTGTTCGAGTTCTCTGAAGGCTTAGAGTATTTTTAGAGTTATGATATTCTCCTGTGGTTTGGGGGGGCACAGTGGTGTGGTGGTTGGCACTCTCCCCTCACAGCATGTCGGGTTGCCCGATTCGAGCTTCACACACTTGACTAAACTGATTTCAATTTGGTTATAAGTGTTGGTGTGAAAACATCAGGGCAGTTTGCTCTTTGCAGCAGTATTGTTGAAATCAATAACAACATGGTCTACATCTCTGCAGAGTTTGTGGCAGCGGCTGTTAGGTTTCATTTCGATGATTGCCCAGACAGCCACCGGCATTTCTGCTTCCATGGCACGTGCCGCTTCCTGATACTGGAGGAGACGCCTGCATGTGTGTAAGTCATTAGGTTTCTGATGATAAAATACTACCGCTGACTTGTGGTTGTGATTGTTGATGTTTCGAATGACATACAAATGTATCCATCAACACGGCACTGAGAGATGCCAAATATATTGTCCACTATATAGTACATTCTAATTTACTTTGACTAATTTGCTATTTTTTTGTAATATAAAACACTCTGACCTTTTATTTCTAATTGAACTCTTTTAAGATAAATAAATAATAAAACAGTCATCTTTTAACGTGGACATCTATGCTGTTTAGTACACTGGCAGCTCTGTCATTCTATGTGTGTAGTTAAAAGATGCCAACTATGTCGGCAGCAGATAAAAAAAAAAATCTCTCTCTATATGTATATAACTTGTATGATTGTGTATCTGAACACTGTTAAAAAAGGTCTGACTTTTTTTTTTATTATCAAAGTTTTTTTTATACTTAAAAAGACTGTAAAAAATAAAATAATTTAGTGCATAACAAGACGTTTCAGCTCAACGGGATTTGCAGTTTTAATTCACTTGAGTGATTTTGTCATTAGTCGTCTGTGCAGTCAGCAAGATGTGACTCATCAATGAGAATAAATTGATCTTTATAAGGCAGCACGTTTAAAGGGTGTCTATTTCAAATTTATATAATCAGTTTGCAGTTTTACTGTGAAGTAACACTAATTCACCTCTCACTCAGTATTACAGCTGTGGGAGTGTTTCTTTCTCTCGTGTCATACTGTGATACGTTCCATCATATCATCCAATCGCTGTTGCAGTATTTATCCTTCAGGCTTTCCTCGTGTGTTGCAGGTGTCATCCGGGCTTCGTGGGGATGAGGTGCGAGCACGCAGACCTGCTCGCCGTCGTGGCGACCAATCACAGACCGCAGACCGTGGCCACAGTGCTGGTGCTGTGTGTGATTGGGTGTGTTCTCGTCATGGTGTTGTGTACACTGTTACAGTAAGTTCGTTAACGTAGCCAAGAGATTGACTTGACTGACAGCTGATAAACTCAACCGTGTCTGTTCATGGCGGTTGACAACATATTTGTCAAGTGGTCTGCACTGCTGCTTCGTCCCTCAGTTGCTGGTGGAGGCGGGACTGTCGGAGGCGGAGCCACGCGCATTACTACATCACGCAAAAGCATGGAGTGTCCCGCTGTCCGTCAGAGAGCGGTACTTTTCTTTTCTTTTCTTTTTTTTTGCCTTTCAGAGTCGCATTCATTTATCCAGTGCAAGGAAAGTAATTACTATTGCAGGAATAGGAAAATATCACAGTTGAAATGAGTGAAGAATTAAATGTGTTGTTGATTTTAATAAGTTTTGGCGAGAATATGAGCATAGTACAGTACACAAGTGTAGTTGCTGGTTGTTTAAGAATATGTTGATGGAAATCTAATAATATTGTGATCAGACAAAAAAAAAGATTCTCATGCAAACGCTGGTAATTTTTTTTTTTTTTAATTTGCTTTTCAGTGGTGTGAGAGGACATCTTTGAAGATGAACGGTTTGCTTCATGACGTTTTTTGTTTGTTTTTTGTTTTCCTTATTTGTCCGGCTCACAAACCCTCACAACTGCACTCAACGTGGCTCAACAGGCCAGAGGCAAAGTGTGACTGAGGTAGGCCTTGTTGACATTGGAGGTTCCAATTTTCGTTCGATTTTTCTCAGTGACTGCAACAAATCCGGCGACGTGTTCACTACACTCTGTGGGAGTGCAGCGAGAGCTGCAGCTGCCTCTGCAAAAGTCTGAGATGGAAGCTGCTACAGAATCCTGCACGGGGCATTCTGTATGTCCTGATTACTGTTCGTCTGTCCCAGACGACAGTAGAAAAGATCTATGAGGCCATTAATCCTGTGTGGAGGTTGCAAAGGAGAGACATTTATATTTGGTTGTGGGACAACAATAATTCATTTACCTGCCAGAAGGACCCAATTCCTATTTTTGTCTTTTTATATGTTTTTGCACAGACTTCATCTTTACAAGCACTAAGGACATTTTTAATAACCTACGGTGGTGGGAAATTCTGCTTTACAAACATTTTAGTGTCTGTTTTTAAGGAAGGAGCTCACGTCACTCGACGGGAGTAGGAATTGTTATCTGGACTGGCTGCAGAAAGATTTCCAGGACTTCAGTCAACAGTTGTACATCAAGACTGCAATGCTAGAATTGTTCCTTTTTTTGGTTTTTCATATGATTTGGAGAAAACTTTGCATGACTTGAGTGTTGCTACTAAAGGAAGTATATTTATCAGTTTTTATTTTTTATTCTTGGGCTGTATTTGAATAGTTTCATGCATCAGAGATTTTTGATATTTCAAGCTATAACTGAACCGACACAAGGGGCGACCACTTCATTCTACTTTAGTAATGTTGCACTTTTCTGCAAGCTTGCTCACTGTTGATCGATTAAAACCTGCACTCATTGCACTATGTAGTCACTTGTAAAAAAAAAAAAAACGCGTCGACATACGAGATGCCAAATACAGCTGCCTGATGGAGCACTGATGGGGAAAAGCACGGGTTCATACACGCCATGCACCAAATTCAAGCTTTTATTTTTTTTTTAAATGACAACACAGAATAGAATGGTTTGTTATAGCATTGCCTTTGCTCTGATTTCAAGTACTTCTAAAGACGTAAAAGCCTCTGAATGTGAGTTTAGAATTAAACCTGTTTTTTGTTTTGTTTGGATTGAAGTAACTGAAAAAATAATTGCAAAATTGATCTGGTGAACATGATGAATGTCGATGGTATTTTATATTCCAGAAGACTCTGATTGGACAATAAATGTGTGTTTGTTTACAGTATCTGATGCTTTATGTTGATTACAGCATTGATGTATGAATATCAAAAGTGAATACATGGTATACATGTGAATACACCTTCCTGCTGATCTTTGGAGTTTTCCCTTTGCTTCCTCGGTTTCTTTTTTGTTCTCACATTTGGAGAGCCTTGATTATCTGAATTTGTTTTCCAATGAAGGATTAAAAATGCAAATGTGTGTGTGGGTTTCTTTCCCTCCCCTCATGTTCGTGGCCTATTAATTACAACTCCGTCTCTGGGGTCTTATCGCTCAATTCATCGCGTGACCCTCTTTTCACTTCTGAAGCTCGAAGCACGTTTTCTTCCTCTCTTTTCAAATACCCTAATTTTCTGACGCTCTGTTCTTCTATTTTTTTTTCTTTCTTTCACTGAATATTTCAAGATGCAGGAATGCCAACACGAAACCCCCTCGACCCGAGGCACAAGTGAACAAAGAGCTGAACTCCTGAGTGCTTTTATAGCTGAAGGAAATGTTTTAGCTCTTCTCTATGCAGCCATTCACTTTATTTATTTGTCTTTGTTATTTCATAGAGTCCATAGCCTTTAATGGTGGAAGAGTTGTGGTCGAAAGTGACTTTGCCACACAAGACATAACTCGGGTTGTGTTTTATTTCCATCATATGTCACCCGGTCGACATTCTCCTCATAACGTGCTGCATCTTTCCGGGCCTTCCCTTTAGCTTTCTGCATGAGAAGCTTCATCTTGTTCCGCAATCCCATTATGTTTGCAATTGGATTTCTGTGGAGCCCTTTAGAGCCGTCTGGCTGAGCCACTAAACCAGCTTTGAATTAAGCAGCTCTTGTGGATGCTCTTCTAAACATACACAATACTCCTAACTATACAAACGGGTGGGAAAGGAAAGAAACTAGAATAAATGAAAACAAATTAATCCTTAATGTTTGACTCACGTTTCACAGACAGTGGATGGACGGTGGACATCAGGAAATGTGTTTCAAACTCGGATCTGATTTGGATGAATGTCAAGACCTTGTTCCCTGCGAGTGGCCGGGGCTTGGCTTTGAATTGAAAGGCCACTTTGGTGTTTTCCCGGGAGTTCCTCCTGTGGCCCTTTTGACCCTCAGACCACCACTCCCAATATCTGCCTCCGACCAGATGGTTTAAAATAAGAGTATTTGCAAAGGTATTAGGCTTAGGCAGCCCTCGCTCGTTCTCCTCTCTGCTAAGTCCAAACCGACAGGAATGATCTAAGCTTAGGAGCTTCAGCTGAAGGGTCAGATCATCCAGACCTCCTTCAAAAGGAATTACATTTTTCTCGGGTGCCTGAGCTTGAGAGACGATTTAAATGGTGCCACCAGCGTTCACACTTAAAAGAACACATTTCAGCGCATCATAGTATTCTTTAATGCACTCATTGAAATCTCTGGAATTGCAACCCTTTTACCTCCTCAGTTCTACGACTCATCAAGTTACAATTATGAGCTTTGTACGAAATACAAGATTTGGAAATATCCCACTTTGATCAATTAAAGAGGGTCAAAATAACTGAATCTTTGTTGTAATTTGTGTTGCATCACCATTGAAATTAATTGCATTAAGTTATGTATAACATGAACTGATGCTGAACTCTAAATATTAATTACAAATATTTCCAAACATTTTACAAGTTTGAGAAACAATATATAGATTCACTATGCAGCCACTAAGTCACTCTTTCTTTTTTAGATGAGCAACTGCGATCATTCAGGATAACCTCTATATGATATTGATGTTAATTAACTATTAATCATTTGATGTACAAAAGTATAAGAAAATACATTAAATTAATAAATAACAATTTCTGTAAATAAAATGTTCTTATAAGAGGAAAGAGAAAGTAATTTCTGAATTTTCCCTAAAATTTAAAAGTTTCCATAAACTAAATAGTTTATTACAAATACATGTTTGCCCATCATCTAATCCTAATACTTCCCCAGTTCTACTCCAGCTAAAGAGACATGTTTCACAATTTTTTTTTATAACAGCTAGAAGATTTGAGGGATTTGGAAATAGTACAAATAATTTGAAAACTGATTATTAAAAAGGCATTTTAATTAAATGCACCTTTTCGTATATATTTTATCTGCCTCCAGTCTTTCTCTATTACACATACAGTGACATTAAATGAATCACCTTCCTATTCTGAGTATCAAATACAAACATGTCTTCAATGTGTAGTTCATCCAAATATATTAATCGGCAAAGTCTTCAACGTAATCAGAGACGTAATGCTTTAAATGACTTCGATAAGGATTCTTCTCAAGCTGGAGAAATCCATTCCTTAATTTCTTCACAATTTCTTGTATTTTTTTGTCACGTTTTGGTCAGTAAATAAGCAGATAACTACACCTGCCCAGCGGGTGAATCATTCTGGCTTTTATTATATCAACTATTTCTTGTTTATACTGTGTTCTGAGTAGTTTACATTTTATTTTCAATAATTCTTAAAAGTTTGTTATTCCCACTTTAATCACAACATAATTGTTTGACAATTACACGGTGTGCATACAATTTACACATTACAACAATATATTAATTTGTCATTACTCATGACTATCAGGACTTATCACTCCATTCCCATCACAAGTATTTAACCTGTTATGAGAGTGAGGATGTTGTTCAGGAGGCTCAAGTCAACACGGCTTCATGCCTCACATTCTCAAGGATTCCCACTTTCCCGACTGCGTGCCGTTAGTCCAGATGCTCCTGAAGCCGCGACGGCAGCTCCTCCAGTGAGCGAAGGCGACGCTCTGCCGGGATGTCAGCTTGGCTATGCTTGTTATGTCTGTCTATGAGGAGTCCGTGGATTCCCACAGACTGAGAGGCGAGGTAATCCTTCACATAGTGGTCACCAACATGGACCACGCTGCCTGCCGGTACGCCGCACGTCTGCAATGCCTTTTCGAAGATGGCTGGACTTGGCTTCGCCACATGGGCTTCTTCCGACGTTATTAAAAAGCTGAAGTAGGACCGCAGCTCGCAGGCATGTAAAATCTGTTCAAGACGGGCATCAAAGTTCGATACCACACCCAGTTTCAAACCAAGAGAGGAACAACTCTCCAGGGCCTTCTTCGAGTCTGGAAATACCTGAAACCAAGAAAAACATTCAGTGTATCCTTGTGTGGCCATGATTAATTGGAGCTGGCATCAGGAGAAACATTCAAACCGCTTTACACTGTTGCACTGCATCATTGAGACAAATGCTTTAACGACCCAAAAGAAATCATGACAAACACTATTTCATCCACCTTCTATATTTCCCTCATTAAAGCAAAGTTTGTTGAACACAAAAAAACCCAACTCCATTTTAACTATGAGAAATATTGCAATGAAGTACCGTCATGTGAGTGTACACACTCTTGGAACAACTAAAATGTTAAAACTAGTTAATGGATTAATCCATAATCTATATGAATGTATCAATAGTTATTTACCTCCCAATTGTCTGCAGTGCAAAAGTTGTGGTAGAGATTATTTGCCACTGTATTCTGCAGAGCTGGGTCCTCCACCCTGCACCGGGTAAGAGTGTCTCGCACCACCTTCGTCCACCAAGTTTCTCCATTCAGGCCCTGAGCAATGCCATAGTTGGGGTATCCTCTGGAATACTGTTGATAAACCTGCCGGAACGCAGCGTCGACCTCCACAGGACTGAGGTGCAAGCCCACACGCCGAGCCTCCTTGCAGTACTGCTCACCCACAGATACACGCACCTTCAGCAGGGTGTCTTTGATGTCCCACAACACCCAGCGCAACGAAGACCGCATCACACCTGCAACCAACACAAGACAAATAGACTTCAGACCTTTCCTGGCCGGGCTGGTTGTTACAGAGCTACACAGACAATCTCCAGTGCATACATTTTTTTATTTAACTGGAGGATAAATGAAACTAATAACACATCCAAGCCTGCATCCAAACCAGTTATTTGGTTATTAATTATATCCATCCTTTCCATGCACAATGAGTAGTGAACCACAAACAATGTGCAGTATCAGTGTTACAGATAATATCACCTTTAGCTCTCCAAGGACCAGAAACACACGTGCCTTTTAAAATACTGAAAAGCAGAACTGGATTTGTATTGCAGACATTTATAATGCAATTTTATTACTGGAGAAATAGAACATTTCAGATATCTCCTATTGTGGGGTCTCTTCCAGTTTAATAGCGAACACCAAGCAAACCAAAAGAAAACTAGAGGTTTGCAAGTGTGGATGCTGAAGGCTGAGCTGTAATGCTTCTTGTTTTGGATGCTGCCATAAGCTGAATGAAATAATAAGCGGCTGATCTCCTCTGATTTGTTTTGATCTCAGATAACAACAACAATAATAAATATTTGGATCACCGCCTTCAGCATTCACACAACAAAGTGAAGCTCAAGAAATTATTCAGTAAAATAGCTCACAGCTGACAGAGTAACTACATGACGTCATTCAACTATTTCGTAGCATCACCGTTGCCATAGTTGCAAAGAGTGACCACGCAGTCCATTGATAGATTTACCAACTTCAGTAAAACTACAATGTCCTTGTACTTCCAGTAACTACCGCAACTATCTCTCCTTGACACCCTTTCTGACAGCACATGTATGCTAGAGCTCACAACCAAAGCATCAAATTAAAGTTCCAACGTTACCAAAGGTCAAGCCTTCTCAAACGTCAACCCAGTTAGCTCAGTTGGCTAAACTTAGCCGGATTCTTCTTCGTGGGTTCGTTCCGTCACCGCTGCAGTCGCCTTCGATTGGTGACATACAGTGTTATTTTTCCTGTCTTCAAGAATGAATGTATGATCATTTTAATTCATTTAACCCATTATTGCGTAAGCATACTTAAATAGGAGTCTTGTTTTTTGTGACGACCACTCAAGATATCGGTGTTGATTCATCCAGTCCAGCAGGGGGCAGCTTCCTCGAAAAGGAGCATGACAACATCCGGTGTCCTTTTGTGCGCATGCTCGCTTGCTCATGTGCGAAAAGTCAACTGGGAAATCCACCAGAGCAAACAGCATAAACAACGGAGTTAAGTTCCTCTAATCTATGTTTTCAGAAAACTGGGACACACGATGGCGACTCCAGCTATCCGGATGTTCCGGAGGTTAGAAGGACTGTTCTGTGTCTACAAGCCCCCCGGAGTGCACTGGAAACTCGTACGGGACACAATCGAGACGAATCTTCTCAAAGGTGACAGTGACACAGCCTTTATAAGCTTTAAAATAGAGCCTTTAAACCTAACACAACGCATTTCCACACTGCTTAACAGCGAAGAATGTTGCAGCTTAAGCTGCACTCAGAATTGTCGTTAATGTTGTTTTTTTTTTTTAAACTCTTGTAGTACGTTTACATGTTGGCTCCTTATTCTTAAAATATTTCCTTCTAGGTCTGAATGCTACGCCTCCCCGGGCTCTACCACATGAGGTGCGTTTCTTGGCTCAGCCCAGCTGTGATCCTGAAGCTCCCAAAGGACTCACCCTGACTGCAGCCTCAGTGCCTGCACTGTCCAAACACCCCCTGGGTATGTATGTGTTCAACGAGCTTCATCTCCTCGGCCAAATCCTTACTGCTCATCCATTTACATCACCACATACATGAAACGTTTACTTCAGGACTGCTCTCGATACTGATTGGAATGGTTATTATGGACATTGTGCTATCAAAAGTCATTGGGTTTGTTCAAATGCACTTGTTACATCACCTATCGTTGTCTCATTATTCAAGTCAGAGGTTCCAAACCTTTTTCTTGAGGGAACCCGAATGTGACCCTCCATGTGCCGCTTCAGCTTGGAGTTTCAACATTACCTTATTAGCTCAGAGAGTGCAGGTAATGGGATGAATCACTGGAAATTAAGACTGGTGGGGCTCGGCCAACAATCTGTCATCTATGGCTGAGACAGGATGACAGAATTTTGTATTGAGACAAGTAGGGAATAGTAATAGCAATTGTATTTTTCATTTCGCCATTGGGCGAGATCTTGAGGGTCTTGACCTACAAATAATTTGTAATTCTTTTGTCAATACAGATGGATGGGATTTTGTGAGTGGTTACAAATGGAGACAAACAGATGTTGGTTATTTAAATAGACTTAGACAAAAAAAGACACAATCACAGTAAGGCTATAACACCCCCCCCCAAAAAAAAAAAAAATCAATACTATCAATAATAATATGTTTGGACTCTGTGAAAACCGTCTCCAAAAAAATCAATAAAATAGGGCAACACCTGTCAAACCCCAAAAAGAATATATGCATTACTACCTTCTAGCATCTTCAGAAATCGTGTTTTATCCAATAATAAGATCTATTCTGCCCTCACTGCAAGAGTGTAGTTTGAAGTAACTGAACTAAAGTAATCAGTAGATGGTAGTTATATATGATTAAAGTGTGTACACTTGTGTGTTGTAGTAACAGGACCTGAATTTCAGCATATCCGAGTTGGCGTTGGACATCGCCTTGACGCTTCCTCCTCCGGTGTTCTGGGTATATTTTTACTGCTTACACAAACGAGTAGAATCATTTATTTAATCTATAAATTTCTTCAGGTATATGTATATATATATATATGTTTATTTTTTACACCTTTTTAAAATTTCAGTATTGGCTGTTGGGAGTGGAAACAAAGCCTTGAATGAGTTCTACCAAACACAAGTCACAAGGGTAATTTATAATTTCAGCTGACTTCACTTCAGACATATAATGATATAATGCCAACGAAAACATTATCATCTGATTTACCGTCTCATTTGTTCCAGGATTATACGCTGGAGGGCGAATTTGGGACTGCGTCGCGCAATTTCTCTCACACCGGCCAAGTTGTTGAGAGATCCACTTACGGTATGCACCCTCATCTGTTCCATCAATGAAGTTTAGTTTGAAGTTTGTCAGTCTGTTGTCAAAATTAAAAGGCTTTCAACTTAGTATTTATGAAGCGTTCTACGATCCCAGTCATTTACCGACCTTATCTAGGGCACTGTGTGTTTCTAAATGTTTCATGTGCAATCGAAGCCATTTGCTCTAAAAACCTAGTTTTCTTCTCTACAAGATCACATTACACTGGAGAAGCTGGAGAGAGTACTCGCGATGCTGCAGGGAGCCAATCAGAAGGCTTTGCTAAGGTAAGCCGGCTTAATGTAATATTCATTATACTTCTGTAATTAAAAGTGTTTTTTTTCATTGTGGAATAAAACCCCTCTTCCATGTCGGCCATCAGTAGTGCAGTTATATGTTGAAATGCTTTATCACTGACAGTAGATGTGTTTGGTTTTTTTTTGTTCTCTGTAGTTATTCCAATGTGGACATGAACTCGCAGGAAGCCTATGAGATGGCCGTTCAGGGTTTGCTTCAGCCCCAGGGGAAATCACCGCCTATCATGACAGGCTTACGTTGTATTCATTTCCAGCCACCCAACTTTACTTTAGGTAAATCCCTTACAGTTGAGTCCGTGTCGCCCGTCGTTACATAAATTAAAACTACCGATTCCATTTTCACGCGTGTCGTTTTTTCCACAGAGGTGCAATGCATAAACGAAACTCAGAAATACCTGCGTACGGTTGTGCACGAGATCGGACTTGAGCTGCGCAGCACGGCGGTGTGTAAAGGAGTGAGACGCGTCCGAGACGGACCGTTCACCCTGCAGGACGCTTTGACCCGCTACCACTGGACCGCTGCGGACGTCAGGCGGGCAATATACCAGCACCACGCGACGAAGAAAAACAAGAAGCAATCCCAGTCACCCGTTAGGGAACCAGTGGCACAGACATGTGAAGACGGAGAGGCAGGCATTCCGCCGGGAGAAGCTTTTGAAGAAGCAGCGTTGGGTAGAAGTGTTTCTGAGAAAAGTAGTTAATGCAAGATAATGGTAAAATATGTTTGCAAAACCAAAAAGTTCAAGTGAATTTACCATGATGTTATTTTGAGTTGTTTCGATAAGAAGTTTCTCATCATCAGAGCAGCATGTGTCTAATACATGTGTATAGTTCAATATATTTCAGGGTTGTTGTTATTTTTTTTAAATATTAACTTATTATTTTTATGATCACAATTCTTTTGAAATCCATGACTGAGTAAAATATTACACCCGTGATTGTGATGGAATTTTGTTCTATATTTAAAAAAAAATTTTACTGTCTGCGAACCCGTATCATTCTTCTGTCAACTTCTCCAGAACAAAAGTTGGAGTTTGATTTGTTCACACTGTGTACAACACAAGAAATGATGCGCTTGATTTTCAGCTCAACGACTCCCCCGAGTGGCGAAAGGTCATTATGATCTTTACATTCGTAATGTTGGTGTAACGGTGTTTTGTTAGAACATTTCCACAAGATAAGGATTTGAGCCGCCGTTGAGTTTCTCAATAAATCGAAGAACAGCCAATTTTCATCACTGTAACAAAAAATACTGGAGAACATTTCACCGCTTCAGATTCATCCTTCAAGGCCGCGTTATCCTGTGCAGGGTCTCGGGTTTGCTGACTATGGGTGAATTTAAAAAACAAAATGTAAAGCCTTTATTCTGAATTAATCCATCTATTTTATATTCTGATTAATTCAATTTCAGATTGCAGAAGCTGGAGTTTATCCCACCTGCTTCTGGCCAAAAGCAGAAAACACCCTGGAGAAGTTGTGCTTCCATCACAACATAAACACAAAGAGACAGACAATACCACACACAAGCGTTCATATTTTGATTGGCAGGAAACTGAAATACCCAGAAAACTGACACATGGACTTGATCCGGGGACCTTCAGTGGCAGGCCTGCTGACTGCAATAATCTTAATATACAATTTATGTTGAATTGAAATCTTATTTTCAGTTTTTATGTGTACTACTTCTAAAAGACAGAATGTGTATTATTAATTATTGATGTGCTTTTGGCTTTTACTTGAGTCATGTACAACCTCAAACATCAAACAATGCCTTCAAACTTTTGCATCTGGAAACAGCAATTCATGTGTGACACAATATTTAAAACTGGGTGTGAGTTATGTACAAAAAAAAAAACCCCATAAGAAACAGGATCATTTGTATAACATACCGACTTTCAGTGGAATGATGCTCAGTGGTGTGCTGGTTCAACTCTAGGTGTGGCATGAAAGGGCCTTTCTGTGTGGAGTTGGCATTTTCTCAGGCGCTTCAGTTTTCCTACAGTGAAAAGACATTTGAGGCAAACTGAGGAATTTAAATTATTTGTAGGCCTTGATGTGAATGTGTGTGGTTGTCTTCTCTCTCTCTGTTTTTATTGTGACGGACTGACAGCCAGGTCTGCTCCAGTGTCCTCTGATACCAAGGGGTGGATAAAGTCACATAAACGATGAACGGATGAGTTTAACGTTTGTTAATCTCGTGACTATCATGAAAAAACCAAAACAGTCAATTGAGATACATGCACCAAGATGTGCATTAAAACCCGGTGAAAATCAGTCATTGATCAAACCTGACGCCCGGTTTTCTGTCCAAATCATCTGAACAACCTAAGAGCAAAGTTTCCATGAGTAGGCAAACGTGTCTTGGATGGTCAGTCCTGGTTCATAGTATGAGATTCAAAGTTACTGCTGCTGTCTGGATGCTGCCCTATCCTTGTTTATGTGAACAAGGTTATCGCAGTGGCGCCGTTGTCGTCATGCTCCTCATGCCGTTGATGAACTTATTATTCCTCAGGCAACAAAGTTTTCTCTGTCAGTTGAGAAGCACAATTCCCACAAGGTCACAAATCAAGCGTGCAAGCAAACAAATAGTCATTCAGGAGGTTTATTAAGCATGATACATATAGACATTTGAATAATCACATTAAAGACTCATCTCAGTGGGAAATAAACAGTAACTTTTGGGGAAAAAAACCCCCAAAACAAACAAATTTTACTTGTAAAGCTGTTAATTTTTCTAGCACTGTGTAGAATATTATTCATGATCCTCTGGTAGCTGTGGCAACTGCCTGGAGGAGAACAAGCAATATATTGTTCACAGATCAGTAACACATTATGATATATTGAATCGAGATTTGAGCAAGACACAAAAAAACATTTGGTCATAATTTTAAATCTTAAAATCTTAAATATTTGACACACCAACACAAATAAAGCTTAACTTCTCATGTCATTTTTTTTGTCATTCTTAATAAACACAACACAACAACTATGGCATATTTTTGTGTTTTCAATATTTTCAGCTCTCAATTTAAATTTGAAGAACTTTATTCACATTTTTGATTTTATTTTTTTTTTACCTCTCATTGTGAAGGGTGATACAAGGGTTAAATATTGCCTGGAATTAAAAAGTCTGTGTGGAAAATTTTCATTATTTATGGCTTCAAAAAAATGTGCTTGAATTCAAAAAGATGTTTTGAAATCAGGTCGACACATCTCATTCAACACGAATGACCTACAAAGTGCAAAAACAGGCCGTCATTGTATCTGTTATGTGTTTTATGGGTCCTATGCTGTCATAGATAAATCCGCTCCAATCATTTAAAGCTCTGCACTAACTCAGTATGAAAAGTGCTTTTTCAAGGTAAATGGGAAAACAAACCAGTGTGCATGTAAATATATGAAGCGTTTAAAGCAAAACTCACATGTTTTGTCATTATCTGCAGAAATCATACAAACACAAGAAGTACTTTCTTTCAGTGTGTCTCAGAGCTACGTTTTTACTAGGCCATCATTGGTAGTTGAGAAGAAACAGGAAGGCGAACTAAAATAGTCTCTTGCACAATTCATGCTAAAAGAGGCTTGTTCAGGTTTGTGGCCTCTCAGTGAATTTACTCTTGTCTTCTAAGAGAGCAGCTGCAGCTCATGAAAACTGTAAAGCGTTGCAAAATGAATGTGCTCTGACAGTGCAATTAAAGTCGATATCAACTGAAACAGCCGTCACAGACTCTGATAATATACTGCATGTACATAATAAAGAAAATAAAAAATTGCACATAATTGTTTGGATGACGTAAATTAATGGTCATTGGAAAAAAAAACTGTCTAAGTAGAGATAAATTATATACATTTTGACAATTACAATCAAGCACAACCACTACAGTCTCTCCAGTACTCAATTTCACCATTTGCCTAATTTGTTTTTAGACAAATGCACCTTTTCAGCAACATCTTGATCCTTTTTTCTTCTCAGGTTCTTTGTGTAACACTGTGATTTCCCTTCTTGAGCCAGACGTTTGACTCAGCATCCTGATAAGAACACAACAATATAGTCAGATGTAAGGACAGGTGACACAAATAAGTTAAAGTAAACCAGTGCCTCACCTTGCCACGCTTTCCAAAGACTGAATTACATTGTCACCTGTGGCAGCGCTGCATTCCATAAATCCAAAGTTACATTCCTGTTGAGGTGAAAAGCAGCCATTAAGTGTGGGCGTTCAGTAATTGAAAGGATATCATCTGTGAGGACGTGGCAGTGAGAGGCGATAGTACCTTAGCGAGAAGCTCTCCCTGTTGAGTTTGAACTTTTCGTTCTGCACAGTCGATCTTGTTCCCGAGGAGTAAAACAACCACATTTTCTGCACTAGATTCCTAAAAAAAATAAAAAATAAAAAATAAATCATTATCTGTCCATACGCAAAGCTGTTGCAGTGGTGTAGTGGTCAGCACTCTCTCCTTGTAGAATGTAAATGGTTCACGTTTAGGTTGGTGGAGGTCTGTGTGTGTGTGTGGTGTTTTTTTTTTTTTACAGGGACTCTGGTTTTTCTCCACAGTCCAAAAAAAAAGGAAAGTTAACTGGTGACTTTAATTCCCCCTCGGTATGAGTGTTAGTGTGTGTTTGGTCGTCTGTCTCTGTGTGTTTGCCCAGTGATGGACTGGTGACCTCGTCCAGGACAAACCCCCGCATTCACCCATAGTCAGATATAACAGATAGTCAAATAACGTGAATGGAAGAAGGTAAAAACATGGTAATATGAACTTATTTCTTGGTAAATGGCATGATTCGACTCCACACTGCTGTTTTTGTCTCATGAAATCTTGAAGGTTTGAAAACTGGTGAGTTATTACAGGGGGAAACACAAACAGGAAACTCCACAATGCCTCAATTTGTGAATAAAACTTTAGAATCTGATATAAATACAATATATAGAAAAGGTAGCGGAGAATTACTGAAACTTAAAGAGCATGTTACCTGAATACAATTGGCCCAGTAGCTGATGGAAGAGAAACTCTGAGGAGAAGAGATGTCGTACATCAAGAGAAATGCCTGGGCTCTGTGAAATACTTGTCTGGTGATGCTGCGAAACCTTTGAAGACAGTTGAGAAAGGTATAAGAAACTGTCAAGAGGCAGGGCAACATCTTTTGTCACATTCATTCAATACCGAGAATTACATTTTTTTGTTCTGTTGTAAAGAGTAAAAAAACTTTCCTAAAGCTATATTTTACATCATTCCAGGCATCTGTTCTGAAAAATAGTAATGAAAGTCGAACCATTAGTGGCTACCACAATGTGTAGGTGATGAAACACTAAAAGTTTAAATGTGTGGTTTCTAGCTCTGCTGGTCGCTTTCCGCTGTATTATCCACACCCGTCAAGGACCAGTCGAACATCTGTCCTGAAATTCCTCCAACGTGTTACGGGTCACGTCTGGTCGTTGGCAGCTATGACTGTGGGCACACTATATCCTCTGCTGCTGCTCGAATAACCCCGGCAAACACAACACTGCACACAGGCATGCCAAAACCAGTTCTGAAACACGTCGTATCCTGGCCCGAGGGGAGAGATGTGTTCGGGCAAACTGCTACATTATCTGTGTCTACAATAGAAGGTACATAGAGGATGTTGCTTATGTAACCGTTGCATCAGACGATCTGGGCTTAAATACCAGAGGACTTTCACAAGGGGTGTCAGGAGCCTTCTGGCTTCTGAAACAACTTGTCCCTGCCGCCACCCAAAAGCAAATTGTAGCTTTCGGAGAAAAAAAAAAACAAGAAACAAAGCCACTTCTGAGAAAAGAAGGTAGACGGTGTACATGACACAACATTCTGGCCTTAATTAAACCACAGACAGCACTCTGTGCTTGGGGTTGTTAGTTCCCTCTCTGAGTCTCACAGTTTGGCCGCGCCCAATAAAGTTAGATTTCCTTTTCAAAGACACTGGGAAAAATTACAATCTCACTTAGGTGAAACTAGCAAAAAAACAACAACAATTATTTACTACGTGTGACTCAATAACAACCTGCAAAGAGAAAGTGCAAATGCATACCTTTCTTGACCTGCCGTGTCCCACACGTGGAGTACCACTGGTTTCCCATCCACCACCACTGTCCACATGCAGGAATCCATGCCTGCAAATCATATTCAAATAAAAGCAGCGTGTTCATTTGCACATGTTTATAGGCAAAATAATACGATACAGATCTGGTTCTTACCAACAGAGGCGGGGAGGGTTAATGAAAACTTTCCACTCTGCGCTCTCTTCATGAATGAGGTCTTTCCCACGCCGCTATCTCCAATCATCACCACATTGTAGCCATTTGATCTGAGCTCCTCTCCTCTGGGATCACCAACTGAAATCAGAAACACTCTCCAGTCACCGTCTTGCAATACTCTGGTATTATTAGTCTCCAGCCAGCTGCACTCTGCATTCCACACTGTGTTGATATGATTTCCATCTATTTACCTAAAGACGTTCCACTTTCCTGATTCAGAGTGACGTCAGCATGACGAGGTTGGGACGGGGTCTCCTCGCTGTGAAGAAGACAATCGAATATGCTTCCAATTACACGCGATAGACACAGCATATTCTGTATATCTGATTTGGCTCAGTCACTCAAATTGTGTTTACAAGGATACAATCAATTGATTTGTCAATGAAAGTAATATCACTTGTGAGTGTAAAAATTAGATTTTGAATTAAAAAAAAAAAAAAGATTCATAGTGCTGTCTTATGATTGCCTTCTATCCATTTTTCAGCTCTCCATTAGGTTATTGTTTTTGTTTCACTGTGAAGGCTCTGGTACAAATGTGCTTCTTGTTCTGGAATTCGAAGCATCTCTGCAGCATTCACAGCGTTGCTTTCTCTAAAAACTTCTAATTAGGCTGCAGGAAGTTGACAAGATCAACAAACTGCAAACCGCTGGCGTCACTGCCTGCATCAAGAACTATCTGTTCAGACTGCACAGAGGTAATGCCACATAATGCACCTTTTATACTCTGTCAATGAAGATTAGTGTGGCTGTATGGCTTGCATGAATCAGAGGCTTAAGCTCTTAGACAGATGACTCATATACGTCAAGGAAACACTTTAGTTCTCTTCTTCGGGTGGATGGAAATCAAGTCTCTCTCCAGAAGGCTTTAACATGAAGAGTCATTTTGTACAAGTTGTAGTAGATCTTCACATGCATTAGTTCACTGAGATGAAAGAACACAAAGCTGTACTGGGTATCTCGTCTCTGCCTCAGATCCTTTTGATTCTATTAATGCGATGTCTTTTGTAAGCACTGAGGCCACATTTGGTTGTTACTCACTTCACAGTGTCCGACCAGCACAACATACCACTTAATTAGTTTACAATAGAGCTGTGCTTTTTAATGAACCCTCTCCATGCCTGTGTGAATGAAGGTTGTTCTTGTTATTCTGTGCAGGCACACCAGGATTATATGAAGTCAAGATAAATATGTCGCGGAGCAACATAATGCACGACGTGTTGTTTTTCTCTCCGGTGACACCGTCTTACCTCACTGGCCTTAAGGAGACGCTCGCCTTTATGCCGGTGAAGCTGGGTGACGCTTTCTTCTGCCTTCCATCACCCTGAAGAGACAAAAATTATAGAGGAATGAGATTTAATTTTACAATTATATTTTAGACATACATCTTTCACTTCTATTTATTGTTTGATATGACAATAGTTTGTATTGTTGGTAACTACATGAACTTCATGGTATCTTATTCATCACTTTCAAATGAAGTCAGGTACATGTCTTAGTTCTTCTTTCTCACATGTGAAATGCAGCCACATGTTCCTTATTTCAGTTCATTGTGACACTTTATTCTTGCAACAAACATTTGCAGTGTTACTTGTGGTGATGTGAAGTACAACACAACATAGTCAAGCAGTGTGAGAAGACATCACATCACCAAAAATACACACCAATATCACACCCAAATGATGCAACAAATATAGCTTACGAAGATCTTGCCACAAGTATTCAGCCAGGAAAATAGAAAAAAATTAGAATATCAACAAGAAATATGAATATAATTGCCTTAAAAGGGAATGCTTTGCTGCTTACCTCTGGTATTTCATCTTGACTCGATGGCTCTTCACTTTGCTCTTCAGCCGCCGTGTTTTCACAATCTTCTGTGACGTGGCCAACTTGCCTCTCGTCTTCTGCGTCTATGACTGTTTGATCTGTCTGGTTTTGATGTCCACGTGACTTTCGATGAGACCCCATTTTTCTTCTCCTCCCTCCAGATGGCAGCTCAGACATGGTAGCAGAGGTGGATGGAGAGACACCGGAAACAAACAACTGATGCTCTGTTTCTACTGGTCGGCTTTGAGGAGCTGTTTGCTGAGCCAGGGCCTCCAACTGAGATACATTAATATGAGTGCGTTCCACTGTTTCAAAAATGTTCTCCTCTTTGTCTTTAGATTGATGGTCTCTGTTTTCACTGTGAAGCTGCAGCTCTTGTTCTTCAAATCCAGTTGCAGTCATTGCTGCTACATCACTGTTCGGTGTTTCAGGCTCTGTTGCCTCATTCTCTTCCTCCTGCTTTTGATGCAACTCTTGTCTTCTGGTTTGAAAACCAAGATTTCTGCGAGTGGAGCCCATTTTTCTTCGTCTGTTGGTTGTAGTTTTCACATTGACGTTTGTGCTTTCAAGGCCTTCATCATTTGTATTTTCTTGATCATCCTCTTGGTCTTGTGTTACGTCAACACTCTCTGGTTTGTCCTCACTGTGTGTGACCTGTGTCGTCTCACGAGGAAGCATTAAACTCCCCTTTGCTTCGGCAGCATTTTCAGCATTTGTTGTTTCTTGTCCATTTCTTTCTGAGGTTATTTGAATCTCATCGCTTGTAAAATTGTGCGTCCCTGGCAGCTGTACAGTAACATTTATTCCCATTTCACCTCCTCTTACATCACCATCATTAACAGGACTGACAATGCTCACATTGTGAGCGGCAGACTGCTGAGGAAAGAGATCCAATAAATCATTTATGTCTGCTATCACATTACTATCGGTGCTCTGAACATCAGGACTGCTGCCTTGCTGCTCAGGATCCTCACCATGCACAGAGAGGTTTTCATTTTCCTGTGGTTTGTTGTAAGTCGCACTCGACGCTGGTGATGCGTTCTCATTTTGTAACACTTCTGCCCCTGCCTGCAGCTGCTCCACAGCTTCAATTTGAACAAGATTTCCCCCAACTGAGTCTGTGTCTGTTGGTCCTTCCTGGACTTTTTCCTCTTCTTGTTTTCTGTTGAGTTGGCTTCTGCGGGTGGAGCCCATCTTTCTCTTCTTCTGTGTGGATTTCACTTGCAAAATTTCACAATATCCTGATTGACTTCTTCCAGACTCGCTGCTGTTAGATGCGTCCATTGCTGGTGAAAATCTTTTGTCAAAAGGCACATCTACTGCAGGCTCTTGTGTTGCAGACACAAGCGGAGGTGAAGTATATATTCCTTGAGCTGCATCGACTTCCTCAGTGGGATCCTCACATTTTCGTCCCACTTCACCCTCTTCAAGACCTTGTACATCCATCGAACTCTCTGCCATCCCGCCACAGTTCTGTGTTCCTTTCACATCATGCAGTTTTTGCACACAGAACTTGTGCTCAAGTGAGTCACTGTCACAAGTTAAAGCTTCTGTGTTTTGTATCTGACTGACTTCTATGTGATCAACCACATCCTCAAATGTTAACATGAAGCTGGCATTGTCATCCTGAGATGAGATATTCTGCGTGCATGACTCACCTCTCTGTGCTGTTTGAATTAAATTCTCAAGATCTGCGTCACTTCCTGTGAGTTCTTCAACAAGTGTTTTATCATTCTCATCTATGTCGACATTGGATTTGAGAAAAGCACAATTGTATGAGTTTGAAATAAAGTCTGTTGTTTCTGAAATCCTGTTGTTCATAACATTGTGTGTGGAGAACATAACTTCCTCTGAAAGCCTCCCTGTGTTCTCGCTCTCAGTTGAACCACTTCTTCTGATGTCTTCTGCCAATTTGAGGTCATCTGATTCTTTCTGTATGATTATCGGTGTTGTTAATGGCATTTGTGTCATTTTAAGGGGTTCATCTGCCTTGGTTGTTTCTACGTTGTCTTCTTTAGTTTCAAGATGTGGTTCAGAAGTGTCTTCCTTCACTTGTTGCCTTCCTTTAAATCTCCGGCTCGACCCCAGCCTCCTTTTGCTTCCTGCTGGTTTAATGCCTGTTTGAATTTCATCATTAATGCTCTGACAGGTTTCCTGAAGCTGGGAATCTAAACCAATATTTGTTTCCAATGGTTGTAGAAGAGGCCTACCTTCTAGAGCTGAAGAATAATGGCTTTGATGCATTACTGTGGCATCATTGTGATCTTTCTGTAATTTATTTTCAACATCATCTGACTGCTGAGCCTCTCCGAGTTCAGATGAGTTTAAATCCTCTTTATGGTCCCTATTTTTAGGTATCTCATCTTTTGGTGATGAAAACGTTTCTTGCTCAATACTGTGTTGAACTTCATGTGTTCTGGTGTCGCTTTTGTCACAAAGTATCTCTGCTGTCATAGAAGACTTCCTGTATTCTGAATCCACATCCATAAAGGAATAATTTCCCAGGAAACGTTCAGCCAGCGTCAACATCTGTGTGTCCTTGTCAGTTTCCTTCTTTTCTGACACAGAATACAAAGTGGGAAGTCCTTCACCTGTCGTCTCACTGGAATCTGATTTGATTAGCTGTTGCTCTATTGTCAGATTGGTGCATTCAGACAGTGGAGCTATGCTGCTAAAATGTGTCTTTTCTTTGGCATCAACATTTGCATATTCAGTGTGAGGCTTCTCTGGTTTGTCCGTTTCTTCCAGAAAAGTTACCGTGAATTCATCCTTGCTTGACCCCAGTATTCCTTGGTTTACGCCTGGGCTGGGATCAGTGTTATTTTGCTGAAGTGGACTAAAGTGTCCCTTATAGTCCTGATCAGTTGCATTTTCAGCAAAAGTTAACATGTCAAATTGCACAGTGTGTACTCTTTCTATGTCATCAACTTCTTCTTTCTCAGTATCATGTATGTCTTGGTTTATAGCCTCAAAGCTGTTCCGTTCTGAAAGCACCTGCTGGTTATCGTGATCAGAAAACGTCCTCACGGCAGGACAATGTTCTGTACTTTTTCTCTCGGGTTCCTGCTGGCAAATATCCCTTGGGTAGTTCTGGGTAATCAGGCTCTCACGAAAGACTTGAGCCACTTCTTGCTTTTGTGCTGGCACAGACATATCTACCTCTACGTTGACACTCTGTTCAAGTTCTGTTTGTTCCTCATGACTATTTTTTTCTGGAGATATTACTGTCATTGGACTGACATGTGGTTCATTCCCCTCCCGTGTTTGCAGTTGTGTGCGTGTGTCTGTGCGTTCATCTTGTACAGAAATGATACTGGAAAGCTCATCATGTGACATCTGGGTGGACTGTGACTGGTCAATCACCCCGTTGTCTCCTGAGGGGTTTGCAAATAAATCAACTGCAGTTAACTCAGAAGTACAAACAAGTCTGCCAGCGTTTTCTGTCTCCACGTGGAAAAGGTCAGATTTGTCTATTCCCTCCATTATGGTTTCCACTGGACTTATCAGGCTCTTTATTTGAAGTAATTCAGTTGTTACATTTTCCTGAGGCTGGGAGTCAAAATGAGTTTTGGAATAAACTTTATCTGGAGATGGCTTGTACTCATCAATTTCAGAGAAAAGCTCTTCCTTCTCCCTGTGAAATACTTCTTCAGTGTTACCTTTCAAAACATCCATACAATCTGGGGACATGTGTTGTCTCTCTACATCACTGATCTGTGGTTTCTTTGCATGATGTATATGCTCATTCTCACTTTTCCACTCAGAAGGCTCTAAGTTAGCTTCTTTTGTGTAATGCTCAACTTGTGGATTATCAGGAACTGAATGTTTCTGTTCGGTGGCAAAATCAGAAGAACTTTTGTCCGTCTCTTCATATTGATTTGTACTTTTGATTACAGGTTCTTTCAATTTCCCTGAAATGGTTTCAGGATTGTCATCAGCGTCATCTAATATAGTTTCCAATGTGTTATGAATGAGCTGTATTGTTTCAATTTGTGTCTGTTTTTTAACATCCTCTTCAGCGTGATGAGGACCTCTGACCTCTTCTGTCCCAAGAGTGACAGACTTATCACAATCTTCCATTGTGGTATTCTCTGACTTATCAAAGAGTCCCTCTTTAACCACTCCTTCTGTGAATCTATCATCTCGATCTCCTTGAAGTTGAGCGTGAGGAATTGAACTTTGCAGGTCTGTCTCAGTATAGTTTGTGAGAGGGGGATTCAGAGTCTCAGGAGAATGATCATGTGTAGAAGTTGAAATCACAGAGGTGCTATTTGATGCGGACAAAATAATATCAGATTCACTTAAGTCTTGCTTTGACTCAAGTGTTAATGACACGGCCATTTCAGAGGCGTCAGGCTCCTCTGTAATTTCTGCACCATCAACGTTTGTCCTCTTATCTTGCTGTCTTCCGTTAATCCTCCGACGAGACCCGAGTTTTCTTCTGTTCCCTCTAGGGTCAAAGCCAGTCTCAGTTTGTTTATTTACACCGGGAGAAAAATGACTCTTTTCGTTATCGAAAACATCTGTGTCCTGAGCAACAGATTTTTCATCACTATGTTTGACATCATTGTCTAATTGGTCTTTATCGTCATGCCTTAGTGCAGTGTCTCCTATTTTAGTGTGGTTGAGCCACAGTTGGTTTGAATCATCCACAAAATAACACTCACTTTTACTTTCTGAAGTCAGATGTCTTTCTATTGTGGGGTTCTCTTGCATAGGATCTGAATCAGAAAATATATTTTGCTGCTTGGTTGCAGGATCATGAGTGTTCCTTAGACTCACCTGATGTGGTTTCGGAATTTCACGGTGGTCTGTGGGATTTACATGAATTACTTCTGAATCGTTCAGATCTGTGGACTCATTCAGGACGTGATAAGATGTGTGATGCCTGATTATTGGGTTTTGTGTTGGAATGACCTGGTTTTCAGGCACTTTATTTTCATCATCCTCTGAAAGATGAGCGTCTTTGACCTCCTCACTCTCAAGAGGGTCAGAAGAATCAAAATTGTCCAGTTTGGTTTCCCCTGACTTGTCTGACGCCTCCATTTTAAAGCTTGTTTCTCTCATATCTTGATCTACTAGACTATTTCTACATTTAGGAGTTGCACTTTCCATTTCAGTGACATGAAAGTATTTCACCAAACAATGGTGAACCTCAGAGGGATAAGCAATAGTAGACGTTGAAGAGGGTGGGCTGTCATGTGACTCAGCTGGGATACTGTCACATTCTCTAAATAAACTTTGTTCTTTCTTTGTTTCTGTTGTTAATGACATTGTTATTGTTTCAGAAGTCTCGCCACTGTCAGCATCATCTAAAAGTTCAACTTCAGATTCTTTTATTTGTTGCTTTCCTTCATTTCGGCAACGAGGCTCCAATACGTTTCCATTCCCACTGAGGCCAAAGCCAGTCTCAGTTTGCAGGTCTATCCATGATGAACTGTTCAGACTTTTACTCTCGTCCACATGGCGAAGTCCAATATGGTTCTCATCCTGTCTCCCATCCGAATTTGATTCTTCTTTGTTGGTTGCCGAATCAACAGCACTCTTCACAATCATGTCAGGTTGATATGTGTTTAGGATTTCTGTTTGATCTGTCGGGGGTTCGGAAAGCATCTCAGAATTATTGGTAACTTGAGCGTCATCCAGCACCCTTTCAGCAAAGTTTAACATGGGCATTACTTCTTCTGTCGGTGTTGGTTCAACTTCCTCTTTGAGCTTGTTCTTTACATCATCCCCTAAACCATAATAACCTCTGACCTCCTCACTTCCAAGAGTGTCAGATTCATTTGGCCCTCTCAGAGTGTCTTCAACTGATTTTTCAGACGCAGCCACCTGAAAACCTTTCTCCGACTCTGAAAACATTGAGCTGTCACTGGACACGGACATGTTATGTCTGCCTCTTCCAGTTAATTCATCATTCTTCTCCTCTGCTGTTGATATTGTTACCGTTTCTGGATTTTCATCCTCATTGGTATGTTCTGAAACTTCATCTTTCAATTGGATGTTCATGATTTCATCTTCTGGTGGATGAAGTAACTGACTTTGAGGAAAGCGCTCGTTTCGATACACATCTTGTGCCTCATCAGTTACTCTATTGACAACCTTCTCTGCATGTTGAGCATATGTGCCTTCAAATAAGCCGAAACACTCCTTTTGTTCCTCCTTGGCAGCCGACTCGTCTTTTAATGATGAAAGCATAGGTTGCTCAAGACTGTGTTTCACTTCAATCATTTCTCTGGCACTGCTTTGATCTGTGATTACCTCTGGTGTCTTGAACTCCAAAACCACTGATTCTTCAAAGAAGTCACTAACCAAGGAGCTGCTCTGTAAATGTCCACTCTGGGTGATCAAATCTGTGTAACTTGATTTGTTGCTTTCAATTTCTTCAACGGAATAAAAATGTGAAAGTCCCTGATCTCCCATGTCCATGGAATTTAATGGGGAAATGTTGACAAGCTGTTTATCCACCGATGGACGTAAAAGAACATTTGGACGAGTTAACTGAGAGCTTCCATCCTCATGTGGATTTTCTTTCACTTCTTCATTTGGAAACGGTTGCAGCTTGTTCTCATTTTTGGGAATTAAACTTTCCATTGCCTCCCCTGGACAGATTGTTGGAGAGCTCTTCAGAGCCTCAGAGTAATATTCATGAGAAACAGTTGAACGTGAATTGCTCTCTCGCGGTGCAACGATAGCATTCTTACTCCCTTGACATATTTCCATCTGACCTGCAATTTGTGCTGCCTCTGACATTTGTGTTGTTTGAAAGGTGCTCTGGCCCCTGGTGTGTTCCTCAGCTTCCTCTCTCACGTCAGGGCATGTGTCAATTTCTGAATCCTTCCCGTGTTGCCTTCCTTTAAGTCTTCGACTTGAGCCAAGTTTTTTTCTGTTCACTGGGGCCAGTTGTTTGGTTTCAAGTCTGAACTCATCAGGATTTGACATTACGTTGACTTCTTCAGTGCTTTCTTCTGCCACATGATGTGCTGCAGAATTTCTGTCTGTTATATGAAACTCGGCCTCAGCCGTTTCCTTTTGTCTTGATACATTTCGACGTGATCCAAGCCGCTTTTTCTTTGCACTTCGACCCGACATAACTTTATCCTCTTTCACCTAAAGCATGAGACATTTAGTCATGCAAGGTATTAACAACTCAATGGGAAATTTACCACAGCAGGGAAGCCTCATATTAAGTCGACATGAAAGTAGCCACAACAGAATTTGCTCATAAACAACACATGCAAATCTTGCTCATATACATACAAAGCGCTTCAAATAACAACGGCAAAGACAATTCAATTAGAAAGTTATCTGTACAAATTTTTTACTTCGTGCTGCATTTTCATGTACAAACCATAAATAATGCTGAAAGTTTAGCTCAATGAATTAAGGCTTTCCACAAAATTATGGCGCATATACTTACCACCCGAATCAGGCAAAAGTGTCGTTCTTACAACATGAGCGAGCGACCAGTTAATGTCAAGTCATCAGTGTCTACTCTTACATTTCACGTGTGGGTGTGTGCTCCTCTACAGAAGCCATGTCTCATAGCTTCCTGTGTGGGCTTATGCTCACGCCAACATACACAACTTCCTGATTGTTGCAGTGCATTTTTACCTTCATGTTCACTTCACAAAATGTGTGGTTTTCTGGCATACTGCCATTATTCAAAATACTCCTCTACAAAACAGGCAACAGACACACAGTATCACCGTGGAAAACATTTATTGAACAAGTTAAACTGCATCGGCACAAACTGTCAGAGCTCAGAATCAAGTAAAGTGGAGCAGAGGCATTTTGCAGAGATCACACTGTGGGCAAAATACAAAGCTACCAGTCATGTTTTTGAGAAAACCGACAATGAACACTGAGATTTACAGCATCAGTTGGGTCTGCCTTCTGTTACTAGTACAAACTCTCGAGACTGCATCTCACAGTGACTTGACGAGAAAATTGATTTAACCGAAAAGAAAAATGCAGGAGAAAAAAAAAAAAACAACCACAGGAATTTTACTCCAACAATTAAAAAATGATTGGTTTGTGTAAAAGTAATCCCATCCATCTTTTACAAAACATGCAAAGCAAGACATTGGACTTTATGTAAAAAAAAAAAAAAAAAAAGAAAGAAAAGACAACCTTGTAAAATCTAAAATCTTTGTCATGACAACTGACAGAAAGGAGAAAACCCTCAACCCTTCTTTCAATCATTCCACTGAAGCAACTGACTAACTTTAGACTGTCAAACTAGCAAACAAGAGAAAAGTAGGACTATAAAAAGTAAAAAGTTTAACTGTAGCGACAATAGCATGATCCTGTGGGTGAATGAGACCACCCTCTTCATTTCTTGTCAGCAGACCTGGAGCGGCTATTAAAAACAAACAAACAAAAAAAACCAAATTAATAAATGCAATATCAACAACATGATTCAGGGTCAATACAATAAATCTAAACCCAATAATGGGTTTAAGTGTTAAATACTGTGCATTGGGAAGGGAAACTTTCATTGATTGCTAAGAATTCCCATCTATTGACAGCCAACATTTAATATTGCTTAACAACCGAGAAACCAACTATATGTGCATCAAGAAAATGTGAGTACATTTTGAACACAGAATTGTAATTATGAGAAAAAAGCCAATGTGTCTGGCATATGTAGATAAAATGAGGATCTTCAGGAGAGAAAAAAAAGTATGAGTACCACTGAACAAAGGAGAACCTTTAGAGCAGTTATGATGTGGCCTGGTGGGAGTAGATTACAGGAAGGCAGATCCTTTAACTGCTTTTTTTTTTTTTTTTTTTAAGTAAATCACCACAGAATGGGCCAAAACTTCGTTGATTTTAAGAAAACATTTTCAAATTCTCACCATTACATGCCTACACAAACCGGCTGCGATTGAGATGTGAAAATAAAATTTGTGGAAACTCCCAAATTCAAAATGTGTTAACATTCAATCAAACCATTTTCACATGTTCTCTGAACATTGCCACTGTGATGATGGTCTTTGAAAGAGACTCAGGATCCCACGACGTTTACACAACCTTCAGAGAGTGATCACAATGCATAAATTTACCTCCTTGATCGTGAGAAAGACCTTGAGCGCTTGCTCTTGTCTCTGGACAGAGATCGGTATCTGCGTTTCTCTCTTGAAGTAGACCTTACGATAGATAAAGAAGAGAAAATGAAAACATACGTCTTGTAAACAGATTGTGCAGCTTAAAGAAAAAGGCAGTGAGATGCAAGCTGACCTGCTGCGACTGCTGCTCCTCTTCCTTGGGGATCTACGGTATGGGTGAAGTTAGAAGAATAAAAGCAAAAAATTAGGACATCATTTTTTATTTGATTATATTTTTACTTTTTGTCACCATAAAACTTTTAGCATTTAGCTTTATGTGTCCCTCAGGATATGTAACTGGAGACGTCGTTACACGTACTTCCTTGTCTGAGAATCAACTGCATCAATGAAATGCATGAAGGTAAATTCATTAAAGAATAGCCAATAAGCTCATGGAGGCAAATCAGGACTCGACATTAAGACTTATCTCAACAGTTTAGACCTATGGGGGGGGGGGTTAACATAATTTGCACTATTAAAAGAGATACAATTTAAACATGTATCCAACTCAATTTATTTCCAGTGGACTCAATTTCTGCAACCGTCTTCACATTATGTGAAGAGAAATATGGATACAAAGCTTATCCAACCTCTGAAAACTTAGTAAATCGCATATATTGCTCAAACCGTAATAAGGCAAATAAACAAAAATATAGTCTTTTATCCCGTATATAATTCTCAGGGCAGTTTAATGTCGAGCCTTGATAATCCACCAGGCGTAAAATAAATATAGTTCAGTTCTTTTTCAATTAACTTCTAAAAGCCAGATGGTCAAGTTCCTTCAGAAATCTTGCAGCTGGTGAAATTACATTTACTGAGGGAAAACTGTGAGCTTCAAAAGCTAAACTACACACAGAAAACTACAAAGAGCAGGATAAAAGAAACTTACTATTTTGGGGGATTTGACAAGAAAGAAATGACGTAAGGAAGCCAGACTGATGGTGAGTGAGGGCGAATTGTAGAGAGGCTTTACCACAAGATGCAAATGTTGGAGATATGAAGTTGCTTGGTGGCTGGTTGGAGGGGTAGCTGTCGATTTTCGCTGCTTATTTTGGGGGATGTAAGCCAAGGGCTGTTCCCGCTGACACAGTAGATGTGCAGAGAATAGAACCGAGTAAAGACGCTGATTGGCTGACAATGTGAAGTGGAGCACTGTCGATTGGGTAAAGGTTGGAGGAAGAACAGGAGGATGCTGGGAACCGCATGCTCAGGAACCAAAAGGTTGGTGGGACCTGACGGCTGGCGGTGCGCCTGGGTCATGTGACAACACCAGCCAAGCTGATTGGGGCTCGCTGGTCAGCAGTCACATGATGCTGAAAGAGGACTAGTTGACTGACTCAGATGGTAAGAAGCGTGGTGGTGACTCTGCAACGGGGTTCAGTTTTATTAATAGATGATAACTAAACTCAGAAAGAAAACAAAATGTACACCTTCAGAGAGTAATTCGAAAAGTGTGTGATTAAAATGTTGGATGAAGAGGTAAAATGTGCCTCTTCTGATCTCCCTCATGGAGCTTTTTTTTTTTTCTACACGAGAAATGTCAACTTAGCCTTAATAAAATACCCTCCACATAATGAAACAGTGCAGAAAGCCTGTTCTAAAAAAGCATCACTATATCAATAAGGCATCATTGGCCTTCTTCACAAAACCATCTTTAACAAAGCACCTAACTGCCCTGATCAAGAAAAAAACCAAAACTATGCATAATTCAATAAGCTTTCAAATACTAAAAGTCCCCCAGGTCACTAAAATACAATCATCAGTTGTACTGTAATTCAAATGACCCTGTGAGCATGTTGTTACATTACAGAACTCACCAGGTTTACCTTTGACAATGCTCTTGATTCAATTCAAGTCTTAGTAGAAACTCTAAGCAGGAATTCAAGTGACTACTTGTAAAATCAGATCTGTAAATAAAGCCAGATATTGTTTGGCTATGAAATAATTACAGTGATCATTTTTAAAACCTAAAGCAAACCACTCCACTATTTATCGACTGATGAACTATTGTGCTGCAACTACCCACATCAGTACTTTCATTGCCTCTGACGTGTTCTAAAGAGCTACAGATTGTATTTGCTTCTATACATATTAGGCCTTTGCTTGGACAGACAAATCCTACACAGATCTGAAGGTTTTAACAATACGACAGCTTTGCTGAAGCTAGCAGCCACAGAAATGAACTTTAACAGTGTGTGTTTGACACTGATCTGCTTTAAAAAGTCACTGAAATGAGGGTGCACAACAAAAAGTACAATATTTCCAAAGCGGAAAATACATACCTGCGTCGGACTGGAGGACTACTTCGCCTATAATCGTCCCGACCACGTCGAGACCATGATGGAGGAGGACCTCGGCCCCCAGAGCGCTTCTCCCCAGTGGAGAGCTCAACACGAACTCGACAGCTATTAATGAACCTGCACAGAAGTCATCAAATTAAGAAGAGAACCTAAACGTCAGTGCAACGTAAACAAGCGAGTGTGGCGAGGAGGCGTTACCTGCCGTCCAGTCCTCTCACAGCATCGGATGCATCTCTGGGATCCTCAAACTCTACGAAAGCAAAACCTGGAGGATTCCTGGCAACCCAGACACTCCGTAACGGTCCGTAGAAACTAAACGCCTTTTCTAAGTCCGTCTTATTCCCGCTGCTGCCCAGATTTCCGACATAAACTTTGCAGTCAAGGGGACAGTCTCGATTAAAAGAAGGGTCTGCAACAAGGAATGTACACGTGTAATTAGAACAAATCAAAGACTTCAAATGGTGGTTATAATATTATACGCCATTCTATCAAACTATACATTTCAGGGGTTGAAGACCCTGAAGCAGGACATTACAGTCCAGTTGCCTACGATTAAGATTTATATTTAGCATTTCTCATGAGCAATCTATTACATCTTCATGCAGCAGCAGAAGAAAGCACATTTGAAAGTTTAGCTGCTGTAGCTTTGAATAGGCTGAAAATTCTTCACAATATTCTGGACAAACGATTAATAGATTCACAAAAAGAAGTGTGGATTACTAAATTGTGGGATTAAACATTTTGAGTCAATTCCAAACAGCATGACAATCCATTAAATTAATAAATGTGGCAAATTGGTGTGTGGAAAGTTGATCCCTTTGGCAAAACAATTTCCTTTGACACTTCCAAGAATTTTGTTTCAAATGACCAATGCAACACAATCAATCACTTTTGGGGTCACCATACCTCCCATTTCAGCTACGCTGTTTAAACAAGTCCTAAGATCTGAGGATCCTGAAAACACAACAGAAAGGCAGTGTTAAATAGTGACATTGGCATATTTGATGCCTGATGAAACAATACTTCTAAAAAGAAAGAAAAACAAGTTTAACTATAGCTTCTCTTTATGGAAAGATCTTCGGATGTCACCACAACTTTTTGGGCCCTCGACATATCTAAGAGCTGGTTAGAGTCGGATTTTATTATTTTCAAAATAGATCCGATTTGAGTTAGTTTCCACAGACATGCAGTGCACAATATGTGCATTAGAATTTTTTTTTTGTATATGGCATGTTAGTGGCCATAACAGACTTGATTATTATATCGCCAAATATGACGCTTGTGAAACGTACATTTTGACAAAATGTGACATTAATATTTCAATTCCGCATTCTTAGTGGGTGATAACTAGATATTAAAGTACCACACAAAAACTGTGTTGGGTTAACTAGTTACAACATGTAAACTAGAAAATAAAATCAGGTTGGAACTTTGAGTATTTTAATGACGAGGCTTTGCCAGAAGTGGCTCAACCTGTTCAACCATCTCTCACGAGGTGAAACATTTCTAAGCTGAAAAATAAAATAAGATCTGTCGAACTGCAGCAGTATAATTACTTACGATAGTAAATCGGTTACTTCACACACATTTACAAAGACAAAGTATCGCAGTATCCGAGCTAACCACGGGGAAGAGGTGAGCGTGCACAGAAACAACATGGCATTTATCGGCTAATTAGCAAACACACCGCATTCTCCAAACTGCACATCGCAAAAGCGGAGTGAACCACTCCACTGGGTGCGTATGTTCACAATAGCTCACCGTGTATTTGTAGAAACAGCTCCACTAAAATATTTTGAACAGACTTAACTGCTTCAGGCCGAGCTGGTTAGCCTATTAGCCTGCTAGCTTGTTAGCAACAACGACGAGGAAGCAATTCAAGTAGTCGCCTTTCTTCTTCTCCTGCCTCGTGTGCGTTACTTTGATGTTCCACAGCGCCACCTGTTGGATTGCAGCGGTAAGTGATCCACGGCGACGTAAACACAGCGTCACGTCCAGAAATACCAAAGCGGGTTATTCATATAGAGAACAAGCGTCGTGCTTTAATGAACGCAGCGGGAGACCTTTAAGACGACAACAGCTCAATTCACCTTCTAAGGCTAAAAGAAGATAAAAAAAAAAAACTTTCGAAAAAAGAAGGGACAATTGTCTCAATGGACTGGAACATTCACCCTATCCTATCCTATCCTATCCTAGGATTTTCAATTCAATTCAATTCAATTCAATTCAATTCAATTCTATTCTATTCTATTCTATTCTATTCTATCAGTGGTAAAATGTTTTTTAATGGGCTTCAAAAGTGTTTCCTCTTGCAACATCTAAAAATAACAGTTCATTTATGATGGTTTCATTTTCCAAATAATTTCTTGTTATTCATATATATATATTACATACGAAAATGGAAAGGATTGGTATTTCTTCCATCTATTAATTTGTGATACACACTTTGATACGGAGGCTTAAGACTTCCACAGCTGACACTGAGAGTTTGCCAGGGTAGAGTATATCTCATGTTACAGCATTGAATACACAACTTTTGTTCAAATTTCCTGCATATTAAAAATAAATAAATCAGGGCTGTGTTTTTATGAGTATCAAGCTTTGAATTGTTGGCAACATCGGTCTACATAATAATTGGGATTTATCTGACAGACAATATTTATAAGTCAATGGTACATATCTTTTTTTGTTTTAGAAAGATAATTGAAAGAGTTTAGACAATTTTAAATAGAATATGTCTTTGTGGTCCTGTTAATCCTGCATAAGCTGAAGAAAATATGCAGCTAACCCCACCCCTGTCCCAGTCAAAGTCACTTTAATTTAATTTATTTTAATTAAATCTACACTGTGCTATAATAAAAGTCTTAGCTGAACTATAAACAACTGACAGGGCAAATATAAACTAAACAAACCATAGCACGGTAATAGATATGAAATGACAATATACAGTACCACAGCAACACCAGTTATATAAGTTCAGATATGCAAACATGACACTTCATATGCTGTAGAGAAAAAACACGTTGTTTTAGAGACCAAGTCATCTTCACACTAACAATAAGTAAGTCATCTTTCCTCTCACGGGTCTCTCATTTTATTCCCTGTCTGCTCCTGAGCTGAAGATTTTCTTCACAAATATTTTGATACCTGTCAATCCCTGATTATTTCAGAGATTTTTAGAGACCCCCCCCCAGGAAAAGATATCAACACATTTTTATATACTAGATAATATGCTGATATTTAGCCAATATAACATTACATTTAAATATGGATACAAAGCCAAAATATTTGAACAAGAACACAGACCAGGTTTATTCCTCGTATATTCGGCTTTTTAATTTAAAAAAAATTACAGAATAGTCAGTATTAGTTGCATCAAATCTTGTAGATTTTCAGATAAAAGGTAAATGCCCATTGATACACATGTAATAAGCACATGAAGACCTATTTCATTTCAAAATCCTTTCATAGAACTCAGGGCTGCTCATTTTGGCCTTGTGGTTTTCCAGCCATTACTGGCTGAATATATGTTTTTATTTTCACCCAGGCTCAAAGGGTTAGGCAAGTATAGTCTTCATTTGATGCAGGCATGATGCATGATTCTCTTTAAAGTAGGTACTTTTATTATTGAGTGCTTGAGATAATTCACCTGACCTTTCTTTATATTGTTGCTGCTTTGCATTTAAATAACATTCGCTGAGTCCTCCTTTTGATCTCCCACAAAACAAGCAGGCTGAAAGTGTACCTTAAAGAGGTTTGAAAAAAATTATATTTGACTGAAAAAAGAAGAATATGTACTTGATCATGAAGACCACAACCCCCCATAATTAACCTAAATCCATCTGTCTGTTCATCCATGTTCTATGCTGCTTCATCTTTTTCTTGGGAACAAAAAATCTAAACTTCAATAAGTCATCTTGGCCTCATGAAGATAAAGTGACGAACAGCCGTGTACATTCAGAGACCACAGAGGAACATAAGTAAATAACAGGCTGAGTTATTGCACAACAGGAGACAACACCTCAAACGACCCCCTCTGAACATATGCAGTGAAGAAACACTATCAAGAAACAGTGCTGAACAGGTCACTTCAAACATCCACAAATATATATTAAAACAAACAAAAAAGAACATGATGAAATGCGTCATTTGTTTGATTCTCTGTTATTCCTTGCTGGGTGTGGAAATCAGCACACAGTTGGTGTAAAAAATAACCAGTTTTATCCGTCAATTATTGAGTTACATTTCTGCTTAAATCCTCATTGATTGAAAAATCATTTGTAATCTGTCATGCTGCTTGTGAATTTGTTTTGAGTTTTGCTCCTTTGTAGAGCAACCTGCCACATGTCTTATTTGAAGAATGTTTTTACAGTTTTCAAAGCTTATTATGCTCAGAGAGATCTGTTGAGCAACTTTTCTCCAGCTTTAACATTTGATGGGCTGACATAATGACATATAAAATGACACTGTGCTGGACCTTAAATTAACTCATTCAAGTTATACCATTGGAGCCCTCATGTCTCAGAGGAAGGCAGCAAAATACAGAAATGATCATAACGCAATGTTGTTACCTCAAATAAGGAAACATGTTATGTGTGACTGGCAATGCACAAGCACACACACTCCAGTTTCTAGTTTATTAGGTTCACACACATAAAACTAAAACAACGGTCTTTCAGTAAATCGTTCCTTCTTCAAGGTTTTATGGTTTTGTATTTTTAAGAAAGTGTTGTGTCAGAGCTGTGATCCGTTTCAAAGCTGCGGTTCATTTCACTGAGATGTTGCATTTTAAAAATCAATGGGGTGCCAGGTCAATAACAGGGATCCAAAAGCAGTTTTTAAGGTTGATGCCCCATTGCACCTATTTGTATTAAATCAGCCATATTTAACAGAGAGAAACTCCAAGTCTACAAAAGGATATAAGACTATTTGTCTATGTCGAAATTATGTGCACAAGCAATGATGATTAAGTGATGATTTGTCTTTTCGTTGTTTAAGAGCACCCTGCTTCCCCAGAATAAGCGAGCACGTCCCTCTTTGCACTGAAAATAAAGAAGTTTATCTCAGGACAGAAGCAGAAACAGGCCAAATGTCAGTCAGTCTAAACAAAAATGGTCTCCTCACACTCAAGTCTCTTTGTGTACCCATCATTCACAAGGATAACCCAGTTCAGAGCCTATAAAACAACAAAACTCCCACAATGGTATTTCCATGTGGGGAAAGACGTTCACAGAAAAGCACGTAAATTATACCTTGAATGTTTTTTAAGCAACACAGGCAAAGTTTGCTTTTAAGGAACTCGTCTTTGCAAAAATATCTTTCTCAAAATGGATGTCATAATGCGTCCTTTTAGTCGTTCGCTACTTTAAAACACTGATTTAATGCAGTACCACTTTTAAATTAAAATATAATATACAGTATATCCATATACATTGCTGAAAAGTCTACACCTAAGACACTGTTAAGCAACCAATATAATATAGCCTTTTTTTTTTTTTTTAAGAAGTCACAATAGAACCTTTCACACAATTAAAATTCTTTATGCTTTCAAGAAATATATAATTTCCTCATCGTGAGTCATTTCTTCAGGAACAACTTTGAACAATCAAACAAGTTAAAGTTCAGGTTCAAGTTTAACCGCTGCTCACGGCTGCACTGATGCTTAGTGGTTTATTTAAGGGGCCATGGTAGACACAGCAGTAAAGACCTCCTGCTTCAGGGGGCAAAAGTTCAGGAATAAACGGGATCACTCAGGAGATTACTTCCATGTACGTAACACGGATGCCTAGAACACAAACAAAGAGCATTATGTTGCTCAGCTTTTTTTCAGTCGCAGCGCGCAAGCTAGTGTGAGAGCAAGTGCTTCCTGAGCCTTACCCCACCATTCTTCTTCTGTATCACCAAATTAATAGTTAAGCTCACTTTTGTTGTCTTTATTTATATTTCCTTGCTGGTACATGGATTTTCCTTGTAGCTGTTGAAATGAAACACTTTTTTTTCTCATTTTCCTCCTGCATCCACTCAGGCTAGTGTTTTTCAATCAGATTAGTACAGCACATTCTGTTCTGTTTCACTTCCTGATGACTGCGCAGCCTGTGTCCCTGAATGAACTCACCCGCATGCTTCTGGTTTCACCAAGACCCTCATTCAGACGGACATATTCTTTGCAACTGCCTGCGAGACGTCAGTGCTTCAGACAATCTTAAGTAAACCTGCCACTCAGTTACCACAGAGAGCCACTGTTTCTTCATTTCAGCGAAAGAATAAAGTAGTTTTAGTGCTCCCGTAAGTTAGATGAGCCACTAAATCAAATGACATAAAAAATAAAGGGCATGGGAGCCTACTTAGTTGTACAAAATGCGTTTGCTGTATTCTTGCGAAAACAAAGAGCTGATACAATCCACACACGTTACAAGTTTGCTGTCCAATTTCCTTTTTTTTTTTTACTGTCGGCCTGATGCTTTCGCCAGAACAGAGACAAGATGTTCATGGCGTTTCAGGAAGGAAAACAGCCAGACAAGCAGTGTGTCACTATAGTAATCTATTCATGCATTTCAGTTCAGCTCAGGTCAGCTTAGTTCATTTTGACCTCCGCTTGACTACAAGACAGTGCCAACAAAGCTACCAGGACACCGCAGTGGAAAAGCTTGGCCAAAAAAAATAAACACACACACACACACAAAAACCCCTCAACCCTCCCTTCCAACTGAAGATAACTGTCCTGACCTTTTTTTTTTCTTCTATAAGTCGTTTTATTTATAACAGCTTCAGGTGGGTGGCCATGCATGCTGAGCTTGTGTGGTTGTGTATTCACGTCACAAGACATTCTTTCTCTTTCTGCATTATCTTTTTCTGTAACCTGAATTAAATGTTCTGAAACGAGTGTGTGAAGCCCACTTTCTTTCGATAACCAGATGCTCAGAAGATTACAAAGCCGGCTGACTGCGTCCCCGAGGGTGTGCAGAATCAGGTTCAGTTGTGTTATGTCACCTTTATAATTAACAAGATCATCATGTTCCCTTCGATAGCTGCATGCTGTCTGCAAGCACTGTGGTCAGACAGTGTCCTCACCCAATTGTGGGATTCACCCGTCGGAAACCTGCAATACACTGTTAACTGTTTGAGTGTCGCACTTCAAGCAGTAAAAGTAGATGGACTTTTCTTTCACATTAACAAATCTCGTTATTATATTGTGGATGCTCTCACACCATTGAAATGCATCTTTAGCTTTGAAACATTCTGATGTACAAATAGGATTTAATGTAAATAGAAATAACAGTCATTAAACACACTAGAATTCACGTATAATAGTGTGCTAATGTGTGAGTAATTTCAAAAGAGAAAAGCAAGCCGGTAAAATTAGTTTATGACTTTTATGGGACTTTTGACTGCTCTTGCACGTCCCTCAATGTAGATGTCTGGCTTCAGTAAAACTTTAAATTAATTACAGAGATTGTGGGCCATTTTTAAACGCACTCGCTCAGCGGGCCATTGAAAACAAAATGCTCTTCATTTAGGTTAGACACTGACAAAAATAAGTACTGTATGTGAATGTCATAATAACAGAGCTTGTTGAAAGATGGATTGGAGGTTTTTCATTGAAACCTCTCTTTTTACAGGCTTTCCAAAACAAATCAACAGCGTTGATAGAAAAGTTATTCTTGAATGAATTTACTACGATCAACAATCATAATGTGATTAAAATATATCCAAGCAGAGGCTATACCCACAATGATTACAAGACATTGAATTAAACCATGTAAATCAGTGTACTTGACTTTATTTACATGATAATCCATCTAATTACATAAATAAAGCTTGTCTATTTCCTCTCAAAATGCAAAATGCAGATCATAAAGAAAACTACTCTGCTCCATGTGTCACTCTCACTTCAACTTTATGAAGTTTAAGACGTCTCTGTGTGTGTGTGTGTGTGTGTGTGTGTGTGTGTGCGTGTGTGTGTGTGTGTGTGTGTGTGTGTGTGTGTGTGTGTGTGTGTGTGTGTGTGTGTGTGTGTGCGTGCGTGTGTGTGCTGTAACATTAGTTTTGCTTCTCAGGACAGGAAGGGTATTTTACCGTACTGAAATTGCCTGATGAGTGATCTCATTCGACGTGCAAAACAAGGCTTCATACAATTTAAGCTGAAAGTTCACTTTTATTCTCCAAAACCATAATCACTTTCACAGAGAGTATGAACAATATGAAGTCTGTACATTTTACGGTTACATCTAACACGGTCAACAGTTTTCCCCTCTAATGCTGCCATTGTATAACAGTTAAGGGTGATATGCTGAAATATATCATAATTTTTCTTCAGCTTTGGTAAACCATCATAGATAATTTATTTACCCGTTTGTATCTGACGGTCCAGCAGCTCATGTAATGATAATTTGTTTATATTTGATACATTAGGTAATGACAGATAACAGCAGTGGGCAAGGTTCATTACTGTACTCTCTCTGATGAACCTTGCTAAACTTTGATAAGGCATGTGATACACTGTGTACTTTCAGTGTATACTTGTAGCACTACTTTTGCAATTCATCCTCATGATAGGGAAGATAACAAAATGCAGTTATATTATAATAAAGATTGTGTTTACATTAAACTTAATAAATCTCAAATTAAGTATTAGATGTTTTACACTACAATATCACTGCTATTTTCGTAGCAGGTTAGAAATACATTTGTGAAGCATATGAACCACCTAGCTTGAATTTTTTTTTTACTGTTACTCATATAATACTCCCATGTCTTTTTATACTCCACCTTTGGTGTTTCAAATTGAACCCCATCAAGGACGTTTTATTATACACTCCATATAGAATATATTTGTTGCAAATTAAAAACAGCTGCGTTGTCTTGGTAGATTAGGATTTGGAGATAATAAACCACGATGCATTAAACTCCCCAAGTTTTACAAGAGTTTTCAGCACGCGCATTACTTTAAGTAGTCAGCTTCAGTATTTATCTGCGTTTTAATAGGAACAAGGTGGGCAGTTAATTGGGCTTATAGGACAGCGACGTCGAAAGTTAAAGCTTGTGAAAATATATAATATATATAGCACAATGCAATGTATGGAAATTAATATTTACACGATGTATTTTTGGAAAAAAATATGCAGAAAATAAAAGTAACCTAAAATGTAACAAAATAATATGAGTAAGATTTTCCATAAAATATGTCATTATTTACACAGTACTACAGAAATAATAATAATAATAAAAAATCACACATAGTCTCTTTTGGGAAACGATGACAGGTGATCTGTCTCAATGACAATTAAGTTACGTTTCCTCGAGGCACTAATAAAAGTAATAAACACGACTAAGCGCATGCACAGCTGTCCAAATCCCAACCGCGACTCAAGTTGTGGCAGCACTGACACTTGAGCCATAAAATCAAAAAGAAAAAGAGAAAGAAAAAAAAACAAAAAACCCAGCCTGTCCAAATGATAAAAGGCGGAGTTTTTACCGTCCCTTACAGAAACAGTAATCCGTCTCACCGCGCGTCTTATCGGGCAGTGTGGTATGCTTTTTATGTCGGTGCTTACGCTTCCCGGGTGTGTGCGTGTGCGTGTGTGTGTGTGTGTGTATGTGTGTGTGTGCGCGCGTGCGTGTGTGTCGGTTGATATGTGTTGTCAGCTGAGCGGGAGGACAGCCTGCTGCGGTACAGGCTGTTCCTTCCCCGGCTCGGCACGGAACGGGTTACAGGTCAGGGTGTCTATTGGAACACAGTGTTCTCATCAGCAGCGGCAGCGGCACAGCCACAGTACAGCCGGAACATTGTGTTACTTTGTGGCTGCTTTCCAAGACCTGCCCTTAATTTTACACGAAACGCCCTCCCACAACTCTCTTACTCGGGCTACACACACACACACACACGCACACACACACGCACGCACGCACACACACACACACACTCTCTCTCTCTCTCTCTCTCTCTCTGTCTCTCTCTTTCTGTCTCTCTCTCTCTCTCTCTCTCTCGTGTGTTTTTTCCGTCCCTGCCTCTCCCTATCTCTCCCCCGTGCCATTTCCAAGTCTGCGCTCCATGTGGCTACTACACCGGCACGTTTACTGTCATCAGAGACCAGAGGGATAAAAAAGGAGGGGAGGAAGAAGACAAAAAGAGCGCTACCTACTAATCACATGGGCAGAACATTTAGTACCCTGGATGTGAGATGAGAAGGACGTGCTTCACTGGAGCAGCAGTCTAACAATCCACCGTTTTCTTTTCTTTATTTCTTTATTTCTTTTAATATAATTTTTTTTTTAACCTCACAAAAAGACAGCTTTCATTAAAGGGATCACAAAGAAATGTAAGTGTTTCTTATTTCTACTCAGTATGTAATTTAAAAAGTGTACCGTCTTTTGTTGTGCTTCCTGCTGGATGACTTAAATGGACACTTGTTATATCATGATGAAGATGAAGATGATTTGTGTGGAGCCTGCCTCATCACTCCATGAATTAAGAATAATAGCCGAAAAATTAAAGAGGGACAATAAGGTGATACAGAATAAGGTGTGAAATGATTCATGTGTGGCGGCATTTGGGGTTACACCAGTATTCCACTTTGCTTCTTGAAAAATATGGGCTAATGTGTGTATGTGTGTGTGTGTGTGTGTGAGTGAGACACTTGACTGTGAGTCTCCCAGTGGAGGAGGATGAGGACACCGATTTGAAATCCAAAATCCCCGCTGGCTTAGGTGTACCCTCACAAATTACAGGTACATAAGCGTCTTCCCAGAATTACAGCATCCACTCTGGTACACTGTGCACTCATGTGTATTCATTTTGTATCAAGTCATCTATTTAGGGGGAGGTGATTCTAAACTCCCAACTATCTTGAAATAAATAGGTGTTTCCACAAGTCAGTTTAAAATTTGGACGAGGGGTTGAAAAAGAGGCACAGGTGGCCATTCGAGATGAATGCAGGTCTGTACAAAGTCCCAGAAATGAACAAGATTTCCTCAAGGTACCTATTTGACATGAAGAAAGGTAAATTACTTTTTGGCACAAAATAGATGTGTGTTTTAAAGGTGACCCAGATCTTTGAGGTTGTCTTCCACTCAAAGTCAAACTCAAGTGTTTAAAAACACAGTTTTACAGTATCAACATAGCTTATATATTTGTCACTAAAACAACATTTCCAAAAACTGGAGTACATCAAATTTACAGGCTTTCCTTGCATCATTTGGACACCATGCGATGGTCCTGACAATAAAAAAAAAAAAAAAAAAGACTCCTGCATGTTAGACAATGCTCCACTTGAGGATGTTTGGCGATATGCTATCCGTGCACAGTGTGCACTCATGTTCTCGTATGAATCAGCAGCTGAGTACGGATGTGAGACAGAATGTACAGATACACCGTGTACGTCTAGATATGGTCTTTGCCTCATTGTGTCCTGTTCCTGCATTCCTCCGCAGGGTATCAGAGTTTAGGTACATGTAGCATACATGCCATGTTATCTGTCATGTAACTGTTTGCAGCACACTTCCCCTGCCATTGTTCTCTGGTCCATTTCAAATACTAGAAAAGGATAAAAAAAAAAAAAAAAAAGAATGATACAACTGATATCACAAGTTACTGTTGCTTGTTTGAAATTATTTTCAATGTTGATTTCCATCAATATCACGCCAGTTGCCTCTGGACTAGATTTGAAAGATATGTTAATGTGTTTGTTTGGATCAGCTTTTCTAAATGAACTCAGACCGTTTTTGTCGATAGATTGAAGCTGGGTTATACATCAGGGGGTCTCAGATCAGTTAACACCGTCAGGCCTGGCCTGCAGGGATCTTGGAATAGAAAGAACATTGTGTTCACAAACATGCATGTACACACGGATGAGTTAAAAACAATATGTGAGACGCTGCAAGGTGTTACTGCTGAAGGATGGACATCGTGTTCATTTCATGTGCTGAAGAGTTGATGATATACAAACACCTGATCGCTGAGGGCGACACAGATGAAACAAATTGTACAGATGTCATTAGAACAGATGTTGGCGGTTTTCAACTTGGAGAGGGACACAAATACGTATCATGTCATAGTTTCCAGAGCTAATTCGATTGATTTCAGTTCTCAACCTTTTCATGAACCTTTTCTCTGGATGTGTTTCATCTTGGTGCAACTCAGGACCAGGTGCAGTGGCTGGATGTTTCTATTCACAGACTCTTTGAAAATCGAGTCGCCACAGTGGCACATCGCTCTATTTGCACATAGTCCTTCACAGCATCTGGGACATCCCGAGCGTCAGGCTGGATAACCGGCGGAAAAATCCAGAAAAACGGTGCAGTGACGGAGAGCTGATGCTTTTCTGCCTATGACCGAAGTTTACAGCTTCTCTGCGGAAAGTGGCCACAAGACTGCCGTCTGAAAAACACCGTCGCTCTCATCATTCACTTTCAACTCCACAATTAATATGGCTATAATTCTATTTCGCTCTATTAATTAAATTGCTCCTAATGAAGATACAGTAAATGTTCAGGCTGCCTATATCTCAACTACGAATGTGGTAAAATGTGGCGTGGTACTATAAGTACCTGTGAAAGTGAGAAATAACTTCTTATCTATATTTATCTGTCTCTCCTTATGAACACTCAGATTGTAGACTTTATATAGATCTTTCCCAAACAAGGTTACAAACATAGTTAACAATTTAAGCTTTAGCCATATAAATGTTTAAGTTGAATCATTTATTACGTTCCTTTCGTTTATTTCAATTTATAGAAAACAGAAAATATGTTATGTTCTCTATTTTACTTGATTTTAATTCAGATACTGCAGATTTCTTGTCCCGGTGCTGACCCCCCACCATCACCACCACCAATTTCAGGCTTTAAAGTTTCAATTCCGAAAATAATACAATTTTAATGAAATACTTTGCTGTCGTAAGATAATCTGTGAACCAAAAAGGACCTGCTGGTTCAGAGTTGCATGCCAGGTACATTTGCATAACTTCACGACGTCAGAATATATGCGCCAACCTCTCCGACATCCAGAACAGCTGGGCTCTTCAGCTATATCTGAGCATGTGTTAACGTCTCAGCTGTTGCATGTGACAGTAATCACAAAATAGTGTTTGCCAACATGCTTAACATAGCTAAGTAGCCTTTTCATTGTCTCCAGACAATGTCAAGTTTATTGTGCCGGGGCACGCGGGGAGTTGTCTGTGTCAGGGCAGCGATGTGTAGACAATGATTGCTTCTGTGATGAAAGAGGCATCATTTAGCTCTTGAAACACCAACTTGTCATTACAGTTTTATTGCTCTGGCAAAGCTGCTGTTGAAATTCTTTAGTCCGCATGGAGGCGCGAAACATTGACAGCAAACTTCTATGGGGTCTATAAATCTATCACCCTTCTGTCAGGCTGGAAAGTAAATGTTTTAGGGCATAAATTATCCTTGAGAATGGTTCAATCACAAAGAGTCAATTCTACTTGACAATTCTTTGCTTTAATGTGTCAAATCTGAAGCTTTTGTTATTGTGCTGACACAATTCAGGTGACCTTTGGCCTCTTTCTGTGAAAATAAAAAGAGGTTATACAAAGTACTGGTGCTAGTGTGCCTATGAAAAAAATTAAATAAGCTGATGCCCATCATTTGAAAAAGGTGTACGATTTGATTTAATCGTCAGAAAGTCACTATTGATTGAAAAAGATCACAATCACTGCAATACAGGAAACCTCTTTGGGTTTCTGAACTACTAAAGTGCATTTCCATAGCAGGTGCAATGATCTGTGCCTGTGGCCCTTCACACTCCATCAAGGTCATTAACAGCAGAGGCTTGAAACTGCTGCTGCTGCTGCTCATCTACAATCAAGGGTTTTGTTTTTACATGAATTGCATGGACTGTATAGAAGGAGGATTTTAGACAAAGACAATTGTGTAGTAAATAATTAGAATTTTCTAAATCTATTTTTCTGTGTGTCAATATCTATTACTTAGAAATTATTTAGAAAGTTTTTACAGTTACGCCAATACTGGTATATATAATGAAGTTTCAATTTTTACGCTGCAGCAATGTGTTTTTTTTTCTATGTGGACACGAAGCGACTGGGTGCAGACTGACACTAAAGTCCGTCACCAGCTCACATCTCATTGAGTGATGAAGTAACATGATCTCACACACACTGCCTCATGTGCATTCTAATGAGATATAATCAAATGAAAAAGCAATACAAGGAAGGCGTGAGTGTGCACCAAGTCTCAGCTGTTTTGTCATGTGAGGTCTGCTTCACATTTACTCAATTTTAGTTTCCACGAAAAATTAAAACTTACTTTCGTAAAAAACAAACAAACTGAAACTTAAATATTTAGTTCAAGCTGTCTGATTTTACAGTAATGTGGAAGCTCGACTCGTTCACTGATGTACGGAATTTGGGTTAACAGCCGACACTGTTCAGTGCAGAAAATTCTGGGAAGTGATGGTGAGTTTTCTGGATCTCGTGGCCGCGCAAAGCAGGCAGAGGACTCCATTGTTTATTTGATTTGGCGAAAATACAGTCACATGAATAAAAGTAAAGCCTGATTTGGTGCATCGCTTGTTTGACTGTGATGCAGCCTGAGGGACGCGGAGAAGACAACCTTTGAGCAATATCACGACATCATCCGACGTGACCCGGACACTGTACAGCCTCATATTCTCATAGGATACAGTATTATATCAGCACATCGGCAGGCGCTGATCAAATCGAAGAGTTTCACTTGTCTCGTCAGAAACACAGAGGCAGATAATGTCTCTCTATTTGTGATGGTGCTGCATTATCAGTACAGAGTGTGTGAGTGTGTTGGAGCCCACGCTTTCCCTGCGCACACGAGGCATTCAGAGACAAGATTTGACTAATGCTGTAATGCTCATTAGAAAATTACTTAACGGGATTCTGCAGATACACATCGAGTCCATAAAAAAAAAAAAAAATCCTGACACCATTTATAGATTGTTTCAACAAGCACAAAGGTCCATAAAGTCTTGGACATATTACAGCATCTACCATGTGCCTGAATAGGGCGAGTGAAGTGAGCAACAAGCAGCTGCTTTTATCTCAGATTTATAGTTGGAACGACTACGTCTTTGCGGGGATTATACAAGGTGCGGCACACTCGTGTTCCTCATACAGCTGGCTTCAATGCTCTTTTTTTTTCCCCCTGCAAAACTGCAAACACGATATATTTCTAGTGTGGGGTGAAGATTGAGAAGATGTGTACTTAAATAGCTGCCAGTTATATAACGTGGGGCCAAAAAGTCAGTTACACTGGGAGGATTATGAAGATCTTACTGGTATTTTATGACCATAAAAGCCCTGCCTTACAAAATCAAACTGTTTTTACCATTTGTCTTTTTCCATGAGATTCGATTCCTGGAATCAAAGCACGAGACAGGAGGAGGACATGTAATGGACCGTGCTCAGATTACTGATGTGTGGGCCTGTGTGTTTATATCTTTTGCAGTGTTGATTGTGTGATGCCCACATTGAAAAATGACCACTGACCAGGACTTGTCGTTGGATGGCCAATCAGCCGCTGCTGTGTTTTCTGGAAAAGGCATTGATGTAACCCCCAATAAGGACCAAGGAGTTATCAAGGTATGTATTGTTATATACAGTGCCAACTTTTTGTTGTTGTGGCCATTCAGGCTCATCTTACAAACCACTGTGTCCTGACTTTTAGCCGGTTACTCTTTAGATCTTACAGCTTGACTGTTTTGCTTAAATGCTGTGAAGTTTTTGTTGAGATGTAAAATTGTCTGTCGGTCAGCAGGTTGTAAAGCGTCCAGGGATAGATGGAGAGCGGCCAATGATCGCGGACAGAGTAATTGTCCACTACACTGGGAAACTTGTCAATGGAAGGAAATTCGACTGCAGCCGAGATCGCAAAGAACCTTTTTGCTTCAATGTGGGAAAAGGTATTTGATTGCATTTCATAAGTCAAATTTGATTGTTTTGAAAGTGATTATTCTGAAACATTAACTGATGGGAAGGCTACAGTTGAGCAGTTGGTAATTTTGACAAGTGCTGAGGAGAGTTAGAGGATATATATTAAATGAGGATGTTGAAGGTAGAGCTGCCGTGCAGGAGAAGAAGATGAAGATGAAGGAGGGCATAGAGATGGTTGGTGCACAGTAGAGGAAGCAGAGAAAGGAGTGAAATGGAGGCAGGTGATTTGCGGTGGGAACCCCTGAAGGGGAACGTTTGAAAGATGAAGAAGATAAAGTTAATGTGTTTGGCAGATGTTCAGTAGCAGTTGCATGTTTATCCGAGGTTGTCGTGGGTGGAGCACAAAGTTTGTTGTTTCAACTCCTTTAAAAAAAAAAAAGGGGGGTTACAAAATTCCAAACTTTAATTGAAGTGGTGGCCGCACAAAAAAACCCAACAAATTCCTCCCCAGCACCAGTGGGCTAAATTCGGACTTCTTTTATCAAAAGAAAGAAAGAAAGAAAGAAAGAAAGAAAGAAACAATTATACAAAGAAAAAAAGAAACAAAAACTAAAGCATAGATCTGAATGTTTCTACCTTGTAATAAACTCAGTAATACAATCATTTGCAGTTCAAATATGCATTAAATGACATTCTTCCTTGTGTTACTTGCATAACCAACAACTTCTAGAATTTCTAGAAGATTGTTGGAGTTACATTGAACAATATTGTTCACAGTTAAGAGGAATCAAAAACCTGATCAAATAAGCCTTCAGAAGCGATTTTGACAAAAACACTGCTACAGTAAATTACAGTTCTTATAGCAGATTGATGAGCATTTGGGGAATGGTGACACATTATGATCCACCGTCTTCAGTATTTTATTGGAAGGTGACAACAACAAGCAGTTGAGCTATAGTTTAGGTTCATTATGCAGCCTGGAATCTCAATTTAAACTGTTTAGAATTAAAATGGTACAGATCTGGGTCAATTCCACTGATTCACTGAGTCCTTGTCCCGTGTTTTGATGTAAAAACATAAATGGTGGTTTGAGTATTAATAAAATTCAGCAGCAGTATTTATTTGATTTGTGTTCTATATACAGTGTATGGTAATCTTTCATGAGGATTAAACAAAAGTGACAGAAGGTATTGCTTTGGGAAATGTTAAGAATGCTGTTTTTGATTTAAGTATTTTTTCTGATCGAATCTAATAACTTCAAGCTGTAGCTTCTTATTTCATAAAATTACATAATAATGTGTAATCTTTCTAGCTCAGCTTATTTCCCATCAAATGTCAGCTCTGTTGCACCTCAAGCTCCAGGAGCTTTTACAATCTGAGCTCCAACAATTTTGAGCCCATCCTTGTGATTGCAGATTTTCCCAAATGCTCAGTTACTGCTTTTACATATCACTAATAAATATATTAATGTCACTTAACTTTTCAGCCAGTGTAACAAATCAACAATTTTCTTCGTGTACAGGACAAGTTTTGAAGGCCTGGGACATTGCTGTATTGTCCATGCAGAGAGGCGAGGTGTGCACGTTTCTGTGCAAACCGGAATATGCATATGGATCCACTGGAAACCCTGACAAAATCCCTCCCAACTCCCCAGTAGTGTTTGAGGTAGGTACACAGCATCACTGCTGACATTTGTGCTGAACCTTAAATCCTGTAAATACACACCGGTAATTTGGGAGTATGCCTCATCGTGAGGCCCTCATGTCTCCGCACACGGAGATCCATCGTCATAAAATAAGCCGGTTCGTCTATTTTAATTCCTCCTTACTCAAAGCGTTGACAACGGTCCAGATGCCAGTCCATTTTGAAGCTCTGTTAGTCATCATTTTATTATGAATTCTAATGATCATTCAGCAAGTTTCTTTGGGAAATGTTGTGTTGTTTTTTTTTCACATTTTCCCACTTTCATTCAAGACTTAAAAATTTATAATTGGCAGCGATGGATCAACTGAGTTTGAAGTGAAGTTGCTTATTATTAAAATTCACAAAATGTTTTTTTTTTTACACACCAGATCTTTATAATAAAATGAGGGGCACAGACAAGATCACAATTTCGCCACAGTGAAACCAGGTCAATGTGATTTTTGATCCTTCTCATCCTTTTACATCATTATGTGAAATAAAGACATTTTTAACATTTCAATAGTATATTTGTCAAGCTTACCCTCCAGAGGGTACCCTTATGTGGTGTGCTATTTTGAATGGATAAAAACAGAATACACTGAAAATTAAATTAAAATAAAAAAACAACTTTAATAGCATCATTAAAACCTAAAATAGTTATATAGACTGTATGAATGCTCATTTAAGTTAGTTGTAAGACATTTAGTAGGTCACCGTACCATAAAAAACACTGACCTAGAGGAAGAACAGTCCCTCATCAGCCAGATTTCCCCCGAGTCAATATTTATTTACCTGCTCCACATGGTGTCTGTCTAATTGAAGTGCGGTTTGTTGGCGTTTGTCTGTCTGTCATACATATGGTGTGAACGTCATCACTTCCATGTGCTCTGCCTCTCAGTAGACATACAGAAATGACATTTACTAAGCCTGATCAACAGGGGAAAGTAACAGATTACAAATACTTACAGTACGCTCGTAAGTTAGCGCTGGGCGATGTATTGGAATATACGATTTATCCCTAAATTTGATATTGAAAAATACAATATTGTTTATTTCGGTATCAATTTATGCCTGAAAATATTTTAAGAGTTACTTCATTTCTCCACTTCTCAACCGTCAAACATCTTTAAAAAAAAGAAATACATGATTCTTTTTTTTTCACAATTGTTCTTGAGAATTCACATCATTATTTTGTGCAGCTGGTGGTTAATAAAAAGACCTGTCCTACAGTTTTTACCAGTGACTTTGATGCCAGGTTTGTCTTTGGCGAAAACATTATCGAGAAATCAAATATTAAGTTTATATTGTATAACGCCATGTTAAGAAAACCTATTCCCCCATGCCCAGTACTAGTAAAGTGAAAATACATTTTTTATTTTTTATTTTTTTGCTTTCCACTGAACAAAAATCACAATTTGAAAAAATAGACAAGCTTTCTGATTTGCATTTTTACATCCAGTGGGTTTACTGTATTCTTTCAACTGAACTTTATGTAGAAATATTTTTTCCCCCTGGAATTAATAAAACATTTCTATTCTACATTTGTAATTAAGAACAATTTAATTATTGCAATAGCAGTGATGCTCCTCTCTACATCGCTGTGCATATGTGAATGTTTAAAGCCAAAAGTGAAAAGTAAGTTTGTTGTCCCACGATCATTAAATTATGACACGTGTGGTTAAGTTGAGGCACCATGTGTTACTTTGTTTTCGTCATGGATGTCACATAGAAGAAGCTGAATATGTGTTTACTTTTTGTTTCACATGGGAATGTATAACAAGTCTCCTGGGGGGAAATCCCTGGCCTCGGTCACATCCTCCGCATAAACTTGACACCTGATATGGACTTTCCCCCTTTTACAATGCATTTCCTGACTTTCTATGCTGCAGCTGCTGCTATGAAAAAAAATATTACTTCCACAATACATTCACATACATTTTATGATCAGCACGTATCTTTTAAACATTTTACAAATAAATATATTTAGCTACTAAAAACTTACAGGATCCAGATTTTTGCCTTTTCTTTGAACCCAAATGGTTTTTATTTTGAATCATAACAGAGATCCTGAAGTCTGAAAAAAAGAGAACGTAAATTTGACATCAAAGGGAATATTATCAGCCACTTAACAGGTGGACCCATTTGTATTTTTCATTCATACATTTCCTACAAATATATAGTTGCCCTATTATGGAGATGTTTACAGTATATTGTTTGCGATAGTTATACTTATTTCCTTTATGGTGATTATTTGCGTTATTTTCATGCATTTGTTATTTTCCTCCTCCACCATATCCAACCCCTCATTGTAGAGTTAAGCAGTTGCAGTATTTTGCACTTTTCCCGTTCAGACCTTGAAACTGACAATTGAATGATTTTCTGCAATAAAACAGATGGAGCTGCTAAACTTCGAAGGAGAGATACTGACAGAAGACGGCGGCATTGTGAGAAGAATCAAGGTCAAGGGTGAAGGTTACACTTATCCAAACGATGGCGCACGTGTTGATGGTGAGAAAATGATCCGTTCATGTGTTGATTGCCATTGTGTCTGTTTTGCCAAGTGGCACAGCGGAGGACAGGATCCGGGGATAAGTTGTGTCATGTGTGTTTGCAGTGCACCTGGAGGGGAGCAGTGGCGGCCGATTGTTTGACTGTAGGGACGTTAGCTTTACTGTTGGTGAGGCTGAGGACAAAGGTGTTCCTCTGGGAGTGGACCGTGCCATGGACAACATACAGAAGGGAGAATGCTGCTTACTTTACTTAAAACCAAAGTAAGTACCAAACAGATGTTGGAATGCAGTACCTTTTTTTTTGTTCTCTGTTGTGAACTTTTACTGAACCAGTGGTAACTGTCTCAGGTAGATGTACGTGTCGTGGCGTGTCATGTCCCCGAGGCACTTTATGTGTCTTGAGACTTCATGCAGGATTCATTCAATAAAAAAAGATCTGCTGGTCCTTTGTTACGGCTGTTATGGATACGGTTTCTTGTTGGCTTGTGGTGAAGTGGCCAGAGGACTGCATGTTGTTGGTTTAAACGGCTGCTGCGTGGCCGCAAGGTTTTCCATGCTGTGTCCTCGGGTGTACTCCGAACAGCACTATGTTTAAAATGTTTTGGATGAGGGTGTGTACAGATGTTTTCTTTTCCTTTTTTTGGTAGAAATATACATTTGTGACTGAAATCATGTGATCCTGTTTCATCCTGTAACAGCCCTTAACAAACAGAAATGTACTTGGCGATGTCGTGGACTGCACTCAGTCCACAGCTGCTTTCAATATGGGCCTTTCTATGTGGCCTTTGCATGAGCTCCCTGGGGAGAACTAAATTTACTGTCGGTATATTAAACCTGTGATGGATATTTGCAGCTGTGATCAGTTTCAGCTCCTCTGACTTGGATTATTATATTCTTGAATGGTCATACATTTTTGGGGATGATTTGATAATGAATTGCACTATATTGGTGGGAAAACCTACGCACACAAAACACTTGTGTGATATTTGAAGTCAGCGCCGTGTTTTCAATGCTTCAAATTTGTTGTTCCCTTGGGCTACTAAAGAGGGACGTGCATAAATTGAGTCTTCAGCACTGCAGTTGAGAAAAAAAACAGCCCTGCAGGTATAACATTTTTTGAGCTTATGGTGTTTCACTTCTGTCAGTGAAAAAAAGATAAAAATCTCTATCTTGTTCTTCTGTAACCTAATCCAGGTCATTATTTGTGCACCAAAACTGTACCCACAAAAAAAAAAAGGAATGAAAATCATAAACAGAGCATATGCAGCTGAGCACAGTGTGTATAATGTTCTCTAGATCAAAATAATGTAAACAAGAAAGAAAAAAAACAGACAGTCATTCAGTGGGCTTGTAAAAACAAATAGGACACAGTGTACTGCCCAAACCACATAATATCATTGCTTTCACGCAGCCCACACCAGCCCTCCCCATCATCCCCCAGGCACAAGAAAAACAAAGTGCTAGTGATAAATACTCGGAATTCATAGTACATCAGCAGTTTATACTCAGAGCTCATGCCAGATAGTAGCTACCTAACGCAGGAGCAAACCTGTCAGCAGGTAACAAAGACATGGAAATAGAGAAAACAACTTTAACAATAAAACACATATTGATCTCAAGATACACGCTTACTTGCAGATTCGGAGCGCCGCATTCCTGCATATCAAATCAAATCAAATCAGATCAAATCAAACTTTATGGCTCTCAGTAGTACATTAATGTGCAGTGATTTGAAACGTGAGCCCTGGTTCAGTACGTCTTCCTAGGAATTGATCACCGTTCTGAAAACATAAAGAAAATAAAGATTTTGTGGGTGCAACCTCTCACATTAGCTTTAAAACCTTGCAGTTTAAGCAGTTTACATGTATGAATTGTCATCACTGTCGAGATGACATTTTAAACCCACATGCTGATTGCAAATGTTGAATGTAATATGTGATCGTTATTAGACTTTTTGTGATTTATTTATTTATTTTTCTGTTTGAAAGGTATGGCTTCGGAAGCGAAGGTAAACCAGAGTACAAAATTGGACCAGACAATGACATCCTTTATGAAGTTACCCTGAAGGACTTTCATAGGGTGAGCAGGGCAGTTTCTTCTTTGTGCGGTTTAATCAATTACATGTTTCAAACCTAATGGGTTAAATGGAAATGGATACACTTCTCATTTCTCATGGAATATGTTTTTATATTTCTGGATCTGCTTTTGTGATGATTGCTCTGTGCCTAATAGGCTAAAGAAGCCTGGGAAATGGACCTGAATGAAAAGCTGGATTTGGTTGACGGAGTGAAAAATAAAGGGAATCAGTATTTTAAGGTATTTTCTTTTTGCTGGCCTTTTATCTTGAAGAATTATTTAGGTTTTGGTTGTAACTTTTGTTATTTATAAGTTGTTAATGTGCTCCTTTTATAGTCTGGGCGGTACCACCAGGCAGTCATCCAGTACCAGCGCATCATTTCCTGGCTGGAGATGGAGTGCAGCTCAAGCAAAGAGCAACAGAACAGGATACAGGACTACGTTTTAACAGCCCACCTCAACTTGGCGATGTGCTTTCTGCGGATCAAAGACTTCTCACAAGTTGTGGACAATTGCAATAAGGTGAGCAGCGTGACCCCCAAGGATTGCAGACATTCCACCACCTTTCAGCAGTTACTCCACTGGTGTCTGTACTGAACGGGTACTTTTGCTGTATTTTAGGTCATTGAGCTTGACGAGGGCAACGAGAAGGGTCTGTATCGTCGAGGGGAAGCACGGCTACTCTGCAATGACTTCAGCCTGGCCATGGCAGACTTTCAGCAAGTGCTGCAAGTAAACCCCTCAAACCGAGCAGCTCGCGCTCAGATTTCCATCTGCCAGAGCAAGATTAAGCAACATCATGAGCAGGACAAAAAGACCTATGCCAACATGTTTCAGAAATTTGCAGAGCGGGATGCCAAGGTGTGTAAACTGGCTATTCTTGGCTACATGTATACCAGCACTGAGCCAACTGTGTGGGTGTGTGTGTGTGTGTGTGTGTGTGTGTGTGTGTGCGTGTGTGTGTGTGTGTGTGTGTGTTTAAAAACATTAAATTGTGTATTAATAGGGAGATTTGTCTGTCCTAATATGACACATGCCTCCTTAATATTAATTTTTCTCCCTGAAGTTCATGTATAATTAGAGCCCATTGTACTTTTCAATGAGGAAGTATATGCCAGGACAAGGTGTGTATGAGTATGCTGTTTTTCAGCTCTTGTACACCAAAAGCTGTAAGGCCCAATCCACTTCTGCATTAGCCTTAAAAAAAAAAGAAGAAAAAAGAGAGAGACAAAGAAGTTAACATTTTAATCAACAAATTCAACCGCTTTGAGATGGGTAATAATAATTAATGACTCCTTGCAGCACCACCTGCTGAAGTGATTTGATTGTCATGACACGACCATTAATTTTAAGTATGTGACGTTTTCCAGCTCACGTCATTTATTATGAAACTGTTCCGCTGTATGTGTTTTATGTGCTTCATGTAGTTTCTTAGCTTTCTACTACCCTCTAGTGGCCAAGTTGATTTTTTTTTTCACCTGTTGCCTTTCTCTGTTAAAAAGACATTTTTAATTCTGTTTCATTTCATGGCCCAGATTCATGAACTATTCAGATTTACTTAGTTTTGTAATATTGCAATATTTTTTTCTTCTATATTTTAAAATAATTTGATTCAGATTTATAAAGTCAATTATATTTTATGCAAAACTTTGTATCTTCCTTTAACAGACTGGGAAAATGAAGAGGCGGCGGAATGATTGCTTGAGGAACAGCATGAATGGTGAAGTGAGCCTGAAGCGCCGCAGGAGGAGTCAAGACTGTCGGTCTTAACAGTGACATTTGGGAAAGAAAAGAGAGGGAGAAAAGGCCTTTCTTTGCTTTCCCAGTCGAGGGAGAGGAGGCAGGAATGAAGTTGGACACAAGCCTCTGATCCAAAACTTCTTTATCCCAAAATGCGCGACCATTCCTGCATACAAAGCGGAGGGGAAGCGGGAATGTTTGCAAGACAACGACATTGCAACGGCAACGACAACGGCATTGCCAGAAACTGCCAGGAGATATATATACTGTATATACAGTATATAAATATATATATCTTTGTTAATATACTGTGTAGAGTTGCAATTGATGTGCCTCTACAGTGGGTTTCTGAAACCCAAACCTCAGTCGCTGGTTTTCAGACCTCTGGTATGTATTTGGTATTAAGCCTGTTTGAGGCAGCTGTAATCATGCATCACACAGCGTGTTTGGGATTCAGACTTGAAACTTTGATAATTTTAAAATGTGCAATATGTACTTTGGGAAAGGTGTAAGAAGTCTTGTTAGCTCAGTTCGTTGTACTTTAAACAAAGAAACACACAACAAACAAACAAACAAAACACAATCAGTTCTTCACATCAGTGTGACTTGGGTTCATAATGAATTAGCAGGTTTGTCAGTTATGTAAGACTGCTTTCAATTACAGTTTAGAAAAATATAAATAACTCCTAACATGTCCTGAATAACAGAAGTTAGTTGCCAGAAATCAGGAGGAAAGTAAAAAAAAAAAAAAAGCACAAACTTTAGTTAGTAAACTGTATAAAACATGAACCAGTAATTCTGAAAGTAGCTCTTTTAGAGATTATTTTGTTGTTGTTAGAAAGACCTAAATTGAGATGAGATTAATCATAAAGTTATCTGCTTCCTTTAAGAAGAATCAGAACCTCAAACTGCAGGAAGACAGTTTAAATGTTTTGCTGGTTTTTTTCCCGAAGGAAAGAACACACATTGTGTAGCTGCGAGTGGTCACATCAGGGTCATGCACTAAAATAACTTATTCCTGAATACATGCATGCTGAAATGTTTTTTTTTTTTTTTTTTTTTTTTAATCCAGTTAGACATCTTATTTTACAAGCCTGGTGTTGGAGTTGATCAAGAAAATTATTGTTTTAAAAGCTGAGAGATGCATTCTGTTGACTGATTGCATTTTAAAGCCAGTGGCAGCTGCAAAAACTACAATAATACAATGACAAATTATAGAAAGTGTAAAACACTTAGAATCTTTCTTTTCACTCAGCTTCAGTGGAATTTAATGCTCATTGGCTCTGATTTCTGTTGTCCTCATTGTGTTGATCCATAATATACAGGTGCATCTCAAAAAAAGAAAAGTGCATTTTCCCATAATTGAATTCAATTAGTGGACTTGAATTCAAGTCCACTAATGTATTCTATGTATTGTATTCTATTCTATGTATTGTAGATTTCTGACATATCAAATTATATACATGAAACCTTTTTTTTTATTTTGTTTTGTATTTAAGAAACTTAAATACAGTATCTGAAAATATATTTCAGAAGATGAGACGTCGATGCCATAATTTTACAATCAAAATGTTGAAAATGTTATATATGTATGTACATGTGGTGAGTGTAGAAAAACAAAAACTATTAACCTTTCGATGATGAAAACATTTTTGAGATGCACCTGTCAAGAGTGTTTCTCTTTAATATTCGTGAGCGGGTTGGTGCATGCAGATCAGATCGAAACACAAGGTAAATTAACTCCACTCATTTGTATTTAACAGGACAGAAAGTCCTGACAGAGCAAAGACATAAAAACTAACACCCCCCCCCCCCCCCCCCCAAAAAAAATGTTTTTTGAAAAGCTGTTTTTTTCCCCTTTCTTTCAAATGTCCCATTTTTCTCTCTCTGGTGATGTGATCAACAATACAATTTTCAGTTTCTGCAGATATTTTATCCCTGAAACAGGCCTCTCTGTATTTCACACAGAATTTATTTTATTTTCGATATAAATGTGTGAATGTTATTGTAGTGAAGAATGATGCACTTTGGTAACTGTCAAACCAACACTGTTATCTTTTCATAAACATGTCTGGATGTGATCTGGACAATAATGTCGGGATGTTTTATATACATTTGGTCGGTTCTGAATGAAAACCTGAGCTGTCTTAAATATTTTGCGTAAGAAAAAAAACAAAAAACTTTGGAAAAAAAAATCAACAATGTGTGTTTGCGTGCGTATGTCTCTACAGTATATATTGTTGTTTGTTAGCAAGGTTTTTAAACAGCTTGTTGCTACCTGTTTCCAAGTACTGCTGGCTCGAAACATTCAAACATTTTGTACAGTGAAAATGAGCATGAAGTACTTCTTTTTTTTTTTTTTTTTTTTAGACATTATAAAGTGTATTTAAAAATATCCAAAATATTTTACCCCAATGTCAAATGCAACTAAGAGTAATAGACTCCCTTGATTGTGTTGATGACTTGAAAAACAGTGACAAGCAAGCTGATCTGCAGCATGGCTGATCAGATCAGTTCATTAAATATTGAAGTGGTATATTATTAAAAGTGTTTACATGTATTCAGAGGAACATCACCCTGTCAAGAATAAGAGATTGACGTTTTAAACTCACATTTATGCAAAATAAGTATTTTTAAACTGACCCCCCCCCCCACCAACAACCCAAAAGTGGTACCTTATGTTCACGTCTTCTTTATTATTCTTTTTTTTTTGCACTTTAAAAGCATTGAATAAATCAAAGCATTGCATTGAAACAGACACATCATTTACAGGTCCCGATTCTACTGCATAAGTACATCCTTTAAAAAAATGGTTTGACTTTGACTACAGGAGGAAAAATATTTGGTTTCCATCCTATATTGATGTGTGGTTACTTTGTATGAGTTAATGTATGCCGGACTGCTAGACTACATTTGTTTTTTGGACATGTACCTTAAACCTCTCTACTGCACTGTCAACCCAAATGCTCAAAGCAATTAAACAGATTACTTAGGCTAATCTTGTTTACTCTTATTATTTTTTTTTATTATGCATTTGTGTTTATCTGCTCATTTATTTTGATCTGTCTGACTTTTTTTTCTTCTTTTTTTGATCCACCTATATACTTTTGTTCCATCATTGTGAACTGTTTGAAGGACCACACTAAAGTGCAACCCAAGATTGAATAAAATTTTGAGGTGATCACTTTAATAATCTTTTTTTCTGTTTCCTCATTTGTGGTTCAGTGTGTATAACATTATTCCATCATACATTTGCATCAATGCAGAATTCAAACATGTTTCAGATTGGCTTTTCAATCAAGAAAGAAAAAACAAATAAACATGCTGGTCAGTGCAGCACATGGAAAGAACTGTGCTTAAAAGACTTAAAAAATATTATATCATCATGAACAAGATGGGCCAAAGGACAGAACGTAACTTTGATGTAGTTTCTCAATCACGCAGGAGTCATGCCATACTGTCTTCCACAGAAATACTTTTTAAATTCATAATTCATTTAGCAGATTTATAATTTAATTATTGTTGCTGTAAACGGCGATTTAGCATAATGATTTACTTACATTAAAATTATTTAAGGAGCTCTGTTAGAAGGTTTTCATGTTGTTAAACAGCAGTTAATTTTTAGCTCAAATGCTAGTCTTAGTCTTTTTTGTTTTGCCCCGACCAGCTTTTACTGATGCTGCCCACCATTAGTTGAACCAATGTTTTATCCAAATAGCAAATGTTGAGAGCATGACTGCATGCAGATTATAATGCATGTTATTTTCTTGGTTCATATTTTGGAGGGAAAACCTTTAAAAAAAAATTTTATTTCTTTAAAATGGTGATAATATTTAAAACAAGTAATCATCCTTGGTGTCTTTTTTAAAATTTAAAATTAAAACATTTTTGTTCATATCACAGGTTTTTGTTCATATCACATTCAAATTGAATAACACGTATGATCAAGTAAAAGTGCCCAGACTAATACTAAATAGACCCAATGACTTGTTTTCTCAACTGCTGTTCAAATGGACAAACGACCTTTTAATCTCGGCTTTCACAGCAACATGGATAAGATGTTTCCCGATTGTTCAAACGAGAGCAAAAAAGAAAGAAAAGAGAGGAGGAAATATAAACACCCCCAGGACAGGGGGACAAACTTGACGTGCTGGAAAGAAGATCCCAATGTGACTTTGTTTCCCATACTGGTGCAGTCTTTAGTTGCATCATGACTTCACTCAGAAAAGTATGTGGAACAAGCTTGAAGTCACAAAAACAAACCAGGCTGGAGTTTATCATCAACATTTTATTAACAATACAAAAATTTGACATTACCATCATGTGACAAGATGATCATCACTTCCTCTGGGAGAACGGTTATTAAACAGAGTAACGCTACCCAACTTCAGTGCCAAAATTTATGATGTAAAAACAAGTACAAACATTATTTTTGGCAGCATTCATAGTTTAATCAGCCATCATTGTTGCATTACTTAAAATTTGGATGCAAACACAAACATTTGTGATTCAAGCAGTCATACAAACATTTTAGACATTAGAAAATCGATTACTCATGAGAAAATTATGAAGTAATAGAGAAATGTAACTATGAAAATTGCCAACATGAGTTCACACAATTTCTGACTCATAACAAAAACAATGATGGTCCTTTTAAACAAATATTTGTTTCTATTTTTAAATTGTACAGCATCTGTAAGTCACATAAAACTATTGCCACAAAATGTTATCACTTATTATAAAAATGATACAAAATAATAAAAACTTTAATCTGCAAACTCCATAAAAAGGGAAACCATAGAAAAGCTTGAAATTGAGAATACAGTATGCATTTTTAATTTTAGATCATATATGTATATAACTTCCCAAAAATATTATGTGCGTTTCTGACTGTTAAATCCAACGTTCAAATCCAATTTTAGCAGAATAATATGGACACACTTGTGAATACCAAAGTTTCCCGACTAATTGAGCAGTTCATATCGAATATTTGTAGTATTAGTACTCCAGGGTCAGAAACACTGGTGTGGAGACCGCCAGTGGCTCAGCTGGGACAAGGTGCGCACATTTCTTTTCATACACTGCCTCGTCGAGGTTTATTTGAAATCCATTGCACTCAGATTGACTATATTTCACTCACAGTCGACTGAAAGTGACTCCCTGGTTCAGTAAGTATGGTTTATTTGGCATCTGTTCATGAATGCTACTCTACAAAGAGAAAAGAGAACATATACTGTAAAATGAGATTATATGCTAAGGGAGAGATTAGCCGACCAGTTGACCAATCACGTCGAACCGAGTCGACATTCGCACAGGGCTGCAGCAGGGATTAAGGTGCTTACAATGAGGCAGCATATCTTTTCTAATGCAATCTCTACTTTGATCACCATCAAAACAAATATTCAAACTGCACAGTTGTTTTTCTATTTTCCTGCCCTTCATTCGTTAAAGGGCTTTCTATTGGTGTTAATGCTTTTGATGGCATTCGGAAACTACAAAACCAGCATATAGATATTAGGCTTCTCATTGAAGGCTGACTTTATAATAGGCAACTGCTGGCAGAATACATTATTTCCAACCTCCTACAACCTGACTTATATTAATAATCTCAGCAGTCTATTTAACATGCTAATTGAATGTATGCAACATACTGATTAAACAGAACATTATTAACACGTGTAACCAGGCATTAATTGTGTTGCTTGTGCTACATATGTTTAAAGCAATTTGTTCATCACAGGGAAATGTCGGAAGGCACAGGGCATAATTAATCATTTTCATTTCATCTTAAGCCTTGATGGCTTTATTATATCAGGTGTGCAGCAACAGTGAATCTCGTGTGCTTAAAAGAAGTAAAAAAACGTGCTCGGAGTTAAGAGAGACAGTCGCTAAGCAGCTTTGAGGCCCAAATTGACCAAGATTATGCTCAGTGAAGGCAGGTAAGTTAAAGGGATCTACTTTGTGGGACAGAAGACAAAACACACTCACATTAGTAGTTATTTCTGATGACTTGGCACTTTTGCTCCCTACATTTAAACAAATATCTGTACTTTCTCAGCAATTTCTTGTTCCGTCCTCTATTAGGATGTTTCAGGGTTAGTGTGAAGCGGTCAAAGCAGCTGACCATAACGGCTATCTATACTGAAACGACTTTCGATTTATATCAATGGCTAAAAGCCAAGTGTTCCCGCTTACTTCCAAGACAAAAGGTTTAAATAGAATTTGAGTTTGTCAACTCTGATATAGGTTTAATCATGATTTGATCAAAAGATTCTTCTCATTTCTCCACAATGATAAACACGGTAACAATGACAATAGTTTGTGTACATCTGTGTCTTAAGGCCAATAGTTTATTATAAAACATTCAAACATATCATTCAACATACTTGTGGATTCCATACCTCTTCATAACATATTTTATTGAACGTACTATTAAAAAGGTAAGTAATAAATGAAATATAAATAGAGTGTCATTTTGTGGTTCGCAATGACAACAGCAGCAGAAACATTTTAGAATGAATTTCAGTCTTTTTGCTGGTGATTGCTTTTAGGTAACAGTTCTTTTGTCCTCTGTGCTTTTGTCAGCGACTGCATGAGGATTGAAGGCAGCATAGTTCAGAAGTCAGTATTTGACCTGAAAATTGAGGATCACCGGTGGATCGTTGCTTTGTTTTAAGGCCGAGTTATCCAATCCCCATCTGGGGAGACCAGTGTCGTCCATACATCAATTAACTTCTCCCTGCAGTTCCCTCAAGAGTGGACTTTGATACGGTGTTCAACCGTGATATGTGGGATTGGTGTCAGGAAGACCTGACTGACAGCACATTGCCTCATTATTTGTTGGAAAAACAAACTTTCCCAATGTATTCCAATATCTTAAGATGCATGAGTGTCTTGGTGTGACTAATAAACTCGCCAACAAGCTTTTGTTTATCTTGTTTAACGTATCATCATGTTTTAAAAATACACAGCTTCTTGGAACTGTTAGAAATACTGGCGGTGTATGTGACCACAGGAAACAAATGTATGTTTCTTATGGAACATATAATTGTTTGCTGAAATGGAATGCCGCTTCTGAATCCGATGAAGGTGTCAACATTTATCTCCGCAGAGTCTGACAACTCGTCACAATCGAGTTCACAAACCCCCCCCCCCGCCCCTTTCTTCTAGAGGACTGTGGCCCTTCAGCAATGATTGATCAAGCACACATTATAAAGTCAATCACTAAAAAGATTGAGCCCATGTTTTTTTCCGGGGGCTTGGTGTACCATTTTTTTTTCTTATGCTTCAAAGTTACGCACATGTGAGACTGCTCCAGTTCATCTGTTTGCACCTATGTGTACACGGCGTCAAGAGGAGAGGCCCCGTCAAACAGTTCAAGAGCTTTCTTATCCGGTATGGTCAAAGGGAGATCTTTGGCTGGGGTGCATAACACCCTGAACCTCTAACAAAGAAGAACATTGGTTTTATTGTCAAGAATACATTTGAAAATGACTTTCTTGGAGGCCATATTCATGTACAAGTTGCTTACCTGCCACAGTGTGCCAGGAGTCCTGCTGAGACTGTACAGCATCCAGAAGGGAACCATGAGGGTGGAGGAGAGAGTGAAGAACCAGCCGAGAGCATAACCCCACCACGGATATTCGATCTCATTGTTGAACTTCAGAGGAGTGTACTTTATCAAGGAGAACAAGAATGTTCCCTGAAAGGAATCAAAGAACGAAATGAACATATAAATTTAATGACTATACTTCATAGATTTAACAGACTTCTTTTTATTATTATTTTGGCTACTTCATTGCCCATCATTGGTCACCAGGTACCGGTAATAGTCAGCCATCATGTTCCCCTGCCCCCTGCCTCCTCTACAGCTCATGTTCTTCCTCTTTTCCTTCTGCATGGTAGCCCATCTAAAATATCCTTCATCCAATACAACAGATAGAAAAGACAACCTCAGCTGTTTGTTCATTATTCATCCCGTCCATCTTGCTCACTACCAGAGTTGAACTTAGACACTGTTACAGGAGGATGTATGTCATTTTTTTAAAGTTCTGACGTCAGTGCCTTATCCTTCCATTTTAGGCACAAAAACTAAAATACTAATATAGACTAAAAACTAAAATAGGTACAATACTTCAATTTATTAACACAGCTTAATATCTCCTAAGAATAACGATTCCAGTGCTTTTCAGTCACGCATTTAGAGGTTCAGACTGCATTTCTTCATAATAAGACTCAAATCTGTGCAGCCTAATAGGATTGTATAAAGATTGAAAGAAATATCTGGATTTTCTTTTTCTCTTACCACATTTTTTGACTCAGCAAAAATACAAAAGCTGTTTCTTTATTTTCACGAGTCATCAGCTGACATTTTGCGTAACACTCCTTCCACTCGGCCTCTTAAGTAGGCCATGGCCGCCCCTCTCACAGTAATTGGTTTTTGTCTTGTTTTAGTTTCTCAGCGAGCATCAAAAGTTTTTTCAACTTCATACCACATAGGAAACATCAATTCACTGCTGACATGGATGATGAGATCGACGTTCATGCCACTTTTCACGTTCGTTCCAGTTTTAACAAATCTTATCTCTCATTCAGGATATCACTTGTCTGCACTTTCGTTTTTAACAAGATTATAGAGTTAAAACAAGGCATTGCAAAACATGAACACTCAGAAAAGGGTCGATGTATAGCAGCTCAACTACCTATAGATCCTGAAATCTTCAAAAGTTGTCATGATAATCAGATGTGGTGCTTTTATCTGCCTCTGTTTGAAATCAGTGACAAATTGCAGTCATTCTAAAATGTGTTTCTGCTGCTGTTGTCATTGCGAACCACAAAATTAACAAGCTGCAGGACACGGTTCAATAAATAAATGTCACTACAACTCACCATGCACACTAGTGGAGTGATATATTTCAAACAATATTTGATCAGGGATAAAGGTCTGTATCCAATCATGTCTTCTATGTTGTCATAAAACCGGTCTGTGCCTGTGAACAGACAGAAATACAGAGAATAATAAAAAACAACAGCAATAACTCAAGAATATTGAAATAATAAAAAAAAAAAAATACAACAAAGTGACAGATAAATCCATCTCATCTCCGGACTCACCATAGACCCATCCAATACACACAGATTGCAGTATGGCGAACAGAAGCAAAGTCATCCCACTGCAGGCGTAGTAGTCAAACACCTGGAAAATGTACAGCCCGCCCTGAAAGGAAGATAAACCCTCAGTTTACATTCTGTCATTGACGAAATGCAGTCACCGTAACAAAGCTCTGGCGGTTTCATTTCATCTTACTTCTGTGACCATCACAAGGCCGACGAGGAAACAGAAAACACTGATAACAAGCAGGAGGAGTTTACGTCGATGGCCTTTGTGGAAGTAGGCAGGATACAGGTCGGAAACTGCGGTTGCGAGAGCTTCCAGACCAACGAACTGAAACACAAATCACACTATTCATGAGCCTGAATGGGCTCCAGCCAGGGCAAAGATTAGAAATGACAAAGTGAAAAGATTGCAACAAAATTAAGCTTCTGTCATACTAAGTACTTGTGGACCTGAAAGAAACCCACGGGTATAACTGGGGAATTGATCAAAATCCATCACTTTTATTTACAAAGCATCTTTCTGGAATTACAATGCAGGTCAAAGCGCTTTATAAATGACTGACAAAACATTTAATGGAAATATCTGCACACATGGACCAAAAGCATCCTGCTTTGCATAGCTATATCAACTTCAATATAATAACATAAACCTGGGAGAACAATGCTTTTACACAATATAAATACTTAAGAATTTGAAGTAGTGGACATTAAACAAAATAGTTTTTTGATGAATATTTTGCATGAAATAAGTTAGCCTCACCTCACTATCCAGTCCAAGTAAGATGATCATAACGAAGAAGAATATAGCCCAGACTTGAGGAAAGGGCATCATGGCGACAGCTCGAGGATATGCAATAAAAGCCAAGCCAGGACCTGCAGTGGAAGGGAGAAATATGATAATCTTGTGATTTTTTTGGGGGGGTGAAACATTATATGTAATACAGTGTCATTGCCATGGTGTTGTGTCTTTCTTTGCCATAAACATTTTGCACGTTTATGTTAATAAAGTGTATTTTTTCAGGTTTTATTCTCTTACGGTCCCTTCTGTTTTAATGTTTTACATCTCATCATCTTGTTGTGGTTGTTTCTGGTCCGGTTACTGGTGTTTTGACATTCAATAATTTTCATGCTTGATTATTACATTATTGGTTTTTCATGAATTCCTTTCAATGTCCATGTGTTCTGCTGCTGCCTCGTGTTCCCTAGTTCAATGTCCTGCCAGGATTTCCCTCAAGTTTTCCTCACATTAGGTCATTATTGTGTCATGTGTTTTATATTTTCATGTGGCAGTTTGTTGCTGATGACTGTTGTTTATCGACTTCTCCCATTTCTTCAGATTTTGTCCCACACTGACCCACTGGCAGGTTTCAGCTTCCTTGATTGTTCTCATGCATTCATTATTTTACATTAATCTGTACAAGACTGTATTAGGTCCTGTGTTCATGCATCCGGATATAAATCCTGCTTTCATTGAGGTCCTTAATTATAATATATTTGCAGTATATTGAGATTTTCTTTGACATATTCACCTGACTCTGCCACTTTGGATATGTCTGTGTTTTGCTCATATGCCATGAATCCAAGTGCAGAGAAAATGGCAAAGCCAGCAATAAAACTGGTTCCGCTGTTAAGGAGGCACAAGTACACGCAATCCCTGAAACACAGAAAAAGAAACAACACATTTCACATCGAAACAATTCTACTTTTTACATTTTTTTTCCAAAAATGTGATTTATGCTTTTCATTACAAGGCTTATTTCATTATTATGTAATGATTCAATGAGCAGCTATTGTTTTAGAGTAGAAAATATATCAGTGCAAAGTCAATGTGTTTTTTTCAAAAAGAAAAAAAAACCCCAACTAGATTTACATTTGAAGTGTAAGTGCATAGGTCATAACAAACTTACTTGTAACAGTTATTGTTGTATTTATTATAGCTGCCGAGTGCAGTTAGACAGCCGATGCAAATAGCATAGGAATAAAATATTTGAGTGCCAGCATCCATCCACACCTGAAAGACAATATGAGGTTACTTGTTTCATCTTTAACTTAACAAGGTCACATTTTCCAGTGCATTAAACATGTTTAAATTCCTTATATGTTATACTTGTATAAGTAAAACTAAAGTATTGACTACACCGAAGAAAAGAAAATGTTTTACGTCTTTTCAAGTTAGTAAGTGGGCGTCCTTTGATATGAACAAACCAAGATAGTGGATGTTTACACCAAGCCGCAATATATCATGCACTATATGCCTTTCAAATGGAAAACTGCTTGAACCTGGGGATCGCTGAGGCGGGATGGATCTGGGTAGAGGTAAAACTTGATCCCCACTAAAGCTCCAGGCAACGTGAGTCCACGAATGAGTAACACCGCCAGCATAAGATATGGAAATGTAGCAGTGAAGTAAACCACCTACGGAAAAAGCATGGTAAACATTAATGTCATGTTAAGCATGTGTGCGTCACTGTCAGTGTCGTGACAGGCGTCACAGGCTTTTTATGCTGCAGTATAATGTACTTGGAGGTCCCATGTTTGTGAGGATGCGGCACTGATCTTCACTTGCACTGTGGAATTTTCTGAATTTTCACCAGAACTTCCAACAGCGAAAGTATTCACAGCACTTCACTTTTGACACTTTGTTGTTACAAAATGGGTTAAGTTGTTTGTAACACAAAATTAGCATTATGGCAATGTGAAAAACTTTTTTTTTTGTTAAATGTCATTGGCTGTATAAGACTTTGATTGAGTTTTGAGCATATTTACGGTCTGTAACTAATCATAATTGGCAAGTAATTGAACGTTATTCAAAACGGTGAGTAGAATTAACAATCACGTGCCTTTGTTAAACACAGGAAATATGAACTTGACGATTGGAGCCAGTAATAATAGTCTTTTCATTTTGAACATCAACTCCTTAAGGAAAATCTTTTTTTTGAATGTTACTATACATTATGGGGCTTGACTAAGGTTAGGTTAATCAGGAATAAGTTACAGTTGTGTTCAGAGCAAGTCAAACTTTAATTAAACTATTCACACTCTATATGAAGAGCTTTATTTTGCATTTTGGTCAACAGAGAAAAACACTGAAAACTTTGGTATTTAAAAAAGAACTAAAAAAAACCAGGCTTCCATGATTGTTGTTTAGGGGTAGAGAGGGCGAGGTGAGGTTTTTAAAACAAGAATGCCAGTCACTGATCTGTCCTCAGATGTGATGAAAACAAAACCATTTGTGTATACACCAAGCTTCCATTTACAGTTTTTTTTTTCTTTTCTTCTTTTAAAAGGTAATTGAGCGAAGTGAAGGCCTTGTGTCGTTAGGAAGAAACATGGCTTCTCCACAATGAGTTCAGCCTGGCAGACTTTCAGCAAGTGCTGCAAATCACCCCACTCAAACTGAGGTACGGTTTCTAGCAAAGCGAAAGAATGTCATGATATTTCTATATAATATATTTATATAAATATTTTGTAAACATCTGATCTGTATTGTTACCGGGTGCTTTCAAATATGGGAAGTAAAGGTAGTAAACTCTGCCATTCAATAGCCATGACTGCAAGTTTGTTTTGTCATCAAGCAAAATATAAACAGAGAAAAACTGAACATTTCAGTCTTGTTCTCGTCTTTATCTTTCATAGTCCAGTTCATTCACATTGAAACGTATTTGGTTTCAATTGTTGTTTTAGCATCTTCAATGCAAAAAGAAAATGTAGCAATTAAAAGCCTCTTTTCATTCTCTGCCTTATTTTTTCTATTTTTCTGTCCTTATTGTGCTGTAATCTGTTATATGGAAATCAGAGAAGCATATTTTTTTTTTGCATTCCTCATAGATTGGAATATAGTAGTATGTGCCAAAAGTCCTACTATCCCATGAGATAGAATAGATTAACAAAGCTTTCTAACACCTGCACAACACAAATGTCTCTGCATACTTAGGAGGAATCTCAAGCATGAACATGAAGTCAAGAGATTCTTCTCTGTACCTTGCCAGTAGACCTCACGCCTTTCCAGACACAAAAGTAGCAGATGATCCAAGATAACAGAAGACACAAAGCCAGCTCCCATCGTATGCTGCCCAGCTCCTCCACACTCCCTGTGATGTTCAAAACTCTTCTCCTGCAAACCACAAATATGTTAAGCCAAACTCTGACATTCTCAGAAAACACTGTTCAAGTTATGTTGTTGGTTTTAGTTTTTTTTCTCCCCCACTTACTCCCAAAACTCTCTCACTGGTGATGTTGCATTCGCCGGTATTGTCATGTTGAAATAATTGTGCCTTTGATCGAACTCCACACAGGCATCTGAGAAACACAAGCGTTTAAAGATACCGTATTAACTTTTAATCAAGTGTGTTCATAATGTAAATAATGTGATGCAACAATCCAAAAAAGGAGGACACCTGAAAGCTACAAGAACCCTTTTAAATTATACAATGAAAACAATTAATAAGAGTAGATTAGACATATTTCATTTATGCTTTTCGGGAAAGAAAAAAAACAAAAATCAGATTCATGTAGTTAATAAAGGTACTCAACTGATCCCTCATAATACTGATTATTTGAAACCGCAAAGCCTTTTTAAAACATGCAGCTAGCAAACCGCACTCAAACACCCAAAACATATTTCTAACATGCAAGTTTGCCTGATATAAGATTATCAGTCTGAATCAGCCTCTGGCCTTTTGTCACACCTCTGGAAGTGTTTAATGAAATATTCTTAATTACTAATTGGTACGTTTATTCTCTTGTATCACACGCACCTGTGTTCCAGCTGTTTCCGCAGTTTGCCCAGGGAAGCTCAGAGCTGAACGAGGAGAAGAGATACAGGAAGGCCCAGGCCAATATGATAATGTAATAAATGCTGGAGTATAAAACAACTATTTGACTGCCGTAACCCAACCCTGAAAAAAAAAATAAGCAAAGAGACAAAAACAAGATTTATAAATGGTGAGATTAGCAGGAAAATGTTATGAGCATAAACAGTATTAATACATGAAGTTACACTGCAATTATGTAACATGTAAAAAATTAACCAAGGGATGAAATATGGGATGATTAAAAAATTAATAATTTACTTTGTTGAAGAAAAACATGACAGAATTCAATGTAAGAGACTTGAATTCTGAAAGAAATGTTACTGAGAGACTTACGACCTGTAACTTCTCCGTTTACTTTCAAATGGACGTTCCACTCGACTAAAACTATGAGAAATATGAAAATATCTCTTAATTGGATTGAAAAAAGAAACACGTCTTTCATTGAAGCACGACAAAATGTTACAACTAATTTTCTGCCTTCATAATTCATGCGACTAAAGATCTCTTTTCTTCTTCTGGTCGGTACGTGTCAAACTGGATGGGTCATTCTGTTCTAAATAATTTGTATAGGAGCGAAGGTTGATGATTCTACTGGTTTAAATGTTAGCTTTGTCATGTAATACTGCCATGTGCTGTTCACAGCAGCTGCACATGTGTCTCCTTCAGAGGACGGCTCCAAGCCACAGTGCACATGGAGGCAAAAACACTTTGTCTCTACTTTTTTAATTTTTATTTGAGGCTTGCACTTTAACCCATGAGACTTATGAAAAATGAATCAAATATGAAGGACGCTATAACAAAACAAGTCACAAAAATGTGACCAATTAGTCTTTCAGAATTTTGATTTCCTGAATCAATTCTAATTAAACAGTTCATGTAGGATAAGATTTTGGACAATCGGGCCAAAAATGAATTTATGTAAAAAAATTTTAACGTTGCACTTTAGATTTTCTCAAATGCAGCCAACTGAAGCTCAGTTTGGTTATGAAATGTTCTGAAAAAAGTGTTCACGCAATAGTTTTCATCCCTATTTTTGCTCATATCATGTTAAAATAATAATAATAAAAAAAGGCTGAATCAGGATTGAGGTTTGATTGAGGTTCATAATGTCTCAGTCGTGGCGTCACCCTTTATGTCACATCACATATTCTTCTTTGTTTTCATTCTACATTCACAGTAAATCAGCCGCTAACCTTCGAACAGGGGGCAGATTTTCCTCCAGCAGGTGATGCTTCCCTGGCTGGTGTACTGGCCGAGAGACGTCTCCAGCAGGAACAACGGGATCCCGCAGGTGAAGAGGAAGAGTATGTAGGGGATGAAGAACACTCCTGAGGAACAATACAGAAGTGACATCAATGTGAAATGTAGTCATTTTGAAATGTTAAATTCTAAATCTTTTCAAAAGATGAAATGGCATTCATTTCTTTAAATAATCCTTACCTCCTCCATTTTTGTAGCAGAGATAAGGAAACCTCCAGACGTTTCCCAATCCTATGATTTGTCCTGCGACGGCCAAAAGGAACTCTATTTTACTGGACCACTGCCCTCGAGCAGTGGAGCCAGGAGTGGGATGAGCTGCACTCTTGTCCAGTCTCAACTTCTCCTGTTCAGATGACTTTTCCGTCATGCTGCAATGAAAAACAACGAGCAGTTATGTCAGAGTAATTGTGTTTTAATCAGTGTAGATCACAGGTACAAGGAGTGTGATTTAATACCAACTACAGAGATGTGCATCTTATACAGTCATTTGTCAGTTTTATTCTAAAAACACTAAAAAGCAAAACAGCATATAACATAATCACTGATTACAGCAGAAATACAGAAATGATCTTGTTGTATTAATATCCATGATCTGCACAATGACAACAGTCTTGCTGTCTCGGGTCAAAAGAGGGTCTCTGGCATGAGTATTTCTTTTCATCAATGTTGCTTTTGTGTGGCCTCATCTGAATTAAACGTGGGAGTGAAGCAAACAGACTGTCAAATATGTATACAGGTCCATGACTGTCAAGAAGCCTCAGATTCTGGGTTGCTGTATGTCACTTTCTTTCAGTTTTTTTCTTTGTGATGACATTCACTCATTCGGCTTATTAGGCGTGTGTTAGAAAGCACCAAATGTGAGCAAAAAGTTTGATACATATTTTGTTGTTAATGTGTGATGGCTGACGAAAAATGAGAGTTTGAATCAGGTGCAAGTAACACTGACGCTCATCCTGTTGCTGTTTCAAATTCACCTGAACCAAACAACAAGAACCACAATAACAACGATACTAATAATAGCGGCCCTCCAAACGTGAAGTTTAGCACAGACCTAAAAAAACCAGTTACATTTCATGCTAAATACCATTACAATATTTGTCTAAATTGCTTCCACAAGCATTTGTGGCTCTACAGGACCAAATGTTGTCATGTGGCCCCAAGACATAAAAATCTATATATCATAGGGTAGTCAGGTGTTTTGTCTAGAACAGGAGAGTGGAACATATTGTTGAAAAATACGTTTCATGGGAATGTACTGCTGAAACGCTGAAAAGGATAAGAAGGAGAGTTGTGTTGTACCTTCCAGCCATCTGCACCCAATGATTAAGACTTACCTTAAACTGGACAGGCACAAGATCAGAAGTCACAAGTGAGCATTAACAATATTGACAGGTGGGAAGCAACAACAGCTGCTGTAAACAACTTCAGGTGCCTTTTGCTTTTGATGTAGTCAAACATTGGACACTTCTGCTGGCTACTTTTGTTTTATTTTCTATTTTTAATCCAGGGGGTTAGGGGGGTTAACGTTTGTAAATATCTAACTTACTTTTTGCTTTGAAGGTTTTTACATCGTTTGATCCAGATAAGCACGCCAGACCATGACAGGACAAATATGTCACATTCACATATGAACAATTGTGATACGATGCGTTGTAACGGCATTCTTCACTTTTGGTGGGTCATTTAACACTTCTGAATAAAGATTTTAAAAGATGAAGAACACTGATTTATTAATGACTACTTTCATCTCTTCAGTTGTTGTTTGGACAATAAACATCCTGAGCTACGATGAAAAGTTATTGTCACCAAAAGGCGTGAAGACAAGTCAGTTTCCTTTGTACTTAAAAAGTTGAAGTAAAGGAGGGTTTGATTGCGGAAGGGCTTGGAGGACAAGAACAATAAATAAAAAAATAAAAAAATAAACGCCCCCTCAACAACGGCCTTGCTGCTCCTTGTAGGACTCGAACCGGAGACCCTCACTACGAGCTTCGACCGCACAACTCGGGAGCCAGCGTACTAGGAAAACCCAGTGTGCAGGGGAGGAATGCATGTGAGTGGAGTGTTTGCTTTGTGCAGAGCAGCTGGAGGAGCTGCGCTGAGCAGAAGGGAAATAGCAGCCCTCACTGTAAAGCGCAGACCGTCACCTTTGGCCTAGATCCGACAGGAACAAGCGGCAAGTGCGTCGAGAAAAGACCGTTTGTGCCTCAACTGAGTGGAGAGCGGTCCTGTCCGAGTTCCTCCACCGCACAGACGCTCGCGCCTCTCGCACAGAGGAAATAACCTGTAGAACGGGCAGGGGGGAAAAAAAGAAAAAAAAAGAAAGAAAAAAAACTACGAGACAGGAAGAGTACCTCAGTGAATGAAAAGGCGCCGGGCTTAGTTTGTGTTGATGAATTACGCTTCCATCCAGAAGAAATCCTCCAGCGCGCTCGAGTCCAGACGCCATCTGGTCCGCGGTGAGAGTCCCAGCTGTGCGCAGGAGCGAGTCCATGTGGGGAGGTGGGAGAGGAGAGCGCTATTTGAACGTGACAATGGAGGAGAGGTGGCAGAGCCACCGACTCATCCACTAACAGTAACACACACACACACACACACACACACATACGCACGCACGCACGCACAAAGGAGGCGGAGCTGCAGAAGCTGTAGACCTTCTGCGCAACATGTCAGTGAGGCTGCAGACCTCACCCACCCACCCTGACCCCCTCAAGTCATCCCAGTCACACTGGGGGAAGTAATGCCCCCCCCCCTAAAACAAGAAAAAGAAATGGAAAAAAATCAAGGTGATTTTACAGTGAAATAAATAAATAAATAATAATCCACCAATAAAACGAAGGAAAAGTGTCTTGGTAAGATTTCTTGAAAATAAGATGTGATACATATTGAGATCTAAAATTATATTAAATTAAACGATATTTGACCAGCTTGGTGTCTTACAATAAGCCAATGCTAAAATCAAGACGATCTATCTCGTACAAATAAATCCTCAGTTTGAAAAATGTATGAAATGTTAAATAAACCTTGTTTCTTCTAAAATTCAACTCAAAACAAGGTCATTTCGAGATTGCTTGACTTCGCAAGATATTTATTATGCATTGGCTTAAAACAAGTGCCACTATCTTGCCGAAATATTACTTGTTTGGGTGAATTTATCTTAAATCAAGTGGGATGAACAAAAACTTGCTAAGATTTTGAGTTCATTGAGTTGAACTTGAAGGTTTCTCTACAAAGCATAATGTAGTCATGTCTTCACCTTGCTTCTAGATTCCTTCACTAGTAGCTCTCCATTTTCTCTCTCAGGTTTGACATCTCCCCTTGGTTACATTGTCATCAACGTCAAGTGTCAGTAAGCCATTCAGCAAAATCCAAGGAACAGCCAAAAGTGATCCAAAACAAAAACAACGCTACTGTGGCAATGATTAAAATAGAACTCTCACAAGTTTTCCACTTCCCTTATAAAGTGAAAAACAAAAAGAAACGTCCTTCAAAACACATCAAAGAATGAATAGGTGTCGTCCCTCTCTTCCTATTCAGTTTTATTTCCTTTTAATTTACAATGACATGTGGAAACTTTTGGAGTGAGGAATTAGTGAGAATAAAGATCATGAACAAATCATAAGTTATATAAAACATGATTTAACTTAAATGGATGGGGCTCTGTGTGTGTGTGTGTGTGTGTGTGTGTGTGTGTGTGTGTGTGTGTGTGTGTGTGTGTGTGTGTGTGTGTGTGTGTGTGTGTGTGTGTGTGTGTGTACAAGGTGCAACTTACATTTTCCCGTCAGCTAGGCAAATGTTTTCATGAGCCAATAATATTAAGTCAAAATGTACTGGAGATGAATCATGACTTACAAACAAACAATCAACTTATGGGTGTGGATGTAACAAGTAAAAATAGGTAGAAACATTTTACTCTCTCAAACTTGTTTAAAATATATAAGTCTTAATAATCTCCAGATTTCAATATGTGGTTAGTGAAATAGACAAACTGTCTCTTCGCGAGGAGATAATCTGTCACAGTACAAGATTGTTGTGCTGAATGGCCATGAGGATTCATGAAAAAAAGAAAAAACGTCAACAGCAATGGTTTTTATTCTATCTGAAAAATATTAGCATGGTACAGTACTTGTTTTGTCTTTTCAGTTTGCAGCTTGAATCCACTGACTTTGTAACAAGCCCTCGGTTTCAGAGCTCATCATTCAATAGATGCCAAAAATTAAAAATGTTCTTGCATCTAACAGCTAATTATAGTTTCTTGGTTGGAGAGATAATTTTCCACAAGGCACAAAGACAACTCCATATCTATCTCTTTTTAGAAACTCACATCTTTAGGATGGGCTTTTTTTTGGACTGTCACATGGGGATACTTTTAATAGAAGTGACTCAGTACAGCATTGACATTCCAATCAATACTATATTTAATAGATGAAAATGTAAAAAGTCTTCATTGCCATATCACCAATGTCTATCCTCTTCACCTTCTCTCTCTCCTGTAGCTTTGATAATGAACTTGACATGGAGTCATTAAGCTAAAAGAGGAAGTAAACTGTAAGCATGCAGCAAACAAGCTGTTCATTACCCACATAAACACTCTCCCCACGTTACAACCAGCCCGTTAAATATTCACAAAGCACTTTTATTGGCACGCAGCACTCACAACAATAATTTTGCAATAATAAACGAGATTGCACACAATTGTCATTTTTAATGTACAGCAGGTCGAGCAGCTGTTGGGGGTTAAGAGCAGACCTACAACTTATCAACCACAAATGGACGGGCTGGTAGAGCACTATAACAAGACATTAAAGCACTGGTGCTGGGCAAATGTGTTTCCAGCACTGGTGCTGACTGGGTCCAGTGGTTAACCTATCTCTTGTTTGCATACTGGGAGGTCCTACAGTCATCCACCAGGTTCTCCCCCTTCAGACTATTCTACGGTTGGAAGGTGTGGAAGCCATTGAACATCCTGAAGGACTACTGGGAGCAGACGGAGAACAACGGTTGACAACATCATAGTCTATGTCATCAAAATGAGCGAGCAACTGGAGGCTATGGCGGCAGTGGCTAAGGGAACCTCAAGGAGGTGCAGCAACATCAGAAAACACGGATTTACCAAAAGGCAAAAGCGTCTTCAGTCCAGGCCAAAAGGTTCTTTTGTGATTGCCAACCAGTGACAACAAACTGCTTGCTAAATGGTGCATGTGTTGCAACTGGGAGAGAGCTAAAACATGCAGGGCAGGGGCCCTTGAGGACCGAGGTTGGACACTTCTGTCCTAGAAGAATTTTGTATGCATCAGGAACCTGCACAGCAGTTGTTTGTCCAGGCTGTGCAGGACAAAGACGTTACAGTGATATATTTTCCGACCTGTACAGAGGAAACTGTTCTCATTGACCTCTCCCAACTCTCTCCCTCTTGGCAGGAATCCATTCAGCAACTACTTGACCCACTACTTTCAAGTAGACCCCGGGCTTGACATCATCGGTCTCGCACAAGGTATAGCTGAAGAAGGATGCCCCAGTCCGCCAGAGACGCGAGAGAATCCCTGAATCCAAAAAAAGGAAGATCATTATGGGTTCTGCAGGCAGGAGAAATCATACTCCTGTTTCACTGTCTGATGCACTTTGTACCCCCCCCCCCCCCCCCCCCCAACCCCCCCACCCCCAATTTGCACTTTAGGAAATATTACAAAAAAAGATGTGGTCCATTCAGGAAGCTGTCTCTGACATCTCCTTTTGCTGCTCTCCGGTCCAGCCACTCTCTGGCCAGTCTGGTCCACATTGGGTGTCCAGATTGTTCACAGAGCACTTCTTTCTGGGTCTCCCATGAGTGTGTGCAGAAATACGACACCCTGACCTTAAAGTCAGTGGGTCATCGTGTGGCAAGTGAAGGCAACAGTTATATCAAAGTCAGTGAGCCATAAATAAAAGTGAGGTTCAAGTAGGGACGTGTTTCAAGGCAGAGAACTTTTTTAATACATTTAACAGGAAACACTGTAGATGTCTGGTGGTGTACTGCAAGACTATGTTCAGGGTACGTAGGACAAGGTCTATACAAAAAAGACAGTTTCCCCACTTATGACATATCTTGGGTTAGCCCCCTTCCAGGGTTGTCACGTGATTAAATGGCATTTGGAGCCATGTGCTCAAGGGTTTTTTCTTTGTTCTGAGCATGATATGGTTCTACCTCATGCTGTACTGATTATGCATAAGGATGTGCCTGGGTCCCCACTGTCCCGAAGGTTTTAAGATTACACATACTGTGGGAATGTGAATTATGCATTTTTACTGGGCTTTTCCATTTAGAATGATTAAAAATATCAACAATTGGTTTGTTCCCAAAAGTGTAATTTATGTAACGGTGTACATTATGTAATGGGAACAGCCTGCCCTCACTGTCTCCTACTCGCTCAAGTATTTATGTCATACCTCTGAATGTTTCTGAAGTGAAACCCTGGAGGGTTGTGAGGGCTGGAGGGGACGCATCCAGAGACAGGAGGACAGAACACACATTTATGGACATCCATACATATTCACCTTAGTTAGTTGATGTGGCTCAGATATTCCTCTTTTCAACCTGTCATCAGACAGGTTACAGGACAAATGCTGTGACATCTCATTATTGTGTTGATCATCTCATTGGTTGAAGTTTTGTGGTAATAGTTCACATTCTAACCATCTGATGTGATCAAACATGAGCTGATGCAACTACAAAAGATTCACATGTCAGAGGAAGAACTATAGGTGCTATTGGATAAATCTTGTGCCAGCAGGAAGCGAATTTAAATAATTTAAACGTGAATCTGAATTGAAAAGGAATCTACTGGTTTGAATGTGTAACACAATAAAAAAAATTTTTTTTTAACTATTTCATTCATTGAAAAAAATTCAGCACTCTAATTCATTATCACTTTTCAGATTCATTTCTCTCCATTCAGATTCGGTTTTTCTATGCAACGTTTTCTACATTTAGTTTTGAAGTACCTTTTCTGAGTCTTATTTTATCCGCAACTAATAGCGACGATGGAAGTTAAAGGACGTCGGTTCTCAGTGAAACCAGCTCATCCAGCTGGTCAGGCCAGTACATCACTAAGCATGTCATATTGTATAGGTCTGGAATTGAAAGCATGTTGCTGTCATAAAATCGACTTCTTCCCATTTGCGTTTGACTAGTTTTGCCTGATACCAGGTCCTACATGTGTGCCACAAAACGCTTGAATGGACAAACTATTTAAATGGTGAGTGTCAGGCCCTGTCTGCATCTGCCCCTGTGTGTCTCACCTCACGTTTTCAATTATCCTGTTGTTTTCTCCTTCTCGTTATGAGTTCCACCTGTGTCCTCCCTTTCCCTGTGTATTTAAACCCCTCTTCCTCTGTCATCTGTCTTGGCTTCAGTTTCAAATGAGATCATTCAGATTTAAAGAATTGATATTCACTTTGTAGCGGCACAAGCGTTATCCTATAGGTTTCATGTAAACTCGCAGCCTTTTAGCACATTGTTGAGAAAATTACCTTGGAGTTGTGCAGTGGAAACAGACTGATTACAGCATGGAGCTATAAAAACAAAAGTCATGTAATTCATACCAGGGTGCAAAGTTTAATATACTGTGTGGGAGAGTTGGGATTGAAGGATAACCTCAGGTCAGCAGCTGTTTCTTTAACCGTCCTGTTATGTTCATTTGTGAGGAACAGCAGTGATGTTCCCGGGTCAATTTGACCCGGTGCATGTTTAATTATCAAAAAGCTGTCCAAAACTAAAATAATCCAAATAAGCATTGTTATTTAATTACTAACTCCATTACTAACTATTCTATCAATATTTAGTGCAATGGTGTTCCTTACCACTCACAGGTTCAATTGGGATAGTTCACTTGCGTTTCATAAAAAAATACATGTTCAATTTCTTTTTTAAGGTTGCACCACTTTATTATTTTGAAAGACCTGTAAAACCAACCTGTAAAACACAATAGTAATGTTTACATATTGCTTTACATAAATGCAGTGTTTGTGAACCAGAAATGAACAAAATAAGAAGTAATCGCAATATGAGCAATGTGTCTGTCTGTATGTCCATCGACACAGCACACGAGTGACATGCCATGCCATGTGCGGTGTCACAAAAACAACAACAAAGAAATACAGTTTTAAACATATTTTTTTCTTGATTATAACCAACTAATACATACGTTAAGAATGATGTTTCAATGCTACTAATGTTAAGTTTGACTCAAGGGTGTTGTCCCTTGCAGATCTGGGAGATGGTTGCTTGAGATCTCTGATAAAGCTTTTCTCCTACTTGCTACGCGAAAAAGTAGAAGAGTTCTGTGACCTGTGCCATTCTTGGCTCATGGGCAAAACAGGGCTGGCGCTTCCTTTACTTATGGTGAGACTGGACAGGGTGCTGGCCTCTGGTTGTGGAGTCCCAGGATTTGAGGCCTTCTGAGGTTCAGGCTCTACATTAGAATAAAATGTCTGATTAAAAAGTCCATATAACTTTGTGTATCACCTGTGTGTATCAAATTCACTGTGATACACACAGGGTTTCCTGGATGAATATCCAAAGGGATTTGAAAAAAACAACAAAAAACCAGTGAGGACTTTGGCAAATGTTGGACTCTTATTCTATGACTTGGCATGTTAATAAAGATTAAGGCCACCAGAGGACGCCGTCGGCCATACCAGTAGAATCACAGGACAGACAACTGTCGTGCCAAAAACAGCCCGGCTGCCAGAATCTGCACGGCCTGCGTTGTTTATCACGTCATTCATCTGTTATTATGGCATCCACACTATCAATGCTGAATATCAGCGTTGCACGAAGTGAAGGATTGTCACCTTAGTAAGTGTTACAGTAGTTTGTGCTGCTGTATGTGGAAATGAGACGGTTCGCTGAAAGAAACAGTAATCGTGTTCGTTTCCTTGTTATTTTTTTCCCATGAAGTTCCACATCATCGTTATGTTGCACTTTGATCCACATTCTGTTGAACAATGTTAATGAAAAGACGGATATTAACAGTCTAATTGATTCTGTATTGTTTGGGATTTATTTCGGCTCCTGTCAAATCCTGTCTAAGATTGTTTCCCTTATATTACACTGTGTAAATATACAGTATATATACATTTCCCTGTCCGTACAGTTTTTGTGATGCGGTTATATTCACAATCGCAAATAAATGTTACTGATTATGATTGTAAAACATAGCTTACAGTGCATTCATGCTCTCATTGATACCAATATTTTTCAAAATAAAGATAACATTGTCAATCGGTTATGGTGAAAATGTTTGTTTTTTGTTGTTGTTGTTTTGTTTCACAATTATTTCGATTTTGTGAGGTCAATTAGACAGTTGTTTGAACACAAGTGTGGCTGACTTTTTGCTATTTTCAAAAGCTGAACATCAGGTGTCACCGTGCAAAAGTTGAACGGATGATCGCTCCAGCGGCAGGCCGTGAAGATTCTGGCACCCGGGCTGTCGCAACAGTTCGTGCTCCCTGGAAACATGCGTTTTGCCAAAAGTATCATTGACCACCTGGCAAATAAATACTGAAGGGTGAAATTTAAGATTGCACAAGTGGGGATTAGATATCATGTTCAGTTCTATCTGATTTGACAATATTGCGCATTATACCAGATTTTGAAACTTCAAAATGAACAGCTGCTTCTGGAAGTTAGATAAGGGAATTATCACATTCGGTATAATGTCAGTTTAACATAATATGAAGAACAATAACTCAAATGCTGGGTTTAAAAAACAATGAGAAGAGAAAGAGAGGCAGAGAAACAACATTAAAGTAATCATTGTTTACCAGTACTGAAGCAGTATGACATCCTTGTGGGAGTCTTTGGAGCTTAAATGGATTTCTCTCTCTCTATTTAATAGAACTACACGTTGCTTCAAATCTAATGTCCGTCTCTTCATGTATCTTCAACAAAAGAAGTGTTTGGGCTGTTAATGTATTACCTTTGAAGAATCTGCAGAGCTACTCGAGTTCAATGTATCATTCATTACACAAATTAAAGATGAACAAAATGACCCATAAAAGCACTTGGACAGATGTAAACTCCTGTTACAACCAGTGGCGAAACATTACTTATTTACTTTACTTCTAAGTACAGCTAAATGTTAAGCAAACTCCAACACAGACCATGTGAGTGGTTTGTTATATTCATACTGGTTAAGGGTGCAATAAGCATGAGCAGAAGCAAAACACGTTTCCCAATAAAATACATCAAATACAATACATGTTCAGATACCTAGAACAAATCTATTTAAAGCCATGAGTCATTTATTTAACATGAACAAAGTACAGGACAGTAAATAGAAATGTTTCCTCAAATGTCAGTCATGTGTTACTGACACGTGACTTCTGGTAGTGGAGTGGATAATGATTATGTCCTTAATGGCAGAAAACTGTGATATGTGTACCAATAACACCACAATCAATTTACAGCATTACTCACGTTGAAAATATACTGGAAATGTAGAAAAATCAAAGCAGCCAAATAGTATGTTCTATGTGGACTCTTGTTGTGAACAATGGGAGGGAGGAAGGTAAGGAATCCAATCTTTGTTTGCTCCTCCTGCAATGCAAAGCAGCATCAAAGGAGAGGGAAGAAACAGGTTTCGGGAAGCTTTCAAAATATACTGAACTAGAGCTGCAAGGGCAACACTTTGTGACGATTAAATGAGCTCAAACCACTCACAACCACATTTAATGAAGTCGCACTGTCAGTACATAAACATTCTGAACCCCAAATCAAATAATACTGCACATTTAAATAAGCACATTTATTGTATAATAAATTGTGGTTGGATGATGCTTTCACAACACTTTAGAAAAGAGGTTATACATGTTAATGATATCAAATGACAACCTATAAGGTTTATTAAGCATTATTGGTTTTAGACATAATGTGTGATGAGCTAATGTTTCAGATTTCTTTATACCTCAGTGGCAAAGTGATAACAGTTTTATATGGAAGGATATGAAGTGATGGGTTGTACATCAAGTTGCATTTTTCAAAGGAATATTTCCAAAAGAAGCCAAGTAACACTGCAACTGTGACAGCAATGATAAGTTGTGTGCTTAGCTCAGAGCAGGAGTGCTGCCCCAAGAGGTGGAAGTGGGTCGTTACAAAGGGGTCTCTGAATAGAAGACACTACGTCATGTTTGTGACTTCCGTTTGGTGGAGGATTAATTTAATTTCTTGTTCTATTGTCCTCTGTATGACGATTTAAGAATTGGTTTGTCTGAAAAATTGTAATAAAAGTATTCATTAAAACATTATTCATGCATTCATTCATTCATTCATTCATTCATTCATTCATTCATTGTTTGAGTCGAATCCCCTTTTTTGATCGTTACTACTTAATTTACGCTTTATAGATTCACTCTACTGATAGAAAATGGATCAAAAAGCATTGGTGGTTTTAATAACATACATTTATATTTTAGCTTTCATTTTCTTTATCAATATATGACAACAGTTCTGATTAAGTTTGTTACTTAAAGTTACAGCATGTCATTCAACATAGAGCCTCAGATTTATCCATGTAAAACTGATTCAATGCATTATATTTTCTCAATTCCCATTTATAATCCTTGTTATACACATAAATAACCAATTTTATGAATCTTTGAAGATGCAGAATACTGACTGATGAATGCGTTCATTGAGCATTATACCAGAGAGCCTTCACATTAAGTGTCACCACAACACTGATGTAGCAACCACATGAATACATACTACAAGTTTGATATGACAAATGGATTTTGTACAGAACAGTAAAAACAACAAAATGTGCTACATGTGAGTCTGTCCCCCAAAGATAAAGCACAATTCCCCCCCCCCCAAGTGGTTATCAGTTTTCTCTAGACCCACAGACGAAACAGATCCTGTCTCCACAATATGAGAAAACCCCCAGTTACCAGCGGTTGTAAAGAAAAGACTGAGTGGCCACTCCCCACAGAAACCCAGCTCTCTAAGTTCCTTCTCGGACAGAAGCAGGCAGTTCAATACAAGAGGAACATTTTCAGCAGAGGAACATCTCTAAGGTAAAGGTGATGATAGACTGCCAAATACGGTCAATTTCTTTCTTTCTTTCTTTCTTTCTTTCTTTTTTTCTTTCTACAATATATATATGCTGTAGCAACACGATCATTTATTTCCATTTTATTGTAACTAAACATTTAAAAGCGGAATACCTGAGGTAAACAGTGGACATGGGGAATTTTCTGTTAAATTTCTGAAAAAAAACCAAGTGTCAACAAGTACCCAGTGGAGAGGAATGATTTTGGACATCTGATGAAAGATGGAAACTGTTTAGACGATTGTTGGAGTACAGGTGGGACAAAAGAAATGACAACAAAATCCAGGGGGGCCAAATATGACACATTTGTATGCAAGACTCAAACTCAACTCTCATGAATCCTGGTGGTAGATGATGATCTAAATGATCTGTTTCCCCACCCTACTATGACTAAAGAGTTTTTTGCCAGTTTTTTTGTATCTGCAATTTGTCCAAAATGTGTCTTATAAGTAAAATGGAAATTAATGATATTAGTTACTTTTGTGACTTTTAAAAGTGTCACAAAAAGTTTGCTTTTAAAATATCCTTCAAAATGAATTTTAGTGAGTCACTATAGAGTGGGCACCAGTTCACACACAACTTGCACTTTTATTGTAAAGGCCATAATTCACCATACATTATAGTGACCAAATGTCTTTTATTGTTTGGACATGCGTTCTTGTTTATTGTTTTCTTCAAAATTCCATATAAATGTTCAGTTGTCATTGGGGTATTTGTTTTTTTTGGTCTTATTGAGCATGTACTTATATTGACTGTCGCTTTGCACAAGGACAAGCTATTCTGTTGCTTGTCACTTGTGAATGGTGACAGAAGGAGCCTAGCTTAGGTACAAAGAGCTGTACATGTACAGAGTTAAAGGCAAATAAATACTACATGTGCTGAGCACAAAACCGAGTCCTGCTGTGAAGCGAGGGAGTTAACCCTGAAGCTCGGAGCATAAGTTATTCTCCCCTTATGTCTGGAGGCTGGAACTGGAAAGACAAACTTCTGTAATTGAACAATAACAACTGTCCGTATAGAAACAAACTACTAACGTGATATGAAATGGGCACTGCAGTCGGGAGTACTGAGTTGTCTCCATGTAGTGTTCTGTCCTCACAGCTGCAATCCATCTCTCTCTTCTCTCAGGGTCAGCCGAGAAATGATCAAATGAGAGGTATGGACAGGTTTCCTGCCTTTTAAAGCAGCCTACAGCTGCACAAAAGATGCCCATCTTCTCTGATATCTAATGGAATTATGCCTAAAATGTGACTGTTTAGCATGTTTACAGGCAGGGGACGTCCAAAATGGCGGGCCCAGTATTAGTGCTCGGCCTCTGACTTCACGTGAAAAACCTCAATATAAGTGTGTAGGACTTCATTGCAGTAGCTTCATTGTTTTACCCTTGTTTGTCTTCTCAAAAGCTACAGCTGTGTTTCATTTCACCATGTTATTTTCAGCAAGCAAGAAACTTCCCCTCTATACAATGTGCTGAGTATGTATGAGAAAAAGCTTGCATGAAATCCAAAATCCCCTTATAGGTATATATTGTTTTATACTTTTGAAAGGAAAGTAATGTGTCTTTTGAATAATCTCAATGATTACTATGTCTTAACAACATCGACAATATTAATCACTGAAATGATTCTTACCAGGTGAAATGGACCAACAACACACCTCCTCAGTGAAAGTACAACTCATGCACATGGAGAATGGACCAGGACCTGTTCAGCCCAAACCGCAGGAGAGAGAACAATGGTCCAATAAGATGGAGTTCATCCTGGCTGTGGCTGGACACATTGTTGGTTTGGGAAATGTCTGGAGATTTCCATATCTTTGCTACAAGAATGGAGGCGGTAAGACTACAACGATACGGCTATGTCTATCTTGTTCATGAGCTCACAATGTAGTTGCATAGATCAGGACTACTTTCAGAATTTTTTTTTTCTTTTCTTTTTTCTCCCCCTATATTAATATATATATATATAGTTTATGCTGATGGTATCCAAGCGTTGCTTGTTTTAAAAACCGTTCAGAGACAGAGGCAAGTCATTCCATCACTTCGGGGATAAGTATGAAGAAGTGCATGAAATAAAATACTTATTTTTATGTTTTCTTTGCTGCAGCAGTTTTACATTTCTGTGCACTGGACGCGATACAGAAGGCTGTTTTTAAATTTAATCTTTTGTTTAAGACTTATATTTTGAAAATGAAAACAATGTTTTTGTCCATTGATTTCTGAATCGTGTATTCATTGATGTGTTTATGTTTCTAGGGGTATTCTTCATTCCTTACGTTTTGTTTTTGTTCACGTGTGGCATCCCACTCTTCTTCTTGGAGACGTCTTTGGGGCAATTCACATGTCAAGGTGGAATAACATGTTGGAGGCAAATCTGCCCCCTTTTTGAAGGTAGCGTTTAATTTTTCTATGTCTCACAGTTCCATGTAACAATTGGTAAAATGTGATACATAAAATTCTCCTGAATTGTGATGTTAGCTATTGTTCTGAATCTCGGCATCTTACCAAGTTGACATAACTATCTCTCAACAGGCTTAGGTTATGGAAGCCAAGTTGTTGTTTTGTACACTGGGGTGTATTATATCATCATACTGGCCTGGGCATTTCTCTACCTGTTTTCATCCTTCAGGACTGATCTTCCATGGGCGAGCTGTAAAAACAGCTGGAACACAGGTACCAACATTTAACTCTCCCATCTTCTTCACACTCACTAGTGTGGTGTGTTTGATTGGATAATAAAATAATGTGCTCTGTTCTTTTTTTTGTCATGAAAGATTGCTGTTTTGAGCACACTCAAAATCAAACTCTGAAACTTTATGGAAACAGCACATCCTCAGTTGTTGAATTTTGGGAGTAAGTGATAAGAATGATTGGAGTGATTTCAAAGTGATCCGACTTCACTTCTGTTTCACGTAACCTGATAAATTATGCTGCAGGAGGAGAATCTTGGGGCTCTCTGATGGAATTGATGATCTTGGCAGTATCCGTTGGGACCTTGCTCTTTGTTTACTACTTGCCTGGGTATTGTGTTACTTCTGTGTGTGGAATGGAGTGAAGTCCACAGGAAAGGTACAGCACAAACAACATGTAGAACTTGTCTGTCAAATTTAAATTCTCTACAAACTTAAAGTATGTGATGTTAAAAATCGAAGCTTTTCTCATTCGTCAGGTGGTGTACTTCACCGCCCCGTTTCCATATGTAATGTTGGCAGTGTTGCTTGTCCGGGGTCTCACATTACCAGGGGCCAAAGAGGGGATTATGTTCTACCTTTACCCAGACCCATCCCGCCTCTCTGATCCAGAGGTATGGCTGGGGCAAAGCTCTGATGTGATCTAAAATTTAAAAAGAAGTATTTTAGATGGTTTGTCCTTGATAATTTTTGCTCATGTTTTTATTTATTAATATTACCAACAAGGTCTTGAAGAGCTGCCTGTTTATAAAGTGAACCTAAACTTGTTCATGGCCCCCAGGTATGGATGGATGCTGGCAGCCAAATATTCTACTCCTATGGGGTTTGTACAGGTGTTCTGACATCTTTAGGAAGTTATAACAAGTACAACAACAACTGCTACAGGTCTGTATATTTATCTCTATACCCACTTTAAACTGCGCCCCACTGATCCCTCTAAGTTACTCTTTTTTCTTCTCCATGTTTGAACATTTCTCCCACAGAGACTGTGTGTACCTGTGCCTGTTGAACAGCTTTACCAGCTTTATTGCTGGCTTTGCTATCTTTTCTGTGCTTGGTTTCATGTCAAAGGAACAAGGTGTGGATATATCCATGGTGGCTGAGTCAGGTAGGACACGTCGATACTCTACATTTGACAGAAAAATGTAGTGGTGCCGGTATCAACTGTTTCACAGCCTGACCATTTCTTTTGCATTGTTGCAGGTCCTGGTTTGGCATTCATTGCTTATCCACGTGCTGTCGCTTTAATGCCATGTCCTCAACTCTGGGCCATCTTCTTCTTTGTCATGATAATTTTTTTAGGATTGGACAGTGAGGTAAGATACTTTTAAGTCATGTATGTGATGCCATTTTTAAGTTCTGATCATAATTATATTTTGTAATCTCACAAATTCCTGTCGTCACCACAGTTTGTTTATCAAGAGGCACTGGTCACAACCATCTCCGACCTGTATCCTTCTATATTTCGAAACAACAGTCGGCGGAAGCTCCTTCTTTTGGCCATTAGTGTAGGAAGTTTCCTCGTTGGCCTTCTCATGGTCACAGAGGTGAGTGGTTTAGGGTTGTGATGTGCTGACTCAAATAAATCAACATTAAATCTCAAAAGCTTTGTTTGAAAAATAACAGCGGAACATTTGTATGATTTAAAGTGAAGAAAAACTCAAATTTAGATACGTATATTTTTTTTGTCACTTTTGCTGATATTTCATATTCAACCAGAAACAATGAGCCTGAATAAACACTGTGTCTATGTTTCTTAATGTGTGCAGGGAGGCCTTTATATCTTCCAATTGTTTGACTACTATGCCTGCAGTGGAATGACACTTCTGCTTTTGGCTATCCTTCAGTCTGTGTGTATTGGATGGATCTATGGTAAGGAACTGTCAGCTATGTGTTTTTTATGCATGCTGATGAACAACATCTCTGACATATATTCTGCCTGTTTGTGCTCAATTTTGCAAGCTTGGTTTATGGAATAAATCATGACAGGCATGGGCAGCATGGCACAGTTCGTCATCCATGTTGTTAATGCTCAATTTAGCTTGAGACTGTATCAAAGGTATGACAATAACTTACCATTGTATACTCAGATAAACAGCCTTGTATTAATATACATATACAGGTGTTGATATATAAAAATATACACAGAATATTAAGAACACCTCTCACTATGATGGACTTCAGCACATCACCACCACCTGGAACGTAGTAGGAAAAACTCATGGCAGAGCTTTTACATTACAGGAGTATCTAATAAATTATGTTACAGGAGGGGAATCTTGTGTGTATATACTATGTAATGGTGGATGAGATGGTGGCAATGACTAAAATCCTACAAGTTTAGGTGGAGGTGGTTGAGATGAAAATGCTGAGATTTCTGGAAGTGACTGAGATGGAGAGTTAAAATGGAAGAGATCAGAGGAACAGAGTTTGTTAAAGAATTTAGAGAAAAGACGAAAGAAGTCAGTTTGAGATAATTTGGTCACGTGCTGGCAAGAGATCTTGGACATGTTGGACAAAGAATGTTGGAGGACGAGAAGAGGAAGATCTCAAAAAAGATTTATGGATTTCATGATGGAGGATGTTGTAATAGTTGAGGATGTATCACTAATAGTATAAAATGGATACAGATGACTGATGTAGCAAAGGGTACATCTTATTCACTACCTCTTTACTTTTCCTCGAATCTTCATAACTATGCAAATAAAATATTTTATTTTTCTGCTCTATTCTATTCCCAAGGTGCAGACCGTCAGTATGATAATGTAACTGACATGATTGGATATAGACCGTGGCCTTTCATGAAGTATTGTTGGAAGTACTTCACACCAGCTATCTGTACCGTAAGTACTAGAAAGACACACTTCTGTTCATCAACTTTGTTCATGTTGTCCTAACAACATGAGTGTGTCTGACAGCTGCCAGCGTTGTATGTCCCTGTCTCAACCAGATGGAAAACCCACTGATAAAACACTGACTTTGCACTGAGAGAGTAGATCAACTTCAGGCTCTTTATTGCCATTTCAATAAAACCTCATTATAATGTGTTAAAGTTTTAAAGCCCATCACATTTCTCCCAGAATTTGTTGCAAACTCATATCAAACCAATCCAACTGATGCTATGTCTATTTCCAGAACAGAGTCTCCCTGAGTCAGTGGTATCCTGTACGCAGAGAGACTCAAACCTGTGATCCCAACTTCTCTTCTTTAGGCAACTCCAATGTTTTAATTAGCAGAGAACCTATGATATGACTTGTAATTTTGTCAGAATAACAAACTAATAAAACTCTCTTTAGCAAGAACTATTTTGATTTGTCAATTTTTCACCATATTTGCTCACTTGTGTTGGGACCATTATGTCCTCATATGGATCACTATTTATGTTTTGGTTGGCTATCGATAATGATTAATAATTATCAAAGATAGTTATTAATAATGTTGAAATTTAATCTGATCTGCATCAGATACCTCGGAGCACCACCTGTCGTAACAGGAAATGATAGTCAATTCAGTTATATCAGTCTCATAAGATATACTAAACAGTTCATCAGGAATTTGAATTAATAGTTAAATTAATTACAATTACCAGAATTAACAGTAAAGCTTGAAGGATTTTGGAGTTCTTAACACAGAAGAGGTCGACATTTCATTCACCTTTGTGCTCATTAATAAAACAGCAAGTATGATTCCAAAAATATATTTATTAACAATGAAAACAAATAAAACACAGATTCTAACTACCTATATACAGCTGGGTGTGTGTAGGTGCATGTGTGTGTGTGTGTGGAGAGAGAAAGAGAGAGAGAGAGTTGGAGGGAGTGTGTGTGTGTGACGTGTGATGGAACTACAAAACAAGATGGCGGATCACAAGAAACTACATTCCAAATGGAGGTTGTCAGAGAACAGGAAGTCTGTCCTTTACAGCTCGGCCATGTGCTGATAGCAAAAGAACAATAGAAGCTAGCCACAGCATCTGCTTCTGTGTGTCTCTGCTAAGGGACCATTTCTAGAATGAGTTTATGTGAATGAGACTTGTCTTGTAAAACGTCAGGAGTCGTCAGATGGTGTTCGGTTACGGTGTGATGTTGTCTTTGATGTGATATGTGTAGGGTTGCGAGTTAACAAGTTAGTAAAGCAGATTAGCATGCAGACCCTGTGTCTGTGGCAGAGCTAACAGTGGTTTACAGGTTGATAACGGTGCCTAATATCATTATCAACAGAACGCGATCACTGTAACAGAATCAACACATCTTCATAAAGTTAAACAGTTCTATGCATAGCATCAAGTTTAACTAATCTCAAGTAATGCCCAGTTGTTACCACTTCCTTGGAAGAGTTCAGTTGTCGTGCTGGAGGGAAGCTGGTGCCTTCTCCTGTAGTTAGCACCTCCTGCTAACTGTGGTTGCTGGTTCTGCAGGCTGAGAAGAAGAAGGTGGAGTTGGTGTTTCAGGAGCTGTCCTTCTTTGCAGCGCCTGGCTGTCCCTTTGTTCAGACTGAGGAGCTGATCGCTCAGGCCTGTGATGGCTTTCCTGCTTGTTCAGGAAAAACACAAAGAAGTTCTGTGAGGGTCCCTGGTCCCGTCCTGGAGGAACCGGTTGGTTTCCCTGGAGAGCAGACTCTGGGTGCTGGTCTCTGGATCAGGGGAAGGTCTGACCCTCGTGGTGGGTCAGCAGATGAGTTGAGGAGTGGAGGCCTCTGGTTGCCGGCCTCTCGTGTTAGCTGTGTGCTAACACTGGATGAGCTGCTCTCCAGCAACCCACCTCCTTGGAGTTTGCTTTTGCAAGAGTCCTCTGAGAAAGAAGCCTGGCTTCGCAGGCTCTTTGTTCCACGTGTGGATTCAGAGGTGTCAAAGCCTGAGAGCTTTAACCAATCAGTGACTGGCTGAATGCATGGGGGAAGAGTCTTGAGCAGAAAGGGGGGAGGAAGGTCCTGGAGAATGTCCCCCCTTCCCCACTCTAGGTGTGAAAGGCCATCACATTCCTGGGTCAGAATTCATGTCATGACTGCGTCTCATGACAAATGAATATTGTCTCTCCCCAGAAATGAACAAACTTTCTGTGGTCCTGCAGATCCCAACACTTGTGTACCTCTTAATGTTGTTGTTCTTCAAATCTAGAAGAACAACAAGGTACAAGG